>NC_088800.1:44336222-45009871 GCF_011386835.1 Chrysemys picta bellii
AGAAGCTACTCCTGCCACAGTGAGACCCCAGACCTGAGTTACCATTTTCTTGCAGGTGTCCAATGTTTGCTAACAGAAGAAGCCAGCTCCCATGTTGCGCAGCTGCAATTGTGATAGGTGTAGGCAGTTGAGCTGGAGTCCCTTTGGTCCAAACCCATGTTTCCCAGGAGGTCCTTGCCTATGGAAATCACTCCCACTTTGATCCACCTCAGCACAGCCTAAGTCTGGTGACCTGCCTCACCTCTCTTCCCCGACATTTGGGAAGGGTGACGAGAGCATTAACTGTTGGGGTGGGGCTATGGAGGGTCTGAGAGGAGTTAATAACAGAGCACTGTAGTTTAGCTGGTTAAGGCAGCTGCCTAGTAACCAGAAGAAACTGGGTTCAAATCCCAGTGGTGCATGATACAGAGTTTTGGGTAAGCAGTGTGATCTCTAGTGCCTAGATAGCTACAAAAAGCCTTCCCAGTTTGACCACTAACTTGCTATATGACCTTGGTTAAGTTGTTTGCCTGACTAAAATTCTTTGGCCTGTGTGATGCCGAAGGTCAGGCTAGGTGATCATAACGGTGCCTTCTAGCTTGAAAATTATGATTACTTAGGGGATATTCCTGTATGGTGAGGGCATTGGACAGTTTTGCCTATAAGTTAGTGCAGTGTTTGAATGGTGTCAACCACCTAGGGCTAGAGTTTCAAAGGTTCTTAGGCACCTAAGGAAACAAACAGGCATGTAGGAGGGTTTTCAAAAGTGCCAGGCACTCAATGGGAGTTAGGTCTGCTATGGTGCTTTGAAAATCCAACTGCGTGCCTGCATCTTTAGGCTCCTAAATACCTTTGACAATCTGGCCTTAGAATATTAAATAGAAAAAATGTTGTTAATGCGGCGGCAAGGCTGCCCAGTGATAACCCATGCCCTTCCAGAACACTGAGTTCAGCAAAATTCAAACCTCTGAAAAGCAGGAAATACAGAGTTAAGGAAATGTCCACACAAGCTTAGCTTGGCCCCCGGGATCTAACTTTATAAAATTAGCTATCAATTGCTTGCAAGCTTACTTGGCAAGTTTTTATTTTATTTAATGTATCTATTTATTTATATTGTGATAGCACCTAGGAGCCCCAGTCTTGGATCAGGACCCCATTGTCCAGCAGATCCTTTGTTGCTGCCTAGGCCAGTGTCCTTTGTTCCTGTGAGGCTGGGCTGGGTTTGTCCCATACACACCCTGTTATAGTTTTGGCCTTCAACATTCCCTGGCAAAAAGTTCCGCAGGTTGACTGTGAGTTGTGTGAAAAAATTCTTCCTTTTGTTTGTTTTAAACTTGCTGACTATTAATTTCATTGGGTGACCCTTAGTTCTTGTGTTATGAGAAGGAGTAAATAACATTTCCTTATTCACTTTCTGCAAAACAGTCAAGATTTTATAGACTTCTGTCATATCCCCTCTTAGTCATCTCTTTTCCAAGCTGAAAAGTCCCAGTATTTTTAATCTCTCCTCATATGGAATCTGTTCCATACCCATAATCATTTAAAAAAGAACAGGAGTACTTGTGGCATCTTAGAGACTAACAAATTTATTTGAGCATAAGCTTTCGTGGGCTACAGCCCACTTCATCGGATGCATGCAGTGGAAAATACAGTAGGAAGATATATATATACACAGAGAACATGAAACAATGGATGTTACCATACACACTCTAACGATTTCAGTTAAAAATATATATATATTTAGATGGGGCAACCAGAACTGCATGCAGTATTCAAGATGTGGGTATATCATGGATTTATATAGTAAAAGTGGAGGAGTTTGGTTTGCCAGACGAATCAGCAAAGCCAATTACTGACAACCTACATGAAGAGGCTGCAAAACACCATGCCTCTGGACTGTATCGACATGCACAAAGCCTTATAAGCCAGTCACTGTCAAAGCCAATTTTAGAAGTACTTAATGAGGCTGTAAAGAATGCTGGAGACACAACACAGTTTATGCGAACAAACATGGCTGTTGCATCATACTTTCTATTTAAGCAAGAGATACCACTGTGAGGGGTTCGGTCACAGAGATCCCCTTGGGACTGTCACCTGATGTACTTTATCTCTGAGCCGTGTTCCCTGATGGCTTAGGACTCCAGAACGCTGCTTGTTGAGCCAGACACTCCAGCCTGTTGCAACAAAGACCCAGGTCTGAACCACACCCCCAAAGCTGCAGGCTTTAACTGAAAACGACTCAGCAGGTACTTCTATCTCTAGCACCCAGATACCCAGCTCCCAATGGGATCCAAACCCCAAATAAATCTGTTTTACTCTGTATAAAGCTTATACAGGGTAAACTCATAAATTGTCCACCCTCTATAACACTGATAGAGAGATATGCACAGCTGTTTGCTCCCCCAAGTATTAATCACTTACTCTGGGTTAATTAATAAACAAAAGTGATTTTATTAAGTATAAAAAGTAGGATTTAAGTGGTTTCAAGTAATAACAGACAGAACAAAGTAAGTTACCAAGCAAAATAAAACAAGACACGCAACTCTAAGCCTAATACATTAAGAAACTGAATACAGGTAAATCTCACTCTCAGAGATGTTCCAATAAGCTTCTTTCACAGACTAGACTCCTTCCTAGTCTGGGCCCAATCCTTTCCTCTGGTACAGACCTTGTTAGTTCCAGCAGGCATCTTAGGTAAAAAGCAGGGGATTTCACATGTCTGGGAGCCCTTTGTTCTGTTCCACCACCTTTTATAGCTTTGGCACAAGGCAGGGATCCTTTGTCTCTCTCTGGGTTCCCACCCTTCCTTCTAAATGGAAAAGCACAAGATTTAAGATGGATTCCAGTACCAGGTAATATAGTCACATGTCCTGTGAGACCCCAAGCCTCCATTCTTTCCGGCCTGACTCACACAAACACAGGAAGGCTTACAAGTAAACAGAGCCATTTACAACCAATTGTTTTAGTTAATGAGAGCCATCAAGATCCTAAGCCACCATTAATGGCCCACACTTTGCATAATTACAATAGGACCTTAGAGTAATACTTCATATTTCTAGTTTTAGATACAAGAATGATACATTCATACAAATAGGATGACCATACTCAGTAGATTATAAGCTTTGTAATGATACCTTACAAGAGACCTTTTGCATAAAGCATATTCCAGTTATATTATATTTACACTCAAAAGCATATTTCCATAAAACATATGGAGTGCAACATCACAACCACTTACTACAAACTGGAAGCCAATGTTAACTGCATTGTCACTTGTTAATCTTGAAGTTGGGCACTGGTTCTGAACAAGACTGGCAAATGCTCACTGTCTTCCCACAAGAAACTCAACTGACTGGTTAGAAGCATGCAGTGCAACAGAGAAAGACTCAGCAGTCGAAAAAGTGAAGAACTCTCTCACGTTCAAAAAAATGTCCAGACGTGGCTGATGAATGCACCTATGCAAATGGGCATCAATTATTAAGTCACTGTGTATGTTATCTCGATGTCAGTGGTAGGCCAATAGATGCATTTCTAGATGTTCAGGTTATAGAACACACTTCGGCGGCATCTGTGAAAACCCACATCTTAGAAGAGTTAAATGCTTGTAAATTGAACCCAAAACAGATGGCTGCTTGTGCATTTGATGGAGCTGCAAAAGTCTCTGGAAGACATAGTGGAGTACAAGTTTTGCTCAGAGAAAAGTGTAACCCTAATCTCTCCTATACACACTGCAGAGGCCATCTACTCCAACTAGCACTAGTACGCATGGGTGGCAGGTTTGTAGAAATTTTGGTGGTGCCCAGAACCCGCCCCTGCCCAAACTCCGCCCCCCAAAACTCCGCCCCCACCTGCCCAAGGCTCTGGGAGGGAGTTTGGGTGAGGGATGAGGTCTGGGATGCAGGCTCTGGGAGGGAGTTTGGGGATGGGAGGGGGTGTGGAGGGAGGGGGTGCAGGCTCTAGGAGGGAGTTTGGGGGAGGGAGGGGGTGCAGGGGTGGGGCTGGGTTTGGGGTGGGGCTGGGGATGAGAGGTTTGGGGTGTGGGAGGGGGCTCAGAGCTATGGCAGAGGGATAGGGTGTGGGGTGAGGGCTGTGGGTGGGGCTGGGGATGAGGGGTTCATGATGCAGGAGGGGGCTCAGGGTTGGGGCAGATGGTTAGAGTGCAGGAGGCTGAGGGCTCTGGCTGGGGATGAGGGGTTTGGGGTGTGGGAGGGGCTCAGGGTGAGGGTAGGGGTGTAGGGGTGAGGGCTCTGGCTGGGGATGAGGATGAGGGGTTTGGGGTGTTGGAGAGGCTCAGGGCTAGAACAGAGGGTAGGAGTGTGGGGGTGAGGGCTCCGTTTGGGGCTGGGGAGTTTGGGGTGTTGGAGAGGCTCAGGGTTGGGGCAGAGGGTTGGGGTGTAGGGGGATGAGGACTCTGGCTGGGACTGGGGATAAGGTGTTTGGGGTGCTGGAGGGGCTTGGGCAGAGGGTCGAGGGTGCAGTGGAGGGTGAAAGCTCTGCCTGGGGGTGTGGGCTCTGGGGTGAGGCAGAGCTGGGGATGAGTTTGGGGTGCAGGCAGGCTGCTCCAGAACAGGGGCCAGAGAGGAGGACTCCCCCCAGCCCTTTCCCTGTTGGCAGCAGCAAGTTCTGGGGGAGTAGTCCCTCTTTCCTGCCCCCCCAGCAGCACACTCACCCCCACCACTGTCACTGCATGTGCTTCTAGGGCCCCTCTCAGGTCCAGGAATCTCCCTCGCCTCCCCTGTGGTGAGTGCTGGGAGGTGCTGCGTGTGCCTCCTCCGCTGCTATTGCCCCTGACTGTAGCCTCACTGGGAGTGAGGGATGGGGCTGCCTCTTGCCCACCATGGGGCAGGAGCAGTGACTGTGGGCGGGGGCGGGAGGTCCCCTGTGCTGCTGGAGGGTCCTGCTGGTAAAAGGGAAGGGTCTGAGGGAGAAGGGCAGGCTCACAGTCAGTCTTCCCTGGCAGTCGAGATGGGGGGTACTAGGACCCTGCGGCAGCAGTTGCTGCAGGGAGGCAATGGCAGATAGAAGAGGCAGGGACGCTCTGCTCTCTCCGGGGCCCGGGGACATGCATGGGGGCAGCAAGGGGGGGCCGGGGGACACTTGGGGGAGGCGTGGGGGGGTGGCAGGTGGGGCCGGGGGGGAGACCTGGCCCCAAATATTGCTGGAGCTAGGCCCCTGGGCTCCGAATATTGCTGGTGCTCGAGCACCACGTGGGTATATAACTCGCGGCCCATGCTAGTACGAGCTGCAGACTCTTCAAAAGACATTAAAAAAGCCATAAATGTAATGTCTTAAATTATATTCTTTTTTCAGCAAGAGTCCAAAAGAACTGAACGTCTTGGAAAAAATAGAAGATACACTGGGACTGAAGTTCAAATTAGTCCAATCTGGGAAAACCTACTGGCTTTCTCATGAGCGATCCTTGGCTGTTGTCTTAAAATTACTAAACCATTATTACTGGCTTTAGAAAGTATCTACCAAGATGGGACGGATCTAAGCAGTGAGGCTAGAGGACTACTTTTGCTACTAAGTTCAGAGAAGACTATCACCATTCTCTCTCATGTAAGTCTACGGTTGAAACCACTTGGGTCATTAAACAATGATATCCAGGTATCTGGTACAAAGTAGTAGATCTTTGTCCAGCAACAGAAGCTACACTTGGATCAATCAGAGAGATATCCATTGAAAATGTATTGGAAGAAGCAAAGACTTCAGTGCAGAAGCTGACTAATGAAGGCACTTATATTGAATCTTTAAATGAAGAGGACAAAAAGTGTTTGTTAAGCCAGCTGAAAAAGTACACAGACCTGATTCTTACAAATGTATAACAACAACTTCTGGATTCTACTCAACCTCTACATACCTTTTACAGATGCCTGTCTTATAACACACTGAGAGTTGAGTGGAGTTGAGGCATTACTAGCAATGGCGCTGCCATGTGATCAGGACAGAATAGAGAATTTGAACAGAGTGGAATGTCATATGACAAACGAATGAAGATTTGACGTCAACTTCTTCTTTATTATCACTAGTGGTTTGGCCCAATCTTTGTGCTATGTTTCCTGGGATAAAAGAAGTTGTAATTCATCTCTTGCTAGTTCCAGTCACAACAGTTGAGCATTCTTTATCCTCATTGAATACAATTTTGTGTTCTGAAAGAAGTCACCTTCTGCCTGACCATGAGCATATCATGAAGGACTGGAAGTACCAGACACACAAGAAGCCACTAAAGATGAATGCACTGCATTTGAGTAGTTCATTAAGAGTTGTGCAAAATTACAACAAGAAAGCAAGAAGGATGTAGATATAGTGCTTCATTGAAAGCTTGAGTAGCCAGCTTTAATTTGTGTGATGATTTTAAAACATGAGTTAAATCTAATAAAATGGTTGTGAAACATTTTTCAGTTTTTACTATGGTGCCATACCGTCCTCTGTCATACTCACAGTCTCACCCCTCTTTGGCCCTCACCCGCCCTAGTATATTTACCCCCCCACACCCAAATTTCAATTCCTGGGGAAAACACTGCCCCAAGGCTATGGAGAATCAGCCCCATGAAGCCGGAGGAGGAGAGGCTGGATGCTTGACTGAACTGCACAGTCCGACTGGATCTGCGGTGAGTAACAGCACAGGACAGCTGGCTGGCTGGCTGAGTTGGTAGCATTCTGTCCTCTGGGCCAGGGTGCAGACTGTTACTAACCCAAGCTGAGTCCTTTGCGAGGCCCAAGAAGGTGGTAGGAATAAGTATAGTACACACTCCCAGACTAGAGATCCACAACCTTAACATTCAGACTGCCACTGTCCAGTGGTCTGACACTAGCCCACCAGCTGTGACAGACAGAGACCGGTGCTTACAGTACCCTGAAAAAAGTGGGTGGGTCTGTCATTATCTAGAGATATGAAATCACCTGCCTGTCCCCCAGCTCTTCCTGCAGCTCCTGGGGCTCACCGTCGCCCTCTCCCTGGCAGGGGGGCTGCAGTGGGTCCCCTCTCCTCATTCCCAGGCAAGGTGGCAGAGGAGAGCAGTGAGGAGCAGAGGGGAGGGCAAAGGGTAGAGCTGCCCTGAGCTGCTATGCTCTTTCTGCTCTTCCCCACCCCTCCTGTGAGAACAGTGTCCACTCCAGAGCGGGGCGGGGAGGGGAGGAGAGCTCAGTCTGCCTCCTGCAGCAGCCCCAATGGGCTGCTTTTCTCCAGGAGGCAGGGCTGTGGGGAAAGCAGCCAGTTAGAGGGATTTCCATGGGTGAAACGTGCACTGTTTAGCAACAGGGCTGCATCTGTAGTGATTTAATTTGTGGGCGCTGCAACACAGTGGGCTTTAACCCTGACAGAGGCCCAGAGGCAGGGCCAAGCATGCAGCAGAGGAGATGCCACCTTGGAACAACGCAGGATTTATTTCTCTAACCCTCATGAAGTTTTCTAGACCCTTAATCTCAAACTGCCATGATACCAGACATAAATATGGGTCAGACCAATGGGCCATCTAGCCAAGGCCGGCTCTGGCTTTTTTGCTGCCCTAGGCAAAAAAGCCCCCCCCCCCAGCGTGGCAGGGGAGGGTGCCGAGCCAGGCTGCGGGCCCGCAATCCCCGACCGACCGGAGCGCCGGGGGGAGGGCGGCAAACCCCCGGTGGCCAGAGCGCCGGGGGGAGGGCGGCAAGCCCAGCCGGGGCCCCGCTCTCCCCGACCGGCCGGAGCGCCGCGGGGAGGGCGGCGAGCCCAGTCGCGGCCCCGCTCACGGGCCGGAGCGCCCCGCCGCGCCGCCCCCCTCCAGGCGCCACCCCAAGCACATGCTTGGTGGGCTGGTGCCTGGAGCCGGCCCTGCATCTAGCCCAGTATTCTGTCTCCTGCCGTGGCCAGTGCCAGAGCTTTTGCAATAGTAAAGATTGCGATAGTCCCTGTCATTTCAATAGTAAAGATACAGCAACAGCGGGTTCGTTTGTGGGATGGCAGTAAAGTGGGGTCCAAAATGAGCAATACACTCATTGTGAAATTGAGGAATACACTTAGACTGTAAGCCCCTTGAGACAGGGACTAACTTTTCTATGTTTGCACAGCACCTAGCGTGATGGGGTCCTGGTCCATGACTAGGGTTTCTAGGCACCTATTTTTGCAAATAAATGATGCTGATAGGAGTGAATGGAATTTCCTAACTTAATCCCAATCCTACAAACATGCACATGCTTAACTTTATATACAGGAGTAGTGCTGCTGAAATCAAAGGGGCTGCTCACACACAGAGTAAAGCATGTGAGTAAGTGTTTGTAGGATTGGGCCTTTAGGCAAGCAGGAGCCAGAGTGTGAAGCAGAAAAACATGGTGGTTCTCTAATTCCATATCATATTTATGGCACCCCTCCATCTCCTCCTCCTATATTACACAGAGATGGAATGTTGTCAAATGTATGTAACATGCCCCCGCAGCAAGTTTTGCCTTGAGAAATATTTTCAAAGGATTTATGGTAGCCCTGATTTTATTTCATTAATACTTTTACTTTCAACTCATATATTACCTGTCATTTCTATTTAATCAAAACTGACCCAGTATTATAGGCATTTGCTCTACCAACATGAGATTACTATGCAAATATACATTAAAGGCCTTTATTTTAACATATGTTTGGTTTTTAAAGATATTTGGAACCCCAGCAGTCAATGGGCAGCAAAGCAGTCTGATAGACTGTAGTCACTGATTTACTTAAATTGACGCCATTTCCCTGCTGCACTGAAAAATCAGCACAAAGACCACACATCACATTTTTTCAGTACCTTCTCCAGTTAGAAACGGGATTGCGATTCATACCTATGGGCTGCTGGTATTTCTGAAAAGCATGAATTTCGCTATAAACTGAGCCAATATTGCAAATACAATCCACCCATTCCTACCCCAAATTACACCATCCCTACTCCAAACGATGCCAGTGCTAATCCCCACCCATCCCTACTCATCCCTAAACCAACCCTCTACCCCAAATCCCATCCACCTGTCCCTATGCCAACCCCAAATCCCATCAACTCATCCCTATGCCAGCCCCCTATCGCGAATCCCATCCACCCATCCCTACGCCAACCTCCTACCCCAAATCCCATCCACCCATCCCTACGCCAACCCCAAATCCCATCCACTCATCCCTACACCAACCTCCTACTGTAAATCCCATCCACCCATCCCTATGCCAACCCCAAATCCCATCCACTCATTCCTACGCCAACCCCCTACTACAAATCCCATCCCCCCATCCCTATGCCAGCCTGTCACCCCAAATCCCATCCACACATCCCTACGCTAACCTTCTACCCCAAATCCCATCCACTCATCCCTATGCCAACCTCCCACCCCAAATCTCATCCACTTACCTGTACACCAACCTCCCACCCCAAATCCCATCCACCCATCCCTATGCCAACCTCCCACCCCAAATCCCATCCACTTACCTGTACACCAACCCCCTACCCCAAATCCCATTCACCCACCCACCCCTACGCCAACCTTGCAACTCAAATCCCACCCGCCCATCCCTACGCCAACTCCCCACCGCCCCTCCCTATGTCTATCCTCTACTCATCCCCCTAAAGAACTGCCTCCTCATCTCTATCACTAACCATCCATAGGCTGACCCCTCCCAACATGCTATGGGATGGGGCTGCCCGGTGAAGGGGCCGTGTGCCCTGCTGGTGGGGCTGGGCAGTGTGTGCCAGATATGGGATCACACAGCCTGAACTGGGCCCCCACACCCACACAGAGGGGTCCAATGGTGACTTAGTTGCTTAGCTACCACAGTGGACACTGCCTACCTAGAACCTTCACCGACAGACTGACAGTGCAGCAACGGGGGAGGAGAAAGAAAAGGGCTGCCACACTCAACATGGCGGATACAATGAGAGGCCTAGCAGGGTTTCGCCACATCCAACATGGCGTCCGTAACGGTGAGGAAACCAGCGAGGGGACCTTTCGCCACACTCAAGATGGCCACAACAAGACCCAAAATGACAGCCGCACCAGAAACGAAACCCAGCGTTTTGCCACGCCTAAGATGGCCGTCGCAACGCTGAGGAAGGCCAGACCCTCCTCCGGCCTCACTCAAGATGGCGGCCGCGATGTAACGGCGCGCACGGCAGAGCCCCGCCAAGCGTGCGTGCGTGCGTGCGTGCCGCGGCGCGCGGTGACGGAGCGGGTCCGCCGCGTCCCTTTGTTGGCTCAGCGGCGGCGGCGGCGCTGTGTGTTGTTGTCCCGCGGGCAGAGGCAGGCCGCGGCGCAGGAGCAGCCAGGAGCTCGCGCGGGGGGAGGGCTCAGGGTCGGCGCGGGCAGCCCCGGGCCGCCGCCTCGCCATGGACTCGGACGAGGGCTACAATTACGAGTTCGACGAGGACGAGGAGTGCAGCGAGGACAGTGGCGCCGAGGAGGACGAGGACGACGACGACGAGGACGACGAGCCCGACGACGATAACCTGGACCTGGGCGAGGTGGAGCTGGTGGAGCCCGGGCTGGGCGTAGGAGGCGAGCGCGACGGGCTGCTGTGCGGGGAGACGGGCGGGCTGGGCCCCGGCGGCGGCAGCGGGCTGGGCGGCGGGCCGGGCCCCGGCGGGGGCGGTGGCGGCCACGAGCAGGAGGAGGATTATCGCTACGAGGTGCTGACGGCCGAGCAGATCCTGCAGCACATGGTGGAGTGTATCCGGGAGGTCAACGAGGTCATCCAGGTGCGGGCCGGGCCGGGCGGGCGGGAGGCGGCCGGGCCGGGCCTGAGGGATCGGTTGCCGGGGTCCCGCCCCCTAGCCGGGAGCGGTGCGAGCGCGGCGGTTTCGGGGGGTGAAAGCAGCGGGCCTTCTTTGGGGGTGGTGACACTGGATGCAGGGCGGGTAGCAGTGGCAGGTTGGGGGATGTTCTCCGGGATGGGTGGGATTGCCAAAGGCTAAACAATCTCTCTGCAGAATTATCAACGAGGCGGGCGGTGATAACCTTTCTCTCACTCACGATAACAGCATAGAGGTCTGAATCCCATCAGAGGCAGGGACCCCCCTCCCCGGGAAAATATTCTGCTACAGCTAATCTCTTTTGTCTCTAATGTCTGTACTATCAAACTAGCTTGTTGTGGATCACCTGATCTTTGTGTCCTGCGCATCCTTGGATTTCAGCTTCAGGTTGGAATTTGGGGTGTGGAAGAATGGGGCTAAAATCATCCTCGGACTCAGCTCTATCTTGGTATAACGACCATTCCATACTTGACATCTCAGGAAACTTGTTGCTTGCAGTGGCTTAATCAAGGGGGTTAAGAGATCATTTTCCCCCTGGGTACCTATCTGTCTTGGTTCTAAACATGTAGTAATTTATTAGCTAAAGTATGTGGTTCTCCCATTTCCTTCTGACTTCTGTTTACCATTTTAGTTAAGTATGATATGCTGTTTACCTCTGTAGTCTAATTTGAGGAGGGGATGGTAGCACATGCACAGAGAGGAACAAGAGCATGATTGCTTCTACTCACTTAAAGTCAGAAAATAAAATTTGGTTAGGAGGACAGGTTTCCTCAAATGCATGGTCTCCTGTTGGTGAATTTGGATTGTTTCTTTTGATGTAACTACTTTATCTCAGGACTGGGTGAGGCCTGCCAATAACTGCCTCTTAAAAACAAAACAAAAAAACCCCAACAACCACCAAACAAAAAAACATACCCTCTGGTCAATTAACTGTGTTGGAGTTGAGCAAACTGAAGGCAGTTTGTTTGTTTAGTGGGTGTGGGGGGGATGGAAAAAGAATCTTTACTTAAAAATTTTTTAAGATTTTTTTGTTTTTGTTTTTTTTTGGTCCATCCAAAGAACTTGGTCTTTATAGACCAGTATACGTACCTTTGGCTAACATTGCAAAATGCTTGTTCTGTCTGCTTGAGTCACTATTCAATTTATACAATACAACGGAGATACATTTGATACTCAACAGAATTATTTCCTTATATCCAGGTTTGTCACCCTCACTTGTTCCTGGGTGTATTTAACAAGTTATGTAGTTAGTAAGTACATACAATGTGAATAATGAATGTGACACTGACAAATTATTTTTTCTGGGTGTCTGGCTATAGGAAATTAAAAATAAATAAATTAATATAACAGAGTGGTCTATGTATTAAACAGTCTTCCAAACCAAACCTCTTATGTAAAAATCTTCTACATCAGAACGCTAACAACTGAAAAACTGTTATAAAGGTAACTTAAGCTATCATGCTTATGTTGGTACTGTACTATGCTGCATTAAATTATTAGGCCACTTTCAGCATGGTTCTTTGCCTAAGATATAACACTCTATCACTAATGTAAAATTAAAAAACATAGGCAATTTGAACCAGACTAGCCTTACTCTAGTTCAGTTTGCGGGCTGGATGCATTCAGTGCCCAAGGTTTTGATTACAAATTAGTAAATGGTAGGAATTCTGGTGATGGTTAAAATTTTATTCTTAATTGAAAGGGCTGCTTCATCTACTGCCTTCAGACAATATGACAATATTTTTATACTGATGACTCACTACTTAGTCTCTCTTGATGCATTTTGTTGCATCTGAACCAGCTTCCTTACTGCTTCACAGCAATGACATGAATTTGCTTTACACAAGCCTACAAAGGCCCATATTAAGCTTAAGAGCAAGGCTATTGAATGTTATAAATCGGAGAGTTATTTTGACTATAATTTCTAATTTTCCTTTAGTCTTTTTCTGTTTAATTATGAGTTGTGTAGATGAGGCTTTGTGGGTGAACAGCAGTGACCATGAATTGATAGCATTATTATTCTAGAACCAGAGAAAAGGTTGCACAGTTGTACTCAGAGAGCTAAATCCTGCCCTGTAGTATCTCTGCCATTCCAGTGCTGATTAGGATAGATGAATGATTTTTATTGGATTTTTGTATTTAAATACATCTTTATTTTTAAACTATTTACAATTAAATTTGAAATTGACAAACTTACTATAATCTCTTAAAATTTTTAAATAAAAAAAAATAAGCAGTACATATTTGCTGCTGAAGTTTTAAAGAAAGTTAGACTGCTGAACTGATGGGGAAATCACTGGCTAAGCGTCTGGAACCAAGAGTTTGTTGTAGTGCTAAGCCACTTCTTGACAGTAGTAGCCTCTTTTGCAGCTGCAGAGAGAATATTATCTTCATTTTTAGTTTGTTCAACTAGTTCAGTTTAATGACTAGTTTATTCAAAGTTGAGAAGCCGATTGGGAGCTGAAAAAGCAGGAAAGCTTGTTTTAGTGTTCTGATCTCTGGGGTAAAAAAAAAAAGAGGTGTGAGGAAGAGATCTACTAGTTCTAAACTCTTGAAGGACATTGTTTCTGGTCACCATCAGTTAAATACCCTAACGACAGAATACTTTCTTAGTTTAAATAAATCTGTTTTAAATACAAATAATGTTTTATCAACTTTTTTCTTATGTATGCAGTGTATTTAAGGTAGTTTTATTTAACTAATAAAA
Source organism: Chrysemys picta bellii (assembly GCF_011386835.1). Classification (NCBI taxonomy): domain Eukaryota; kingdom Metazoa; phylum Chordata; order Testudines; family Emydidae; genus Chrysemys; species Chrysemys picta. The sequence continues at coordinate 44,349,648 of NC_088800.1, forward strand.
CAGTTTTAAAATACTACTTGCACATTTTAATTGAATTCCAAGTTCCATCCAAATGCATTGTTACACAAATCACAAGTAAAAAGTTAATCTGTGTTGATATAAAAAGTTAAATAAATGTCATTTACCATTTTCTAACATCATAAATGCAAAAATTAAGAATCTGAATAAATGTTCGTTATATAACTGCTTAAATAAATGTGTATAGATAAACTATATCTTCTGGTTAGGCAAAAAGTACCAAATATAGTATAAAGGCTATATATTTAGCTGCAAATCAACATGTTTTAGTGGGTGTACCAATCAAAGGGAACCAACTTTTCCTTAGGAAAATAAAGTAGAAATGCAAAACAAAATAAAAATTGATGGTTTAAATAAAGTTTCCTGCTTGCTGATTTAAATTGTGATTAAAATTGGTGATTTAAATCAGTGATATAAATCAGTCCTGATTCATTCCTCAGCAGTCAGCGAGTTGTACCAAGTGTGTATGTAAAGTGCTAGAGAAGTATTAAAGGGCCATTGAGGACTAGATTGAAAATTGAGCTTTTCTAGACTTGAACGTGAACCACTCAGCAGCTTCTCTGCCTCATTCATTAATTTCTAAGTCAAGGTGTGGTCTTTTGTACATATCTTTCTTTTTTTTAATATTGCCTCTTGGAGCAGTAGTAATTGTGTGTGCGTGGTCACCTAGACTCCTGCAGTGGGCCTCTCGAGACAAGACATCCAGAGTTACTTAAAGTTTAAAAAAAACAACAGCAACGCACACAAAACCCCAGCCCATCGCTCATATACATGCAAGATACCCTGATCGTTCATTACATTCATAGATTCTGAGGCCAGAAGGACCATTGTGGTCATCTAGTCTGGACAGCACAAGCCATAGAACTTCCCCAAAATAGATCTTGGAGCATGTAGTAGCAGAGAGCATTAATTTCATTGGGGCTGCACACAGGCATTATGGTCTGCCAGTCCAGAACAACTTGATCAATGTTTTTGTACATAGTTAAGCCATTTTACTGCCGTTATATATTTTTATGGCTCTGAATTAGCTCTAAGTCTGCAAGACCTTTTTGTTTAATGCACATGAGTTCAGTGCTTGGGCTAGAATAGTAACATGTAAACTTTTGACCGAAAATCAGCTTACGCACTAGAGGGAATCAGAAGAGGGTTGTTGATTTGAATGCCAGTGGATTTAAAATCTGTTCATGGGTAAATAAACTTACTTTGGTATTTATAAAGATACACAGTCAGTCTTTTTATTTTATTTTTTTTAAATGGATTGTCCAGTGATTGCTATTCTCTACTCCTCTGTTGCTGTTTGCTTTCTGATAAAAGATTCCAGGATTCTCGTCTGCGACATTCAACCAGGATTGCTGCAGTTGTTTTAGGTTCAGTAAACCTTATTTAGGGTCACATAGTAATACTGGTCCAGATTCTGCTGCAGATCCGTGGTTGCAGTCCCACTTGTTCCATCCAGTATTAGATGTTTTGGCTTCTCTGTATCTTCATTCAGCTTACTGATCGTGTCCTATGTCAAGCAGTGGATAAAACGGGTGGGCAAACTTTTTGGCCTGAGGGCCACATCTGGGTGGGGAAGATGCATGCAGGGCCATGAATGTAGGGCTGTGGCAGGGGGTTGGGGTGCGGGAGGGGGCTCAGGGCAGGGGGTTGGGGCGCAGGAGGGGTGAGGGGTGCGGCAGGGGGTTGGGGCACAGGAGGAGTGCGGCAGGGGGTTGGCAATCCCGCGGGCCGTAGTTTGCGCACCCCTGGGATAAAATCATGTTTACAGTTATTTTGTAATGGATGATAATTGGTATCATATTAGTTAAAGTGAGATTTTTTTGATGAAGAGTTGCCCAATATCTGGAAAGTTTAGCATTGTCTGGCAGTTCTACCAGAGTTAGTGAATATACCTGTATCTGATCAGAATCTAGGTGCAAAAGTTAGACTGACTTTTTAGAATTTTTTGACTGAGCAAACTTGCAGTTGTAGCAAAGGAAAAATACTAATTAAAGCTGGAAAAGCTACACATGGATAAAACACAGAATCTGGCTGGTATAATTTCCATGTGCTAGCAGGTTCAATGGGTCTTTGGCCATATTAAAACATTTGCGAGAAAGTATAATAAGGAAAGTCTTAAACGGGAACAGTTTATCGGATTTGACTTGGTCTGAGCCCATGCTGAAATTGTAACTTAATTTAAATAAAATTCTAGGGCACAAGTATAGCAAACTAACTGATAAGTCTCAAAATGTGATTGTAAACAGGGAATTATCATTGAGGAGGTGTGTTTATAGTGGGGTCACACTGGGATCTATTCTTGGCCCTGCTCTATTTAACATTTTTTATTTGAGAAAACAGAATCATTGCTGATAAAATTTGCAGGTGACTCAAATTGGGGGAATGGTAAATTATGAAGAGGACAGGTCACTGAGAGCAATCTGGATTACTTGGAAAACTGGGTGCAAGGAAACAGTGTTTTTAATATGGCTGAATGTAAATGCATGCATCTAGGAACAAAAACTGTAGGCCATATTTACAGGATGAGCGACTTTATCCTGGGAAGCAGTGACTCTGGAAAAGATTTGGGGGTTCGTGTGTATAATCAGCTGAACATGAGCTCCCAGTACGATGCTGTGGCCAAAAGGGTTAATGCAATCCTTGGATGCATACACAGGGGACTCTCAAGTAGTAGTGGACAGATTATTTTACCTCTATATTTGGCACTGGTGTGACTGCTGTGGGAATACTGTCCAGAACTGGTGTCCACAATTCATAAAGGATATTGATAAATTGGAGAGGCTTCAGAGAAGAGCTGTGAGAATGACTAAATGATTAGAAAACATGCCTTATAGTGATAGACTCAAGGAGCTCAATCTATTTACAAAGAGGATTAAAGGGTGACTAGGTTAGTCTATAAATACCTCCACAAGGAACAAATGTTTAATAATGGGCTCTTCTAGCAGAGAAAGGTGTAACATGATCTAATGGCTGAAAGTTGAAGCTAGACAAAGTCAGACTGGAAATTAAGAGTAGTTTACCAAGGACCAATTTACTAAGGATCATGTTGGATTCTCCATCAGTGACAATTTTTAAATCAATATTGGATGTCTTTCTAAAAGAAAAGCTCTGGGAATTAATTTGGGGAAATTCCCTGGCCTGTTAGACAGAAAGTCGGAGTAGATGATCACAATGGTTCCTTCTGGCCTTTGAATCTATGAAAACTTAATTGCAAATTTCCTAATGATAGAATTTGTCATGCTGTTGAAATGCTAACTGATTGTCACTTTTTTCTGAGGCTGGATATTTTACATTACATTAAAACATCACGTCCTCAACTCCCATCAAGAATGACCATACAATTCTAGGACCCTTGTGGAGATGATTATGTTAAATCAGGGGTCGGCAACGTTCGGCATGCGGCTCGCCAGGGTAAGCCAGTTTTATTTACCTGCTGACGCGGCAGGTTCAGCCAATCGCGGCCCTCACTCGCCGCGGTTCGCCGTCCCGGGCCAGTGCGGGCGAGCGATGTGCTGGCCGCGGCTTCTCGCCACCCCCATTGGCCCGGGATGGCGAACCACAGCCAGTGGGGGCCGTGATTGGCTGAACCTGCTGCGTCAGCAGGTAAATAAAACTGGCTTACCCTGGCGAGCCGCGTGCCGAACGTTGCCGACCCCTGTGTTAAATGATATAAATTCTTGGCCCAATGTCAGTGATTTAGCAATTTGCAAATTCTTGACCTTTTAATCTGAAAATGACTGCTTCCAGAAGTTCCAGACTGCAACTTCTTTTTTACCACTAGAGTCTGGGTGCAACAGAGCCAATGGAAATACTATCAAATTACTCTAAACTGCTGAAAACACCACATTTATTATATCTGCATGCTTGCACAGACATAAGCAGAATTGCAGATGCTTGGTAATGTTTGCTACATATAGCACTAAGCATTTATGTTGCTAATATCTGACTAAAAACTCACTCTTCTTTTGAGGAAGAACTATTGTGGAGTGCAGCTAACACAAGGGGAAGATGTGTGAATAAGTCACTTAATTCCAGACAGGAACAGCATGAGTTTTTCAGCTAACCAATCTTGAAACCATAGGTCAGAATGTTATCTCAGAATCTGATTGTGTACAGCACTGAACCACTTTGGGTTTTGATCATCAAAATAAGCATTCAGATTTCTTACATATTTTCCCCAAGGCTTTTGCAGAGTAACTTACTGGGTTGATTTTTAAATGAACATACATATGCTGGGAGATGTCTGAGATTTGATCCACTAACAGACAAGGCTTTCTTGTTAAAAGGAACACTTCCGATACAAATGACTGTCTTGCCAAGTGTTTCTTCTGTCAAATCTTTATTAATAGGGTTATGCCTGAATAAATGGTTCACTAACTATGTTAGTATTGAGGCTTTTCTGTATCAGGTCACTACTTCTAGCTTTGACTCCATTTATTTGGATTCACATTTGATTTTGGTCTTCTGTGAATAATACAATTGTGAAAGTTAAGCTTTAATCTTTTGATCCATATTTCTACTAATTTTGCAGTCTCAGTAGAATGGTTGGTAATGTGGATAATTAGTTTTGTTCGTTATAGCTTTCTTCTCTTTTCATTTCAAGCAAAAGGCTTGTGTGACTTCAATCTTTTCCCCATCTTGGTAAATAGGTTTTACTTGAGCCTCTGAATTATATCACTAGTGCTGTTGCCAGTAGCGGAACTAGTCTTTTGCAGTCTTGGAATGGGTAAAGGTATTAAGAATATTTGACTAAAAATCCTAGGTGGCTGACATGGCAAAAATATTGCTCAAGACTCATGAAGAACCCACCAACATGAAAGGGAAAAACTGTTGAGAGTCTGGCTGGGTTTCATAATTGCATAATTTGTAGTTTGGTGCTCTGTCCTGCAAGATGCTGAGCATTTTGGCCCTGATTCAGTGAAGTGCTTAAGAATGTGCTTAGTTTTAAGCATGTGCTTAAGTGCTTTGCTGGATTGGAACGAAATGCTCAGCACCATGCAGGATCCAGTCCTCCTACAAAAATACCACTATATCTTAAATTTAACATACTGGGTTCTCAGTAGTTGAACAGATGAAATATAGTATATTTGAGTGCTTATAGTATTGAAAATTGGTACATCAGTTAGGGCCTAGTCCTTCTTCCATTGACATTAGCAAGTCTTGTTGATGTCTGTGGGGGGAGAGTCAGACCCTTCCTGGATTAAAAACCTTCGCACAGAGACAAAAAATATCCAGGCCACTCCTAAGTTACAATGCAGTGTTTGTTAAAAGTATTGAGGAACAGCTTTTTCAAGAGTAACAGCACAAATGGGGCCGTGCAAATTCTCCAGAATGCTCTCTGGCAGTTAAATAGAGCTCTTTTGTAGCAAGTGTGAACTTATTGTTGCTTGGAAAAAGTGGTACTAGTAAACAATGGTTTTCCTTAGATGTTCTGGTTAGTACAGAATGTACTGATTTCTGACCATGGGATTTATGAAATATCCTCAATGTTGACTAGACTCAGTATTGCTGGCAACACAGTCAAAACGTGTTGCCCACAGTAGGATTGATTTGCCAATGGCTGCGGAAAATGCTGGTACCATACTGGCTTGTATTAAAAATCTTACCTAATGTCTGAGATGGACTCTCGAAAATGTTAAGTACTCAAAACTGCCTGATGCTAGCATTCTAAGTAGAAATATGTTGTAGGAATAGGCACTTTTAAATCTAATAGGCATTCTGTTGTGATCTGTCCTAGTAGCCTGTATGAGGTAAATTGTGACACCTTGGAAGTCTGTCTTCTCAGTGAGTACTTGGCTTATAATGAAATACTGTTTAGGGTCCTAAGCATTGTGATGCTAGAAGGAAATGCTTTATTCCTTCATGCTTCTGTCATATGGTGTTTATAAGGTGTTTCATTATAGCAGGAATGCATTGTTTCCCAGGACTAGGGCAGCTTTCATTCTGACAAAGCTCTCCTGTAAGATCTGCTTCTTGTAATTATTGTGTAGGTTTAAAAATGATTATATGGTATTTGTTTGTACAAATTGGTCAATCGGCTCAGCTGTCAGTTAATTTCAGACACTTTCCATTGCATAAAATAGCTGTTCTTTGGAATTAAAGATTAATTTTTTACAGGATAGTTTAAACAAAACAGATCCTGCATTTTGGCAGGGGATTAGACTTGATGACCCTTGTGGTTCCTTCTAACCCTGTGGTCCTATGATTCTATATATATTTTGAATTCTTTTCTTTAGTAGGATAGGCAAGTCCACTATATTTGTACAAGTTTACATAGTAACCTGAACTTCAGAGCTAAGTGGTATATTTGGCTAATGCCTTAGACTTCTGTCTCTAGCAGTGAGTTAAAATTCCAGCTCTGGTCATGAGTTTTAAAAAAAAAAAATAATAATAATAATTTGCTGGTCTCATTCTTGCCCTTAGTATTATCTTGCAAAAATCACCACACATCAATGGGATTGTGGCAGCCTTCACATAAGAAGCCCAGGACTGTACTAGGAGGTTGACACAGGTCAGCACTAGATGTGTTTGAGATGCTTTCGTGGTGCCTGAAAACATTGCCTTACTCTAGCTCCTGTCAAATCAGAGGTGGGCAAACTACGGCCCGCAGGACCTTCCTGCCCGGCTCCTAAGCACCTAGCCTGGGAGGCTAGCCCCTGGCCCCCCCAGCTGTTCCCCCTCCCTGCAGCCTCAGCTCACTGTGTCACTGGCGCAATGCTCTGGGCGGCGAGCTCTTGCCAGGCAGCGCAGCTACAGAGCTGTGGCCTGACCCGGTGCTCTATGCTGCGCAGTGGTGTGGCTGAGTCCAGCCGGACGGCATGGCTACCTGTCTTGGTGCTCTGGGCGGCGCGGCTGTAGTGCTACCAGTGCTCCAGGCAGCGCGGTAAGGGGGCAGGGAGCAGGGGGGGTTGGATAGAGGGCAGGGGAGTTCGGGGTGGTGGTCAGGGGGCGGGGGTGTGGATGGGGTCCGGGCAGTCAGAGGGCAGAGAACAGGGGGGTTGAATGCGGGCAGAGGTCCTGGGGGGGGGCAGTCAGGAATGAGAGGAGGGTTTGGATGGGGCGGTAGGGGGCAGTCAGAGGCGGGGGGTCAGGGGACAGTGAGGGGTGGACGGGGCAGGGGCCCTGGGGGAGGCCATCAGGGGACATGGAACAGAGGGGTTGCATGGGGAGGGAGTCCCGGGAGGGCCATCAGGGGGTGAGAAGCAGGGTGGGTTCGATAGGGGGCTGGGCCACGCCTGGCTGTTTGGGGAGGCACAACCTCCCCTAACCGGTCCTTCCTACAATTTCGGAAACCCAATGTAGCCCTCAGGCCAAAAAGTTTGCCCGCCCCTGTGTTAAATGTTCACTTCCATGAGCACCAAAAGTCACAACTTAAAAAATAAAAGGATAGGTGAAACATATTTAGTTAATATATAGCTAGGGCATTTAAATGAACTAGGGCTCACCTACTAGTTCTCACCAGCTGAAATGAAAGAACTTAACATGCTAAGCTATAATGTATTACTAAATGAATGGCTCACTGTGTGCCACTGCACAGTTACAACTGAGACTGTAGTTTTCATGGAACTCTTAACTTGGAGCAGTATATGTTGTCTTGGACATCACCTTACCTGTTCAGAGGCATGAAACCATAGTTCAGGTTTTGAAGCTTGCCACAACTGAGGATCAGTTTGCTTTTGGTTTTAATCCTGTATGAATTTTAGTTTCTTATAGGAAATAAAAGTAAACTTGGTGCTTTACCATATTTTATGGTATGGCGATATAAGGCAGCCACTGTGCATCCCACTTGTGAATGTTTTTCACATCTTGCTCAGAGCTATATAGAGTGCAAAGTTAAGTTTAGTAATATGAAGCACTGAGTTTTGATATGACAGTGAGTCTCTAGTTCTGGGTATATTAAAGTTATACCTGGAAAACTACAGCATTTGTCTGAAGTGACACCATTAACTCAGATTAAAAGTAGTTTCATAAACTGCATTTTCAAATCCACCTGCCAACTGTTGTACTCTTTCACTTTCCTATTCTGAAAAGTGTTCCTCTTTCCCATTACTTTGTGAAAGCGCCATCTCAGTAGGAGAAACTGACTACGCAAAGTGGTGTCAGATGCATTAGAACAGGCTGGAGAAATTTTCTGTAATCTTTCGCCTGTACCTTTGTGTTGTAATAATAGTGGGTTAAAAACTTTCATACATAGGTTATATTTAGGTTGTGCCTCTTAATGCAGAATATAGTTTCTTGTTCTGTTAGCCAAAGTGACTTAGTGACTGGTACAGTTTAAAACACAAAAATTCTACATCTTGTGGATGTGCAAATACAGACTGTTGCTGGGTTTAAGTGTAGTTATACAGTAGTATCTGGGTTTACAAGAAAGTTGCAATCTCATTGGTTGTAAACATACACAGAAGGACTGTAGATGAGTATCAAAAACCAACAAAAACCTCTACCAAGCTTATAGGGATGCTGGTTGAAGAGTATTGTCATAAAGAGGAAGTGTCTGGCTCTGCTTTTGAAGTATTTGAATTCTGTTTTGTAGTCTGATATGAACATAATAGTTTGCCGTTGAACATAACACTATTTTGGGCTTTTTTGGTTGAGAATATTGAGAAGCCAAAGGTTTTTCTGATCAGTATTTGGCTTCTTCACTTGTCATTCTTCACCTGCCACAACTTTTTTTTGCACTGTGAGCAAAGTCATTTTGTGTGTGCACTCTGTTCCGTAATGTTTTTGATTGTTTCCCATGTCAACTCCATTCCAGTATAGTTTGTGTTTTTCTGGAGTTAGTGTCGTTTCCTTAGCATTTGAAATGCCCGTATCTGGAATACAGACAGGTGACTTTCAAACACTATCTTATTTACATGGCATAGTTCAGAGTACTTATTCTTAGTATTCAAAATACTTCGTGCATGCAAGTAAAATGAATTAACTTATCTGAATACAATGGCTCAAGCAACTATTTGCACTAAGCCTTTCACTTTCTCAGCGTTAGTGAACCTAGAGAAAACTTTGGCCAGTGTCTAAACTTGCAGCTATAAAACAATTTTTAAGTCCACATTTACATGCCTAATGCTGTGATTTTCAAAAGCATCTAAGTGGGATCTGTGCTCCTAAGCCACATAGGCACTTTTGAAAATCCCACCCTTAGTAGCCTAGCTTTAGGCTATTTGTGAAATTTCACCTGTTTGTGAAAACTTCGACCACTATTTCAGAATCAGCGTGCACATCATTGTAACTTTTGGAAACACTAACCTTTTTGCCAGCCTCTTTTGAAGGCAGGGGCTACTGGTGCTACTGTTTCGGGCAGTGCTAGGGAGCAGATAGGCAGGATTCCTGGCTGTTGAGAATTGGGACTCTGTCTATAGTGAGGAGTCCTCCCAAAGGGCTAGCTTGTGAGTGAGGGAGCATCCCGATCCTGGTGCACATCTCTAGGAAAAGTGTGAAGTCAAACTGAGCTGCTGGCATGCAGTGCTGCTGCAAAGCCATGCCAGAGCTGTGTCCTTTCCCTGCTGCCAGGAGCTGCCACCGCAGTCCCGCATTTTCCTTGGCAGCTGGGGCAGGCTCCAGTTTTCAGCAGCTCTGGGGGGAAACAAGGAATGCAAATGCTGCCATTGGGTAGAGGAGCAGTTGAGGATTTTGCAGCCACTGCCAGCAGGGGAAGTGACTGGTTCCTAACAGCAGTCTAGGAATACCTAAAGAGATCACCTGCTTTATACAAGGAGCACCTAACAAGAATTCTGCTCCTTAGCTTCTCTTGGCCCTATTGGAGTTCCCCTACTGTACTCTGTGGTTTCATCCTGAAACAGTGGAGTTCCCTCACCCCACTTTTCAAGTAAGGTCATTTGCATCTGTCCTAAACAAAAATACTCTTATCAAGAAAATGTTTTAACTCAGTCTTTACTATCTGGAGACCTTGGGGAGCAGTGTGAGACTCTGGACCACTTTCCCCCAGACTCTGTACTAGGGGTAACTGTGGCTTGAATGTGAAGGCTAGAGTGAAGCATCCAGCATGCAAGTGAGGAGCCTTTTGTCTTAGCTGGCTCACCTCCATCTCTAATTTCTTGGTCTGAGCTAGCCCACTCTAAATGTTAGAAACATCTTAAAAGCATGCCTTTGCCCTCAACAAGTATCAAGTCTGAAGAAATTGGGGAGGAAGGGGACTGGTGGCAACAGCAGCATGTGAAGCCGTGCAAAGCATGGTGGGGATCCAACTACTTCATAAATTGACATGTCAAAGGAAGCCTTCTGCACCTGCACTAACCAGTGACTTTGATTTGGTCATTGGGATGCACGTTAATTTGAAGGCCTGGCTGTAGTTTGCAGGATTCTTCATCTATTTCTTCAAGCCTTGGAAGCAGATAGTGATCTGTAAGGGAGCCAGGCTCTTACTTCTCCAGCAGACTAAGCTGGGTGAAATAAAAGGTTCCTTGCTGAGCAAGGAGAGCTGTGTGTGGGCGAAAAAAACAACCCTCTCTTGCAGTTGTTTTGCCTTTTGATGCACAACAAAAATGTGTGAGCAGTTGGCTAAACTCACTGTGCAACTGCAGAACTACATGCCAGCTGGCAAAATAACTTGTGTATTCTTTCTCAAGTATTTTAAATTTGGATCTGCCCCATCCCTTAATTCAGGGGAATGTAGGAAGAGACTACTGCAAAAATTAAAATGAAACGGTCCCAAACCTTTCCACTTTACATATTTGCTGTCTTCACTCATATCTGCTGAGTACCTTGAGAGGACAAATTTTACAGCTGTCAGTACCGCAGAGCCAAGATAGTTGCTGAAGAACTAAGCTGTTTTCTGCCTCATGGATCAATGAAATAGCCAATGAAGTTCAATTCCAGAATATTTAATGGTGGTTATGATATGAAACAAACACAGCTTTACTCTTGTAGGTACTAGATAGATTTTTTTTTTTTATAGTACTTGTAATTTAAGTCAAAACTTTCTTTTTGTTTTAAACATGGAAATTACATATATGGGGCGATGGGAAATAATATAATACTACCCTACTATGCTGTGTCAGGTCTACAGTAGGAATGTGTTGCCAATTTAGGGTATACTGATATCCTATGCTGGCAAAGCACACTTAGTGTATATACAGCTTGTACTGGCAAAACCACACTTTTGCCAGTAGAGCATATTTCAGCTTTCTCTTCCCTTCCCTTCCCACCCCACCCCACCCCCGCGGATGAAATAACAATGTCTATACTGGGGTTTTGATGACACAGCTGTCAGGTTGCACTATCATACCCCTGACTGAAATGTCCGTGGCAGCAAAAACACAAATAGAGGGGAAGGGAGCGTATTCTATTTTTAATACAATAGGAAATGTAAATTTCCCCAGAATTACTCCTCAAACTCATCATTGTCAGTTGTCATGTTTTCTGCAGGCATGCTGAGAAACGTAGGCCTTTAGGAGGAACTTGAATGTTATGAAGGTAGCTGAGTCCATGCCTTGTAGATGAGCTTGGGAAGGGCATTGTTTGCATAGGGACATGACATGGTATGGGGCGGCTTGTGTGAGAAGCTGACGGATGAGTAGATGAGGCCAACATCAGTAATGGGGCCAGAGGGCAATACGGAATGAGATGGTGACTGAACCTAGAATGGAAATAGTTGACATTCTGTTTCTTGTCACCTAGAATAGGACTTGATCTTTGGGTTTGTGGCCTCTACATCACCAAGCCGTGTGTGTGTGTGAGAGAGAGAGAGAATTGGAGAATAGCTGCAAGGTTGTTCCAAAATCTTATTTACATCACAGTTGATACCATTGGGGACTGCACCTATTTTTGCTCAACAGTAGAAAGCAAACATAAGCTATGTTCAGTGGAACTTACAAAATAAAGTGGGGAACAACATGAGAGAGCCAGAATAATACGGACAAAGAGGAACTGACTCTTCCAATACGCTGTTGTAGGGAGGAAGAGTAACTGGGTGAAATTATCTCTTCATATTGATGTTGTTCATATGAAGAAAGTTCACTATCTACAGTCCATTGAGGTACTTGGATCCCTTATGCAGACTGTGGAGTTTGGAACTCTAGTAGTATGCTGAGATTAGGTGGCTGGAGAGAATGATTTGAAGAAAGATTAGGAGTTAAATAAATATATAAATCTTGGTTAGGAGACAGAGAGTGTGTGTGTGTGTGTGTGTGTGTTGGGGTGGGGTTAGTGGACACAAATCTGTAAGGTTTTATATTGTGAAAGCAGGTATAACTAGAACTAGTAGGACAAAATTGAAATTGAGGCTGAATGCCGCCTAATGATGAGATTGGACTCCTGGACAGTCGCCCAAGGAAGTGTCAGAAGCCTCATTTCTTGATGCATCTTCAACCTGGACTGGACAGAATCCTAGGAAATATATCAAAGGATACAATACTGCATTGGCAGAGAAGGCCTGGATAACTTCATGTCTCTCTTATGATTCTATAAACTGTGAAGTTGTGATAACATACAGAAACAGAGTACAAGTTCTGAGTTCATCTTTCCAAACTTAACCAAACTGGTACTCTGTCTGTCTTCAACTTAACTGTCAGCTTTCACTGTTGTGGAACGATTTTGTGTGATAAGAACTTAAAACCATCTGGCAAGCATCTAGGACGGGGTGGGGAACCTTGTTTCTATCAGGGGCCACTGACCCACAGAGAAAAAAATCAGTTGCGGGTTGCACTCTGTCCCAGGAGAGGGGCAGAGGCTCGTGGCTTCCCCTAGGCTTGGGGGTGGGGCCAGAAACGACGAGGTTGGGGTGCGAGGTATGGGAGGGAGTTCCGGTCTGGGGTGTGGGCTCTGGCCAGGCAGTGCTTACCTCAGGAGGCTCCTGGTTGGCAGCGCAGTGGGGCTAAGGCAGGCTCCCTGCCTCTTGGGGCTCTGCGCTGCTCGCAGAAGCGGCTGCTATGTCCAGCCCCTAGGCAGAGGAGCTGTGGAGCCTGCACTGGGGGAGCGGGCATTGCACGGAGCTTCCCTGATCACTTCTGCTCCTAGGTGCTGCAGTGACATGCCGGTTGCTTCCAGGAGCTGCATGGAGCCAAGTGGACTTTTAGTGGTCTGGCAACCCTAGCAGCGGTCGGGATGAAATGAAGCAGCGGGCTGAATCCGGCCTGCGAGCTGTAGGTTCCCCACCCCTGATCTAGGAAATGAGGGGTGGAACACTCCTGTACTATTACCATAAAAGTCTGCAGAACAAACCCACCAAAGAGCCATTGTCAACGGCCAGAGTATTTCAGATATGAATTTAAGGACTTCTGGGTGGATTGAATCATTTTTTTTTTGTTTTTATGTTTTTAGATACGAACTAGCAAGGGGTTTTTGGAAGTTTTTTTTTTTCTGTAATAAGTATACATAAGATTTTTCTTATTTACATCTGAGCTTGTTTACCTTTGAAGGATCTAACTCAAATAATATATTAAATACATGTTCTTACAACACACTGCATTTTTACAATTCAGTATTAATTTCAGTTATCAGCAATACAGTTCAGATAAATGAGGTTCATAGCCAAGCCTGTCCTATCAAAGGTTCTCTGTGTACTGTGGTATAGATCTTGCGGGCTATTAGAAACATAAGACATTTTGCCCTTGGCTGGGAGTGTGAGAACTCCTTAATGTGCTGGTTTCAGAGTAGCAGCCGTGTTAGTCTGTATCCGCAAAAAGAAGAACAGGAGTACTTGTGGCACCTTAGAGACTAACAAATTTATTAGAGCATAAGCTTTCGTGGACTACAGCCCACTTCTTCGGATGCATATAGAATGGAACATATATTGAGGAGATAGATATACACACATACAGAGAGCATAAACAGGTGGGAGTTGTCTTACCAACTCTGAGAGGCCAATTAATTAAGAGAAAAAAAAACTTTTGAAGTGATAATCAAGCTAGCCCAGTACAGACAGTTTGATAAGAAGTGTGAGAATACTTACAAGGGGTCTCTAGATTTCTGTTGATGCATTTTCTCACATCCTTCTGCTGCCTTTCTTTGGTTTTTGCTGTGGAACCTTCTGATGCCAACACTCCCATCTTCCTGTAAATGTGCATGTTGCTTCCTTTGTGCATAATGAGGGAAAGCAAATTCTGTCCTGCTTACCTCATTCCTAGAAAGACTGGCATTGGAATGAATGTGGGTGTGTTGCAGCAGTCTTCACTCTACCACTGGTCATAAATAAGGCTATGATTATGTCATGGAGGTCACGGAATCCATGACTTCCAGAGACTTCTGACATTTTCCACTTCAGCCCAGGGGCAGCTCTCAGCTGTTGCTGGTGGCAGGGCCCCTGTAGCTCCCAGCTGTTGCAGGTGCTGGACCCTCCTCCTTCTTCATTTTGTCTCAGATATTTTTAGTAAAAGTCATGGGCAATAACCAGAAATTCACAGAAGCCTGTGACCTGTTCCTGACATTACTAAAAATATCCCTGGTCACGGGCTTCTGTGAATTTTTGGTTATTGCCCATGACTTTTACTAAAATATCTGAGACAAAATCTTAGTCATAACAGAAGTTATTAAAACATGTTGGATATGCCAAGATGCTGCATCGTTTTGTGGTGATCTTCCTTGGATATCAGTGCTCCGTGGTTTGTCCCTTTCCAGTAATGGGCTTTTCATTCAGGCTAGCCACAACCTTAGTGTCTAGTAAAATGGAGGAGGTGGTAATAGTAACTCTATGAAAGGAGAGCCTGATATTTATTCAATGCCTAGTGACTGATTTGACCAGATACTGTCCAGGGAGCAGGTAGACTGGGCAGTCTGAAATATGGCATCTTTAATCCCATTTAAAGTATGTTGGTGATAGGAGGATAGCAGCATTTTTCCTTTACTCAGAGTACAAAAAATCCCACTATTGCTGAGTGGAAGTAATCGAAGTAGTTCAGTGGGCAGAACAACATGCATCCTGCTCCTTTTTCTCTTCCAGAAATTCTTGGAAACCTTGACTGACAGAGACAGCAGCATTGCCATCAGACATGGGCAAACAATGACAGCCTCTTGAAATGTAGCTAGGACAGAATTAGGCAATCAACCCATTTCCAAGCTCATATGGGTGGGTGCCACATAGACTAGAGACCTCCGAGTAAGTGGTCCCAGCTGGAAAATGCTGGTGTCTCAGCAAGATGAAAATGCAAGCAATTGGAGTTCTTTACAAATTCAAATTATAGCTCTGACACTAGGCCATGTAGTTTAAGTTAGAATGCTGTACTATATAGTGCTAGCAAACAAACAAGTAATGATCCAGAAGAGCATTGTAATAAACCATTAATGCAACACTGTCAATTTGAAACTCAAGTTTAGAAGATTTCCCCTGCCAATCTCAATAGCTTCAGTAGTTTGCAGTTTTTAAAGGTCTTGTCTTTTGTTGTGTGAAACTCTTACAATCAGGCTAATACTGACTATGAGGAAGTAGTGAAATTGAATGCACAAACTGTCAAATGCACAAAGTAAACAGGAAAAAAAATATTTTCCTAATCTTTCTTTTATAGGAATCTTGGTGTTAGTTGCAAACAATAGGAGGTAAAATAGCTTCACAAGCTATTGTCAGATTTAGTCCTCTGCCATTTTCCCCCCTGTTCTTCGCCTCCAAAAAAAGGAGTAGTCTAGCAGAGAAACAGGTTTCAGAGTAGCAGCCGTGTTAGTCTGCATCCGAAGAAGTGGGCTGTAGTCCACGAAAGCTTATGCTCTAATAAATTTGTTAGTCTCTAAAGTGCCACAAGTACTCCTGTTCTTTTAGCAGAGAAACGTTACCCCTTATGTGAATGAAACTGCCAGATCCACAGTTCTGAGGCTACGTCTACATTGGAACTTTGTCAGCAAAACTTTTGTCATTCAGGGTGTTAAAAACACACCCTGCCGAACGACAAAAGTTTTACAGATAAAGTGCCCGTATGAACAGTGCTTTGTCGGCAGGAGCGTGCTCCTGTAAAAGCTGCTGCCCAGGGGTGGCCTTACCATGAGGCGAACTGAGGCGGCCACCTCAGGTGCCAGGCTGTGGGGCGGTGCTACTAGGACCCAGAGTATAGAAAGTTGTCTGCTGCTGGTGCATATGTATTCTCTCTGTATGTATTCTCTAGATGCACAGAGATGGTGGAGTGCTGTGCTGGAGGAAGAAGGGCACAAAAGACATAATAGGCAGGCAGGAGAAAAGGTGAGAGGGAATAAGAGAGCAGCAGGAGCTGCAGGGAGAGAGAGGAGGAGGAGCCTCTTATCTACCTCTCTAGCACCCCCAGGAGCCTGGACTGATTAACACCAGCTTCTCAGGGAGCTTCCTGTTTCCTGCTGGTTCCCTGAACCCACTTGAGGAGAACAGGCAGTCAACTGAAGAAGTAGGAGCCAGTTAGGCCCTTAAGACACTGATATCTTCCCTCACTCAGGCCCTCTACTACCAGCCTGCTTATTTGTCCCCTTCAATTGAGTGTTGAGAGCCACTATAGCTGGCACAGAACAGCAGTCGTGAGTGAAAGAAGAAAACACCCCTCTGGGCAGCATTCAGAAAAAGAAAGAAAGCAAAAGCTTTTCTATCTAAGCAGGAAAAACCTCTCCTGAGATACATAGACACACATGTTCATGGTGAGCCTTCCGTGAGGATGTGAGTGGTGAGGAGATGCCTGATCTTCCAGTTAGTCAGAGTGCAGGTGACCTGGCAGCTACTGCAGCATCCATATCTCCATCTCAAATGGATGTAATTATGCACATTCCTGAAGAAAAGTGTAGATCAGAGAAGAGTGTAGTGGCAGTGCAAGAAACAGCAGCTGCTGAATTTAGTTCAATAAATCTAGATGATCCAGGACTGTGGACCCACTTGAGCTGTAGCCTGAGGGACTACCTTGTACTGCATGGGCCACAGCAAGTGAAAAACTTCATGTTCCAGCACAATATGGGGAGAAGGTGACCAGCCCTCTGTGGAGAAAGAAGTGGTTCAGGACTATTTAGAAAAACTGGACGTGTACAAGTCCATGGGGCTGGATGCGCTGCATCCGAGGGTGCTAAAGGAGTTGGCAGATGAGATTGCAGAGCCATTGGCCATTATTTTTGAAAACTCATGGCGATCGGGGGAGGTCCCGGATGACTGGAAAAAAGCTAATGTAGTGCCCATCTTTAAAAAAGGGAAGGAGGAGGATCTGGGGAACTACAGGCCAGTCAGCCTCACTTCAGTCCCTGGAAAAATCATTGAGCAGGTCCTCAAGGAATCAATTATGAAACACTTAGAGGAGTGGAAAGTGATCAGGAACAGTCAGCATGGATTCACCAAGGGGAAGTCATGCCTGACTAACCTAATTGCCTTCTATGATGAGATAACTGGCTCTGTGGATGAGGGGAAAGCAGTGGATGTGTTATTTCTTGACTTTAGCAAAGCTTTTGATACGGTCTCCCACAATATTCTTGCCGGCAAGTTAAAAAAGTATGGGCTGGATGAATGGACTATGAGGTGGATAGAAAGCTGGCTAGATCGTTGGGCTCAACGGGTAGTGATCAGTGGCTCCATGTCTAGTTGGCAGCCGGTTTCATGCGGAGTGCCCCAAGGGTCGGTCTTGGGGCCAGTTTTGTTTAATATCTTTATTAATGGTCTGGAAGATGGTGTGGACTGCACTCTCAGCAAGTTTGCAGATGACACTAAACTAGGAGGCGTGGTAGATACACTAGAGGGTAGGGGTCGGATACAGAGGGACCTAGACAAATTAGAGGATTGGGCCAAAAAAACACCTGATGAGGTTCAACAAGGACAAGTGCAGAGTCCTGCACCTAGGACGGAAGAATCCCATGCACTGCTACAGACTAGGGACCGAATGGGTAGGTAGCAGTTCTGCAGAAAAGGACCTAGGGGTCACAGTGGACAAGAAGCTGGATATGAGTCAACAGTGTGCTCTCGTTGCCAAGAAGGCTAACGGCATTTTTGGCTGTATAAGTAGGGGCATTGCCAGTAGATCAAGGAACGTGATCGTTCCCCTTTATTCGACATTGGTGAGGCCTCATCTGGAGTACTGTGTCCAGTTTTGGGCCCCACACTACAAGAAGGATGTGGAAAAATTGGAGAGAGTCCAGCGGAGGGCAACAAAAATGATTAGGGGTCTGGAGCACATGACTTATGAGGAGAGGCTGAGGGAACTGGGATTGTTTAGTCTCCAGAAGAGAAGAATGAGGGGGGATTTGATAGCAGCCTTCAACTACCTGAAGGGGGGTTCCAAAGAGGATGGAGCTCGGCTGTTCTCAGTGGTGGCAGATGACAGAACAAGGAGAAATGGTCTCAAGTTGCAGTGGGGGAGGTCTAGGTTGGATATTAGGAAACACTGTTTCACTAGGAGGGTGGTGAAGCACTGGAATGCGTTACCTAGGGAGGTGATGGAGTCTCCTTCCTTGGAGGTTTTTAAGGCCCGGCTTGACAAAGCCCTGGCTGGGATGATTTAGTTGCGAATTGGTCCTGCTTTGAGCAGGGGGTTGGACTAGATGACCTCCTGAGGTCCCTTCCAACCCTGATATTCTATGATCCCCGAAGACAATGAAAATAGAAGTTTCCATCCAACACATTACTGGCGTGAAATCCCCAATGGTGACAAAGTGGAGAGGGCATGGCTTATGTACTCAAAAATCCAGAATGCTGCATACTGTTTTTGTTGCAAACTCTTCCAGTCTAATGTTCCAGCCACATTGGGTTCTACAGGAACAAAGGACTTGAAAAATCTGGTTAGAAATCTGGCATGCCATGAGAAGGCAGGAAATCACCAGAGAGCATTCCATAGGTGGAAAGAGCTTGAGATGAGACTAAGGTTAAAGGCCACCACAGATGATTAGCATCAAGAGAAGATTGCATCAGAGTCTCTTTACTGGCAAAATGTTCTGAAAAGGCTCATTGCCATTGTGAGAGTGCTTGCTACCCAAAACCTAGGACTGTGTGGCACTTCAGATCAGCTGTATGTGCCAAACAATGGAAACTTCCTTCAAATTGTGGAGCTGATGGCTGAGTTTGATGCTGTATTCTAGGCGCATCTAAAAAGAGTCACCACCCAAGAAATGTACACACACCACCACCTTGGAAAAACCATTCAAAATGAGATCATACGGTTACTGGCAACAAGAGTCAAACAGAAGATTGTGGCAGATCTGAAGTCAGCAAGCTATTACTCTGTTATTCTGGACTGCACACCTGCCATCAGCCATACGGAACAAATGACTTTAATGGTGCATTTTGTAACAACAACAGAACCTAGTGAAAATGTCCCTGCAATGGTGACTGTCAGAGAGCATTTTCTAGAATGTATTGACATTGATGATACTACAGGAGCTGGTATGACAAATGTGCTTCTTAAAAAGCTGGAAGATACGGGAATTGCGATAGCTGACATGAAAGGTCAGGGCTACGATAATGGTGCCAACATGAGAGGAAAGATCAGAGGAGTGCAGACACGGATCCGAAAGTTAAACCCATGAGCTTTTTTTGTCCCATGCAGTTTTCATTCATTGAACTTGGTGGTCAGTGATGCAGCATCAGCTTCTAGTGAGGCTGCTGAGTTTTTTAATGTAATTCAAAGCATCTATGTATTTTTCTCTGCATCAATTCAACAAGCTATTCCGCTGGGTAGGAAAGATAGAAAATGTGGCAAAAGACCAGCTTGGCTTAGCCACTTGCATGATCCAAAAAATAAAAAGGAGTCATATAAAAAATGGAAACTAGGACAAATTACAAAGGATGAATATAGGCAAACAGAGGAATGCAGGGGCAAGATTAGAAAGGCAAAGGCACAAAATGAGCTCAAACTAGCTACGGGAATAAAGGGAAACAAGAAGACTTTTTATCAATACATTAGAAGCAAGAGGAAAGCCAAGGACAGGGTAGGCCCTCTGCTCAGTGAGGAGAGAGAAACAGTAACAGGAAACTTGGAAATGGCAGAGATGCTGAATGACTTCTTTGTTTCGGTCTTCACCGAGAAATCTACAGGAATGCCTAACATAGTAAATGCTAATGGGAAGGGGGTAGGTTTGAAAGATAAAATAAAAAAAGAACAAGTTAAAAATCACTTAGAAAAGTTAGATGCCTGCAAGTCACCAGGGCCTGATGAAATGCATCCTAGAATACTCAAGGAGCTAATAGAGGAGGTATCTGAGCCTCTAGCTATTATCTTTGGAAAATCATGGGAGACAGGAGAGATTCCAGAAGACTGGAAAAGGGCAAATATAGTGCCCATCTATAAAAAGGGAAATAAAAACAACCCAGGAAACTACAGACCAGTTAGTTTAACTTCTGTGCCAGGGAAGATAATGGAGCAAGTAATTAAGGAAATCATCTGCAAACACTTGGAAGGTGGTAAGGTGATAGCGAATAGCCAGCATGGATGTGTAAAGAACAAATCATGTCAAACCAATCTGATAACTTTCTTTGATAGGATAATGAGCCTTGTGGATAAGGGAGAAGCAGTGGATGTGGTATACCTAGACTTTAGTAAGGCATTTGATACGGTCTCGCATGATATTCTTATCAATAAACTAGGCAAATACAACTTAGATGGTGCTACTATAAGGTGGGTGCATAACTGGCTGGATAACCATACTCAGAGTAGTTATTAATGGTTCCCAATCCTGCTGGAAAGGCATAACAAGTGGGATTCCGCAGGGGTCCGTTTTGGGACCGGCTCTGTTCAATATCTTCATCAATGACTTAGATATTGGCGTGGAAAGTACGCTTATTAAGTTTGCAGATGATACCAAACTGGGAGGGATTGCAACTGCTTTGGAGGACAGGGTCATAATTCAAAATGATCTGGACAAATTGGAGAAATGGTCTGAGGTAAACAGGATGAAGTTTAATAAAGACACATGCACAGTGATCCACTTAAGAAGGAACAATCAGTTTCACACATACAGAATGGGAAGTGACTGTCTAGGAAGGAGTAAGGCAGAAAGGGATCTAGGGGTTATAGTGGACCACAAGCTAAATGAGTCAAGAGTGTGATGTTGTTACAAAAAAAGCAAACGTGATTCTGGGCTGCATTAAGAGGTGTGTTGTGAGCAAGACACGAGAAGTCATTCTTCCGCGCTACTCTGCGTTGGTTAGGCCTCAACTGGAGTATTGTGTCCAGTTCTGGGCACCGCATTTCAAGAAAGATGTGGAGAAATTGGAGAGGGTCCAGAGAAGAGCAACAAGAATGATTAAAGGTCTTGAGAACATGACCTATGAAGGAAGGCTGAAAGAATTGGGTTTGTTTAGTTTGAAAAAGAGAAGACTGAGAGGGGACATGATAGCAGTTTTCAGGTATCTAAAAGGGTGTCATGAGGAGGAGGGAGAAAACTTGTTCATCTTCGCCTCTAAGGATAGAACTAGAAGCAATGGGCTTAAACTGCAGCAAGGGAGGTTTAGGTTGGACATTAGGAAAAGGTTCCTAACTGTCAGGGTGGTTAAACACTGGAATAAACTGCCTAGGGAGGTTGTGGAATCTCCATCTCTGGAGATACTTAAGAGTAGGTTAGATTTGTCTATCAGGGATGGTCTAGACAGTATTTGGTCCTGCCATGAGGGCAGGGGACTGGACTCAATGACCTCTCGAGGTCCCTTCCAGCCCTAGAATCTATGAATCTATGAAACTCATCGATGGCAAATTTTGAAGCAACATTTAGGAACATCGTCTCTGACACTGAAACCACTGTGTGCCACATGATGGGAAAGTCAACTGGAGGCGATAAAGCCTATCAAACGCCAAATTGGGAAGATAGATGATGCCATAGTTGCCATTATGGAGGCTAATGCTATGAGAGGAACGGTTTGTGGGAGAAGAGTGGCAGAGGGGAAATGGAATCACCAGATGGAATCATCACTCTTGTAAGCAAGAGACTCGAAGGTGTTGACCTTGACATATCTGGATCAATGGGACAACTGGTCAAAGCAAAGTCATACTTACAGTCTTACCGGTCAGATGAGGGATTTCAAAATGTTCTGTGCACTCTTCAGAAGTTGACAGAGGAACTTAACACTGAACCTATTTTCCCACCCATTGAAGAATACAGGTCACCAAAGAAGAAGACATTGTGATTACAAGGCATGGGATCATCCTATAAGAGACCCCAAACAACAATTCGAAGTTGAATTCTTTGACCAGGTGCTAGATTGTGCAATGCAGTCAGTTGAACGTTTCATGCAGCTCAAGGAATACAGCAGTATATTTGGGATGTTGTATGATATTCCAAAACTCCTCACGATACCTGAAGAAGACCTACACCAGCAATGCAGGGCACTAGAGACAATGTTGACACGTGACATGCACAATATTGATGCGAGTGATTTAGGTCTGAGCGGCTTCCCCCTCCCCCCCCCCCCATTTGCTTCAGCAGTTCGGGCGGGAGTCTGAGCGGCTTGATTGATTGATTGCTTCGGTGCGGCGGGGGTGTGTGCTCAAAAAATTTGTATTGATAGGGGTGCGCAATCAAAAAAGTTTGGAGACCACTGATTTTGGTGGTGAACTGAAAGCCCGTTCAAGATGCATTTCAGCAGGATCAACTCCAAAGGCTGTTCTGGAATATATGTGCACAAATAAGATGACCACCCTTTTTCCAAATGCTTTTGTTGTTCTGCGCATACTTCTAACACTTCCTGTAACAGTTGCCAGTGGAGAACGCAGCTTCTCCAAGCTGAAGTTAATAAAAACACATCTATGCTCCACAATGACACAGGAGAGGCTGGTCAGCCTTGCAACCATCTCAACAGAGCATGAGCTGGCCCAGACTGTGGACCTTCAGCAGGAAGCAGTTCAAATCTTTGCAACCAAGAAGGCACGGAAAGCACCACTTTGATTATTCAAACAGATAAAAATGCCAGTGTTTACTATGCAGACAAAAGAAGAGTTACATTTGCTGTTCAGGCGTTTGAAAGTTAAGTGTTACGTAAAATTTTGGAACAAGGCATGTACCTGAGAGGAGTAGAATAGGAAGAAGGCAGAATTGAGACCTTTCAAAGTTTTGGCCCAAGTGAGGGGGCATCATTTGAGCTCCCCACCTCAAGTGCCAAAATGTTGTGGGTCAGCCCTGCTGCTGCCACTTGTTGGGGGTGCAAGTTTTTTGTCTGGCAGCTACACTATGCGCCTTTTAGCTTCATGGCTATAGCGGCACAGCTGTGTCGCTAAAAGCTGCAGAGCGTAGACATAGCCTGAGAGGTGTGTGTAGTACTTCAAGAGGCTTTCCAGTTGCAAGATAATCAATAGGACACTTGCTGAAAACAATCTCACCAATATATTGCGTTTAGTACCTGAACGCAAGGGTAGCGCTTGCGAATGTGTGTTCCATTCACTGTCAACCTGATGGATATCTGACCTGACAGATGCCCTGTCTCCAGTTTCTCTGCTACATAAATTAACTGTGATAAAGGACAGGAGGGGATATATCTGTCCTAGTGGCCCCAGAGTTGACCAGATTGCGATGGGGCATCTCTCCAAACAGCATGGCTGTGCCCCCAAACTTGCTGATGGGTTGGCTAGTACAAGGGAATACATTCAAAGTGCTGAGTGGATTTCTTGAAAGGCATTTGGTGCATTGAGCTGCTGCATGTCCCATACCCCCAGGCACTAGTGCTGTGTCCTGACGTTAATCTGCCTCCTATCCCTCCTATCCCTAATTATGGATACACAGGGGCACTGTTTGGAACCTGATCCCCATGCACCTTCTCCCCTGAGATCCAGGTTGTATCCCACAGAAGTGGGAGTCTTCAGTGCTGTCTGTATTAGAGGTGAAGGAGCCAGACTCCAAGGGCTGGGGAACATAAACAAAAATATAGTCTCCAGGCAAATGCAAGGAGACTTTATTCCCTTTGTCACTTTTTCACTGTGTGATCCCACATGGTTCCATCCTCTTTCCTAATTCTTGAATGATGTTACATTGACTTCCCCAGGATGCTGCTTTTTCGAGCCAAATTGTGATGGGACTGCTAGCAGCAACTGGCTGAGAGTTGTTGACATCAATCCACTGTTGCATCATCTCCTGTGGAACATGAGGCTCCCAGCTGATCCTATATCCAAATACAGTCTTCCCTCCCCACTGGAATTCCAGGTCACACCACAGATTGCCTTCAGAACAAGAAAAACAGGAATAGAGAAGCAGGTTGTCCTGTGGCTAGTACAGAGGCATGGGAGTCAGGACGGATGGATTCGAATCCTGGCTCTGCTGCTAACTCCCTGTGACTCAAACATTACACTTCTTTGGAAGCAAGTTAATGGTATTTTTGGACAAAATCCCAGTCACTTGCAATTAATGAAGGTTCAGTTACTTTTTGCAGGAGTTGGGGTTGTACATCCTCACCTCATAGGGGCTTGAGGCTTAATTAATGGTGAAGAGGATTCAGAGCCCACTTACACTGGGAAATTCAACCAGCTTTTACAGTTTTCACTTCCAACAGCCTGGGCTGGCTGGTAGCAGTGGGGTGAGAACTGCTTTTAAATGGGTTTTGGAAAGCAATTTTGAAGATTGTTTTGGTTAGAGCGGTGCCCTACCTAGCTGTTCCAGCTGAGTTATTGTGAACTTTTACAGTCTACCATTGAAAAATTACTTTAGGATGTGGTCCACTTCCCTTTGTAGATAGAACCCATAAATTCAAAGTACTCCATTAAAACACAACCAGAGTGCCATTCCCCATGATGACGCCATACTGGCTATCTCACTCCATGATATAACACTGATGACCACTGTCCTTTCCGTTAATGTGCCGTGATAATACTGCATTATAAGTGACGTGCGGCTCGACATTTGTGATTAAGACACTGGACTAGGATTTGGTGTCTGCTTTCAGTTCCCAGCTGTAACAGAGTATCTGTGCAACCACCATAACTTACTCTGTTTGTCCCCATTTTACAGATGGGGAAGAGTGATATTTTCCCCCTACTATTTAGAATATAAGCTCTTTGGGGCAGGACCTGACTCATTTTGTGTACAGTGTTGAGCAGTATTCAGCTCCTGTCTTAACTAGGGCCACTAGGCAAAACTACAATAAAACTAAGAATTGGCATCTTTTATACAAATTCCATGTACACATTACCTTACATGGGAAAAATGAGATTTGCTGGTGCAAAGCTAAGACAATCGGACAGCCAAGGCCTCCCCTAGCATCCTAGAAATCCCACACAAGGAACAAGCTCACTATTTTCCAGAGTATAGGTCTGTGCTGTACCAGTTGCTCTACACTGAGAACTTAAAACATTGACATAGTTGTATCTCTCTGGGGTGCAGATTTTCACCTTGTGACCTAACCCCGGTGTAGACAGTGCTAGGTCAATGGAATAATTCTTCAGTTGACTTACCTACCACCTCGCAGGAGATGGATTAACTGCAGTGACAGGAGAACCCCTTTCGTTGCTGTAGATTGTCTATGCTGAAGTGCTGGAGTGGCACAGCTGCAGAGGCGCACTGGTGCTGCTGTAGCGTGTTAAGTGTAGACATACCCATAGCTCTTTGTATAAGAGGCATGGTTACATGTGACAAAGTTCCTTAGCTACACCATTCCTTTTTAAGGCAAATCTAGTCTTTCATTGTCCTTGTGAATCTCTGAGCCAATGGAATATATTTTTCATCTAACTCTATGCTTTAATGCAGGGGTCAACAACCTTTCAGAAGTGGTGTGCCAAGTCTTCATTTATTCACTCTAATTTAAGGTTTCGCGTGCCAGTAATACATTTTAACGTTTTTAGAAGATCTTCTATAAGTCTGTAATATATACCTAAACTATTGTTTTATGTAAAGTAAATAAGATTTTTAAAATGTTTAAGTAACTTCATTTAAAATTAAATTAAAATGCAGAGCCCCCTGGACTGGTGGCCAGGACCCAGGCAGTGTGAGTGCCACTGAAAATCAGCTTTGGCACAAATGCCATAGGTTGCCTATCTCTGCTTTAATGCTTTAATAGCTATGGCTATTGTACTGGCTTGACAAGATGTGGAAATTGAAAGGGCTGCCAATCATCATTCCTGGTCTTCCAACATGAGGAAGTTGTTCTAAAAGACCATTAACAGACCAAAGTAAGTGTTATGTTGAAAGGTATTAATGGCCACCATCTGATGCCTCTTTGATTCAAAGATAATCAAAGACCTAGGCCTAGTCTACACTAAAAAGTTAGGCCAACAGAGGTCCTTGCATTGACCTGTTTGTGGATGTGTCAGCAAGAAACAAATTTGAGTGCAAATGTAAGCGCCCAGTTACAGCGACAAAGTAAAACCACCTCCCTGAATTATGTAAAGACATACTCAACCTACTGATGTCCATGCTGTGCGAGGGTAGACACTGTGTGACCTGTGTTGGCTCAACAGTTCTCCAGCAGTTGTTCACATTGCCCTATTCCCTGCAACAGTGACCGCTCTGGTAGCAATTGTAACCTACAGTGTCCAGGGGCCACGAAGACTGGAAAATTCCCTGTATATTTTTTAAATGCCTTTTCCTGATTGCCCAGGTGGCTGAGCATACCTAGCAGATCTTCCTTGTTGTGTGCAGCTAGCCACGCTGGCTCCATGTACTGGATGCATGCTTGCCTGGAGTAGACAGAAGGTATTGGATCTCCTGTGGAGAAGAAGCTGTCAAGCTCAGCTATGGATCAGCCATAGAAATGTGAACATCTATGAAAAGATTGCACGGGGGAAGTCAATGGTGTGTCAAGCATTTTTCCAGGCTCACTGGAAGGAGCAGTTAACTACCTGCTGTTCTTTTTGTATCTGTGTCTGCTGCATACAATTGAGGGACTGCCCCAAGCACAAGGCTGGTCAGAGTTCTATGGGCCGAGAGGATTTCCCTGATTTGTAAACATGGGTTTTAATATTGGCTTTCCAGGCTCTGTGTGTTAAAAGGAGAAAGCTAGAGGAGAGCCTGGAGAAGCAGGTGAGTGTTTGCTTGTGAGAGGAAACAGAGCTTCTTGGGAACAGAGCTCACTGACTTTGGCAACATCCTTGGGGATTTCTGAGCAAGGAAACTGCCTGCTCTTTCTACTGCATGCAGGGAAACAGGACTTGCTGTACACATTATTCTTTATCACCTAGATATTGATTTCCCATCCTAAAAAAAAACAAACTTGCAAGGCTCCAAATATTGGTTAAATGCTTGGGTCTAAGGGGTAACAGTAGCATTTGCTAGAAATTAAAACTATACCTAGACGAAACTAAGGGCCCTCTGCACCTCAGGATTGCAAAACTCTCTGGGGTCTGGGGTCGCAATATAATGCGATCCGATATCATACGAATTCAGATATAAAACTGTAAAGCAGTGCTCTGGTGGATCAAAGCAAGTTCGATATAACACGGTTTCACCTATAACCCAGTAAGCTTTTTTTTTTTTGGCTCCCGAGGACAGTGTTATATCGGGGTAGAGGTGTACTAAGATGCTGCTGGGTTATATTCTGCTGTAATGGCAGCCTGTCTTACAGCCCTGTGCGTAACGCTACAACAGGTACTACCCATTTCAGAAATCTGGAAAGGGTTATACTAGTGGTTTTCAAACTTTGTATTGGTGACCCCATTTGTATAGCAAGCCTCTGTGACCCCCCCTTATAAACTAAAAAGGGGGGGGGTAAATTTAATTTAATGGGGGCTTGGGGCTGTCCCCATGGAGCTGACTACTCATGATCTGCATGTAACCATCTTGCAACCCCTTGAGGGGTTCATGACCCCCCAGTTTGAGAACCCCTGGGTTAAACTGAAGAACTGTTTGCCAGGGAACCAAGATTCAATGATGCTTTGTTTTCTGTTTCTTGAAAGGTGTCCAGTGGCATTGGTCACTGTTTATTTGAAAGTGCCTCTAAATTTGTGGGACTTTCTTCTGGTGTTTTTTTTAAAGGCGTAGCATTATATACTAAGATATGTACCACAATGAAATGCTAATAGTCAAAATATTCCTGATTGCAGATCTGTAAAAATTTCTGTTGAAAAATCTGTTCCTATTCTGAGACCATTGATCCTTATCTTATAAAAACAGATGTCAAAATCTGACCTTTAATGGCTTGCTTGCCTGCAATCCATATGCAGTTTTTAATTGTCATGATGCAGTAGCAGAGCTTATGCAATCATCTGAGACAGCATATGATTTTCGAGAATGCTTGAGGAGCTTGACAAATCAAGCTGATCTCTGGCTAAGAAACATTACTAGTGCAGAGGCTGAAGTTAACATTCCTCACTTGGGAATTCATTTGTGTATTCAGTGTTTTAAGAGCTTGATGAAGCAAAGTAACCTTTTGTGCCTATTAATGGTTAACCGAGAAGCGTTCCAGGGGGTACTCAAACAATAAAATATAAAGCAGTTGATTAGTCTTTCTGTCCATTATTAGGCTACATTAGTGATTGGCTATCTTTTTGTGCCATAACACTATATACCATTTGTAGAAATGTTGAACTGAATTCCAAGTCACTGCTCTGATGCGCCATTACCCGCCAGCCTTTTTTCAGTAGGCACCGCAGCAGTCTGGGCCTTTAGGAGGAACTTCGGGAGGACAGTGATGATGAGCTGATGAGCTCTGGAAGGCCATTTCCAAGCTTAGGAGTGGCATGCCAGAATGCATGAAAATATTTTGAAAGTGACAAAGCAGGCAGATGAAACTGACCTCATTAGCAGGGTTGAAAACTAGAACAGGTGGGTAAGTAGGGCAGGTTAGAAGGCTTGTCTACAGTGCCCCAGTTTGTTGTTCAGTAACTTGCTGCGTGGACACTGCTATGGCGCACTGGAAGTCCCGAAGTGCGGCTTGGCTTGCTATTAAGTGTAGGGACATTACTGGGTGGCAAGCTGGTGTGCTATAGAGTCACACCTTGTTTTGCTGCAGAGTAATTTGCTGTGCAGACAAGCCCAGAGTTCAGCAGGGCTTTGCAAGTGTTAAGTTCAAACTTGAATTGGGGAGGAAAGAGAAGGAACCAACGGAGAGATTCAAAAGGGGTGACCTGGTCAAAAAGAGAGACAAGGTGTTTGATCTTAATTTAATTTAACTGCATTTTATGTGGACTGGAGAAGGTAAAAGTGCAGTCGAAGGCCAGTAAGGCGGAGTTTAGAAGAATCGAGATGAGAAATAGGATGTGAACAAGCTTCAGCTTTAGGGATAGAAAGGCTGCATCTTGATTCGAATTTGGGAAACAGATTGTATAAAGTCGAATGTATGCGGCCACACTAAGCACATTAATTCGGCGGTGTGCGTCCATGTACCGGCGCTAGCGTCGATTTCTGGAGCGTTGCACTGTGGGTAGCTATTCCATAGTTCCCGCAGTCTCCCGCGCCCATTGGAATTCTGGGTTGAGATCCCAGTGCCTGATGGGACAAAAAACATCGTCGCAGGTGGTTCTGGGTACAGCCTCACCCCTCCCTCCCTCCCTGCATGAAAGCAAAGGACGGCAGACAACCATTTCGCGCCTTTTTTCCTGGGTGAACACTGCAGACTCCATACCACGGCAAGCATGGAGCCCGCTCAGCTCAAGACAGCAGTCATGAACATTGTAAACACCTCGCGCGTTCTCGTGGAGTTTATGCTGAACCAGGACCAGAAAAACGAGGCGAGGAGGCAGCGGCGGCGGCAGCGCAGCGACAAGCGTGATGAGGACACGGACACGGACACAGAATTCTGTCAAACCGCGGGCCCCGGTGCTTTGGAGATCATGTTGTTAATGGGGCAGGTTCTATCCATGGAACGCCGATTCTGGGCAAGGGAAACAAGCACAGACTGGTGGGACCGCATAGTGTTGCAGATGTGGGATGATTCCCAGTGGCTGCGGAACTTTCGCATGCGTAAGGGCACTTTCATGGAACTTTGACTTGCTGTCCCCTGCCCTGAAACGCCAGAATACTAAGATGAGAGCAGCCCTCACAGTTGAGAAGCGAGTGGCGATAGCCCTGTGGAAGCTTGCAACACCAGACAGCTATCGGTCAGTCGGGAATCAATTTGGAATGGGCAAATCTACTGTGGGGGCTGCTGTGATGCAAGTAGCCAAAGCAATCACTCAGGTGCTGCTACGAAAGGTAGTGACTCTGGGAAATGTGCAGGCCATAGTGGATGACTTTGCTGCAATGGGATTCCCTAATTGTGGTGGGGCGATAGATGGAACCCATATCCCTATCTTGGCACCGGAGCACCAGGGTACCCAGTACATAAACCGCAAGGGGTACTTTTCAATGGTGCTGCAAGCACTGGTGGATCACAAGGGACGTTTCACCAACATCAACGTGGACTGGCCGGGAAGGGTTCATGACGCTCGCGTCTTCAGGAACACTACTCTGTTTAAAGGACTGCAGCAAGGGACTTACTTTCCGGACCAGAAAATAACCGTTGGGGATGTTGAAATGCCAATAGTTATTCTTGGGGACCCAGCCTACCCCTTAATGCCATGGCTCATGAAGCCATACACAGGCAGCCTGGACAGGAGTCAGGAGCTGTTCAACTACAGACTGAGCAAGTGCAGAATGGTGGTAGAATGTGCATTTGGCCGTTTAAAAGGTCGCTGGCGATCGTTACTGACTCGCTTAGACCTCAACCAAACCAATCTCCCCATTGTTATTTCTGCTTGCTGTGTGCTCCACAATCTCTGTGAAAGTAAGGGGGAGACCTTTATGGCGGGGTGGGAGGCTAAGGCAAATCGCCTGGCTGTTGATTACGCGCAGCCAGACACCAGGGCGATTAGAAGAACACACCAGGAAGCGCTGTGCATCAGAGAAGCTTTGAAAACCAGTTTCATGACTGGCCAGGCTACAGTGTGAAATATCTGTTTGTTTCTCCTTCATGAAAACCCGCCCCCTTTATTGACTCATTCTCTTTAAGGAACCCACCCTCCCCCTTCCCCCAGCTTGCTTTCAAACCAAATAAAGTCATTATCGTTTAAAAATCATTTATTCAATATTAATAGATTATAAAAAGAGGGAGGGAACCCGGGTGGGGTTTGGGAGGAGGATCGGCGGGAAGGAAAAGGCCACTAAAACAAGGTTAAAAAAATGACAGCCTTTTGCTTGGGCTGTCCACTGGGGTGGAATGGGAAGGTGTATGGAGCCTCCCCCCCCCCGCGTTCTTACACATCTGGGTGAGGAGGCTATGGAACATGGTGAGGGGCATTATACAGGGGCTGTAGCGGCACTCTGTTATCCTGCTGCCGTTCCTGAAGCTCCACCAGATGCCGGAGCATGTCTGTTTGCTCACGCAGCAGCCCCAGCGTTGCATCCTGCCTCCTCTGAGCTTCCTGCCGCCATCTCTCATCTCGAGCGTTCCTCCTGTCCTCACGTTGGTCCCTCCTGTCCTCACGTTCACTGGCTTCTTTCCTATACTTTGAAATCGTGTCCTTCCACTCATTCAGATGAGCTTTGTCACTGCGGGTGGATTCCATGATTTCTGCGAACATCTCGTCTCGCGTCTTCTTTTTCCGACGCCTTATCTGTGATAGCCTTCGGGACGGAGGAGGGAGGCTTGAAGAATTTGCAGCTGCTGGAGGGAGGGAAAAAAGGAGAGAATTTTTTAAAAAGATAAATTTTGCAGAACAATGCTTATACTCTTTCACGGTGACCAACACTATTCACATTACAGAGTACGTGTGATTTCTGTGCAAGGTCGTATTTTGCCTCTTAATATTGAGTGTCTGTGGCTTTGCTGCTAGAGATCAGACGCAGATCCGGGCAACAGAATTCGGCTTGCATGCGGCAGTGGTAAGCCTTTGTCTTTCGGCTTCTGCGCCCTCCTTTCCCACATACCAAGCAAAGCCTGTTGAGTGCTGCGGTTTTCCTGTTAACATTCAGCAGCAGAAAACAAACTAACCACCCCCCGCCACCATCCAATTCTCTGGATGATCACTTTATCCCTCCCCCCACCGCGTGGCTGGTATCAGGGAAGATCCCTGCTAGCCAAACGCAAAAAGCACTGGGCCAATTCCCACCCCCCTTTCCCCCCCTCCCGCCGCGCTTGGCTAACTGCAGGGAAGGATTTCTTTTCAGCCACAGGCAAACAGCCCCGTAGGAACGGCCACCTCTGTCCCCTTAATTAAATTCCCGTATTTCAACCAGGTTACCATGAGCGATATCACTCTCCTGAGGATTACACAGCAAGATAAAGAACGGATGTTGCTTGAATGCCAGCAAACACCGGGACCATACGCTGCCAGGCTTTGTCATGCAATGATACCAGATTACTTGCTGCAAGCATGGCGCGGTCAAGTGTCCTACCATGGAGGACGGAATAAGGCTGCACTGCCCAGAAACCTTTTGGCAAGGCTTTTGGGGTACCTCCAGGAGAGCTTCATGGAGATGTCCCTGGAGGATTTCCGCTCCATCCCCAGACACGTTAACAGACTTTTCCAGTAGCTGTACTGGCTGCGAATGCATCCCAAGTCCTCAGGGCAAAGTAATCATTAAAAACCCTTGCTTTTAAAACAAGTTTTATATTTTAAAAGGTAAACTCACCTGAGGTCCCTTCCATGGGGTCATGGTCTTGGATATTGGGTTGGGAGGGTACTTCAGTCAGGCTGAGAAAAAGATCCTGGCCGTTGGGGAGAACGGAGTGCTGGGTGCTCTCTGCAAGCTCATCCTCATCCTCCTCCTTCCCCGTCCGCAGAATCCTCAGGTGTAGCTGATGAGATTATCCCCGCCTCAGAATCCACGATCAGAGGTGGGGTAGTGGTGGTGGCGGCCTCCCCAGAACTGCATGCAGCTCGTCGTAGAAGCGGCATGTCCGTGGCTCTGACCCAGAGCGACCGTTTGCCTCCTTTGTTTTTTTGATAGGCTTGTCTGAGCTCCTTGACTTTCACGCGGCACTGATCTGAGTCCCTATTGTGGCCTCTCTCCATCATGCCCTTGGAGATTTTTTCAAAAGTTTTGGCATTTCGTCTTTTTGAACGAAGTTCTGCTAGCACTGAATCCTTTCCCCATATAGCGATCAGATCCAGTACCTCCAGTACCTCCCGTATGGTCCATGCTGGTGCTCTTTTTTGATTATCGGCCTGCATGGTTACCTGTGCTGATAAACTATCTGTGGTCACCTGTGCTCTCCACTCTGGGCAAACAGGAAATGAAATTCAAATGTTCGCGGGGCTTTTCCTGTCTACCTGGTCAGTGCATCAGAGTTCAGATTGCTGTCCAGAGCGGTCACAATGGTGCACTGTGGGATAGCTCCCGGAGGCCAATACCATCGAATTGCAGCCACACTAACCCTAATTCGAAATGACAAAATCGATTTTGGTGCTACGCCACTCGTCGGGGAGGAGACACATTTTGGAAAGGGTGTCAGGCTGTCAAGGCTGATTCCCCCACTCTGGCACTTCGAATGCAGAAGGTGTGGGCCCGCAAGGACTCGAAAAATTAATACTGGCCACTCCAGCCTTGTATTAAACTTCCAAGGTTACAGCTTTTCTCTGACCTTGGATTGGTAGATGCTGCCACCACCCAAGTGCAAAACCCCTTTGAAAGACCAGGAAGGCACACTTGGGAATTTCTTCCTGTGGGGTACCCCCAAGCCCTTTCACCCTCCTCCCTCCCCGGGGAAGAGCTGAAAAGAAAAACAAAGGAAATCAGCTGTTGCCACCAGCTAATTAAACAACATGTGCACAAATCTCTTAGGACACAAAAATCCAATCCTGTTCTTAAAGGTAAATTTTATTAAAAACAAAAAGAAAGAAAATGCATTTGGAAACTCAGGCTATTGCTAGATTTAAAAAAAAAAATCACTTACAAGGATTAAGCATCAAGAATAACATTCTTGATGTCCAGTTTAAAGGTTACGAGTGAAACAGAAGCATTTGGGATGAGCACAGAGGAGTCCACGAGCCATAAAGAAATAAAAAGAGAGAAACCTGATAGCGTCTTCCTAGACATTTCCTGATCTACTTACATATCTGGGGTTTCAAATGAGTAGTTTCTAGGTATAATACCAATGAATTTTCATACCTGGCCCCAAGCTTCTGTCTGCCTCTCCCTGAGAACAACAGATAGACAAAAGGAGTCTTGTTTCAATTTTAAAAAGTTCTAGTCTTCCCATTGACTCTTTTGGCCAGGTGCCCACTCACTTCTTTTAACCCTTTACAGGTAGAGCAATTAGAGAACAGCTACTAAGAGGGATTTTATAGCTACTGGCTCGCTGGGTGTCCATAAAAGGGAGCTCTTCCCCTCTTTTCCCCCCCCCCCCTTTCATTTATCACAGATGCAGAATGGGTGAAGAGGAGTCCGGGAGTGTAGAGACATTTACAAGTAATCAGTACAGCAATAATAGTTGAAAAAATGCGAGCAGTTGAAACCACCCAGAGATGGTGTAGACTAAGAGGAGGAGGTGGCTATGAGTACAGCTCTGTGTTGCCCAGGGGACAATAGGAGAGATGAAGAGGACCAGCCAGAAGACACTGAATAACTGAGCCTTCAAAAGTAGAAGCAGGAGAAGAGAATAATATCATGGAAACCCAGTTGAGGGTCTTTGAGGGTGGTGAAATCATGCTGTTTGACCCTTTTTAGGTAGAACTACAGGAGAGAACAAATCTCTGGTGGAGGAAGTCTATGTGGTCACTGAAGACTGAGGGCTTGGCTACACTTGCAGATGTAGAATGCTGGGAGTTAAACCAGCCTTTGGAGACTGCAGCAGGGAAAATGCTGCAGTGTGTTTACACTGTCCGCTGCAAGCACACTGGCGTGGCCACATTAGCTGCTTTTGCAGCTCCACAAAGAGCAGTGCATTGTGGTAGCTATCTCAGTGTGCAAGTGGCTGCAGCATGCTTTTCAAATAATGGTTTGCTTTGTCCTGGAGCAGATAAGCATGCTGGCTGCCAGAAATGGAGCTTTGAAAGGGGATATCTGCATGCCTGCAGCAGAGTTCAGAACAATGGCAAGAGTGGCCACTTGACTTCAGGGGATTATGGGACGTTTCCGGAGGCCAGTCACAGCGCAGTAATGCAACACGGCATTTCAAACAGGGCGCAGCAAGTGTTGTGCTTCTCGTGGAGGTAGATTACCAGGAGCGCTCCAGCTGCAGAGTCCAGGCGCTCTATGTGCTTTGCCAGTGTGGACACCTCAGGAGTTAGGGCGCCCGGGGCTGATTTAATGCGCTCAAACTTGCAAGTGTTGCCAAGCCCTGAGTCATGCAATAGCAGTTGAGCGGTTGGAATTTGGAACTGAGCCAGGGTTGGGATTTATTTTAATAGGGTGGACTTCGTGCTGAAAGAGAAGGGTAGAGAGTCAGGTGGATGGGAGAGGAGTGGGAGGACTTGACAAGTCTGCAGAGGCGAGGGAGGTGGCAGAAAAGTTACACTGGTGCATTTGGTGTGAGGGGTAATGTTAAATGAGAACTTAATGGTTGGTGTGAGGAAACTCTGATATGGAGAAAGGTGCAGGGGCAGTGATTAGCCACTCACGCAGCCTTGTCTTCACTATTTTGGTGAGTGGGGGCGTTGATGGGGTTTGAAAGTCAATTAAGGAAGTGTGTGTAAGATGGGGGAAATTAAGAGATAAGACGGGAAGTCTGGAAGCTGAGCCCATGTGGATTAAGGTGGCAGACTGACTACAGGGCAGAGCCAGGTTTCAGGTCAGAGGAGGGTAGTTGACAGCTATGCGGGAGGGAAGAGAGGGTGGGTAGTTTGATGTAGTGTTGCTTGGAATAGGGAAGAGATGACAAGAGTGGGAGAGAAGCATGCCCTCTATCTGGGAGTAATTCATAGTGGGTTATGGGGGAGGAGAAGCCACGAAGAGTGCAGCTGCAGAGGGAACGTGAGATGGGGAAATCCTGGCTTCAGTGAGGGCAAGGAGATGTGGGGAGCAAAAATAAAAGATGTGAATGGTATTGTTTTTTTAGATGAAGCAGGTATTCGAGAATGGGGAAGGGGGAGAATGGAGCTGAGGTTGCAGATTATGGGGCGAGATAGACTGGACTGGTGGCAGGCAAGGGTTGGCTGGTGGTGGAGGGAATGCTGGCTTGAGAGAAATGACACCAAATGGGGAGCAGGGGGATGGCAAAAAAGGAGAATATAGGGGTGAGGGTGGATTGGCAGTAGGGTGACCAGATCACCCAGGTCAATATTGGAACGCGGGTGGGGCGGGGCAGAGTGGGGGAGGGAAATGGCGGCAGAGCAAAAAGAAAAACCAAGCCCCCTCCCCCCCCATTCCTCCCTCCGCAAGTGCTGGAGGGAGGCCCGGAAGACGCAGGGGAGCATGGGGCCGGGGTGGGTGTGAGTCTGGCCTGGCCCTGAGCAGGCAGGACTCAGGTGTGGTACCTGGAGGGAGAGTAGGTGGGCGCCCCGTGGGGCCAGGTGGCGGCTGTTCTCCCCACCGGGGCAGCGGGACTCGAGAGCAGCCTCTGTTGCAGCTCCCACTTCCGCGGGGGGAGGAAGCGGCTGCTGGCCAAGCATGTGGCACTCAGAGGCGGCGGCTCTGGCGCCCCCAAACCCCCTGGGCCTGCTGCGGGGTCCCAGCATGCACGCTGTGCGTGCCCAGCCCCTGGCCAGTTGTGTCTGGGCTGGCTGCCCAACTGGTGCAATCCTGTGGGCCGCCCCGGAGTGGGGGCAGCAGGCCCCAGACCCCCCGTCCCGCTCGGGTCCCGCAGGGGAATGAACGGGGCTGCCGATGCCGCCGCCCCAGGGCCGCCAGCGGGATTGGACCAGCTGGGCAGCCAGCCAGATGTGACTGGCCAGGGGATGGGCGCAGCGTGTGCGCTGCTGGGTCCCCGCAACGGGCCCGAGTTCGGGCCCGGGCGCCAGAGCCGCAGCTGCCGAGCGCCACATGCTTGGTTGCTTCCTTCCCCTGCGGCAGTAGGAGCTGCAGCAGCCGCTGCTCCTGAGTCCCGCTCCCCAGGTGGGGAGAACAACCGTTGCCTGGCCCCGCGGACCGCCCCCCTACTCTCCCTCCAGGTACCGCGCCCGAGTCCTGCCTGCTCGGGGCCAGGCTGGACTCTCTCTCACCCCGGCCCCGCGCGCCTCTGCGTCTCCCGGGCATGGTGTGCTGGGGAAGAGGTGGGGATTTGGGGAGGGAGCCAATGGGGCAGTGAGGGGGCAGGGATGGGGGGGGATTTGGGGAGGGATCCAATGGGGGAAGGAGGGAGCAGAGTCGGGGCGGGGGGGGGCGAGCCCTTCCGGGCTCCGCCTGTGTGCGGGAGCCTTGCTTGTTTGTCCAGTGTCCCAACCTAACATTGCTAACATCGGGATGTCTGGTCACCCTAATTGGCAGTAGGTGGGAGAGCCTCTTGTGGAGGGGATGAGATTGAGGAAGAGCTGACAAAAGGATAGGAGGGAAGGGAAAATGAAGATTAGGATGGTACAAAGGCCATGTCTGTATGTACAGTATCGCTGCTGCATGTGTGGCGATGACGCTCTGTGCCGACAAGAGAGAGCTCTCCCATCTGCATAAAACCATCTCCGCGAGCAGCAGAAGCTGTGTTAGTGGGAGAAGCTCTCTATGGACATAGCGCTGTGCACATGAACGCTTATGCTGGCATAATTTACATTGATCGAGGGTGCTTTATTCACCTCCCTGAGTGACATAAGTGATGCCAGCATAAGCTAAATGACTGGTGATGAAGTGATTTGACAAAGATTAGGCAAAGGATTATTAGGCAGCAGTTATTTAAATTACACTGCTCTACAGCCAAAATGCTTCTGAAATAAATGTAGTCAAACTTTACTAATTCTGGGTCACTGAGAAAGAAAATGATGCTTAAAATGGTTGATTGGCTCTAGTTTTCAAGATATGCTATTGGGTCAGTATATACGACCCTTGACTTGGGAATGGCGGAGGATAAGTGAGTTATAAAGGGAAGGGATCTCAGTTTAAACCAGAAATGACTAAAGTACATCTTTGACTGGATCTATGAATAAATCTATGACTGGGTTTGGACAGTACTTGCTTTTTAGGCAAAACAATGAATGATGCTATCTGAAGCTGGTATTGCGTCATACAAGATATGAATTGCATCATGTTATTCCTAGAAGTCAATGGATGATGCAATCATAATGAAGCTTACATCACTCTGCTGAACAAATTGCTCTATATCAGCTCTAGAAATCATACAGTGTCTTGCTCTCTTATTTGTCAGTGTTTGATTTTGCAAAGGGACACATTTCTGTTTAGCCAAAGTGAGCAGAGATGCCTCGTACTTGTGTGAACAGTGCAGATAACTTCTGCTATGTTTTTGGTGAAGTGACTTTTGCATCCCAAAAGCGCAGTATAACCATTATGGTTAAGAAAGCCTATCACCTTTATTTTGGCTGCAAAATTGGAGATCAGGACAAGAGGTGGGCACCACACATATGCTGCAACACTTGTGCAACAAATCTTCGCCAATGGTTGAACAGGAAAAGGAAATCTATCCCTTTTGCAGCGCCAATGATTTGGAGAGAGCCAACAGATCATACCAGTAGTTATTTCTGCATGGTGCCTCCAATTGGGAAAGGTGTGTCAAAGAAGAAAAAGTGGACTGTGCATTATCCAAACATTCCATCAGCTATACGCCCAGTACCCCACGGAGAAGGATTGCCGGTTCCTGATGCACCAGAATCATTCTCACTTGAGTCAGACGAGGAAGAGGATGAAACTTCTAGTACTGAACCATCAATGTCACAGGACCCACATTTTCTCCCATCCTCCTCCTCTGAACCACACCTCATAACACAAGGTGAACTGAATAACCTTGTCAGGGATTTGGAACTACCCAAGAGTAAGGCAGAGCTGTTGGGCTCCAGACTACAGCAGTGGAATCTCCTGGCAGGTGATGTTAGGGTTTCCATGTTCCGTGACCGTCAAAAGGATCTTGTCCCATTCTTCTTCATGGAAGGTGATCTTGTAGCCTGCAACAACATTGATGGTGTGATGGCAGCCATCAACATCGTTCACGATCCAGATGAGTGGAGACTGTTCATTGATTCATCGAAGATGAGTCTTAAAGCTGTTTTACTGCATAATGGCAATGTTTTGCCATCAATTCCAGTTGGTCATGCAGTCCATATGAAGGAAACCTATGACATGAAACAACTGTTGAGGTGCATAAACTATGACCAACAACAGTGGCAGCTTTGTGGTGATTTGAAGGTTGTTGCTCTCTTGCTTGGTCTGCAGACTGGATACACAAAGTACTGCTGTTTTCTCTGTGAATGGGATAGTCGTGCAAGAGATTCTCACTACATCAAGAAAGATTGGCCACTCCGACAGTCATTGTAGCCTGGGAGGAAAAGTGTTCAGCATCCACCACTTGTTGAATCAAGGAAGATTTTGTTACCACCCTTACACATCAAGCTGGGTCTGATGAAGAACTTTGTCAAGGCCATTGACAAAACACAGGCAGCTTTCAAGTACCTCCGTGGAAAATTTCCAAGGTTAAGTGAAGCTAAGATAAAGGAAGGTGTCTTTGTTGGTTCTCAGATTCGTGAACTTCTTCAAGATGATGCCTTTGACCATGCACTGCGTGGCAAGGAAAAGATGGCAAGGAAAGCCTTCCAGTTAGTGGCAATAAATTTTCTCGGAAACAACAAGGCAGACAACTACAGGTTGTTGGTGGAAAACCTCCTCAAGGCATACAAAAGCCATGGTTGCAACATGTCACTAAAGATACATTTTTTTGCACTCTCATCTAGATTTTTTTCCACCGAACTGCGGAGCAGTGAGCGACGAGCATGGCGAGCGATTTCACCAGGACATTGCAACAAATGAGAACACTATCAGGGCAAATGGAGCCCATCAATGCTTGCAGACTATTGCTGGACAGTGACAAGAGATGCTCCATTTAATACAAGAGACAAGCCGAGTAGACACTGAATAGGACTAAACTATGTACATAATAGTTTTTTGCCTTTTGTTTCATAATAAATTGTATTTATATAACCCTTTTGCTGATATTTAAAGTGTTACATAAACAGGACAGGTGAAATATTATCATGTAAAGCAACCATAAACACATGAAAAGACCTAGGTTTACAATTTATGCTTAAAACTATCTACACAATATACATAGACATAAAATGTAAAAACTTAAATATCTTAGCAACAGTAGCCAATCAGTTGTTTTAATTGTCATATTTGAATTCAGCACATCAAAATACATAATAACTAGCACATTTTATCTCTGAAGCAGACTACTTCTCAAAAATTGTAGACCAGTGTTCTTGAAGAAGCCCCCTGGACAACTCAGTCTGAGTTTATTGGACAGTTCACACATTTCAAAGCCATGAGTCCTGGAATTACCTGTAAGGCCTAAGATATTTAACTTTGTTGGTAAGCTGAGAGATGCCTGTCTGTGTTTTCTATAGAAATCCCCTGTAAGAGTAAATGGCCTCTTTCATAATTAGAGCTCACACAATAGAAGTGTAAAACAAATTGAGCCTTGTTCTGGAGGTGTGGTGTTAGTATGATTCAGGCTAAAAGAACGTGTAAACATACCGAACAACAAGTGCATGTAATGTTTCAGCTCTAATTTAGTGATGGGGGCGGTTACGTTAGGAGAAGGCTAAAATAGCACAGATGACTAGGTTATTGTTAGTAGTCAGTAGTGTAGGTTTCAAGTCAGCTACTAACCGAACAATAGAAACAGGTATATAATGTTCAGTGCCTCCTATCAGTTGCCTTCTTTTGTGTAGCAGTATGGGACTTGAGCCATTGCCATCAATACGGAGATTTAAAGCCCTCTACTCGCCTAGGTAGGACATTGGAGATTTATTGGGGTGTTTTTCTGAGCCGTTCTTGTTGGCATTGGTACACTTTTATATTGGATATTTGCATCAGTCAGTACTGACTCCCATGTTTAACTCCCCTACCCCATTAATTTAGACCACTCCAGAGAGCTATGGAAGAGTGTGCAACCCAGAGATGGTCCTGGAAATGAGTAGCTGAAGGTCAAGAAGCTTAATAGCTACCCTTAAACTGGACTGTGAATGTGCACAAATGGCTGTGGAGGGGGCAGGCTTTTATATTGCTCAGGCAATTGAGAGGTTATGATAAAGCTTTATAGTTTTTTTTATACAGGTTGCTATATGTAAATGAGTTTACCTTTTAGTGGTAATGTTGTTAAAATACCCAAGGTATAACATTTCAGATCAATATGTGGACCTAGATCAACACTGCACAATGCTGACCTGACCTGTACACTAGTTTTATAAGACAGATCAGTGACTTGGCAGAGAGGATTTTCCACACATGCTAAAAAATGCTTGGCATGCCAATATTGGCAAACCTGTTAAAAGTTTTGACTGATTAAATATTTGCAGCATGGGATGACTGCAGTACTAGCTTGATGCTGCTTTATTAAAGGAAGATGTCTGTGGTGGTTGTACATGTGGTTGGCACAGTTGCCAACTTTCACGTGGTAAATAAGCACCCCGACTTTCACAATAAGACAAAAATCAAGCTAATCCCATTTCAAAACAAGCCAATCCCCAAGAACCCCAACACTCTGTGACGAGATCCCCCCCCCCCCCCCCCCGCCTTCCAGCGTGCAGTCTGGAACTGTGGTGGGCCCACTGTGCACCCCTGACTCTTCCCCCCCCCCCCCCCCCCAAAAGGCAACAAGCTGCAACGAGCTACAAGCCAAAAACTAGCCGCCAAGCAATTCACCAGCCAATTAAGAGAAAAACAAGCCCGGTTTCTGCATTTTTCCCCTCAGGTTTGGCATGTCTGGGCTGTTTCAAGCACTTAACTTCCAGTTTTTAAACTGCTCATCTTACAGAGGCCTGTCTTACACCAGCTTATACAAGATGTCATCGCCAGGTAGAACTTTGCATTCTGTATGCTCAAACACCTACTTTGAAACCAGCTGGCTGCCACTTGCTAAGGAATTTAAATACCACCTTTCTTAGTGTGTATGCCAGTGGAATGTACCTGAGCCTGTCATTCAAATGCTTGAGCCATTCGAAGAGTTGTAGAGAGGTTCAGGAAGAGTCAGCATTTTTGAGGGTCTCTGCATGGTCAACTCATGTATGTGAAGAAGTATGACACAAGGCATAGATTGCATGTTCAATCAGAAGTTGTATTAGAAAGTTTTGACCATGTAGAGTCCAAATAAGGCTTAACAGTGGCATGTAGGTTCTATTCCCTGCTGTCAATTTAATCCTTTGATGCAAATTTGTAGAAATGCAGAAGCTGCCACATTTAAATCAATGCTGTATAATGGCAATATCCAAGATGAGGAATATATCAATGCCCTGTCTTGAGGGGGTGGAGGAGTTTTGCTGGGGAGCTAAGCATGAGCTGAGTTTTATTATTAAAAGGCTATTTATGTGTACTGAACACTCAGATTGGAACAGCAGGTTCTCCCCAGTGCATGGTGAGAAGCTGATTTCTTCAAATGCATTTTTGTCTATCATCATCTAAAAGAGTTAAACTGCCTAGAAAACTTGTCTTGAAATTGAATGCAGTGACCAATCAGATACTGCAAAATGTCACTCAAATGCTGTTTTCAAAAGCCCCATTTTAAATTAATGTTCTCATAATCTCTCCTAAACTAGTTTGCAATTCATGTATTATATATCCAGGGTTTTAACTTTTTCTCTTTAGGGGAGAGGGATTTTCCTCTTTTGTGCCCCCCATATATTTGCCAACAATATATGGGAAGGTTTTATTTGGTAGCCAAAAGAAATTGAATCTAATACTAAGTGGATTTGTAGCTTAGCTATAAATACAATAAATCCCCCAAAATTAAGGCATTTGTACTTCAATCACCCATCACTTTGCAGTAGAAGTACTCCAAAACTCCACCAAACCTGCATTCTATAGTTTATAGGATTCTCATCTGCATCTTTCCTGCATTCTTCTTTTCATGTTTGCTCTCTACTTCTGCTGTATCTAAACACCAGAGATAGGAAGGTTAGAGATACTCATTTAGAACAGATTGAGTCTTCAGACAAGTAGTGACAGTCCTTCAAATTCTGTGAAGCAGTTTGGATTTTCTTCCCTTCCTCTATAGGCAGATTTACTGTATGTATATTTTACTAGTGTTGTCAAAGCTTGTCTTTAAAGTGTTGCTAGAATTTCTTTCAACAAAATGGCTGCTTTCCTCTTTCTTAGGTTTCCCTTACTATCAAGATATCAGTAGGGTTTTTTTTTTTTTTAAACTAGCTTCTAATGAGCAGTAGGCAACCTTCTTTCTAGGTCTAAGCATGTAGAGTTAACAGGTGATTGGTCTTGTGTGATAAATCTATTTTGGCTGTCCTCTCAAACATTGAATGAAAATCTAATATTGGAACACAAGTTAGTTTCTCCCTTGCTTACCATCTGTTTCTGGCTGCTTTATTTGGTTATTAAAATGTGTTTTTGTAAACAGGAGATGTCCTTATAACCCAGTTCTTCCTGCTGCTTCAGACTAAAGCCTATCTTTGTATCATCACAGCCTGCCTGTAGCAAATGTTTCTGGTGGCACAAACAAAGGATTATAATCATATGCGTAAGAGAAGTAACTCAACGAATAAGGGAACAAGAAAGCAAGATATTATGCTGGTGGTGTCTATTAAAATGCATCAGTTTAACTGTTCTGTAAACTTCTAATTCATTGTATAGGGAATAAAAGAGCCAAAAGAGCGTGAGTAAATATATGTCCATACAGTAGTAGCAGTGTTAAAGCATTGCGCAGTCAGGTTTCACAATGAAAGTAACTTCCTTCAAAAACATAGTCTCAGACATCAATTGCACAGATTATTTTTTGTGTGTAACTTCATATTGGGCTGCTAGTAGTCACTTTTTAAGTACCACAATCCTTAAAGCCAAAGATTTTCACATCTGCAGTTAATTGTGGCTAAAATCACATGTTGATTTTTACCAAATTAAGCTTTTTAAACTTTTCTACTCCCTGGTTTCCAGGGTGCTGTATTGCTTAATTCATGGACAAAGATTTTATTTCTGCTAGTACAGTACTGACAAAGGGGCAAAGATGTTATGTCCTGCCTTCTGTATAAACAAAACAACCAGCTAAGTTTTAAATCTTGAA
Source organism: Chrysemys picta bellii (assembly GCF_011386835.1). Classification (NCBI taxonomy): domain Eukaryota; kingdom Metazoa; phylum Chordata; order Testudines; family Emydidae; genus Chrysemys; species Chrysemys picta. The sequence goes on from NC_088800.1 coordinate 44,393,467, forward strand.
TCTTTGCTGTGGAAAACAGATAACCCAGTTTTTTGGATCTGGTAGGAGCTTGGTGTGCTGCCAGTAAATCTTTGACTTACTACATTTAATTAATTTGGTAGTGAAGTAGCTAAGGGAAACTGAACCCCAGCTGGTTTGTAGAAGTGAACCACTTTTCTGACTGCAAACACATTGCAACATACTGGGTCTGTAATGTGATATCAGTGTCACAGGTATAATTCTGGTGTAGCATACCCTTTTGTGACATTGAAGTCTTCCACCATTGAAGGAAGAGGAAAATAGTTTCCTTTAGTTTCTCTTTATTGTTACATTGCTGAAGATGTCTTGGGGACCCTGACTTAGAGGATTTGATGTAGAAAACTGCAATGCCACTTCACTGGGAAAACAGAAGAATCCACAAATGAAACTAATTCATCTTTCAGTCTTTCAAAATACTTACTGTAAAATGTCAAGTCAAACAAAAATTATTCACCAAAGTGCAATCTGTATCCAAAGCATTTGACTAAAAATTGTTGCTGATCTTCAAAATAGCATAGTCACTGGTCTTAAGATGTCTGATGTGTCTGTATCCACACTGTCCTTCTGCTTTCCCTCCTGTGCTACACAATTTATTACAAAAAGGGCCTACCTGTCCACTGCTGCTGTGTCCAATTGATCTCTGAAGTGCTTAATGGGAATTTGCAGAAGTGTGAATTTAGTGGTCCAAGGGCCTGGTGGGTGCTGCAGTAGAGGGAGGACAGCACTTCAAGGTAATTAAGACCATCTTAACACCTGAGGGGGGAGAATAGGAAAACATTGCTTCCTTGTGCATCCTTCTGACAAATTCACTGCAACAGGAAATACCGTAGATTACATTTGTAAAAAGTTACATGTTTTCTTGTTGGAGATTTGCTTAGAATTCTAGTGCAAGGCAAAGCTAACTGTCTTTAAAACACATTGTTTAAATCAATGTGTGATGATGCTGGGAGGATTAGCTGGAGAAACCCATATATGGCATTTGTCTGATATGCTTGGCAGACACTGCCTGAGACACTGCAACAAACACTGCCTTATTGAAATAGAAAGGGATTTTTTCCTAAAGTACAAGTTTTAGTGATTGTAAGTGTTGAAATTGTAACTTGTGACCTAGGCAGTCTGGTGGTAAAATCAACTCAAACACCAAAAGGGCAGTGTCACAGGGGGTGGCCCTTTCAAGGGACTTAGGGACCAGTCTTTCCATGATGGGCTCTGTTAAGGGGAATGAGCCAACCCAGATCCACCCAGGTGTCTGGATGGAAGTTAACTCATTAGGGAACACCTGGGCCTATTAAAGGCTTATGAGGGTTCAGTCAGCCCCAGAATGCAGAGGGGACGCTCCTGGGAAAAGGAACTTTTCAGGGGATCTCTTAGCTCATCAGAAAAAGGGAACCTAGGAAAGGTGCCCCTGCAGGGAGCAGGTTCCAAAAAGGCTACAAGTGACAAAGCCATAGGAAGGCCCAGTCCCAACAACAGGATCTTGCTAGACAGTAGCAAGAGGCCCAGGTCGCTGGGGAACTACATGGTGCTCCAGAGAAGAGCTGCATCAGCTTGACCTCTGCAAGGGCCCTGAGTCCACAAAAGGAACCCTTCCCAAGGTGATGGCAGGAGGCCTGACTCCAGAAGAGGGTCCCAGGTTGTGAGGGCATTAGTGGTGAAGAGCCTGGATAGAGGACTCATGTGGAGAAGACAGACTGATAGTAAGTTGGATATTAGGAAGAACTTTCACTAGGAGGGTGGTGAAGCACTGGAATGGATTACCTAGGGAGGTGGTGGAATCTCCTTCCTTAGAGGTTTTTAAGGTCAGGCTTGACAAAGCCCTGGCTAGGATGATTTAGTTGGGAATTGGTCCTGCTTTGAGCTGGGGGTTGGACTAGATGACCACCTGATGTCCCTTCCAACCCTGATATTCTATGATTCACTTACGTACCCCCAAGCTAGGATACAGGGACTGAAGACTTGATTGCATGTCTGTTTGGCCTTCGATTAAATAAACGGCACCCCTGAAGAGGCACCGGTAGCTATATACAAGTTTCACTGAATTTATTGATAGTCCACAAAGGGAAACTAAGGCAGGGACACATTAGCTGCTCCACACTGGGCTGCCAAAAGAACATAAGAACGGCCGTACTCTGTCAGATCAGTGGTCCCTCTAGTCCAGTATCCTGTTTTCTGACAATGGCCAGTGCCAGATGCTTCAGAGGGAATGAACAGAAGAGAGCAATTTGAGTGATCCAGCCCATCATCCAGTCCCGGTTTCTGACAGTCCAGGGTTTAGGGATACTGAGAGCATGGGGTGTATCCCTGGCCATCTTCATTAATAGCTGTTTGTGGACCTATTCTCCATGAATTTACCTAATTGTGTGTTGAATGCACTTATACTTTTGGCCTTCACAACATCCCCTGGCAACTAGTTCGACAAGTTGACTGTGTATTGTATGAAGAAATACTTCCTTGTGTTTGTTTTAAACGTGCCGCCTATTAATTTAATTGGGTGACCCCTGGTTCTTATGTTATGTGAAGGGGTAAATAACATTTCCTTATTCACTTTCACCACACCATTCATGATTTTATAGACTTCTATCATATCCCCCATAGTGTTGTCTCTTTTCCAAGCTGAACAGTCAGGCTTTTTAATCTCCTATGAAAGCTGTTCTGTAACCCAATCATTTTTGTTGCACCTTTCTCTGTACCTTTTCTAATTCTAATATCTCTTTTGAGATGGGGCGACCAAAACTTCATGCAGTAATCCAAGTATGGGCATACCACAGATTTATATAGTGGCATTATGATATTTACTGTTGTCTTATCTATTCCTTTCCTAATGGTTTCTAACGTTCTGTTGGCTTTTTGACTGCTGCTGCATATTGAGTGGATGGTTAGTTCTCTGAAAACATGATTTCTTCAGGATCTTCAATGGTAACTGCTAATTATCCCATCATTTTGTAAGTCTATTTGCAATTTTTTCCAATGTGCATTACTTTGCATTTATCAACATTGAATTTCATCTGCCATTGTTGCCTAGTTCACCCAGTTTGTAACTTTTCGCAATATGCTTTGGCCTTAATTATCTTGAGTAATTCTGTCATGTGCCAAAGTTGGCAGCTCACTACCCCCTTTTCCAGATCATTTATGAATATGTTGAACAGCACTGGTCCCAGCACAGTTCCTTGGGGGACCCCACTATTTCTCTACTGTGAAAACTGACCATTTATTCTTGCCCTTTCTTTCTTAGCTTTTAACCAGTTACTGGTATGCGAGGACCTTCCCTTTCATCCCATGATTCCTTTCTTTGCTTAAGAGCCTTTGGTAAAGGACTTTGTCAAAGGCTTTCTGGAAGTCCAAGTACACTATATCCACTGGATCATCTTTGTTCACAGGCTTGTTGACTCCCTCAAAGAATTCTAATAGATTGATGAGACATGATTTCCCTTTTCAAAGGCTGTGTTGACTGTGGCGTGCAGTGTAATGCCAGTGTTGACACAGATGCTTTGAGGGCAAGCACTCACGCTATAACGGGCATCTATTTTAGTATTCAGTTTAGTTACTACAGGAAATGTTTATGGTTATATTAGACATAATTACGGGATTATCTACTGTCTGTTCAATACTTGCATCACCCCAATACTTCAAGGGCTTTTCCTGTCATTCTCATCCTCTGAGAAATGGATTTTAACCCACTTTGATTTTGCTTGCTTGCACTAAACAGAAAACATCTGTGGAATGTTAACATAACTGTTGTCCAGAGCTTCCTGAAGAAACATGATTGGGTTGTTGAGTTTATGTACCTAGGGTCCAAGTTGATCATGTGAGAAGGGAAGTGTAACAAGATAATGAGTCTTGTCCCTTCTGTAACAGCTAAGGTATGCTTTCAGACACCTGGTGGATGTTTGATCCTGATCTGTGGGGTATCATTAAATTACAAATTATACATGATGGGGACCACATCCTTAAATAAATCTCTCTGGCCTTCAAACTATCTTCCAACCATGCCAAGTTCATCATCAGAAGTAAGCTCCACGTAGATTAGGACCTACCAACTCAGTGATACCAGACCCTGCCATAACAAATGCAAAGCCTGCAGACACATCTCCACCACTGTGATGAACAATACCTGCCACAACATACTTTTTAAGATCCCTAAGTCCTACCCGTGCATACAACAACATGTTGTGTACCTCATACAATGCACTAAATGCCCCAATAACTGTGGGTGAAATCAAACAATCATTATGCTCTCGAATGAACTCTCTCAGAAAAATGCTAAAAGACAAAAACACTATCTGTGGGTGACCATTTTTTACACAGTCACTCCACCTCTGACTTCAGTCCTCATCCTCAAAGGAAACCTGCATACCACCTTCAAAAGACAAGCCTGGCAGCTTAAATTCATAATTTTGCTAGATATTAAAAATCATGGTCTTAATGACACTGGATTTATGGCTTATTACAAAAGTCTGTAACCCACTAACCCAGTTTTTTTGTCCTGTGACTTGCAGGGGTGTTAACAGGCCATTTCACCTTGATTGGTTCCTTAGAATGTGTTAACTCCTTATGCTAAACAATTTGTTCCACCTTGTATTTAGCTGTGACTCTTGAGTACCTTTCTCAGACTGAAGAAGAGCGTAGCTTGAAAGCTTGTCTTTCACCAACAGAAGTTGATCCAAAAAAAGATACCCCCCTCCCCCCGTCTCTTCAGTGATAAGCAGTAGACATGAAGTCAACTGCTGTGGTGACTTATATGGAGCATTGAGTCTACAACAGTTTTTTCCATGTTGCTTCAATGAATTTCTTAGGGTAGCAATTATGAAAAATGCTTATATTCAAACAAATTTTAAGCCTATTTAATTTTTCAAATGTGCTTATCTTCTTGGACTAATAGTTCACCCAGTGTGGAGATAATGAGGACAGTACAACTTGTCAATAAACATTTAGTATCCTTGGCTTCCATGTTTGCTTGTCAAGAGCCTTATTCAGGTCCCTGATCACCCATGGACTGAGTTACAAGAGTGTACTGTTGTTTGTTGTACATTATTTTATTTTCTCTTTCTCTAGAATCCGGCAACTATCACCAGAATACTACTTAGCCATTTCAACTGGGATAAAGAGAAGCTGATGGAAAGGTAAGTCGCCACCTTTTTGGTAGACAGACACCTTTCACTTGAAACCCATGAGAAGTGCAGATAACTGGATTGATCTAGTCATGGATCAGATGAATACAACATGTATGGAGAATCTATTATGTGAGGTAGAGGAAATTTTTCCTTTTTACATAGCAGTGCACACCAGCTATTGTTTTAGCACTGATAATTTTCAGAGGCTAATGGGGAAAGTAAGTACCCAGGAGAAGTATGCCCGCTTTTTTTAAGGGGGCATTTGTTGCTCTTGATGCTTTTTTTCCATCCCCCAATTCCCTTCCAGTTTCACGTGTGTATGCTCTGGGAATTTTGTATTTCTGCAAGAATTCCAAATGCCCCAAGAAAGGGTGGGCAAACAAACTATGGCCTGTGGGCTGGATGTGGCCCACAAGCTGTTTTAAGCCAGCCCACGAGCTCCTGCTGGGGAGTGGGGTTTGGGGCTTGCCCCGCTCTGGCTGGGGCGCTGGGTCGGGGGCTGCACTGCACGGCTCCCGGAAGCCACGGCATGGCCCCGCTCCAGGTCCTAAGCGTTCCAATGGGAGCTGCAGAGGGGTGCCTATGGATGGAGCAGCATGCAGAGCCGCCTGGCCACACCTCCAGGTAGGAGCCAGAGAAGGGACAGGCCACTGCTTCCGGGAGCCACTTGAGGTAAGCGCTGCTCGGAGCCTGCACCCCGAGCCTCTCCCCACACCCCAACCCCCTGCCCCAGCCCTGATCTCTCCCCCCTGTCCCAAACCCCTCAATCCCAGCCCAGAGCACCCTCCTGCACCCCAAACATCTCATCCCCAGCCCCACCCCAGAGCCCGCACCCCCAGCTGGAACAAACACCCCTTCCCACACCCCAGCCCTCCAAACCCCTCTGTCCCAGCCCAGAGCATCCTCCTACACCCCAAACTCTTCATTGCCTGCACCCCTAACCAGAGCCCTCTCCCCACCCCCACACTCCAACCCAAATTTCGTGAGCATTCATGGCCCACCATTCAATTTCTATTCCCCGACGTGGCCCTCAGGCCAAAATGTTTGCCCATCCCTGCCCTAAGCAAGCACAAACATGTTCTTGTTATCTTGCAAATACTTATAATATTCAGATTGGGTGCCTTGTGCATGTCATCCTTGCATGTTGGTCTTTTTCTGTGTCTAACATGTTGAGTCTTGGGTGGCCAGAAATAGACTCTGCATTAATCCTGCAACTACTAAATTGCTCTTGACGGATACAGGGCATCAGTATAGTATGTGCTAGCCTGCCTTGTTTTCATCTTTTGGACACTGATTTTTTTTTGTCTTGTTTTTTGGGGTTGTGGTTTGAATCTTGAGTTTTCTATGAAAAAGTATTTTGCTGCCACCTTTTGATTTCTAGTCAATGTTGCCAGAGCAAAATGTTTCTTCTGAAAACACAAGGATTTATATTTTCTGGAGTGAAAGAAGGCTTTGCTAGTTTGTGGTGTTGCTGTATAACCTCTGAGCCCAAATCCAGCAGCTAGATTGGTAACAAAGGCAAATATGATAGTCTCTGTAAAAGAGAATATGGGAGCCAGGAAAATCTGGGTTCTTATACAAGTTGATTAAACATTGGGACATCAGTCTAGAAACACTGGTAAGGAAAGCCGTGCTGGTTCTTTACCTCACTTATCTCCTCCTTGCTGACGTTAGAACTCCACTAATTAAGACAAGAAAAATGTAACTTCAGAGAGAGAGAGCGAGCGAGCATATGCATTGCAGTAATATGGAATCTTGTAGGATAACTGCTTTTTCTGGCCTGTACTGGTTACAGGGGGATCTCTGGCCTATGAAGCGGTTTAGAAGATGTAATGATTAGGCCATGGATCACCCTATTATACATGTGGAAACCGTTTATTTGGTATGTGTTGGGAGCATGTGGTCACTGATCAGTACAGGTTCAGTTAATTGGGGAAGTGATGGTGGTGGATGTCCATTCCACATAATGGAATAAGGCAGGATCTCATGTGACCCATATATAAAGTAATGTGGGGTTTAGCCCATAATGGGGGTATGGAAGGAGTCTGACTTTAGCTAATTAGTGGGTGGGTTTGCAGTTCAGATGCTCTTGCGTAGCTTTGCTGCAGGATAGTAGAGGTCTGTAACAGTATCTGAATCATATATGGTAGTCAAGGGTAAGGGGACAAAGATAAGACTGGTATTAAAACCTTAGCCATTCCCAAAGTTTTGACATTGAGATTTTCTGAACTACTGGTACAACTTTCTAGATTCATGACTTTCAAACTTAGGCTGGGTCTACACTACCTGCCTGAATCGGCGGGTAGAAATCGATCCCCGAATCGACGCTCTTACTCCACCAGCGGAGGTGGGAGTAAGCGCCGTCGACAGGAAGCCGCAGAGGTCGATTTTGCCGCCGTCCCTACAGCGGGGTAAGTCGGCTGCAATACGTCGAATTCAGCTACGCTATTCGCGTAGCTGAATTTGCGTATCTTAAATCGACCCCCCCTGTAGTGTAGATGTAGCCTTAGTAATATTTTAAGAGCTAATATTGAAAATATCTAAAGGGTTTTTTGTTTTGAAAGAATGCAGTTATGTTGAGATCACTTAACTTGCTGTCTGCAAGCAGTAACATTTGGATTCTTCTACATAAAGCTGCTGTCTGTTTCTGTGGTCTTATTTGTCTGAATTTCCCCATGTTGAGTATTTAAGCCAAGTCAAATTCTAATCCGGCTGCTATCCTGGAGTTTTCACTTTGCAGTAGTGGACACCTAGATGTGCTTGCTTAAGCATCAACGCTTGTTCTTGGCTTTCTCGCTTACCACCTGTATGCTGTCCAGTATAAAGTAGCATCAGTTTGAGAAAGGAAGACCACAAGTGAGATTTTAAGGGGACATTGTTGTTAGATTAGGCATTTTTTTAAGAGGACTTTACAAACCCCAACAGAAACCTTTTAAATACACATGTATTCTTGCAACATCCTTGGGTATATATCAACCTTGAGTAATGTCATTTATTGTTAAAATGCTTGTCTTTTGTGCAAAATTTGAAAATTACAACCATAAAGCAAGCTCTGTAATAAGTGATCCTTGCCAGCCAGTGCTAGTAAACAATATTAACACCTTGCTAACAATATTTCCTACTACAGCAAGGGTATTAAAACAATTCCTCCCAAGCCACTATTGATGCTTCCAACCCTCTCTTCCCAGAAAAGCCCAAAGCAAGGCTTTGTAGCACGCCCCTGAAGCTCAGATGTGTGAAACCAAGGAGTGGGTGGTTGCAAGAAAGTTTGTGTTCATTCTTCATAGAGAACACCCAGCTGACAGCCTCTTTTTATACCAAGGTACTAGCTTGAGCGCTTCTGATGACTAGTTGCTGTTACATAATATAGTGGTGAGGAGATAGTCATTTGAGCATTCAGGGCTTTAAATTTCACTCTGCCTCAGTGAGTTGGTGGCAGAGCTGGAAATGAGCCCAGAGTCCCCAAACCCATCTTCTGCTCTCATCCCTCTATTTCAGTGAGAGGTTTCTATTTAAAAGAATGTGGCCACCTACTTAATGTAGATATGGTAGTCTTACAAAACCAAATACATCTTTTAAAGTCTTGTTTAGCTTTAAATATTCTCTGGCAAGTGTTAACTTGGCATTGTGCTAGTGTAGGTGATACTGAAAATGACTAGTGTTTTCCTTGTCTGAGTAGAGTGGAATCCAGAAGTCAGCCAACAAACAGAAAATAAATTCTGTTAAAATATTTCCATATTTAAGGGTATTAGCTATATGCCTTTTTTAAAGAAAGTAACTTTTGTCCACTTATACATCCCTCTCTGCAGTGTTGGGGAGTCGGACAGAACAATGTTTGTAGCACTTACTGGTTCTTAATATTATCAAACTTGGGTGCCTAATATAAAGCACATAAATAGCCTGATTTTTTTCATAGATGCTGAGTACCCACATACCCTGTTGCCTTCCTTCAGCTGTATAAAACACTTCCTCTTAAATTATAAGAAGTCAGTAACATGGGTGAAAGCTATCCTGATATAGTCTTTTCTCAGAACATGGAGATCTCCTCTCTGTCCCTTGGCACATTTTGCAATTGTTATGCACATTTTATATTGAACAGGTTAATTTTTATACTTTTGTGATGCCACTTTTGGTGTGGCATTATGTAGAGTCCAAATCATGGTCTGAGTTTCTCTTATACTCAGAGCAGGTTTCAGCAGTTTCTATATAGTGGTATTAGCAAGACATTCAGTCCAGGGAAACAATTCTATCCAATGACTAAGCATCCATTGTCCTCCATGTGTGTCTGAAAGCAAAATTGGTGTTTGGAAAGGATCTCTGGAGGATTGCGGCTTGCATGGAAGTAATATTAGATAGCAGCAGTTAACATTTGATGTCCAACATGCTGCTCAGCTCCGGGAGAACAAAAAATGCTCAAGTATTGCTATTTCCCCCCTCTTTATCTCAATGATTTTACCGTATATACTCAATCATAAGCTGGTTCATTTATAAGCCGACCCCCCCCCCCCCCCCCCCAAGATGGATAAGTAAAAATGGAAAATTTTTATGACCCGTTTATAAGCAGCCCCTATAATTCAGGGGTCAGCGAAACTTTGGCTCCCGGGGCATGAGGATAAGCTGCTGATGGTCCGAGATGGTTTGTTTGTTTACCTCGAGTGTGCGCAGGCACAGAGGTAAACCTAAGTAAACAAAGTGTCCTGGCACGCCAGCTGGTTACCCTGACAGGCCAGGACAGCAGCTGGTGGGGAAACTTTTTTGGGGGGAGAAGCTGGGAGTCAGGGGAGTAACCCCTGTGACACCCCTCCCCCCCACATGACCCCCACCCTTAGCCCGGGACCCCCACGCTCTCCCCATCCCATCTTATCTGGTGAGGGCCAGGGGAGGATGTCTCTGGCCTGGCTGGAGCTGCTCCGGCAGGCTGGGCAGCGCGGCGGCAGCCTGCTCCGGTGGGCCAGACTGGACGATGTGGCCACAGAATGTTCCAGCGGGCCAGGCGGCACGGCCGCAGCTGCTTTGGAGGCTGGCGGGGAGAGCAGCGTGGCCAGAAGCGGAGAGAGGCTGGCCCTGCCTCTTCCCTTCTGGCTCTGCTGCCTCTCCTTGCTCCCTCTGTTGGGGGGAGGGGCTGTGTCCCACCTCTCCCTGTCTATGCCCGTTCATAAGCCGACCTCCTTCTCTGGTGCTTCCCTTTTTTACTAAAAAAAATTCAGTTTACGAACGAGTATATACGGTATGCTACTGTCATTGCAGTTGGCAAGATGCTGATGCTTGAATTTCCCCAAAGCTTGAACATGCCTCTGGAGGTATAAACGTTACCAGTTCATTTGTGAAAGGAAAATATACACCCTTATTCTCTATATGACACGTTTAGAAAAGACAGTAATGTGCGTGGAACTGAAGTTTTGCTACCTTCCATAATTTACACTTATGCCAGGGCTGTGAGCTGCTACATCTAAATCCCTTCACTGCTGAGCATATCAAAGATGAATCTAGGATTTTTCCATTGAAGTGTCTTCTAAATGGTTACTTTCTTCTTCGAGTGATTGTTCACGTCCATTATACATTAGGTGTGCGTGCGTCGCGTGCACGGACATCGGAAACTTTTTCCCTCAGCGGCTCCCGTCAGGCCGGCAGGGGCCCCCCCTCCGGCCAGAGCGGCGCCCCGCTCTAGCATATATATATCCCTGCCGGCCCGACCCTCCCTCAGTTCCTTCTTACCATCTGTGACGGCGTTGGAACAACTCTGTCTCTCGCTTGAGTGTGTCCTTAGCGTTAATAGTTAGTGTTCTTCTTAGCAGTATCAATTCTTTAGTACCTAGTGTTAATCTTAGTGTTCTTTAGTAGTAGTTAAGCTCCTTTTTGTTAGGTGTTTGGTCGATCCCAACACCGGCCCTGGGCGGTGGGGCATGCTGCACGCCCAAGGCTTCAAGGCTTGTGCCATGTGCCGCAAGACTATGCCGATAAGCAATCCCCACGACTCGTGCCCCCGTTGCCTGGGGGAAGCGCACCAAAAAGAGCGCTGCAAGATCTGTAAGGCCTTCAAGCCCAGGACTAAGGGTAGGTCTACACTAACCCCCCAATTCGAACTAAGGTACGCAACTTCAGCTACGTGAATAATGTAGCTGAAGTTCGAAGTACCTTAGTTCGAAACTTACCTCGGTCAAGACGCGGCAGGCCGGCTCCCCCGTCGATTTCGTGTACTCCTCTCGCCGAACTGGAGTACCGCAGTCGACGGCGAGCACTTCCGGGTTCAACTTATCTCGTCCAGACAAGACGTGGTAAGTCGAACCCAAAAGTTCGATTTGCTTGCCGCCGAACTACCGGGTAAGTGTAGACCTACCCTAAGAAAGAGAGGGACTTTCGCCTTAAGCAGCTGCTCATGGAGGCTGCATTGCAGTCTTCCACTTCGAATCAGGCCGCAGCACCGTCAACTTCGGTGCGGAGTGCCCCGGCATTGGTTCGTGATACGGCACGGCGGGACACCATAAGCAGATGGCACCGGCACAGCAAGACCGCCCCCGGCACTGGTCATCTTCGCTGGCAAAATCGAAGGGCCAACCCAAGGCCCGAGGACGCTCCCCGCATAAGAGGGCAGCGCCCGCGAAGACCTCGAATGCGCCTAAGGGAGTGGCGACCTCAGAACAGATCCCAGTGCCAGTGGCTCCGCGCCGAGAGGCCCGTCGAGCCCCGGGATAGGCGCATCGAGTGAGGAGAAAGGGCTGGAGGAGCTTTTGGAACAGCCCTCCACCCCGGACACGTTTGAGGTAGCAAAGGACCTCATCGAATTGTCCGCTGTGGGCCCCCTCCCAAGCCAAAGATAATCCGCCAGGCGGCCATCCAGAGGCAAGCCGGCAATGGTGCGCCCATCACGGTCACCATCTCGGCACCGCTCACGGCGCCGTTCCCAGTCGAGCTCTGCCTCGGTGGACTCCCCGCTACCCTTGGCGCAGAGGGCCGCACAGCCGTCGGGCCCCAACGAGCGCCTGGCACCGACCCAGCAGCCCTACTCGAGTGGGCACCGGGACGTGTCAGCCACGCGATCCCCGAGACCGACCACTAGCAGTCGTTCCCGGTCCCGAGGTCATCGGTACCGGTCCAGGTCGGCAAGACGTTACTCCCGGTCCCGGAAGTTCTGCTGTCCGACCCCGGACCGGCACCGTCCCACGGCACCCCCGTGGCCATCCAGGTCACAGTCTGTGGTTTCGGAGGCAAACTCGGGCCAGTCCAGCAGATTTGCCCACAGGGCACCGGCCGGTAGGGAACACGAAGTCGCTTGGCACCCACAGTGGGGGCCAGCCAGGACAATGGCCATTCTGGACCCCTTGGGCCTATCACCAACAAGGCCCCCTGTCCAGGACCTCGAGATCTGGCCCCTCGAGACACTGGTCCCATTCCCTGCAAGGGCGCCCCTCCTCGCGCAAGGAGGCCACGGTCTCCAGACCACCGGAGTGAGAAAGCCGACTCGGCACCAAACCCGGCACTGTCTCAGGTCCACACTATAGGACAGATCCCAGAGGAGCGCCCACTAGGTGAGGAGTTGCTGGAAGAGGATGCACAGAAAGGCCCCTAACCTCTTCCTCCTCACCAGATGAGGCTGTGGCAGGCACGACAGTGTCCGGCCCTCCCCCAATTGACCATCGGGCACACCGGGATCTGCTCCACCGGGTAGCCCTCAATCTGGGGTTGCAGGCGGAGGAGACTGTAGAGCAGGAGGACCCCATGGTTGACATCCTAAGCCCGGAAGGCCCCTCCAGGATTGCACTCCGGCTCATAAAAACAGTACAGTCGAATTATAAGACAGTGTGGCAAACACCGGCCTCCAGTGCACCAACTGCGAAAGGCGTAGAGAGGAAGTACTTCGCCCCCTCCAAGGGATTTGACTTCCTTTTTTTTCCTCACCCAGCACCCTGTTCGCTGGTTGTCTCTGCGGTCAACGAAAGAGAGTGGCATGGCCGGCAAGCCCCGACCCCCAAGGCCAAGGAGGCAAAGCGCTTGGACTTATTTGGGAGGAAGGTCTACTCATCCGGGGGCCTCCAGTTGAGTATCGCTAACCAACAAGTGATTCTGAACAGACACAATTTTCAATTCTTGACAGGTTTCAGAGTAACAGCCGTGTTAGTCTGTATCCGCAAAAAGAAGAACAGGAGTACTTGTGGCACCTTAGAGACTAACAAATTTATTAGAGCATAAGCTTTCGTGGACTACAGCCCACTTCTTCGGATGCATATAGAATGGAACATATATTGAGGAGATATATATACACACATACAGAGAGCATAAACAGGTGGGAGTTGTCTTACCAACTCTGAGAGGCCAATTAATTAAGAGGAAAAAAAAAAAACTTTTGAAGTGATAATCAAGCTAGCCGAGTACAGACAGTTTGATAATAAGTGTGAGAGTACTTACAAGGGGAGATAGATTCAATGTTTGTAATGGCTCAGCCATTCCCAGTCCTTATTCAAACCGGAGTTGATTGTGTCTAGTTTGCATATCAATTCTAGCTCACCAGTCTCTCTTTGGAGTCTGTTTTTGAAGTTTTTCTGTTGTAATATAGCCACCCGTAGGTCTGTCACTGAATGACCAGACAGGTTAAAGTGTTCTCCCACTGGTTTTTGAGTATTTTGATTCCTGATGTCAGATTTGTGTCCATTAATTCTTTTGCGTAGAGACTGTCCGGTTTGGCCAATGTACATGGCAGAGGGCATTGCTGGCACATGATGGCATATATCACATTGGTAGATGTGCAGGTGAACGAGCCCCTGATGGTATGGCTGATGTGATTAGGTCCTATGATGATGTCACTTGAGGACAGAGTTGGCATTGGGGTTTGTTACAAGGATAGGTTCCTGGGTTAGTGGTTTTGTTCAGTGATGTGTGGTTGCTGGTGAGTATTTGCTTTAGGTTGGGGGGTTGTCTGTAAGCGAGGACAGGTCTGTCTCCCAAGATCTGTGAGAGTAAAGGATCATCTTTCAGGATAGGTTGTAGATCTCTGATGATGCGCTGGAGAGGTTTTCAATTCTTGGGCATCAGTCTCCAAGTTTAAGGACTCCCTGCCCCAGGGTTCACAACCAGAGTTCGCTGCTCTGGTGGACGAGGGGAAGGCAGTAGCCAAAACCTCTTTGCAGGCCTCCCTTAACTCTGCGGACGCAGCGGCCAGGACAATCGCGTCAGGAGTGGTGATGAGGCGCTCGGCATGGCTACAGGCCTCCCGCCTTCCCCCAGAGGTACAAAACACCTTGCAAGACCTCCCGTTCGAAGGGGCAGCCTTGTTCTCAGACCAGACGGATTCCCGATTGCATAGCCTCAAAGACTCTCTCAAGCAACCCTCAAGTCGTTGGGAATGCACACCCCAGTGACGCAGAGGAAACCCTTTAAGCCCCAACCACCACAGAGGCAATACCACCCTCGTCCTAGACAGGAACCGTACCGCAGAAGGGGCAGGGATAACAGGTGTAGACGTAATAACACGCCTAACCAGGGCCAAAACAACGGCCAAGGCAAGCCGCAGCCGGGAAATAAGCAAGGGTTTTGAAGCTGCGTTCGAGGACAGCGTACCGACCCTTATACCGGATCCTCCTATGTTTCAGGGACTGCCTGTCCCATTTTTACCGTGCTTGGTCCCGTATAACATCGGACCGCTGGGTCCTTCGCACGGTGGAGGCGGGATACCCCTTCAGTTCTCCTCTCCCCCTCCCTGTCACCCCCCATCCTCGTCCCTCTCCAGGGACCCCTCTCATGAGCAACTCTTTATGCAGGAGGTGCGGGCCCTCCTCAAAGTAGGAGCAGTGGAAGAGGTCCCTCCGGACCTAAGAGGGAAAGGGTTTTACTCCAGTTATTTCCTCATTCCCAAAGCAAAAGGGGGCCTCTGTCCCATTTTGGACCTACGCAAACTAAACAAATTTTTGGTCAAGGCATGTTTTTGTATGGTCTCCCTTGGCGCTATTATCCCATCCCTGGATCTGGGGGATTGGTACGCTGCCCTCGATATGAAAGATGCGTACTTTCACATCGCCATCCGCCCGGCCCACCGGCAGTTCCTGTGCTTCACCATCAACCAACACCATTTCCAATTTACGGTCTTGCCCTTCGGCCTAGCAACAACCCCGCGAGTGTTCACGAAATGCATGTCCGTGGTGGCAGCCTTTCTTCGAAAAAGAAAGATGCCGGTATACCCGTACTTGGACAACTGGCTCCTCGCGGGCAGATCAGAGGACGAAATCCACTCCCACGTGGCACTGGTGTTACAGGTGTTCCGCAAGCTCGGTCTACTGGTCAATATACCCAAGTCCTCACTGATCCCCACACAGAGACTGGATTTCATAGGAGGAGTCCTGAACTCGGTGGTGGCACGGGCAAGTCTTCCAGTGTCTCGGTTCCTGGCCATTCAAAGGGTCGTAAGCTCCATCCAACAATTCCCCACGACCACGGCCAGATGCTGTATGCAACTCTTGGGACACATGGCGGCTTGCACACATGTAGTCAGACATGCCCGCCTAAGACTCAGACCGTTACAGTTGTGGCTGGCCCAAATGTATCGCCCCAACAGAGACCCCTTAGACCTAGTAGTGACAATCCCAGCTCGGGTGTTGAACTCCCTCCGCTGGTGGCTCGATCAGCAGCAGGTTTGCGAAGGAGTCCCTTTCGCCACCCCGCATCCCACTCTGACGTTAGTAACAGATGCGTCGGACCTGGGCTGGAGGGCACACCTTGGGGACCTGCGGGCCCAGGGCTTATGGTCCAGGGAGGAAAAGTTGCTTCACATCAATCTGAAGGAGTTAAGGGCAGTTCGCCTCGCCTGCCAGACCTTTCACACTACCATAGAAGGCCACAGAGTGTCAGTTCTGACGGACAACACTACCGCCATGTTTTACATAAACAAGCAGGGCGGGTCCTGATCCTCTCCCCTCTGTCACGAGGCGCTCCTCCTATGGGACTTCTATATAGCCCATTCAGTCTACCTGCTGGCAGCATATCTTCCAGGGGTCCAAAACGGGTTAGCGGACCACTTCAGCAGGTCCTACCGCATGCACGAATGGACTCAGAGAGGACATCCTACATTCAGTCTTCCAGAGGTGGGGGTTTCCCCAGGTGGATCTCTTTGCCACCAAGGACAACAGCCAATGCCCGCAGTTTTGTTCATTCCAGAACCTCAGCCCAGGCTCATTGGCAGATGCCTTCGCGATTCAGTGGGGCAGGAGCCTGAGGTATGCCTTCCCACCATTCCTGCTCATCCACAGGGTCCTGCTCAAGATCCGCAGGGACAAGGCGACAGTCATCCTCATTGCACCGGCATGGCCACGCCAGCATTGGTTCACGACCCTGCTGGAACTGTCCATGACCGCCCCGATCACCCTCCCCCTCCATCGTGACCTCATCACGCAGGACCGGGGTCGCCTACTCCACCTGAACCTACTGTCGCTACATCTCACGGTGTGGTATCTCTCTGGCTAAACGATACGGAACACAGGTGCTCCCACCAGGTCCAGCAAATTCTTCTTGGTAGTAGGAAGCTCTCCACAAGAGCGACCTACCTTGCCAAATGGAAGAGGTTCTCCCACTGGTGTGAGCCTCATCACATACAGCCTCTACAGGCCTCCGTCCCATCAATACTAGACTACTTGCTGCACCTCAAGCATCAAGGGCTCGCCCCTGCCTCAATTAAAGTGTATCTGGCCGCCATATCGGCGTTCCACCCTGGAGAGTTGGGGATTTTGGTGTTCCCCAACCCCACAGTAGTCCGATTCCTCAAGGGGCTGGAAAGGGTCTTTCCCTACTCGCGCCCGCCGGTCCCTCCATGGAATCTTAACCTGGTACTAACTAAACTCATGGGGCCGCCCTTTGAACCCCTAGCCTCTTGCTCCCTCATGCACCTCTCGTGGAAGGTAGCGTTTCTAGTGGCCATCACATCGGCTAGGAGGGTATCAGAATTGAGAGCCCTCACCTCAGAACCCCCTTATACAGTTTTTTATAAGGATAAGGTGCAACTGAGGCCGCACCCCAAATTCCTTCCGGAGGTGGTCACGCAATTTCATATGGGGCAGGACATTTGTTTACCGGTGTTCTTCCCTAAGCCCCATATGGAGCCAAGCCACCGCAGCCTGCGATGTCCGTAGAGCCTTGGCATTCTATCTGGAATGGACCAGGCCATTCCGCAAGTCGACGCAACTGTTCATTGCCATTGCAGAGAGAATAAAAGGCCAGCCTATCTCGGCGCAACGCTTGTCAGCATGGATTGTGCTTTGCATATGCACATGCTATGAGCTCGCCAGTGTCCCAGCCCCGGAGATCAGGGCTCACTCGACTAGGGCCCAAGCGTCCTCGGCGGCCTTCTTGGCACAGGTTCCACTCCAGGAAATCTGTAAAGCGGCGACCTGGTTGTCAGTGCATACGTTCACAGCCCACTACGCAATCCATCATCAGACCAGAGGATGCGGTGGTCGGCAGGGCTGTGCTTCAATCAATTGTTCCTTGACTCCTACCTTCCTCCAATGGTAAGCTTGTGAGTCACCTAATGTGTAATGGACGTGAACAATCACTCGAAGAAGGAAAAAACAGTTACCTACCTTCTGTAACTGTTGTTCTTCGAGATGTGTTGTTCACGTCCATTACACTTCCCACTCTCCTTCCCCTCTGTCGGAGTCACCGGCAAGAAGGAACCGAGGCAGGGTCGGGCCCGCAGGGATATATGCTAGAGCGGGGTGCCGCTCTGGCGGGGGGGAGGCCTGCTGGCCTGACGGGAGCCACTGAGGGAAAAAGTTTCCGACGTCCGTGCACGCAATGCGCGCACACCTAATGTGTAATGGACGTGAACAACACATCTCGAAGAACAACAGTTACAGAAGGTAGGTAACCGGTTTTTCCATGATCAGATGTGGTAGTCTTCAGCTTATGGAGTAGTATGTTTAGTTTTATTGTTTTCTAATATTTCTACTTCTGAAGATGAGTTGGAGTGGGATCAAGACTACCAGACACCAGCTCTCAAGATCCTAACCCATCTTCCTTCCAGCCCTTGGCTCAACCTCTCTTCAAAGTTGTAATGGTCAGCCTGAGTTAGTCCACCTGTACATATGTGAAGTTTATGAAGTGAACAGTTGCCTTTCATGACTTTTCATATTGTGACAAAGCTCTGTCCTTGTCTCCGTGGGTCCCGCGTTTCCTGGCGGATTTCACTAGCCTCAGAGGCTCACTGTGACCCTCCATGTAACCCTTCTCTCTCTAGAGACAAGGGTCACAGCCTATTGAGCCATTTTTCATCATAAGCCAGTGAGGGAGGTGAGGAGAAACTATCCTCCATTGCACAGATTCTGTTGTCTCCCAGTCTCCGTGATTAATCGGGGGAGGTAAAGGGGAGAGTCCAGGCCCACCCTGTACTCTGGGCTCCAGCCCAGGGACCCTAATAGTATCAGCTATGGTAGCTGACCTTTTAGAAACAAGACGCGTACAATTCCCGGGGCTACTTCCCCACAACAGTCCCCACTTCCTCAAGCTCCACTTCACCCTTACCTCAGGACCTCCTTCCTTGTGCCTGATATGGTGTGTACTGTTCAGTCTCTCCAACAGCACAACTTCCTCCCACAGCTCCTGACATGCGTGCCCACCTGACTAACTGGGAGGTTTTTAACTAGTTTCAGCCAGCCCCTGATTGGCTTCAGGTGTCTCAATCAACCTAGCTGTCTCCACTGCTTTCTGGAAGGATCTTAATTGGCCCCAGCTGTCTTGATTAACGTGGAGCAACTGCCATTTGGTTACCATGGTAACAGGGATTTGTTTAGCCTGGGGCTAACATACCTGTTTCTCACTACTTTCTTATAGCCATCTGGCCTTGCCCCGTCACAATATCTTTCTAGCCACTCACCTGACATCACTTCTTTGGATACTGAAAAAAGGTATACTTGTTACTCAGTCTTCAAGCGCAGCACTAGCCTGAAAATGACTGTTAAAATGGTATTGTCTGGGTGCTATGTTCATGTCTCAATGATTTTATGGTAAAAGCTTGTGGTTGACCAGGAAAAATCACTGTTTGCCCACTATATAAACCCAGGGGATATGAAAGTCAGGCTCGGTTTTGTCCTCATTCATCACCAGCAATGAACATGGTCTTTCTCCCATGATAGGGAGCGTAGGTCCATTGTCTTAGGACTTGTGTTTAACTTCAGTGGTGCTGCTAACCTACTCTTGTTCATATACACACATCTCTAGCTTGAGTTAGCTGGAGCTGAAAGCACCAGCTATCTGCTCAATTGGAGGGTGGGTTGAAGCTTGAGTGCTGCTGATGCTCAAGTTAGTAATGTAGTGGGATGCAACAGCTCATCATCTGCTAACCTGATCACTCTGTGTTGTTCTAGTGGTATTTTTTTAGTGTCTGCTCTCGCTAGCTTGAGTGTAGTAACTCAAGCCATCTGTTGCAGTGAAGGCAAACCTTAGTTTTGTGCTGGAGGAAAAACAGCATTATCAGCAACTTTCATTTGTGATAACTATCTGTGTTATCACTTCATTCTTTATTTAATCGCAAAGCATAGTAGCAAATAGTGTGGTTACAGTAGACTTAGCAGCAGAGCCAGTTATTGCCTCATACCAGGAGTTTTGAGTCATGACAGTGAAAGAAGAACGAATTGTTTGTAGTTTCTTCAATTTTCTGTCACAGGCCAATCTAGTGTCCAGCGGAAAAATCCAGTTAGTTTCATGAGTTTGTGGAAGCTGCCCTCCGAAATTCTAGGGTATGGATTAATGATAGTTCTGTCAAATTTGGCCCAACTTTTTTGTAAAGATGAGCTTTTAAAATACCCAGTTCCAATAGAAGTGCTTCCCTGAGATTTACAAATTCCAATAAAAGTACTTTAAACATAAATGCCCCTATTATGTTTGCAACCCAAATATTGTGATAATACATGAGAATACATCACACCTATAAAAGTCATTGGCATGGCTTTCTGTGAGCTGAGGGGTGAAAACGTTTTTTACAGAGCCATATAGTCCTTAACACATTGAGTCCACTAAGGACTTCAGGGAAGGCTGACTATAGTAGTCAAATCCTTGTTGGACACTAGATAGAAATGGTTGCCTTGGTTTGCCACCGTAGAAATCAAAATATGATTAAGACAATGATTTTCAACCTCTTCTGTATTAAGACTTCATGTTACAACAAAGTGTCAGTGTCCTCCATCCAACCATAAAAAAAGGGAAGATGGTTGCAATCTGATTGGACCTGTTTGACAGCCTATGGGATAGCCCACAGGCCCTTTTCCCGCTCTGATTCCTTTTAATCAGTAAGGCACTTGTGCCCTTTCCTTGAATTCCAAGGCATCAAACAGCTTGAATTTCCAAGGCCTCTGGCAAACGGGTAAATATCTGAAATTGCACAAAATCAGGTTGGGGAGCGAGTGTCATGTTATGTCGTCTGGTAAGATACCAGAGGAAGGTGACATGGCTTTAGTGGCACCCAGATGGTTTCTCATGCATCCCCATTCTTGATAGCAAAAAAGTCAGTTTGGGCTGATAGAAGGGATTATGTATTAACTCCTTCCCCACAGTGCCCAAAGGAAGTAGAAATCTAGGGTGCTTGATTGGTGATCTTTTAGGATGGTTCTTAGGTGGCTGCGTCACAAACCTAGTCTTCTCTGGCACATATAAGTAAGGAGCCTCTGGGGGCTGGCATAGCTGACTCAGTGAAAGATGTGTTGGCTGTATATAATAAGCTGTGGCATAACATGTTTACTGTACTCTGCACACAGCAGATAGCAGTTGGGGCCACAATCTCCTCATATAACCTTGCATCAAATACTGAGATTTTCAGGAGTATGTATATCTAATTTTTCTAGATTTCAAACCTTTAAAATGTTTTAATATCTTTGAAGCTTAACCTTAACAAGGAATTCTTGGATTTGTAATATTTGTTTTGGAGGTAATTCCTGTGTTCCCATAATGCATTTTACTCCCAATTATTGATAGATACTCTAAATTTTAACTCTGTTAATATAGCTATTGTCTGGGAATGATATAAAAATTTCAAAGGCACACATGATGGTTAGGCACTTTAATTTCTTTTGAAAGCCATTGGGAGTGGGCACCTACTCTCTCCCTCCTTAATCACTTGAAATCTGTGTCCTTTAAAAAAAAAAAAAAAAATTGTCCGCTGGAACAACTAATACCCATTGAGACCATTTTCCAAATGCCTCTGGCATGTTTCCATATTACAGTAAAAGCTTTTTTATCCGGCACTTCACCAACCGGCAAGCTCTATAAACTGGTATTTCTGATCTGCACTGAAAGTCCATTTTATAGTGCGGTTGATGTGGGACTGGCAGGGGGCTGAGGTGTAGGAGGGGTTGCAGGGCGCGCTCTGGGAGGGAGTTTGGGTTTGGGAGGGATCGGGGGTTGGGGCACGGGTGGGGCTCGGGATGCCAGATGCGGGGGGGAGGGGACTCACTTCTGGCTGCTCCCCGCAAGTGGCTCCCCATCCCTGTTGTTACTGGTGGAGGCATGGCCAGGTGGCTCTGCAGGCACACTGCCTCCATCCCCCCCCCTTCCCGAGCACTGACTCCATGGCCAATGGGAGCTGTAGGGGGCACCAGGAGCAGCAAGGGCAGGGAGCCGCCGACGGTGAGCGACTGCGACCAACACCCCCCCCCCCCCCCCGCCCATTCCGGCACCCCGAGCCCACACCCCAAACCCTATCCCGGACCCAAACTTACTCCTATAGCCTGTTTCCCATAGCCCCTCCCACGCACCTCTCCCAAACACCAACCCCCTCCCTCTGAGTTAACCAGCATTTTTAATTTACCGGCACTGCCCCCGTTCTCCCAGCATGCCGGTTAAAAAAGCTTTTACTGTATTCAGATCTCCAGTCTAAGTACAGTATTTTGTTACATGGAAGAAAATACCTTTGAATGTAAAACTTTTCATGTGCAATTGCGATCAGAATGACTGTTTACTAAAGATTAGTTGAAACGGGAACTTGAAAATGCATTCACACTATCATATGCTAATAACTCCCATTAAATCAGGGAAGTTGCTTAATAGCATGTGAGTTCTGAGATTGAGTTTTGTTGTTACTAAGAGGATCATAGAATCATAGAAGATTAGGGTTGGAAGAGACATCAGAAGGTTATCTAGTCCAACGCCCTGCTCAAAACAGGACCAACCCCAACTAAATCATCCCAGCCAGGGTTTTGTCAAGCCGGGCCTTAAAAACCTCTAAGAGTGGGGATTCCATCACCTCCCTAAGTAACCCATTCCAGTGCTTCTGGTGAAATACTCTCCTAGTGAAATAGTTTTTCCTAATATGAAATAGTTCTTCCTAATAGTGTCCTTGAACCTCATGTAGACTAGACGGGCAACAAAAATGTTTTAGTTAAAAGATGGACTCCCTAAAGCCTGTAGTCCCCAGTGAGCATAATTCTATCAAGTGTGAAGAATGGGCCTGATTTAAATTCTCTACATCTAAAACTAGATGTTAAGACCCTGATTCAGTGCTGGATAGCTGATATCCTACATGCTCATAAATGGGAATTCATGTGCTATATTGGTGGACACTTACCCAAATTAGAATTCATATAATTCCATTGCACAGGAATCTGGCTCAGATAGTTAATGCAAAAACTTAAAATACAACATTGTTAGAAACAGCATTACAACTTTGTAAAGAAACACTCAATTGGAGACACTACATAAGACTCAATACTACCATGTCAGACTGTTTCTACTCAGATTTTCAGAGCTTGAGAAATGACTAAATGCCCTAGCCTGAAGGTCTTTACTACAAATTTGTCTGATACATTGCTGTTTACAGTGGAATGTAAATTGTCCTGTTCTTCTGGGATTAACATTATCTTCTGTTCTAGTTATGTTTCTGCAAAAAGAAAAAAGTCATTAAAATAGAGATCACTGAATATATATAGGGAGCAGATCTCTTCTTTCACTAAGCAGGTGCTATTTTTACATAGTCCCTTTCCAGAGTGAGAGACTCACAAATACAGTAATCCTGTACTAGGAAACTGTGGTTTTTAAAAACACTGACCTGGATATCCAAACTGCCTACCAAATCCTTGTAACTAGTTGTCATGTCGTGCATCTTCATTGTCTGTTTGCATATTTCTGTAATTCTCTTCACGCAGCACCCAAGAGTATTTAAATAGTCACATCAGTTTCTTCAAAATGATGTGGCTAAAAGTCTTGAAGCAGGAAATAGGTGGAATAAAAATAATTTCATTTATTTTGAGCCTTCCAGATACAGCATAGCTGAGAGTGAGCTGAATTTTACTTCCTGTGTATCACAATTGTTTACAAGCCTGCAATTAGAGTGGTAGTTAGTTACTCACCCAAATCCTCTGAAAGTAATGGGGTCAGAGCAAAGTCTGGCCTACAGAATCTCCTTCTGTCAATCCCACCAGTGCATGATTTTAACACTGCCAGAAGGGGCCTACCTGAGTCAACTCCCTGACCCTTTTTTTGAGGATCATGTATTACCAAAATGCTTGAAACTCTGGTTGAAGAAAGTTGAACATGTGACTTGTACTTCGAGGTATCTCAGTACTTCCAAATCTGCTCTGAAATCTGCCAAAGAATTCCAGTTTACTTGTGTGTCTAACTCTGAGCCAGCTTTATCCCCAACCTTTAGTGAAGTGTGACATGTTGAGGATCATTTTAAACTTTTCACGTTGTAACAGTGTAGCTGTTGTTGACAAAAATTGAAAGGAAGGAGGGAGGGGAAATAGTCGTTCTGAAATTGTTACTAATTTGGCATTTAGAGGAGGAAGACCACCTCAGGTGAAAAGTAGTGGTTAGTGGTGAAAAGATAATAATCAATTGGACACAGTAATACCAAGGTACAAAACATATACAAATGACAGAATGGGTCATGCTGCTGGAAGAGTGGTACTATATATGAAAGAAAACGTAGTCAAATATAATAAAAACCTTAAATAAATCAAACTGTACCACTGAATCTCTATGTATAGAAATTCCATTCTTGAATAATTGTACGGCAGTAGGAATATACTACCAACCACCTGACCAGAATGGTGACTGTTATTGTGAAACGCTAAAGTAGATTAGAGAGGCTATGAAAACAGAAAACCCAGTAATAATAGGGTCGGGGGGGGTTGATTATCCCCATATTGACTGGGAACATGTCACCTTGGGATGGGATGCAGAGATAAAATTTCTAGACACCATTAATGACTGCTTTTTGGACCAGCTAGTCCTGGAATCCACAAGGGTAGAGGCAATTCATGATTTAATCCTAAATGGCACACAGGGTCTGGTCCAGGAGGTGAATATAGCTGAACTGCTCGGTAATAACAGTTATTAAGGATATAATTTGGTCACGAAGGTGATGGAATCCATGACTTTAACAAACCTCAGTGACTTCCACATCAGGCCCGGGTGGTGGGGCTCAGGCTGCTGGCCTGTGAATTTTAATAAAAATCACTGTGCCAAAATCTTAACCCTAGCGATCATAATGAAATTAAATTTTATATACATGGGGGGGGGGGGGGGGAAGAAGGGGGGAGATACCAGTGAAACCCACCCAATAATGTTTAACTTCAAAAAAGGGAACTACACAAAAATGAGGAAGAAAGTTGAACAGAAATTAAAAGGAACGATTACAAGAGTGAAATGCCTGCAAGCTGCATGGAAACATTTTAAAAACACCATAATAGAGGCTCAAACTAAATGTATATCCCAAATAATAATAGTAATAAAAACAGAGGACCAAAAATGCCACTATGGCTAAACAGAGTAAAAGAGGTGGTTAGAGACAGATATCCATTAAAAATTGGAAATCAGATTCCGCTGAGGAGAATATTAAGAAGCATAAATTCTGGCAAGTTGAGTATAAAAATCTAATTAGGCAGGCCAGAAGAGAATTCAAAGAGCAACTAGCAAAAGACACAAAAACTAACAGCAAAAATGTTAAGTACATCAGAAGCAGGCAGCCTGCCAAACAATCAGTGGGGCCACTGAACAACCGAGGTACTAAAGGAGCACTCAAGGAATACAAGGTCATTGCAGAGAAGCTAAATGATTTTTCTGCACTAGTCTTCACTGAAGAGGATGTGAGGGAGATTCCCACACCTGAGCCATTCATTTTAGGTGACAAATCTGAGGAACCGTCCCAGCTTGAGGTTTTGGAACAAAGTGATCAATTGAACAGTCACTAAGTTCTAAAGGAACTCAAATATGGAATAACAGAACTACTAACTGTGGTATGTCACCTACCACTTTAATCGGCCTCTGTACCAGATGATGGGAGTATAGTTAGTCTGACACTGACTTTAAAATCAAAGGCTCCAGGAACTCTATTGGCAATTATGGGCCAGTAAATCTAACTTCAGTACCAGGCAAATCGGTTGAAACTATGGTAAAGAACACAATTATCAGACACATAGATGAACATGATATGTTTGGGAGGAGTGGGAAGAGTCAACATGGCTTTTGTAAATGGAAATCATGCCTCACCAATCTATTAGAATTCTTTGAAGGTGTCAACAAGCATGTGGACAAGGGTGATCCAGTGGATATAGTGTACTTGTACTTTCAGAAATCCTTTGATAAGGTCTCTCACCAAAGGCTGTTAAGCAAACTAAGAATTCATGGGATAAACGAGAAGGTTCTCTAATGGATCAGTAACTCGTTAAAGGCTAGGAAACAAAGGGTAGGAATAAATGGTCAGTTTTCACAGTGGAGAGAGGTAAATAGTGGTGTCCCCCAGGGACTGCGAAAAATTACAAAGGGATCTCACAAAACTGGGTGGCTGGGCAACAAAATGGCAGATGAAATTTAGTGTTGATAAATGCAAAATAATCTGCGTTATAAATCTAGTTGGGAATATTTTTCCCAAAGTGATGGGGTCTAAATTAGTTGTTACCACTCAAAAAAGAGATCTTAGAGTCATGGTAGCTAGTTCTCTGAAAACATCCATTAAATGTGCTGCAGCAGTGGGGAAAAAAGCTAACAATGTTGGGAACCATTAGGAAAGGGATGGATAATAAGACAGAAAATATCATCATCCATGGTACGCGCACACCACTGCTGTGTGCATATCTGGTCCCCCTATCTCCAAAAAGATATATTATAACTGGAAAAGGTGCAGAGAGGGGCAACAAAAATGACTGAGGGTACAGAACAGCTTCCATCTGAAGAGAGATTAAAGACTGGGACTGTTCATCTTGGAAAAAAGACTATTAAGGGAGAAGATGATAGAGGTCTATAAAATCATGAATGGTGTGGAGAAAGTGAATAAGGAAGTGTTATTTACCCCTTCACATAACACAAGAACCAGGGTATCAGGTGGGTAGCCGTGTTAGTCTGAATCTGTAAAAAGCAACAGAGGGTCCTGTGGCACCTTTAAGAGTAACAGAAGTATTGGGAGCATAAGCTTTCGTGGGTAAGAACCTCACTTCTTCAGATGCAAGTCTTGCATCTGAAGAAGTGAGGTTCTTACCCACGAAAACTTATGCTCCCAATACTTCTGTTAGTCTTAAAGGTGCCACAGGACCCTCTGTTGCTTTTTACAAGAACCAGGGGTCACCCAATGAAATTAATAGCAGCAGGTTTAAAACCAACATAAAGTACTTCTTCATACAACGCACAGTGAAGTTGTCGAACTTATTGTCGGGGGATGTGAAAGCCAAAGTATAACTGGGTTCATAAAACATATGTTCCTCTGTGTTTGATAATTCTGTTCTTTACCATAGTTTCAGCCAATTTGCCTGGTACTGAAGTTAGGCTTAGTGGCCTGTAATTGCCATGAGAGACCCTGGAGCCTTTTTTGTGTTTAAATCAGTGTCATATAAACTATCCACCCATCATCTGGTACAGAGGCTTTATTTAAGTGCTAGGTTACATACCACAGTTAGTAGTTCTGCAATTTCATATCTGAGTTCCTTCAGAACTCAGGTGAATACCATTTGGTCCTAATGACTTATTACTGTATAATTTATCAGTTTGTTTCAGAACCTCAATCTGGGACAGTTCTTCTGATATGTCACCTAAAAAGAATGGTGCAGGTGTGGGAATCTCCCTCACTTCCCTTCTAGTGAAGACTAATGCAAAGTATTCATTTAATTTCTCTGCAATGGCCGAGGCTTCTTTGTGTGTTCCTTGATTATCTAGTGGCCCCACTGATTATATGGCAGGCTTCCTGCTTCTGATGTATGTGAATTTTTTTTTGCTATTTTTTTTCGCTAGTTGCTCTTTAAATTCTCTTTTGGCCTGCCTAATACTTTTACACTTGACTTGACATTGCATACCCATTATATTCATTTATTTTATCAATGAGTTTATTTATTAAAGCATTCTAGATTTTTTGGCTCCATATCTTTACTATATTTGAAGAGAATTACAAGCCCTGATCAAATTTAGTCTCTTAACTAACATCAAAAACTGTGCCAAGGCCCAATGTATTGTGGTGTTCCCAAATTTACTACTTCCTGCAGAATTCAGAAATTTTACACTGAGCTCTAATGCCTATGCAGCGTTTATCTGAGTCTGCAAACCCTTTCAAACAACTGCTGTAACAGATGTGAACTGGCCCCATTATCTTAATGGTATGTTAACTCATAACCCTAACGACATTTGAAATGTCAGCATCGTTATATAAACTGCTGGCTGGTGTGGCGTAATGCCAAATTAATATGCTCATTTGTTGGCTGCAATGGTGGATATTGAGATTGGAAATAGTGGGGTAGCAGCTGGCTGTTCGGCTGGGGAAACTAGAAGTTCAGGTCTCCAGCCTGCCCTTAAAGGAGAATGGGGGAGACAGACATCCCCATCCCACTCCTAAAAGCCTCAACACCTTCTTGTGAGGGGACAGATCCCTAAAATCTCTCCAGCACTTTCCCAGGGATCAGAAGCCGGTTCTCCAACACCACTGCCAGAACGCCATCTCACATAAGTGTAATTCATTAAAACTCAATTAATAAATTTCGCTGAATCTGTGGCCCTGCAATGCTACAAATCAAGGTCCTTGCTGCAACATTTATGACCAGCTTGTAGGTAGGGTCCTCTGTAGTTTCTCGGGTATCCTACACACTGAGAAAATAGCTTTGCTGAATTGAATTGTTATAGTTGATACATTGGGGAAATGGACTAAATGAGCCCTAATAGGATGCTTCTGACTTAATTTTCTGAACAGTTTTCAAGTACATAAAAGGTTGTTACAAGGAGGAGGGAGAAAAATTGTTGTTCTTAACCTCTGAGGATAGGACAAGAAGCAATGGGCTTAAATTGCAGCAAGGGCGATTTAGGTTGGACACTAGGAAAAACTTCCTAACTGTCAGAGTGGTTAAGCACTGGAATAAATTGCCTAGGGAGGTTGTGGAATCTCCTCCATTGGGGGATTTTTAAGAGTAGGTTGGGCAAACACCTGTCAGGGATGGTCTAGATCAATGTTTCCCAAACTTGGGATGCCGCTTGTGTAGGGAAAGCCCCTGGTGGGCCGGGCCGGTTTGTTTACCTGCTGCCTCTGCAGGTTCGGCTGATCGCGGCTCCCACTGGCCGTGGTTAGCTGCTCCAGGCCAATAGGAGCTGCTAGAAGTGTCGCGGGCCGAGGGACGTAGCTCCCATTGGCCTGGAGCAGTGAACTGCGGCCAGTGGGAGCCGCGATCGGCCGGACCTGCGGAGGCGGCAGGTAAACAAACCGGCCCGGCTCGCCAGGGGCTTTCCCTACACAAGCGGCGTCCCAAGTTTGGGAAACACTGGTCTAGATAATTCTTAATCTGCCTTGAGTGCAGGGGACTGGACTAGATGACCTCTCGAGGTCCCTTCCAGTTCTATGATTATACCATAAGAAGTTTGCTCATGTCCTTAGTATCTTTTCCGTTGTGAACGTTTTGATATCCCTTTGGGGCTCATTGAATCAATTTTGGTTCTCATTTTACATCCTTCCTTTGTAATTAGAACTTGCAAACAATTCTGGCATACAAGTAGCAGAATTCTTACAGTTAATGGTGGTAGAGAATAGAATTTCATTTACAAAATATTAATAGGCTTTTAATTTGGCGTGTAAAGCCTTTTAATACATGTACAGCTGGAGGAGAATTGCTGAAAACTCCTGGGCTCTGGAACAATTGAAGCAGCCTTAGCCCCACCTGACGGGAAGGAGAGGTTAGCTGGTTATTCTTCCAGCTGGCATAGTCCCAGGCTTTTGTGTGAGACAGGTGTTTCTTTCCAGCAAGCAGCTTGGACTGCCCAGTGAGAGGAGGCTTTGTAGTTCCCACTAGGGACTAGCATTCAGATGTCGTGATTTGGGGCAAATTAGATACATGGTTTTTAAAGATTCTCTCTTTGACCATGATTGGTTCTCCACACACCTAGCTACATGGACAACTGTTTGCTGGAAATAGAATTAAGACAATCAAAACCAGTTCTACTGAATCACTATCAAAGGGTGGTGACTTTAGGGCAATTGCCATCTGGGTTGGATTTAACTGTCCGACTTTTGTTGGGGAGGAAGTGCTGTCACAGCAAATAGCCCTTTTTGTTCCCCCATGTTGAGCCATTTACAATGAACTGAGTTAATCTGTTCATCTGTCTGGCTTGGTGAGTCACTGGGAACCTGCCACAGCCTCATGGAAGTTCTTGTGATATCTTGATATGTTTTCAAAGTCAAATCCTCTTGCTGCTCTGTAATTCACGGAGAAGGGAATGATAATCTTCCTGAACCCTTCTGCCAATGCGGTCTTCAACTTGCCAGCCTTGTGATGGAGGAGGAGGGGCATGAAAATACTGGGGTAACAGTGGCTGTGAGACTTGGAAGAAAAGTGATGCTTTTTAAAAAAGGGAAGTGGGGTGGGGAATGAAGATGAAGAAAGAATAATGGCAAATTGGCAATCACTAGGGAAAATTTTTTCTCCTTTGGTTTTATTAGTGTGTTTTAACCAGTAACGAGCATGGAAGGGAGGGGGGAGGAATAGCTCAGTGGTTTGAGCATTGGCCTGCTAAACCCAGGGTTGTGAGTTCCCTCCTTGAGGGGGCCATTTAGGGATTTGGGGATTTAGTTGGGGATTGGTCCTGCTTTGAGCAGGGGGTTGGACTAGATGATGTCCTGAGGTCCCTTCCAACCCTGATATTCTATGATTCTAAGCCTCTCTGTTTGGGACACCACTCAGCTAATAAAACACTTCATGTTAGAATGTTGATGGTGGATTAGATACTACTGGGGGGCATTCTGCCCTAAAAAAATCTGCACACAATATTTTAAAATTCTGCAAATGTTGTTTGTCAAAATAATGCTACATAATCATGCTAGTTTCAATTATTTTGGTAATTCATTTCCAAATACCTGTCAGCAAGTATGTCTGTAACAATAAAGACGCACACACAAATTTGACAACCCAGTTCCTGTCTCTCTGCCCCTTCCCCCCCCAGAGCCCAATTGGAGGGCCAGATACCCACAACCTCTCCCCCCCCCGCCCCAGAGCCCCCCCCAGCCAATACATCTGAACCCCCTCCTCTCCAAAACCCAACCATGGGGGGGACCCCTTGCCCAGATACCCACACCCCTCTCCCACACTCCCAGAGTCCAGGGATCCAGAAGGAGAAACAACTTGATGCTTGATCCCAGGCTTGTACTGAGTTTCCTGCGCACCATCCTCTCCTTCCCTCAGGACATGCTGGGAACTGCAGCTGCCAGGAACCCTCTTGCTCCCTCCCCCTGCAGTCTCTTCTATGTGCAAGCTGGGCTCTGCCGAGTCCAGTGGCCCCTAGTGGTGGCTAGCAGCACTGCAACCCATTTCTGGGGAGGGGCGGGGGGGGGGGAGGAAATTCTGCATGCACAACGTTAATTTCTGCAAAATTCTGCATTGTGAAGTGGCACAGAATTCCCCCAGGAATAATTAGAGAGGAAAGAGAGTGTGGTGGTTAGGGTGCTAGCCTACAACTTTGGGAGTCCTAGTTCATTTCCTGGTCCACCACAGGCAAGTTACTTAGTGTTTGTGCCTCTTTTATACATATCTCATAGAGGTGTTAGAAGAATACATTCATTATTGTAAGGCATTCTGATAGTATAATAATGGGGGGGCTATATAAATTCCATAGTTTGTTCATTTGTCATAGTACGGATTTGAAGGCTGGAGAGACTTTCAACATTTGTCTCAAACTTAGCTTCCTGTAGAATTATTTTAGTAAGAATTCTGCTGCTTGTGTGCCAGAATTGTTTGTAAGTTCTGATTACAGGGCCAGTTTCACTTAGGGAAACCCTCTGAAGGGAGTGAATTGCACAGGGGATTCTGAATTCTAAATTCTGAGCCAGATGCACTTGCTTTATTATGTCAAGTAACTGGCTCTCAGCGTCCTTGGGTTGATCTGATAGTGATACAGTGACAGAGTAGAGCGCTTCAATCTGCCACCAGAAGTAAGCACAGTCTAACTTCCACGGTGGTAGTAAACATCTAATATTTATCTGGAAAGTTTAAATTGCAGTACAGTCCTAAGATAGGAAAAGAGAACCTTTGCTAATACGTAACTAGCACTGGTCAGAACATTTTCATCAGATTTTGGCAAACAGGTAACTTTTTGACAGGTTTGATATTTTTCTTCCGGCTCTACCCACAATTTCTTTACTTGCTGCAAACCTGAATGCCAGGTTAGGACAGTGATGCAGGGAAATGGAGCGTACAAACTCTGCCTGAGACCTTGGGATGGATTTGGCAATAAAAACTAAAGAGAAGTTACATGCTTGGGGGCAGATTTAGGCTTCAAACTTGCATCAGGGCAGCTGCAGCACTTCTGGTGAAGACTGTCTAAGCCAATGGGAGAGAGCTCTCCTGTCAGCATAACTCCACCTCCACAAAAGGCGGTAGGTATGTCCATAGGAGAAGCTCTCCTGCTGACATAGCACAGACTACACGGGGGAGGTGGGGTTTAAGGTCAGTATAACTATGTTGCTCGGGGTGTGTATTTTCACCTCCCCGAGCAATGTAGTTACACTAAGTGTGTAGTGTTGATCTGGTTTTGGTCTCTTTTTTGTTTTCCTGTCTGAGTGAGTAAGGCCTGTCCCTTTGAATAAGGACATAATTACTGTTCTGGAACTTTCCTGTTGATGAGGCTGGAGCTCACAGACAAAATAAACTAGATAACCATTTCTCTGGGCGTGGCTCCACTTGCAGATGTAGAGCGCTGGGAGTTAAACCAGCCTTCGGAGACTGCAGCAGGGAAAACGCTGCCGAGTGTTTACACTCTCAGCTGGAAGCGCACTGGTGTGGCCACATTAGCAGCTCCTGCAACACCACAAAAAGCAGTGCATTGTGGTAGCTATCCCAGCGTGCAAGTGGCTGCACTGTGCTTTTCAAATGCGGGGGGGGTGGGGGTGGGTGGAGTGTGACAGGGAGTGTGGTGTGTGTGTGTATGTGGGGGGGGAGGGTTTTTAGGGTGCTGAGACTGTGTCAGCATGCTGTCTTTTAAGTCGCCCCCCCCCCCGCCTCTCTCTCTTTCACTCACAGCAAGCAACATTCCACACTAATGGCTTGCTTTGTCCTGGCTGTCAGAAATGTCAGCATGCTGGCTGTCAGAAACGGAGCTTTGAAAGGGGATATCCACATTCCTACAGCCGATTCCAAAACAATGACAAGAGTGGCCACTTGACTTAAGGGGGATTATGGGATGTTTCCGGAGGCTGATCAAAGCGCAGTAATACAACACCTTGTTCACGCTGATGCTGGGGTGTTTCAGCCGAGGCGCAACAAGTGCAACAAACATTATGCTTCTCATGGATTACCAGGAGCGCTCCAGCTGCAGAGTCCAGACGCTCTAAATACCTTGCCAGTGTGGACAGGTTGGGAGTTAGGGTGCCTGGGGCTGCTTTAATGCGCTCTAACTTGCAAGTGTAGCCAAGCCCTCTGTTTCAGTCTATTTACCTGGCACAAAAGGCTCCAAGGGTGTCAAACTAGTGTAAAGACGTTGAATTGTATGAAGAACTCTTCCCATTGCCCCTTTAACTTAAGCTTCTTTTGATCAAAGGGAACTGGAATATACATTTACTTGGACTTTCTCTGTGGTTTCATCTGTAGCTTTCTATGCTAATTGCCTATTAGTCTTTCAGCTGTCAGGATGGAAACTGCTGTCTGTGGGGCTGAAGCACTCTAATCAAATTCTCCTGTCAACTTGTTTGCCTGTCTCATTCTCATTGCCCTATACAATATCAATTTAAAAAAAACAACTTGCTTTTTTTAAATAGCAGGCGACTCTGTCAGAAAACCTAACTAGCTTTTTGATTCCAGAACACATCATCACTTCTACTTTACTGGCCCTGAATCAAATTGTCTAATGAAATTTTATTGAAGGATGCCTTTGTTCATGTTTCCCAATTCAGGCAATATCTAGTTGTCACTCAAATTCATAACCATACAGTCTAAATTTTACTTTATTATAGGAAGGTGAAGGTTAAACATATGCTTGGTCTTCATCTCCCTCAGATTTGTGTACTAACTTGGCTGGAATTCACATGAGGACTTTGCAATGCCCTGTGACACACCCATAGGTTTCCACGGGAAATGGATTCAGGCCCCCAAATCTCCTTTAAGTTATACATTTGCCAGTTTTTAAAGTCTTTATAGTACAGTCCTGGCCAGTGTTCCAATGAAGGGTTATTGTCTGGACCTATTCTTTTTAAAAGTAACAGGGTTTCGAACAGTTTTTTTCTGAAACTCTGGACATAACTGTGAATTTAGTACAATTTACTCAAAAGCACAACCTGATCAAAGACACTAACACAGAATTTGAATTAAAATTGTCTTCTGGTACAAGCAAAATTATTTAATTCGTCAAAAATTAGGGTCTAGCTTGTTTGAAAAGAAATAATTGTTAGATAATTATGCCTCTGTTTTATTTCTGTTCATATTTTTAAGTGTGGTGGCTACATTCTCATCCCCTTCCTGTGTTCATCATGCAGGTATTTTGATGGCAACTTGGAGAAGCTTTTTGCTGAGTGTCATGTAATTAACCCAAGTAAAAAGTCTCGAACACGTCAAATGAACACAAGGTCATCAGCCCAGGACATGCCTTGTCAGATCTGCTATCTGAACTACCCCAACTCGGTGAGTACCTGGCAGCTCAAGGCACAGGGCAATTGTTTATAGCCCAGTGCAAGTCTCTTTTCTTAAATTGAAGAAAGAAGAACAGGAGTACTTGTGGCACCTTAGAGACTAACAAATTTATTAGAGCATAAGCTTTCGTGGACTACAGCCCACTTCTTCGGATGCATATAAGTGGGCTGTAGTCCACGAAAGCTTATGCTCTAATAAATTTGTTAGTCTCTAAGGTGCCACAAGTACTCCTGTGCTTCTTTTTGCGGATACAGACTAACACGGCTGCTACTCTGAAACCTTAAATTGAAGAATCACCTTTAGTCAGAGTGAAAACTTAATTGCATGTTTTATGGGCAAACTGATTACTTTAAATGTGTTACCACTTAAAACCTGTGTAAGCACTGAGAAATAGGAAAACTGCTCCAAACAAAAAATTACCTTTGCAAAGGGACATTGAAGTCACTAGGGCAGGGTCTCTCAAACGTTATTGCACCGTGACCCCCTTCTGACAACAAAAATTGCTACGAGACCCCAGGGAACCGAAGCCTTAGCTGTCTCTTCCCTTGCCCCCTCTCTCCACCCCCCCCACCCCTCCCCCCACTCTAGGGGGCACCAAAGCTGGAGGGCTTCAGTGCTGGGTGGTGGGGCTTGGACTTTGGACTTCTGAAGTCTCCGGCCCCAACAAATTTAACAGCCCTGGGGACCCCATTAAACGGTTGTGACCCACTTTGGGGTCCCAACCCACAGTTTGAGAACCACTGCACTAGGTGTTGAAACTTCTAATCTAGGTAAAACTGAAAAGCCTTTGTTTTCCAGGATCAGAGTTCAGGGTGCTATTTCTCCTGCAACAGTTATACTTCACAAGTATTGTAGGCCCCAGTGTCCTATAGCAGCACATTAAATCCAAATTACATGGCAGGGACTATGGAATTGTGTAATCCTCTCCTCCTCCCCAGGAATCCTCTACTTTTAATTCCCGCTCTTCAGTTCAGTACAGAATGTTTAAAAACCAATTTATTTCCTCTCTTAATCATTGGTTTTTAAAAATAAGCTCTAAAATTTAAAATTTTAACTATTTTAGGTTTTGTTTACAGTGAAAATAGTCTCTAGTTTCTTGTCATCTTGCTGAAAATCAGTTTCCGATTTTGGATCTCATGTACTAGCACAAGGATGCAATGAAGCGTTTGGAACACTGCAGAGGAATAACTTGTTTCCCTGGATTTTTTTAAAGTGAACACTATTTTTCAGGTTTCAAGTTTGCTAAATGTGACAGGACCATATTTGGGGGATGACTGTTCTTGAGAAATAAGAATTTCAGACTATAGGATATAATTTTCTCTTCATTCTGCTGTGCTACTCCATATGACTAAATATAGGGTTTCCCTACCAGTGGATGGAGACAGATTGGTTACTTTTAATTAAGGCCTAATATTTGCAATATGAACATGAATTGAGGAGGGGATGGTAATTCATCAGAGAAGCAAAAAGGGATACAAGCACATCTTCAAACTTCAAAATTTTGCAAATGCCAGTTCTGATTTTTCATGCAGATACAGTAGAACAGGGGTGGGCAAACTATGGGCTCCCTGCCTTTGGGGGGGCAGAGGGCTCCGCATGCTGCCCTCACCTGCAGGCACTCCCCCCCCCCCCCCCCCCCCCCCCCCCCCCTCCGCCCCAGCTCCCATTGGCCGGGAACGGGGAAATGCAGCCAATGGGCGCTTCAGGGGTGGTACCCACAGGCGAAGGCAGCATGCGGAGCCCTCTGCCCACCCAAAGGCAGGGAGCCTTCCTGAGTGCTCCACTGTCACCCCGGAGCTGCTCAAGGTAAGTGGTGCCAGGCCAGAGCCCACACCCCAAATTCCTCCTGAACCCCAACCCCCTACCACACCCCGCACCCCTCCAGCACCCCAGCCCCCTCCCCTGAGCCCCCGCCGCACCCCTTTTGCACCCCAACCTCCTGCCCTGAGTCCCCTCGTACATCCTGCATCCCTCCTGTGCCCCTTCCTGCACACCACACCCCTTCCCACACCCTGCACTCCCTCCTGCACCCCAACCTCCTGCCCCAGCCCTACATTCATGGCCCTGCATGCAATTTCCCCACCCAGATGTGGCCCTCGGGCCAAAAAATTTGCCCACCCCTGCAGTAGAACCTCAAAAATATGAGCACCAGAGTTACGGACTTAATGGTGAACCAGACCCTGTGGAATGGGAAGTCCTCAGTCAGGCAGCAGCGCAAACCAAAGAAAAGCAAAAGCTCAGGACTTCAGCCAGGGGATTGGGGCTGCAGCTTCCCCAGGGAATGGCGGGGTTGTCAGGGCTCCGAAGGGGAAGGGCTTGGAGCTTTTGACCCTCGGGAGCACAGGGGTGTAGGGCTTTTGAGGGGGGTGGGAGTGCTGGGGCTCAGGCCAGGGCCACCCAGAGGAGGGGGCAAGTGGGGCAATTGGCCCTGGGCCCCACGAGCCCTGGCCCGACAGCGGTCTGGCTCTTCAGTGGCGGGGCCCCTTCAGTGGTGCCGAAGACGTGGAGTGACTGAAGGGCCCCCTGCCGCCGAAATGCCCCACGAGCCCTGGCCCGGCGGTGATCCTCTTCGGCGGCATTTCGGCGGCAGGGGGCCCTTCAGTGCTGCCGAAGATGTGGAGCGACTGAAGGTCCCCCGCTACCGAAATGCCACCGAAGACCTGGACCACCGCCGGGTGAGTACAAGCGCCACAGCTCCCCCGCTTTGCCCCAGACCCCCTGAATCTTCTGGGCGGCCCTGCTCAGGGCTTCAGTCCTATGGTTCCACTCCTGGTTTCAGCCTCGGGGGGAGTGCCGGGGCTCAGGGCTGTCAGGTTGTGGGCAGCAATGCAGTAAAGCCATTCAGCAAAGCACAGACGAAACCATTAGATCAAATTATTTTTTAAAAGGTCAGATACACAATGAGACATGCAAAGAAATGTCACGAGTCTAAAACTCAGAGTGTTGTAAAAAACACTAGAGGAGAAGCTGATGGATATAACTAAAGTAGGACAAGATAGAAAACTTTTTAAAAGAGTACATGATAGGTTAAAACTGAAATGGGGAGTCTAGGGAAATGACTGGAAAATAAAATTACACAGTCTTCTGCAGTGAATAAAACTAGCAGATGTGGAATTATCTAATTCTTTATACTATATGCACAGTGGGTCTGTGTTCGTGGAATAGCTTGGGTGAAATGGTCCTCCAGTGGCTGTAGTTCAGCCTCCTGAGTTGTTGTGGCAGTTTACTTTCCCAAATGTAAGTTATCAGTATCAAGGATTCAGGGCTGCTGTGTGCTGTGCAGACAAATAACATGACAATTCCTGTCCCAGAAAGCTGACAATTTGGGTATTGGGATACTACAGATGGACAGAACAAACAGGGAGAGGGAGGATAAGATCGGTAGAAAAATGTAAGTCTGAAATACATTCTGTGGCTTTGCCAGCAATCAACATCCATCAGGAACTTTGTTTTCTTTATTTGAACTTACAGTTCCGTATGGAGTGAGAATGATCTTCAAAAACAAATGGCACCCTGGTTTGATCTCTTTTGAAAACAGGAAACCTTTATATAATCAAGACATGAGAGCTTTCCATTTTTATGCTGGGTGTGTTTATTAGCCTACCTTTCAGGTCTCCATTTTGCACTTTGGTTTTATGAGCTGCCTTAAAGCGTACTGTGTTGTTGACTGGCATGGCTGCAAGACTTTCCCCAGAGAGGAATGGGCAGTGCGAGCTCTGTGTGGAAGGAAGAGCAATGCACAGATTCCACCACCTGGGAGATTCTCAGCATTGTGTTGTACTGGAGGAATTTACCATTGGGTACTCTCTAGCCAGTAAGGAATAAAACATTGTCTCCAGAAATGCAAATAAATGGTTGAGGAAATATAGACTTGCCCCGTCCTCCTCTCTTTGTGTCTTCAGAGCCTTCTGCACTCCTTCTTTGCCTTTAAAGGTGAACTGCAAGGGAGAAAAAAGTATGTGGATCCGCTTTGTTGTATAAAGATATTGAAAAAAATCTGCTTGAGTAGAAATTCATACTTGTTTTTCATTAGAAATTCATGTCTAGTCTACCTTGGAAAAGTTAGGTGACTGAAGAGTTAGTAGGGTTATGACATTGCAGTATTGAGAAAGTGAAACCTGGCTAAGAGCGAAATGATTTTGATTGACTATAAAACTGCCTAACTTAAATAACTGAGAAGGGACATCTTTACTTACTTTTAAATATCGGTGTTCTTTTGAGAGTTCCAGCAAGTCTAGCAAAGCCAGGGACAGCCAAACTTAGCATTCCTAATACAGAGTTCTAAGAAAGCAAAGAAGCCATCTTAAACGTTGAGTACCTTTTATCTATCATAATGAAGCAGAAAGGGCACATGTCTGATTTCTCCCCCCCCACCCCTCACCCCCTCACTTACAGGTCACCTTACCTCTTAGAGTGTGCATGCGCAACCCCCATTCCCCCCATAAAAAACACTTTCCAGTGTTCTATATTGAAAGTGGAGCATAGTAAATTCAACTCAAGCCTCCTGCCCCAAGTGGGCTCCTTGCCCATATCCGTACTGCCGCTACATATTTATACTTTGCCCATCACTGTGACATCTGCCATAGCCCCTTCTCCACATGCTGCTTTTAAGCATCTGGGTATTAGTCAGTGTCCATGAAGTTAATATCTTCACACTTTCAGGCCCTGGATTGTTTGGACTGTTTTCTTGGCTGAGGAATGGGCACTACTTCCTCAATATCACAGTGGGAAATTATCTAGTTCAGAGATTCTCTATCTTTTTTCTTTCTGATTGCCCCCCACCCCCCACCCCCACCCCCACAACATGCTATAAAAACTCCATGGCCCACCTATGCCACAATAA
This sequence comes from Chrysemys picta bellii, assembly GCF_011386835.1. Classification (NCBI taxonomy): domain Eukaryota; kingdom Metazoa; phylum Chordata; order Testudines; family Emydidae; genus Chrysemys; species Chrysemys picta. Next base: position 44,432,481 of record NC_088800.1, read on the forward strand.
CTATTTTTCTGCATATAAAAGCCAGGGCCGGCTTTGGGGGGCAGCAAGCAATGCAGTTGTGTGGCCCCGCAAAGCTAAGTTGCTCAGGCTTTGGCTTCAGCCCCGGATGGTGGGGCTCGAGACCCTGGGCTTCGGCTTTCTGCCCTGGGCTCCAGCAAGGCTAACGCCAGCCCTGCTTGATAGACCCCCCCCCCCCCAAAAAACCTGCTCGTGGTCACCCAGGAGGCTCTGGACCTCTGGTTGAGAACTGCTGATCTAGCTGAAAGTGTGGAAACATGGTGTGGTGTTACTCCTGCTCCCTGGTTTTTCCAAACCTGTGCTTTGAATACATTTGCCAGCCTCCATGCATGTCTTCCGGTGCTCTTCATAAACTTCCTGTTCAGTAAAATCTCGCCCTTTTTTCCCCACAGGCAAATACACTATCTCAGTATTCTGCTTTCCGGGGGTGGGGCGTGTAATTGCTTCAGTTCTTTCAGCTTCCAGTAAATCTTCCATAAGTAATATTTTAAAGCAGTGGCAGACTGCATTTGTCAGTTCTGTTTCCTGTACCACCATGGGAATACCAGTGATTTAAGTATGGAGGGTTTTACACACAGCAAGCTCAGCACAGTTGGCAGTAGCGTGTTGGCCAAAACAATGTAATAACTGAATTGCCTATCACTCTTGGAATAGGGGTTCTCACAGGTCAGGATTGAAGGGAAGGGGGCATCAGATAATGTTCTGGAAATTTCATACTGACACTTGACATGGATTTTCATGTGGCCAAAGAAACCCCTGAGGTTAAATAAAGTTACTGTGCTATGAACAGCAAAGGTAAAACTTACGACTGCAAGTCCCCTCCCTGTCACCATTTTGGGACCAGTATATTGGAACACATACCAGGGAGCATATGGTTACATTTGCTCCATTTCCTGTTCTCTCAGGTAGCCTGAGTGCTCACTGTATGTGTTTCTGCTTTCCTTTGTACCTTGAGAGCAGTAGTGTAGGGGTTAGTCTAGTCCTTAGCTTAGCTGGAAGGAGGATAGTGTCTGTTAGGGAAAGCCTCCAGGGTGAGGGTATAAAGTTTAGGCAAAATGGAAGGAGATCCTGGTTTTTTTTCAGCATATGAAGAATCTGGGGGAAATGGTGCAGGAAAACTAGGCCCTTTAATCTTTTTTTAAATGAAAGGCATGGGTCTCTGTTCATGCCTGAGATCACTGTCAGCCACCTAGTTTGGATTTGAATTCAAGCTTTTGCATTGGGGCTGTGGCTGTGCTGTGGACAGTAGGGATTACTCAATGAGGGGTGGAGGAACGATAACAGAAAATGTGGAAATGGCAGAAGTGTTTTGTTTCAGTTTTCACCAAGAAGGTTAGTAGCGATTGGTCTAATATAGTGAATGAGCCAGTGAAAATGAGGTAGGATCAGAGGCTAAAATAGGGAAAGAACAAGTTAAAAATTGCTTAGACAGTTAGATGTCTTCAAGTCACCACGGCCTGATGAAGAACATCCTAGAATATTCAAGGAGCTGACTGAGGGAGATATCTGAGCCATTAGAGATTAGCTTTGAAAAGTCATGGAAGATGGGAGAGATTCCAGAAGACTGGAAAAGGGCAAATATAGTACCAACCTACAAAAAGGGAAATAAGGACAACCCAGGAAATTACAGACCAGACAGCTTAACTTCTGTACCCGAAAAGATAATGGAGCAAATAATTAAGTAATCAATTTACAAACACCTAGAAGATGATAAAGTGATAAGTAACAGCATGGATTTGTCAAGAACAAATAATGTCAAATCAACCTGATAGCTTTCTTTGACAGGGTAGCAAGCCTTGTGGATGGGGGGAAGTGGTAGATGTGATATATCTTGACTTTAGTAAGGCTTTTGATACTGTCTTGCATGACCCTCTCATAAACTAGGGAAATGCAACCTAGATGGAACTGCTATAAGGTGGGCACATAACTGGTTGGAAGACCGTTCCCAGAGAATAGTTATCAGGAAGGGCATATTGAGTGGGGACCCACAGGGATCCGTTCTGGATCCGGTTCTGTTCAATATCTTCATCGGTGATTTAGATAATGGCATAGAGAGCACACTTACAAAGTTTGTGGACAATACCAAGCTGGGAGGGGCCGCAAGTGTTTTGTAGGATAGGATTAAAATTCAAAATGATCTGGAGAAATGGTCTGAAGTAAAAAGGGTGAAATTCAATAAGGACAAATGCAAAGTATTCCACTTAGGAAGGAACAATCAGGTGCGCACATACAAAATTGGAAATGACTGCCTAGGAAGGAGTACTGTGGAAAGGGATCTGGGGGAATAAATTGCCAAGGGAGGTTGTGGAATCTCCATCACTGGAGATTTTTAAGAGCAGGTTAGACAAACACCTGTCAGGGATGGTCTCCAATCTTTTTATGCCCAAGATCACTTTTTGAATTTAAGGGCAACCCAGGATCTACCTTGCCCTGCTCACTGCATCCTCACCCTCTCTCCGTAGCTTGCTCTCCCCTACCCTCATTCACTTTCACCAGGCTGGGGCAGGAGGTTGGGGTTTGGGAGGGAGTGCAGGTTCTGGGCTAGGGTCGAGGGGTTTGCAGTGTAGGAGAGGGCTCCGGGATGAGCCTCGGGCAGAGGGTTGGGGTACAGGACGGGGTGAGGGGTGCAGGCTCTGGGAGGGAGTTTGGGTGCAGGAGGGGGCTCCCGGCTGGCACAAGGGGCTGCGGTGCAGGAGGGGGTATGGGGTGAAGGAGGGAGTATGGGGTGCTGGCTGTGGGAGGGTCTCACAGCTGGGACAGGGTCTTGGGGTGCAGGAGTGGGTATGGGGGGGCTGGCTCCAGGAGGCTGCAAGTTGGATGGTGGAAGAGAAATGCTGGTCCAGCATAGCTGGGCCTGCTGTACTCATGCTACTCCTGGTCTTAATGCTGCAGAGCCATTCAGAACCTGCCCATTGAAGGGGGCGGCACTTACCTCAGGCGGCCCCGGCTCCACGCTGCTCCCGGAAGGGACCAACGTGCCCCTGTGGCCCCTGGGGTGTCCCTCTCTGCTGGCACCGCCCCCACAGCTCCCATTGGCCACGGTTCCCTGTTCCTGGCCAGTGGGAGCTGCAAGGGCAGTGCCTGCAGGCAGGAGCAGTGCAGAGACCCCTGCCAGCCACTGGGGCATGCTGGGTGCTTCCAGGAGTGGTGTGGGGCCGGGGCAAGCAGGGAACCTGCCTTAGTGGCCCCTCTACACCACCGGAGATCACAATTGACTGGGAGAGTCTCCAGGATCGACCAGTGGATCGCGATTGACCGGTTGGTGACAAGTGGTTTAGATAATACTTAGTCCTGTCTTGAGTGCAGGGGAGTGGACTAGATGACCTCTTGAGGTCCTTTCCATTCCTATGAGTCTATGGTGTGTGTGTGTGTGTGTGTATGTGTGTGTGTGTATATATATATATATATATATAAAATATAAAGAGAGATTTTTAAAAAGTGAACATTTAACCTAAAAATCCCAGAATCTTTACCTACTTAATTTAGAACAGCTTTGATTTATTTCCCAGGTGATCCAAAACACTGCAGTTTTGCTAAGAGTTCCTTCCTGCTTTTAGAATGCTGGGGATTTCAGAGGTTTTAAATTTTAAAAAACGCTAGAAATTCACAAGAGATAACTTATGCAGAGATTGCAGATGGCATCACGCTCTGCCTTCTCTGACTAGTGGGAGTGTAGATTTTGTGTTCCTTTATAGTAACCTATCTGGCCTGTTCAGGAGAGGTTTTGATTGAATCCCAACTTCTACTGGCAGAATGGTGGCCACCATGACACACGTTTTGAGAATGGTGGGGAATACCTGTTGGAGAAGAGCCTTTTGCTGCTATGTCACAAGTCTGAATCCAGCAGTTCCAGTTTGATGGCCTAAGTGAAACTTGTTGATCTGTTTGGTTCCTAATGGATTGGTGTCAGACAGTAATCACACTGTGACCCCTTGTTGGCAGTCTTAGAGATGAGGACAAGAATTGAGAGGGCTAGGTAAACAGAACTTCGTCCTGCCTCCTGCCCCAATGTCCCTTCAGGTCAGGTTTGATGGGAGCATTAACAGGGTAGTGTTTCTGGGAAGTTTGTTCTGTAGTCCATGTGGTGCACTTGTTCTGTGGATATATAGATGGCTTCTGTGGATCTGTCACTGGTACCTTTCACTGAGCTATTTACTAAAGAAGAATAATGTTTTGAGTGGAGCTGCTCTCGAAAATGTCAGTCTTGGATCAGCAGAGTCCTTGCTGTGTTTGCTCAGTTATTGCTTACAAAAGAGCAGACACTGATATCAAAAGGTAGTAAAATACCGATGCTAGAGTTCTTGCAAATAGGAATATGCAAAAAGCAGGAAAATGACTCTGTTCCTGGCCCCCCAGATGAGGTCATTAGAATTTCATCAGTATAGAAAGGTAAGGTGAAAGTAAGGTAATGTCTGCCCATGATATACCATTTTTGGAACAGAATTGTTACTTATCAGCTGTCACAATTGCCGGGGGTGTGTGGAGGAGACAGCTTTATTGGTTCTTCTCAGTTTGCCTGAAGCTGACTGGCAAGAAGGGAAGTTCCTCAAAGTAAAGAAATGGCTAGATAGAGAAGCAGTTGTTCTGTACAGCTTGGGAGGAGGCAGTGACTGACAATGAAATAGGGAGCTGCTAGCTTACTTGCTGGAAGCCATCAAAATCAGTCTTGCACTAAGGACACACATTTTTCTTTTCTCTTTTCTGGGGATGTTGTTTCCTTTGGTATAGTTGCTTGTATAAGGATAGTTAAAGGATATCCTTGTTAATGATAGTTTTAGGCTGTGAAACCCCACCCCATACAGATGAGCCTTCTGTGCCATGATAACCATAGATCTGGAGTAAACCAGTGCAATCTTCAAATCTGTAGTCTCAGAGTTCCACCCAAATGTGCCAGAGACTTCTCGAAACCTCAAAAAAAAAAAAAAATCCTTTCCATTTGACTGAAGCTCCATCTCCAGGGGAGTATTGTTTGAGCACAGGAATGTTTGCAGAGCCTCAGATGTCATCTTGAATGGGATGTTCAAATAATAATTTAAAATTGAACCAGGTCTTCTCCCACGTGGAGATTATGGCCCTATAGCTGCCTGCATCATTGATAACAGAGTGCTGACAGAAGATTAAGGTCTTCTCCCACAGGAAGCTTCCACTTAAAGGCAAAGCCCTGTGTAGATGTCCCTTGGCCTGCACTTGAGCTGTCTAGGTTAATAGAGGAGAAGGAGGAGTGGACCTGAGAATGACTCCAGGCAGAACTACTAATCTAGACAGCTCTAGTGGAGGCCAAGGGACCCTCTAGCAGGGCCTTGAGAAGAGTGTGTAGATGAGTGCCCCCCAGAGCGGTACCTGAGTAGGGTGGTCATGCTAGTGAAGGAAGTGTAAACTAATTATACTCCAGTGTCAGATGCCCAAAGTAAAGAAATGTAAAACTTGTAATCGTGAATGTTCGTAACAATACTTTTTCTGAAAAAGTGATTTTTTTTCAAGTTGAAGGTCTTTTAATTGACACAATCTTCCTTCTATTGTATCATCCTGCTGTCCAGGAGACACCCTGTTATCTGTATAGCCTTATGCAAGTGTATGGTGCTTTACAGGCAGAATATAAAATGAGGGTTCAATTAGAACTTGCACAGTGGCAGTGCGGGAGATTTTTTTTCCCTATGATTTGAAACATAATTGTCCTGTCTGAGTCTCATTTATGTAGTACCATCACTTCAAAATTACTCTTCTCTAGCGGTCCTATTTATTGCTCTTTAGTTCTTTTTTCCACCCCGCCTCCCCCACCTAACCACTTGAGTCCCAAAAGGTGTTTTGGCACACTTTGTGTAGAGGATAATGCACACAAAGTCAAAGTTGTTCTTGCTGGGTCACTGTCTGCATGATAAACATTGTATCAAATCTCAGTTGGTAACTTATTTCTAACAATAGGTTCTTCTGCCTTCTGATCAGATGAACATCTGGATTCCAAAGGGGCTAAAGAGTACCAAGCAAGTTGACATACTCAAAGTTAACTTTTTTCATTCCATGCATCGGATGAAGTGGGTTATAGCCCATAAAAGCTTATGCCCAAATAAATTTGTTAGTCTCTAAGGTGCCACAAGGACTCCTCGTTGTTTTTATTGATGCAGACTAACACGGCTACCCCTCTCAAAAAGTTAACTGTAGGCGTCAGGTCACATAGACCTAGTGCTGTAAACTCCTGTTACTCAATGTTAGTCCCATAACCCATCCGATTCCCTCTTTTTTTCTTTGCTGCTTCTACCTGCGTCGGCAGTATCTTAGCTGCCTCAGGCAGAATGTGGTTGGTAATCATTGTGGAACTGTGAGTGACAGAGTGTGATCTCCAAGTGGAGGGATGTGAGTGCAGGAAACAAAACCGTGGGTATCGTTTTAACTCTAACCCTAGTTCCTGATGCAGCATTTGTTAGTGAAGGCTAAGATTTAGTCATGGGTATTTAAGTAAGTCATGAACAGGTCATGGGCAATAAACATTCACGGCTTGTGATCTGTCCCTGACTTCTACTACATAAATACCTCTGACTAAAACTTAGCAGCTCCTGGGGCCCTGGAGGCTGATGGCTAGCCCCTGCACTGGCTGCGGGGGCTGACTGCCCCCAGGCAACTTGTTGCTCCAAGGCCTCCAGGACTGCTGCTCGGGGCCTCCTCAGGGCCAGCCACCCCCAGGACTGCTGCTCGGGTGTTCCCCGGGGCCACCTGAGCAGCGGCTAGTGCGGATGACTCCAGGCTGCCCCTGAGACCACTGCTTGGGGGCTCTGTGGCCGCCTGAGCAGTGGCCAGTGTGGCTGGCCCCCAGGGCTGCTCCTGGGACCGCTGCTCGGGTGCTCCCTGGGGCTGGCTTCTCCCGGGGCTGCCGGTGCAGCTGGCCCCGGGGCACCCAAGTAGCTACTCTGGCGGCCCTGAGGTCAGCTGCCCCAGCCACTGTAGCTGCAAAAGTAATGGAGGTCGCCAAAATCACAGAATCCATGACTTCCACAACCTCTGTGACAGAAATAGCAGCCTTACTTACAATAATAAAGATAGGAAAAAAGGTCTCTCATACCGGGTGCATGAGTCAAAAGCTACATCTAGCTAGAGGTGGGGTGTGATTCCCAGTTCGAGTAGACATACTCACACTAGCTCCTCTTGAGCTAGCATGCTGAAAATAGTAGTGTAGCTGTGGTAGCATTAGCATTGGAGGCATGGTCTAGCTTCCTCAAGAACATACCCCTGGAGTCCAGGCAGGTTTATACTCGATGGGGGCTAATCTGTGCTGCTGCTTTTGCTACCATGGCTACAGTACTATTTTTAGCACACTAGCTCAATGAGAGCTAGCATGAGTATGTCTGCTCAAGCTGGGAATCACACTCCTGGCTCTGTGTAGACATAACCTAAAATGAAGGACAACTTAGAAGTATTTGAGGACGGAGGGGTAAATCCTACATCTCCATTTTTCCTGCTGCTGTTAGGGATGCAGACTGCAGCTACATTGAGTGCACATTTAAAGCTGCTGTAACAATGTGGTGGTGTGATGCAAAGTAAACAATACGGTATTGTTGGAACAGTCAGATTCTGTACTGCAAGTAAGAGATGAATAAGCAAAGCTGCACAGCTCCAGGAAGGACGGAATGGATACAGTGTCACATGTCTTTATTGTTGCAGTACTTTACTGGCCTAGAGTGTGGACATAAGTTCTGTATGCAGTGCTGGAGTGAATATTTAACTACCAAAATAATGGAGGAAGGCATGGGACAGGTAAATATTGGATTTACGTGACTTCTGCTGGTCTTGTGTTGGGGAAGAGGGAAGGATGGGATGGAGGCAGAGGTCTTTTCTAACAAAAATGAATAAACAAATCTTGGAGGTTGACTTCTTCATCTACAGAGTGCATGTGGGTTTCATAGGGAACTGTATGGACTCTGTCTAAGCATCTCATCCCTGGTTGAACATGGTCATGCTGTTCAAGGAGGTATGTATCTGGAGTTCTGATTTTGTTGAGCCAATATGGCTAGCTTGCAATAAAATCCTGTGGGGTTGCTGATGAGGATAAAGGGGCACAAAAAACATTCCAAGACCTTACTTGATCCGTTTTTCCTTTTTCAGACTATTTCGTGCCCTGCTCATGGCTGTGATATCTTAGTTGACGACAATACAGTTATGTAAGTACCACAGTTGAAGGGTGGCATCATGTTACCCGTCCTCTGTTAATGTTTTTCCATTTTCCCCCTCCAGTAAATGTTGTATGTATGAAATGGCTCATTTGAAGCTCCGTGTAAAGAGATTGATGTTCAAGGAACTGCCCTGTGTTGGTGTACCGATTCTCAGCTCTGTGCTAGAAGGAAGACTCCCCGCCACACTTATTAAACTTACAAATAGAATAAATGCACTTGCACGCTATCACCAAACCCCCAGTTAATTGCCTGTACAGTTGTTAGTTTCATCTCATCTGACTAGGAATATAGAACTTTCTACAGCAGGTCAACACGCTGGTCCATCAAGTCCTGTATTCTGCCTTGGGCAGTGAAAAATACCTGAAGCTTCAGAAGACCACTCCTGTAATGCGTTTGGCCAGCTCTGCAGTGCTGCCCGTCCCACATAGGCTGTTGTGAGAGATGCCTTTCTGACCCCTTCGTAGGGAATTGTATTAATTACACCCTGGGTCGTGAGATTCAATTACCCTTTTATGTTAGCCAGTGTGGGGTGGAGTGAGGCACATTGTTGTGTTGCAGTGAAACTTAATTTTAGTTTTTGCACAGTATTTTAGATCCCACTTTTTAAGTAGACTTTATTTGTAGGGATCTTGTATTTCTGGAATCCAAACTTACCCACCAGTGTGACTTAGACTACAACAGTGCAAAATGAGACTTGGCTAGAGGCATGTATCTACACTAGGCGCTTGCAGCAGTGGAGCTATGTCTCTCTAGTTCCACCCAGGAATTATTCTTCTCTGAACAAGCACTTGGATTTTAAATTCCTATTTCCTTCTTCCCTAATCTTGCAGAAGAACCTCTGGAAAGTCTCGGAGGTGTATGAGCCCTAACACCTTAAGTGAAAGTGTGAAGGATGTTGTTTTTAATAGTCTGACTAAAAAGCCCTTCCCTACCAACTTTCATTCTTAGCTCATGTGATGTCACCTTTCCTCTAGCTCTCCAGCCTTAGCCTTCCAGACTACACAGGACCTGAATTTCTATTTCTGTTTTAAAAAAAGGAAAAGGAAAAAAAAAAGGCATATTTAAAAGAAACACTTTTCGGGGCTTCTTTAACCACCATTAAAGCAGAGAAAGCACAGTCTCAGTTCCATCTTCCCCAGCCTATGAAGCAGTGGGCTCTCTCTGCTGCTATACCTGTGAGCAGGCCAGTTTCAGCAGTGAAGATAGACTTTCCCAGAGCCATCACTGTGTAGCTATATTCTTGTCAGTTATGCTTCCTATGGCTTTTATAGCTATTGATCTTGTGGGGGAGAAGGAAGAAGGTTGTCTTAAATCTTTCAAGACCTTCAAACCAGCTAAAGGTAATCTGTTCTGTCCCTTTCTCACCCTATCTAATGCTGCTGGTAATTGCTTTAACCTACATGCCGTGTTGTTGCTTTCATTAATAAGCACAGCAAGCTGCCTTTATTACTGGTGCCAAATGGCTGCTGCTGTCATGTAGCCTCTGCAGTCCAGTAGCAACTGGCTAGAATCTTCCTTCTCAGCTTCTCTACAACTTCTGGTGACATCTATGGTACAACAGTATGTCTCGTTCCCATTTGGCCTAGTGCTAAGAAAGTTCAGACAAAATTGAAAGGACAGTGTTGAGGAACTCTGTAAAAGAGGGGAGGATGCAGCAAGTCAGAAGTGCTTACTCTCCAGCATTAGTGCCTTATTTTTATCCCCACAATGTCTGCAGTCACTAGTGGTGGTCAGGAGGCCACTACTGAGCAGACAGCACCAGTTGAGTTTTCAATGTAGGGTGCTATGATCCAAATTGGCTACTTCTTTCCATAGCATATGCATCATGCTATATTTCAACTGCTCTAGGTCTTAAATTCCTTAGACAGCAAGAAATTTGGTAGTGCGGTAATGTTGTAAACCTTATAAACTGGTAAAGAAAACTACCACAAAGTTAAAGGACCACTTAAGGTGAAGTTTAATGGAGCTATTGTAAAAACATTTCCCCAGTATATAGCATTTATTTCCTGTCCTTTTGTTGCCAGTAGACGTTAGTGGATAACAAATTGTCAAGCAGCTGCTTCTCCTGCTTGATTCCTTCAGTGAGGTCAGTCTGTATGTGCAACTTAGTTTGTTAATGAAGGAAGAAGGAAGCATGGCTAGTTGGCTAGTGCTTGGGGGCTGGGAATTGGAAAGAGATGGGTTTTATTCCAAATGACTATTGATTTGTGACCTTGGGCAAGTCACTTACCCTGTTTGTCTCAGTTTCCTTGTCTGTTAAATAACCCACCACCACCTTACAGGAATTTGTGATCCTCAGGTGAATAGCACTATAGAAATGCAGTTGTCACTTTAAAGTGACGCTTTCCAATACAACAGATAGGAGCAGGGTGCAATTGTGAAAGTGGCTTATTTGCCTAGTTTGGTAAACAACACACATAAGGGATTCTAGTGCCACACTAGCTGTATTCTAGTTACATTTGGGGTGGCTCTTGCATCCTAAATTTTGTCTTTGGTTATGTGCAGCTTTTGGAAAACTTGGGGCTGAAATTTATCATTCCTATTCTCATCCCAGAGGTGAACTTCTTAGTAAAGTTCCATACATGTATATTATGAGTTAAATTAAAATTCATTGTATTCTCAGATAACAAATGGCTTCATTTAAAAACTGGTAAATTAGCCATGGACTTGGTCCTCAATGATAAGTTTTTGACATGTTTGAAGACATTTTAGTTCAGAAATACTTACAAATTTGAAAATCCCATTCTGCGTATGCACAATTCTGTGTTTTTCATTAGGTCAAAAACTCTCAATACTTGTATGTGCTAGAGTTAGTCTGAAATGCTGTACGATTCAATGCAGGTTCATTTCAATCTTTATTATTATGAGTTATGTGAAAGCTCATTTCATTACACCATGAAATGAACACACATCTATGGGTGAAAAGTCCTACATAAGAGCTAGGTACTATAATATTTATTACTGTGTGCTAGTTTCAGTATTTACTTATTTCTAAGTGGTCCTCCGGATATAAACAGATTAGTGTGCATGTATGTAGTAAAAGCTTTTTAGTGTTTATTCCAGCGTGTGATTACAAAGTGATTATTTTTAACAATAACTTGTGCAAAGTGTAAATCATTTCAACTTCATAGGTTGAGATTTTAAATACTCAAAAGGAAACTCAGTCATAGTCCTCAAGCAGTTATAAGTGTGCTGCCTTATACACATGAAGGCTTTAGGGCTGTCAAACAAAAAAAAGGCAATTGTGAGATTTTTAAAAAAAGAGTTGCAATTAATTGCAGTTTTAATTGCACTGTTAAAGAATACTGATTTAAATGTATCATAAATATTTTGGATGCTTTTCTACATTTTCAAATATATTGACTTCAGTTACAACACAGAATACAAAGTGTACAGTGGTCACTTCATATTTTTGATTATAAATATTTGCTCTACTTATCTAGTTAATTTGTTTTGCATTAATTGCTTGAGTTAACTGCGATTAATTGACAGTCCTAAAGTCTTGTTTGTGTGAGTGTTTCCAGTAATACATAATTTAATGTCGTTATTTACAATGCACCAGTCCTAAACTCCGTATATACACAACATAATTATAAAACCCAGAATCATGCAGATTGGATCAATAAATATAACTGAAAGTGCTCCCAAACTCCCCTGAAACAATTGAAATGATTAACTTAAAGTGAGATTTTTTTATTTTGCCACTGTCCAGAAGACCATGTATCTTGCTGATATTGCAAATTTAACTTATTACCTTTCTGTATATGACTATATCAGCAATATCCCATTAACATTTAAGCTGATGGCCATTAACATTCAGTTGAAATCCAAATAACATTTGGGCATACCTGGTGCTGGTCAGTAGTGCAGCGAGTGCTGTTTGGAGCCTTTGAAAGCAGTTTATAGAAAACATGCAAATCTGACATGAATAGAAATTAGCAAAATTGTTTACTGTACTTCCTGGACTCTTCAAGAAAGCCTTAGAAAAATGTAGCTTACACTCCTCAAAACAGTCTTGTTTGAACTGTACAACTTTCATTTGTGCTTCTGTATTAAGAATCCAAAATGAAAGCTGTAAGGTTCAAAGTGTTTGTATTGTGTTGTAATGTTACACAAGTAGGAAACAGGTAAGTGTTCCTGGACTGTGGATCCTGATACATGTTTGTGTAACTGCAAGCATATGGGAAAGCAACCACATTCTTACACTGTCTCCTCTTTAGTTGTTGACTGCGTAAATAAATGAGTTTTCTACTACAATGAATGTTTCTGCATTTCTCTCCTTTCCATAGGCGTCTGATCACAGATTCAAAGGTTAAATTAAAGTACCAGCATTTAATAACTAATAGTTTTGTAGAGGTGAGTTTTTTTATTTGAAATTCTTTAATGAAAGAAATAATTCTGTTCTAATCCTTTTTATTCTTCTACACAGAAACAGTGAGACCCCTTTGTTACCCAGCTTTGAATATTTCCATTTATAGTGGTGTGTTGAACACATTTTTGATTGAATTATGACTCAGTGGTTGGTGCTGCGGGATGGGTGCTTGCTTCTGTTTAAGTCTAAAGGCTCATTGTTAACAACCTTTTGTTTTAATTAGGCCGGATGCTCTTGTGCTGGGGGACAATGTAGATTTCTAAATTGTGATAGGATATATGCATGTGAGAGCTAGTAGTCAACATTTTTCCTTTTGCTATGTTAACGCTTTCTTGAAATGGGCAAGCATTTGCCATTGAAGGCTGAGCTTGCATTGACTCTTTTATGGCAATATGCTGCAAGTCAGCAGAAAATGAAGAGCTGCCCAAGTTTAATGGCTATAGACTTCGGTACAGGAGATGATCTAATCAGTTGTAACAAGGTAGCGCTCTTGCAGCAAGTGTGTTTAAGCCATTTAGTCTATGCGCAATTATGGGGAAAATATTAAACCCAGTGTACCAAGAAGACACATGACCCAGAAAACTATGTACTGGGTGAGGGGGAGACACAGTGGAACATTACTTAGAAATTTAGAAAATTACTGTCAAAGTAGATGAGCAAAACGCAGTAGGTGTTACATAAGTCCTGAGAAGGATTTAATGGTCCTTGTCTTTCCAGTGTGGTAATCACTGTATTTGGGTAAGCTTTTTTCAGCCTCAAAACCAGGACACACGAAGCATTCAAGTGTAAAGGGTACCCCAAGTGCCAGTCTGTAAGACATGTCGATGTATAACTGCTTTGAATAAAACATGTCAGTGTTCTGTTAACTACTGGCTCCATAACTAACAATTAAATAAATGAATAAACCTAGATACAGGAACTAAGATTTAAAGATGCAAGTTGGGAAATTTTCATTGTATTAACTCCCTCACTGTACCTGTGTTACAAATATTCAAGTATACTGTAAATAGCCTGTTCAGTAATCAGAAATAGCTTGAGAAAGTTAAGGTTGCAGTCAAACAATAACTTCTTGACTCTTGTTTAAATCGGTGGTCTTGACATTGCACTAATGTAGCATTGGAGATGCACAGTTGTTACAATCCACAAGGGTTTATAATGGTTAGAAGTCCTAGAAGTCCATTGGTGGCTGCAGTAAAAATGCAAACAAAGCAGTGGGATGTGTTACCAGAGGGATTGAGAATGTGAATGGCTTGTAAAGGTGAGTTCCTGGACACAGCTGTAGGTAAACAGTGTTTCATTAAAAGAGTATCACTGCAGCACAGAGGTTGGGAGATGGGCCAAACTGCTCAATATTAGTTTGACCAATACTTCCCCAAAGGAAAGCTTAAACATTTTACACTTTCTTCATGAAAAGTATCTTCCAGGTGGCCTAGTAGATGCATTCAGAATACAGGAGATAAAAGTGGGACAGCAGTAACTGTTCACACTACTGCTTGTTCAGAAAGAAGATGCAACAGTGAAGTAATTGACTGATTTATTCAGTCACTTGTTCTGTGGGGATAGTGTGAACATGTAGAATAAGCAGACACGTGAGGCCACTGTGGATAGGCGTATAAGACAGGAAGGGTATGTCTACATTGCAGTTAGACACCCATGGCTGGCCCATGCCAGCTGACTTGGGTTCAGGCTGGAAGTCTACGCTGCAGTTAAACAGCCCTGCAGCTGAAGTCCGTGTGCTCAAGTCAGCTGGGATCGGCCAGCTGTGGCTTTTTTATTGCAATGTAAACATACCCAAAGACTCTTAAGGTTAAAGAATACTGGGACAGTGGGATGCAGGGGGAAAGGAAGATTTGTTAGGGTGAGTGTCCTTTTCTGGGTAGTTCTTCGTGCCATGTTTTCTCATTTTATTTTCTAGTGTAATCGACTGTTAAAATGGTGTCCTGCCCCAGACTGCCACCATGTTGTTAAAGTTCAGTATCCTGATGCTAAACCTGTTCGCTGCAAATGTGGACGTCAGTTTTGGTAAGAACACTCTTGTGAATTAATTCAGAGCTTCCATTCAAAAGTTAAGAGTTAGATACTGTATAAATATCTTGTTGAGAAATTGTTTAAGTGCCAGAGGAGCCAATAAGCTGGGAGAGCTTAGTAACCATTTGGAAGAAGGGGAGAGGTTTTAAAAGCAAAGATTAGTTTTGTGGTTCATCTTTCTTTTGGTTCAGTTGAAAATGTTCTTGCCCATCTTCCTAATTAGAAAATAAAATGTCTTTCAAGTGAAAATGTCTAGCAGCTGACAGGGAGAAATCTCTCTCGTAGAGAAATTTCTGGGGCAATTCCAAATCCCTTGGCTCCTCTCCCTCAATTGATTCACTTGACGAAGGAATGGGAGTCATGTTCAGCAAACTGAAGCTGCTTAAGTCAGTTCCCTCATTAACTGAATAATTCTGAGAGCACTTGGTGATGGGCATATATGAAATTAAAAGCTAAAGCTGGGAAATGTATTGATAAATGCCTGGAATTTCATTTTAGAAATGGCAAAATTAACATGTTGACAGTGTAGGGTCATCTTGTGGGTAACACCTAGGACTGAGAATCAAGTCAGTCCCATTACTCACTCAATGGCCTTTGAAAATTCAGTCATCCTCTCTCTACCTTGGTATCCCATCTAAAGTGAAGCTAGTTCATGTTCACAGGCAGGTTAAGGCTGAATTAATCAGTTTGCCAAGTGGGAGAGTGCCTCATATGCGAGGCACCTACAGCAAAGGATTATTATTTATATTGTGCATAAAGTGCTTTTAAAAGGGGCTTTCTCCCTAATTACATCTTTCCACTTTCAATGAGAGAATCAACAGCTGTAGCCAAAAGCCAAGAAACAAGTTTTTAAATGCTCTTGAAATGTGTTGGGAAGGAACTTTGCCTGAGACCTGAATTACATGGAAGTCTGCAAACTGTTAGGGCAGTTAACCTCATTCAAACAGATGTTGTTCAGTAGAGGAAACACTTTTGGGGAAAAAAGTCTGAAAACAGTTAGACATGGAAACTCCCTATAAATTAAGGGGTCTGTTTTTCTACTCCTCTAGCCATTTGAAGGGCCATGCATAGATGAAGTTTCCATGTTCAGCATTATGCTTTTTATTAAGAGCCCAGATGTCTGTTTTATTTTACAAGGCAGCCTTATACTTCTGGATGGAAAACTAATCCATTTCAGATCTAATGTTAGTAACTGAGCCCATTTGGGAAAACTAAAGTGTGTCATGCACCCATCAGGGGGCATGGGATTCTAGTTTAACTGAGAGGGATAGCTGGGTTAGTCTGTATCCACAGAAACAACGAGGAGTCCGGTGGCACCTTAAAGACTAACAGATTTATTTGGGCATAAGCTTTCATGAGTTAAAAACCCACAGGAAGTAGGTTTTTTTACCCACGAAAGCTTATGCCCAAATAAATCTGTTAGTCTTTAAGGTGCCACCGGACTCCTCGTTGTTTTAATTTAACTGAAACACACTTACAGTAATGGCCTTCAGCAAGATCTGGTGCCCAGACCCTTTCAGTGGAGTAACCCAAAAGACAAAAACTACTGTAAGAGTAAGTTTAATGGAGTTATGATTTAATTACAAGCATAGTGTGATAGCTAAACTTCTGTGAATTAATTCTCTTTTTCACGTACAGCTTTAACTGCGGTGAAAATTGGCATGATCCTGTTAAGTGCAAGGTGAGCATGTCCAACTTCCTCGCTGAACCCATGGCTTTGCAGAATTAAAGGGCTAAAGTCAAACTGCTTGCAGGATCCCTGGCAAAGTAGCATGGTACTGTGTGTATTTACAGTGTCTAGGTACGAGCCCATAGCTGCCTTACAATAACCACTCGCACCCATGAGCTTAGTTTGGGCGGGTGTAAGCGGGGCGTTGCTCCCAAACTGCAAGCCTCGGGCAGGTGCAGAATTTGCCCACCCATGCGTGGCCCCATTAGCCTGACTGGAGCTGAGAAGTCTAACTATGCCTATGCTCATACCAAGGGGCACTGTAGGCTTCTGCCTCTTCATATGAAGGAAGTGACAAGCAGCACCTGAAGTCTGCTAGTAGTCTTTACCATCACAACTCTGCGTTGCCTTCATGAAAAAAGCGTTTTAGTGCAGCTATGTGGAAGATTTTGTTGTTGTAGGAAAATGTTATATCAGTAGAGATGGGTGACCTCAGGAATAAACGCTTCACTCTACAAGGAGTATTCCTATTCTCACAGCACTCCTGTGAGTGCTTTAATACCTTAGTAACCTCATAGATTGCTTCTGGTTTTAATATTTAACCTCAGTGGTCCTGATTTCAGGTGCCCCTGCCACCTAGGAAGATCTGTGGAAAAGATGGATGATTATTTTAATACAGTAGCACCCAGAGGCCCTAATCAAGATTGTGGGACCCCCGTGGGTTAGGCACTGTGCAAACAAACAGGAAGACATGTTCCATGCCCTAAAGAGAATACAATCTAAGATCTTAAATGTAAGAATGAGTGCAGTTAGCTACCATTGGGGCAGTAAAGGGTGGGGGCGGTTGTAGCTAAGTTTTCATTTCCATGAGAGGTTCAATCAGTTCCTGATCTGCAAGGTATAAGAAGTCCCATTTTTTCTTCAGTGATTTAAATCATTGGCTTGGCACTGTTCCTCTAGAAATGTAGGGAAGTAGGTGAAAGTAAAGGTTGTGCAGGCTTTCCAAATAGCCCCAATGTGCATCTCAAATGCAACACTTGCAGCAGCTTTAATACAAAAAACAATTTACAGGAGGGAATAATATGTAATTCTCTCATGACATAAAACTAGCTAGGACATCGTAGGAGACTTATCCTGTGGAGGCTTTGCATCTTTGAGTTTATGCAGAGAAATGTTTGAACACTGCTAGGCAATGGAATTTAGCGCTTGAAAATCCCCAGAGACCCAACATAGCAAATCGGGGTAATACACATTATCATTAGAGAAGAAAAGCAACCCTGTTGTACAGCCTGCCAGAATATCACAGCTAATGTGAAAGAGCAAAAAAAATAGTGTTAGTACTCTTTCCTTGCTTTTCTTAGCTGGTAGACTAGCAAAGGGAAACTGAGACTTGTTAGTTTAGTCTGTGCGCTTCTACTAACTGGACCATGTTGGTATTCGGGGCAGAGCCTGCACAGAAGCAAGTTACATCCAGGGCTTGCCTTCCAAAAACTTCTTGTTGTTCTGGACTCACAAGTAAGACAGTCCCTAGAAGATGGCATTCTGGTATATCTATGGTCCTATAATACTTATATACTTACTAATATTTATTTATTTAATTTAATTTACTCTTTTCTAGGGTTTAACTAGTGATTCTGGCAGACAAATTTTCTGCCACAAAAGGAATTGTCAAGTTAAAGCTCACTCCACCCTGCTTGGCAAACAATGTCATTCAGGTGTACCTTTGCAGCTCTCCTTTTATGTTAAATGCTTAGTGTTAGCTTATTGTAATGTCTGTGCTAGAAAGGTTTAAACTGTATAAAGTCTATGGATTCTATTTTTTCACTTTCTAAACAGTGGTTAAAGAAGTGGATTAAGAAGTGTGATGATGACAGTGAAACTTCCAATTGGATTGCAGCAAACACAAAGGTTGGTTTCAGTTTCCTTCATAAACATACTACGCAGAAGCGCTGATGGAAGCCAGAACAGCAGCTTAATCCTTTGGCACTAGGAGTATACTCCACCCCAGCACAGTGTTATGGTCAACATCAACCACTAACGACACCAGTAAGATAAAATGATCATCCTAGGTGCAAGCAGAAATGCTTCTGCTAATGGATGGGTAAAATTCTTCATATTATAGCTGAGGGAATTGGATTTGGTTATTTGTTTTTGTACTAAAGAGTTAATTGGAAACCCAAAGCAAGCTGAAGCTATTGCTTTTAGGGCTTCTGTCCAGCACTGATTATGTCCTTCAGCAAATTTGTGCTTCGTTCTGGTGTAAGTGTGGGAGATGTTTATGCTCCCCATGGCTTGGTTACGCTGGGTTAATTTACATCTGCCTTTAAAAATCCCCCTGGTTTGGCTTTTCAGGGGTTGTTCATTTCTGTTGGGCAGGATTCCAGATGGAGACTGGCAAACCAGCTGTTAAGGTTTTATTATGCAAATATATTGGTTCCAGCCAGCCCAACTTTACATAAAACTTCAGTGGTCTGTTTTTGTGTGCTTTGTGAGGAGTAAAAACAAGGGTTGGCATGGTAGCAAGGAGGCAAAACATGTAACTATCATGTGGAGAATGTAGTTTAGGAGCAAACCTGGGCCTTTGCCTGTGAAGACAAGAGGCTGTGTGTGTGTGTATGATTTTGCGGGGAATGGTGGGGGGTTAGGAAATGGCCACTCTTTTTTTTTATTAGTTTTGCAGTGTAATCTGGTAACAGCATTGTTTGCTGCAGACAGCTGCTCCTGGTCTGGGGCGTGCATTGCTTATTTTCTGTTTAAGTGGAATCAGATACATTTAGTGGGATCAGAACTACCCACTGTACTGTGATGTTTGGTTGAAGTGGTGTTTCCATTGCAAGACCCTGTTCATTTTCTGACTTCCTCAAATTCTGAAACTTGCTCTGCTTGTGCTCAGCTTTTAGGCAAACTTCTGGGAATTTCTCAGTAAAACTAATTTTTTTTTTACTTCTGTGGAAAATAAAATGATTTCCTAATGCGTTCTGAAGCAGTGGTTCTCAGCCTTTCCAGGCTACTGCACCGCTTTCAGGATCTGATGTGTACCCCAAGTTTCATCTCACTTAAAAACTACTTGCTTACAAAATCAGACATAAAAATACAGAAGTGTCACAGCACACGATTATTGACAAATTGCTTCCTTTCTCATTTTTACCATATACACCTCTACCCTGATATAACGCGACTCGATATAACACGAATTCGGATATAACGTGGTAAAGCAGTACTCTGGGTGGGTGGGGCTGCTCTCTCCGGTGGATCAAAGCAAGTTCGATATAACGCGGTTTCACCTATAACGCAGTAAGATTTTTTTGGCTCCCGAGGACAGCGTTATATCGGGGTAGAGGTGTAATTATAAAGTAAATCAATTGGAATATAAATATTGTACTTGTATTTCAGTGTATAGTATCTGGAGCAGTATAAAACAAGTCACTGTCTGTATAAAATTTTAGTTTGTACTGACTTCATTAGTGCTTTTTATGTAACCTGTTGTAAAACTATCTCTAGATGAGGGGTACATGTAAATCTGCTTGCGAACTACTGTTCTGAAATATACTCACAACAGCAGACACCACTATGTTCAAACTTTGCTTGCTCCTTAGAGTTCACTAAAGCCAAGCTTGAAGGAAATTAGTTCCGTAGCTTTGATGGAATCATCAAAAATATATTTTGTTTTCTTCTAGGATTTTTTGCTTAACCTGAATCTGAAAGGTTGGGGGACACAAGCATAGTAGACTTAGATGCACAATTAGGATGACCAGATAGCAAGTGTGAAAAATTGGGGTACCTTTTCTGGGAGGCGGGGAATATAGTTGCCTATATAATACAAAGCCCCTAATATCAGGATGTCTGGTCAGGCACAATAGACTTTGCTACTCAGTACTGTTAATTTAAAGTAGCATCGAGGATTGGTAGTACCATGAAGTGCTTTTGTAAATACTTCCTGTCTCTCTTCTAATCTTGAAAGATGGGGGTGGTCTTCCTCAGGGCTCTTAAAAATGTTTAAAAAGGGAATCTTACCTTTACCCGGATCTGAAATCTATTGCATGGGAGCCATACCTAGTAGTGGTACTGAGAGCTGGAGCACAATGGTGTGGTAAGATCCAGGATCTACCTGGAGGGGCAGGAAGCCTCTGTAGGAACACACATCCACAGAGGGTGGGGGGAAAGGAAGTTGGGGGCTAGCCATGCTAGTATTAACCCTGCTAATCTGTCAGCTCCTGAAGTTCTGAGCTAGGAACAGTGAGGTGTGTGTCCTAGAACATCCCTGATTTTTTTAAGTTACTCTTTATAATATAATTGTACAAGACACATCTACAGCAAGAAAATACTGTGATAGCCCAGACTGTGCAGTAGCAACAAAAACCAGTGTACGGTAATTACTTCAGACATCTGAGCAGACCCACTGCCACGGAGTCTTATGGTATGTTTAGCAATTGGTTTAACTACAGGACAATGTCACAATTATTCTTCTCATAGAAGTGACTGGATTGAATTGAGGAAAGCTGGCAGGAAATGTAATCTACCCCCATTAATAAACTCTTGCCTGCTAGTGGGCAGTGAAGACATGGAAGATTGTAATTTTACTCGAATGATTAAGTACTAGCAATGTTGACTGGAACACACACAGGTTGAGCCTTGTCTGGTGATTATTGGTATGCCTCAGGAGAACCAGAGCAGTACAACATTCTGGCAGGGCTGCAGGCTTGCCAACAACCTTCCCCACTCTCCCCTTCTCATTCCTCTCCTCCTCCTCCCCCCCCCCCCTCCCCCCCCCCCCCCCAGGCTGGGTTGCCCACTGGCTGCAGTCCAAATTCCCAAAGAAACCCGAGCTCACATCTGACTGTGGCACATGTTTACCACCAGTCAAAAAGGAATTAAATATTTGTATTCTAAAAAAATCCTTTCCTGCTCAAGCACAAGGGAAAGAAACAGCCACACACAATGATTCCAAAGGGCTTTTAGGCCCAGAATAATTCTGCAATTTATAAACTCAGGCACTTCTTAAAGCAAAGGTCCTCGAAAGGAACTGAAAAAATCCAATTTTGAAACTCCCTCTTGGGTGAAATGGTCTCACTCCATCAATGTCTTATGAACAATCTAACTTTAATGTTGAGTTTCATTTACATTGCCTTATTTTCGGCCAAAGATATTGCTGCTGCTTTTAGCCTCCAAAAAATTATTGCTGTCCTTATGAGAGATGGCCTCATTGGCACAGAAACCTATGGAAGTATTCATTCTTTATGGCCTTCTCTCTGTGCGGGAAAACTCCCTAAATTTTACCAAGGCATAATTTGGGAAGATAGCAGGCCCTGTGTTCTGTATATTCAAATTCATCGTGATCTTGTTGCAAATACACCAGGATAACATGGAATATATTTTGTTCAAGCTTGCCTTATAAGAAAGGAGTTTCATTAGGCTTTAAGGAAAGAAATGGTAAGGGGAAACCAAACAACTGCTCTGAGAGAACACAAATGAAACCCAGCTTAAATGTGCTTTGCATTCAGGAATTACTGTGATCTGATGCATTCTTCTCTATGAATGAATTGATCGGATTTAAAGTGAAGATTGTTGTTAAATTATGTTTAATATTGAGGTTGGCCTGGAGGCTTCTAGCCGGAGTTAGCAAAACTTTATCCTTTGGCACATTGGAGCTTTATCAAATCACCTAAAAAATGGCTGAAAATACCACTTAGCCTCATCTACATGTTAAACCAGTGAAACTTTCCCTAAATCAGCTTAAAATTACACCAATTAAACAAGTGCAACTTCATGTCATTAAGGCCTTCAATTCTCTCTCTTCTTGTCTGGGGAAGCCAGGAAGTTGAAGAGGCTTTTTGTATTCCTTGCTCTGTTCTCAATTTCTATCAGGTTCTAACATCATAGTATCTGAGGATATGTTCATCTAACCTTTTAGACATGGTTTTGGGCATGAAGACAACTTCTGTGCTAAGAAGACTAAATGTTTCTTTAAAGCAGACCTTTAAAACTGGGTTTGTGCTTCCTTATCGGGAAGGCCTGAAAAAAGTGTGTAAATTTCTGCTTGTTTTTACTTTAAATACCAAGAATGTCAAGTCTGGTTTTCCCTGGCTTTTTCTGAAGGATGCCTGGAAAGTCTTAGAGACAGGTTTCAGAGTAGCAGCCGTGTTAGTCTGTATCCGCAAAAAGAACAGGAGTACTTGTGGCACCTTAGAGACTAACAAATTTATTAGAGCATAAGCTTTCGTGGACTACAGCCCACTTCTTCGGATGCATACAGAGTGGAATAAATATTGAAGAGATATATATACACACATACAGAGAGCATAAACAGGTGGGAGTTGTCTTACCAATTCTGAGAGACCAATTAAGTAAGAGAAAAAAAACTTTTGAAGTGATAATCAAGATAGCCCAGTACAGACAGTTTGATAAGAAGTGTGAGAATACTTACAAGGGGAGATAGATTCAATGTTTGTAATGGCTCAGCCATTCCCAGTCCTTATTCAATCCTTTGTTGATTGTGTCTAGTTTGCATATCAATTCCAGCTCAGCAGTCTCTCCTTGGAGTCTGTTTTTGAAGTTTTTCTGTTGTAATATAGCCACCCGCAGGTCTGTCATTGAATGACCAGACAGCTTAAAGTGTTCTCCCACTGGTTTTTGAGTATTATGATTCCTGATGTCAGATTTGTGTCCATTAATTCTTTTGCGTAGAGACTGTCCGGTTTGGCCAATGTACATGGCAGAGGGGCATTGCTGGCACATGATGGCATATATCACATTGGTAGAAGTGCAGGTGAACGAGCCCCTGATGGTATGGCTGATGTGATTAGGTCCTATGATGATGTCACTTGAATAGATATGTGGACAGAGTTGGCATTGGGCTTTGTTACAAGGATAGGTTCCTGGCTCAGTGGTTTTGTTCAGTGATGTGTGGTTGCTGGTGAGTATTTGCTTTAGGTTGGGGGGTTGTCTGTAAGCAAGGACAGGTCTGTCTCCCAAGATCTGAGAGAGTAAAGGATCATCTTTCAGGATAGGTTGTAGATCTCTGATGATGCGCTGGAGAGGTTTTAGTTGGGGGCTGAAGGTGACCGCTAGTGGTGTTCTGTTATTTTCTTTGTCGGGCCTGTCTTGTAGGAGGTGACTTCTGGGTACTCGTCTGGCTCTGTCAATCTGTTTTTTCACTTCAGCAGGTGGGTATTGTAGTTTTAAGAATGCTTGATAGAGATCTTGTAGGTGCTTGTCTCTATCTGAGGGATTGGAGCAAATGCGGTTATATCTTAGAGCTTGGCTGTAGACAATGGATCGTGTGGTGTGTCCTGGATGGAAGCTGGAGGCATGTAGGTAAGTGTAGCGGTCAGTAGGTTTCCGGTATAGGGTGGTATTTATGTGACCATCACTTATTAGCACAGTAGTGTCCAGGAAATGGACCACTTGTGTGGATTGATCTAGGCTGAGGTTGATCTGCACGCGGACTGTCTGCGTTGTTTGGGGGAAACCCATCTCAGCAATTGCTGCAAGATTTGCAAGTTGTTTAAGCCTCAGACCAAGAGAGAGAGGGACATCCGGCTCTGTGCTATTCTGATGGAGTCGGCGCTGACCCCAGCTCCGGCGTGCCGTTCCGAGTGGGCACCGCAGTGTCGGTGCATGGTGACCCTTCGGTGCCATCGACTAGTCGGCACCGCTCCCCGTCCACGGGGCACGCCAAGAAGACTATAAAGAGGCCGCCTTTGCCGCGGAACCGGAGCAAATCCGGGATGGAGGCTAGACCCATGTCGGGCAGTCCTTGATCCCCACTGGCCACTAGGCCTCAGACTCAAGTCGAGCGGAGTAGCCTGGCCCATTCGGAGCGGGCCTCTCCGGATGTCCGGATGCCGTCCATGCCAGTACAAGGAGCACCGCTGATGTCGGCCCCGCGCTCCAGAGGCAAACCACCGCTGGGATCTCCACAGTCGCCCACAGCTCAGTACCGGTCTCGATCGAGGGAATGTTCCCAATGCCGTTCGCTGCCCAGCGACCGGTCAGAGCAAAGTCCATGTGGATTGCCCTCGACGCCCACCCGGCTCTCGGGTTGGGTTCCGTCTGACTGAGACTCTCGGCACCCCTCTGCCTTGAGGAGCGAACACCGAAGGGACCGAGGCAGACGTCACCAAAGGCCCTCCTCTCGGAGGGGTTATCGTAGCTGGTCATGGCTCGGACATTGACATCGTTCCCGTTCGGCATCCTGCTCTGGGACCCTGCCACGGCACCGCCTCCGCAGCCCCGGGCGTCAGTTGCCGGCATCTCGCTGTCGCGGGTCCACCTGCCAGAGCTGATCGTGGAGTAATTGTTACCGATGGTACCAGTCCTCCACATTGGGATCGCGGTCCCGTGGTCGGCACTGCTCCCAGCGCTGCCACTCCTCCCGGTTCGGGGACAGTGCCAGATTGGATGTCAGCCCAACTTGGCCTCCCTTCATAGTTGTCCATCGATGGGCCAGGCTGGACAGCTGGCCCTGCAGTGGCACCAGGCCCCGTGGCTGGCGCAGTGGTACCAGTGGGCACCGTGGCCTCTGATGCAGCCCTCAGTGGGAGCTCCTTGGTGGCTGGAGCCTCAGAAGGACCATCTGCCTCCCTCTCCAGACCTCCAAGGAAGGAGTTGGTGGGATGTACATCCTCAGCACTGTGCCCGGAGACCGACCAGGTAGTGGAACCTCCGGTGCCGGTGGACACCCAAAGTACTGTGCCGGCCTCCTCGCCCTCCCTGGATGAGGCGATTACGGCCCCACCTCCCTCCGTTCCGCAGGAGGACCTTAGGGCCCACCAAGAACTCTTAAAAAGGGTGGCATCAAGCTTCCACCTCCAAGCAGAGGAGATGGAGGAGCTCTCGGACTCCCTGTTTAATGTGCTGTCCTCCTCGGCACTGGGCAGGGTGGCCTTGCCTCTCCATGAAGGGGTGGCAAAAATTTCAAGTGCCCTGTGGCAAACACCGGCCTCATTGGCCCCCATCTCCAAGAGAGCAGAATGCAAGTATTTTGTACCTGCCAAGGGGCATGAATACTTACACACCCACCCTGCTGCTAACTCCCTGGTGGTTGAGTTGGTCAACTACAGGGAACGGAAGGGCCAGCCAGCCCCTATCCCGAAAAATAAAGATTTATGTAGGCTGGACTCTTTTGGAAGGAAAATTTATTCGTTCTCAAGCTTGCAGTTATGGGTGGCGAACCATCAAGCTCTCCTGGGCTGGTATGAGTTCAATCTGTGGGGCTCCCTGCCCAAGTTTGAGGACTCCCTCCAGGAGTGCGACAGGAAGGAGTTCAAAGCGCTAGTGGAGGAGGGTACAGCAGCTGCCAGGGCAACCCTGCAGGCAGCTTCAGATGAAGCAGACACGGCCGCGCAGTCCATGGGCTCAGCGGTGTCCATGAGAAGGGTGTCATGGCTCCTGCTCTCTGGGCTGTCCAGTGAGGCGCCTGCTCTCCGGGCTGTCCAGTGAGGCGCAGACCTCCCTCCAGGACCTCCCGTTTGATGGCAAAGCTCTGTTTGTGGAACAAATGGATACGAAGTTGCATGGCCTGAAAGACTCCCGCACGACTCTCCAGACTCTGGGTCTCTATGTTCCGGCTCTGGCTAAACCTAAGTTCAAGCCACCGCAGTCTCCCGCTCAGGCCACACACCCAAAATATGAGACCGCTTGTAAGAAGTCGCGGGACTGTAAGAAGTGCCTACAGAGGCAGTCTCGCCCTGCCCCCCAGCCTGGGTCCTCAAAGGTAAGCAGGCGGGGAAAAGGCGGTTTTGACGGGACGCCTGGGGGTGCCCTGCCAGTCCTTATAAGAGATCCACCCCCAATAAAGCTTCCCTTCTCCAATCGGTTGTGTGCTTTCCTCCTGGAGTGGTCACGGCTGACCTCGGACCGATGGGTCCTCAACACCATCTACTGGGGCTACACCCTCCAGTTTACTTCCTCTCTGCCCAACCAACTCCCACCCCCGTCCCTCCTGGGGGACCTCTCACATGAGGCCCTGCTCGAGCAGGAGGTGGGGTGGCTCCTGGACCTAGGAGCGATGGAAGCGGTACCCAGGGAGTTCAAAGGCAAGGAGTACAACTCCCACTATTTCCTTATCCCGAAGGCCAAAGGGGGGCTCAGGACCACCTTGGACCTGTGCGGCCTAAACCAGTACATGGTGAAGCTCAAGTTCTGCATGGTGTCCCTGGCCTCCATCATCCCCTCCCTGGATCCCGTGGACTGGTACGCCGCCCTCAATCTGCAGAACGCATACTTCCACATTCATATATTTGAGGGGCACAGACACTTCCTCCATTTCATGTTGGGGCAGGAACACTACCAATTTACGGTCCTCCCGTTTGGCCTGTCCACTGCCCCCAGGGTATTCACAAAATGTATGTTGGTGGTGGCGGCCCACCTCAGGCGCTGGGGGGTCCAAATCTTCACCTATCTGGACGACTGGTTGGTCAAGGACAACTCCTGTCCATGTGCACCACTTTGGGCCTGTTGGTATACAACACCAAGTCCACGTTAGTCCTGGTTCAATGCATAGAGTTTATTGGGGGCGGTCCTGGATGCCTCATTGGCCAGTGCCTCCCTCCCACCGGACAGGTATGAGATCCTGAAGGGGCTCATCAACACGGTCACAAGGTTTCTGGTGACAACAGCCAGAGCGTGCCTCCAGCTCTTGGGTCATATGTTGGCGTGCATGAATGTGGTCCATCACGCCAGACTCAGGATGAGGCCCCTCCAGCTCTGGTTGGCCTCGGAGTTCTCCCAAGCCAGGAACCGGATAGACCAAGTCCTCATGGTACCCGAACCAGTGATCACCTCCCAACGGTGGTGGTCCTCCTCAAGAAACATGCTCCAAGGGGTCCCGTCGCTGGAGCTGGTGTCCGACTCGTCGGACCTGGGATGGGGGCCCATGTGGGGAACGTTCAGACCCAAGGTCTGTGGTCGGCTCGGGATCTGACCCTCCACATAAACGTCAGAGCTCAGGGCAGTACGGCTGGCGTGCATGGCCTTCCGCTCGCACCTGGAGGGCCGGGTGGTCAGGGTCCTCATGGACAACACGGCCTCAATGTTCTACATCAACAGGCAAGGGGGGGCTGATCCTCTGCCCTCGGCTGCGAAGCCCTCAGGCTGTGTATAGCCCATGACATCTGCCTACAGGCCTTCCATCTGCCGGGCGCCCGGATCGCTTGAGCAGGGAGTTCTCCTCTCAGCACGAGTGGTCTCTCCATCTAGAGGTGGTGCAGAGGCTTTTCCAAGTGTGGGGAACTCCCCAGCTGGACCTGTTAGCGACTTGGCAGAACCGTTGCTGTCCCCAGTTCTGCTCCGGGGGCGGCTGGGATGGGGCTCTGTTTCTAATACCTTCCTCCTGTCCTGGTCAGGCCAGTTTCTCTATCTTTTCCAGGACCTTGCCAATCAGCGGGAACGGGGGAAAGGCATAAAGACGGACAAGGCCCAGGTCCTTCTGATTGCCTTGGCGTGGTCCAGACAACATTGGTAGGGGACCCTCACGGACCTGGCGGTTGCCCCACCATGGCCATTGCCATCCCGCCCGGACTTGCTTTCCCAGGACCAGGGCCGCCTCCTCCACCCCAACCTAGCGGCACTCCACCTCATGGTGTGGTTGCTCAATGGTTAGGGAGGAAAGGACATGCTCTGAAAGGGTTCAGTGCGTCGTCCTTGAAAGCAGGAGGCCCTCCACACGCCGAGCCTACTTGGCAAAGTGGTCTTGGTTTTCCAGATGGGCAGACGAGCGGGGCGTTTCCCTGGTGGCAGCCCCGATCCAGCTTATCCTGGACTACGTTCTTCACCTTAGAGCCCAGGGCCTGGCGCCCTCGTCGGTCAAGGTGCACCTGGCGGCCATATTGGCCTTCCATCCGCCGGTGCAGGGCCACACAGTATTCTCCTATGCTATGACTGGCTGATTCCTTAAAGGTTTGGTCGTCTCTTCCCGCATGTTAGGTCCCCGGTCCCGCAGTGGGACCTAAACTTGGTGTTGGCCCGTCTCACGAGGCCCCTGTTTGAGCCACTAGCCAAGTGGTCCTGGTCACACCGCTCGTGGAAGGTGGGCTTCCTGGTTGCGATCACGTCGGCTAGGCGGGTCTTGGAGCTCAGGGCCATGACCTCCGAGCTCCCATACATGGTGTTTCATAAGGATAAGGTTCAGCTCCGCCCACACCCCTCGTTCCTCCCAAAGGTGGTCTCCGCCCTGCGGTCCTCTTCCCCTAGCCCCATGCATCCAGTGACGAGCGCCGCCTCCACACACTGGATGTGAGACGGGCTCTAGCTTTCTACCTGGAGTGGACTAAGCCATTCAGAAAGTCCACGCAACTGTTCATTGCCTTGGCCGAGCGCATGAAAGGTCAGCCGATCTCTCCACTCAGTGGCTCTCCAACTGAATCACCTTGTGCATCCGTACCTGTTATGACCTGGCGGGAATCCCTCTGCCACCAATTGTGAAAGCACGCTCGACTCAGGCGCAGCCTGGTCGGCTGCCTTTTTGGCCCATGTCCCCATTAAGGACATTTGTAGGGCTGCCACATGGTCTTCAGTTCACATGTTCACCTCACACTATGCGATCGTCTCCCAGACTGGGGGGGGGAGGGATAGCTCAGTGGTTTGAGCATTGGCCTGCTAAACCCAGGGTTGAGTTCAATCCTTGAGGGGGCCATTTAGGGAACTGGGGTAAAAATCTGTCTGGGGATTGGTCCTGCTTTGAGCAGGGGATTGGATTAGATGACCTCTTGAGGTCCCTTTCAACCCTAATATTCTATGATTCTATGACACCGGGTTTGGCAGAGCTGTGCTCCGTCCTGAGAATTTGTGAACTCCTACCCACTTCCAACAGATATAGCTTGGAATCACCTATTGTGGAATACACGTGAGCAATCACTCGAAGAAGAAAAGACAGTTACCGTGTCCGTAACTAGTGTTCTTGCTCATGTCTATTCCACATCCCGCCCCTCCTTCCCCTCTTTTGGAGTTGTCTGGCAAGAAGGAACTGAGGGTGAGGGGAGCGTGCAGTACCCCTTATACCGCGCCTACAGGGAATGCTAGGGGAAAAACTTCCGGCACCGGTGCACATGGCGAGCATGCACACCTATTGTGGAATACACATGAGCAACGCATCTCGAATACCAGTTACGGAAAAGGTAACTGTCTTATCATACACTCACTTGGGTTTGAAGAACCTTAGTGGGGTTACTTCCTGCATCACAGCAGGGTAGATCATCTAGCCAGAATAATCCACTGGCCTGGTAATTTGATTTCCTGACCAAATGTTATTGCTTGGCCATAGTTCTTTATGTTCAAATCTTCTTTCCCTTAGTCCCCCCCCTTCCCCTCTGCTGCTTAATCCATAAATGATCTCTCCCATGCATTTTTAGTGACTTGAATAGTTACTGCTATTGGTTTTTCTGCTACTGTTCAGCATTTCTTCAGTGTGTATTCTTTAATGGCCTGTTTCCTTGAAAGTTTAATAAAATAACAATGTTGTTCTCACTTTTACACTTACCAGTCTAATTGGGGAACTCCTTCATAGACATGCTCATCTTGCTGTGTAATTCACCTTCCTTGGGCCTTGAAGGAGTATGGAGATTTCAGTGATGTGATGAATCAGGTAGCACAGTGGTTATAGTTAGGGTCTTTGTACTTGTTTGCATTGTGGCAATTTAGGATTCCCAGTCATGGGCCCAAGGCCACATTTGGCCAGACACTGCATAAACACATAATATTGAACAAGCAAGTGATCTGGAAGTTCCACCACACAGTTCCCAGATGCATCTCATTCCTGAACTGTCATCCTGTTTCAGCTCTAAATGGATCATAAACGGACTGCCACCCCTACTGATTTGTAATTCCTTCTGCTTTTTTTAATCTGTCCCCCCCCCCCCCCATAAGAACACAATACAAGCATTCATCTGAAACCAAATATATATTCAAAGGGAATTTTTCATAATTGCACCAGACACCCACTTCCACTCCAGAGCAGCATACTGTAGGACCAGTATTTGGTTAATTGTTGGACCAGTAACATGTTTTTTAATTTAGCAGCATAATAGAAACATATGTTGTTCAAAAGTCTCAGCAAAATTATGCAAAAATTGTGGCTTAGTTGTCTTGAGTCTTTCCAATGAAGTGTGAAAGGTATCCATGTGGTAAATCACTTTTGACTCCCCTGCATTTAAACGAAGATGGCAGGAGAAAGAAAATGAGATCTCGCTAGAAAAAAATGATATTAAAGTCCCCATTGTAAGCTAAAATGTTGGATACCCTCCTGGAATGGAGACCTGTCTGAATCTCTGTGGCTCATAGAGGTGGAATAAGAAGCCCATACGGGTGGATGCTTCCCAGCCATATGATCACCCGGTGGATAGCCTGGCAGGGCATCATAAAGTTCTTGTGCATAACTATTCATACTGAAAAAAGAACAGGAGTACTTGTGGCACCTTAGAGACTAACAAATTTATTAGAGCATAAGCTTTCGTGGACTACAGCCCACTTCTTCCGATGCATATAGAGTGGAACATATATTGAGGAGATATATATACACACATACAGAGAGCATGAACAGGTGGGAGCTCTCTTACCAACTCTGAGAGGCCAATTAAGTAAGAGAAAAAAAACTTTTGAAGTGATAATCAAGATAGCCCAGTACAGACAGTTTGATAAGAAGTGTGAGAATACTTACAAGGGGAGATAGATTCAATGTTTGTAATGGCTCAGCCATTCCCAGTCCTTATTCAATCCTGAGTTGATTGTATCTAGTTTGCATATCAATTCCAGCTCAGCAGTCTCTCCTTGGAGTCTGTTTTTGAAGTTTTTCTGTTGTAATATAGCCACCCGCAGGTCTGTCATTGAATGGCCAGACAGCTTAAAGTGTTCTCCCACTGGTTTTTGAGTATTATGATTCCTGATGTCAGATTTGTGTCCATTAATTCTGTCATTAATTATTCATACTGAGACTCCCATGTGGCCTTCTCAGCTTTATTCTTCTAGATCACTTTCGCTTAGTGATGTGAGTTTTCTTTGCTCTTTGTGGATAGGATGGTTCCATTTCTGGTTAGAAACCTGAATTTTGGCCACTTTTATTGACGGAGGAGCTATAGGACCACCGGAATCCCTTCGCTGCTCAGCCAGTGAAGATATCAGGGCCCTTATTGAGGATGGATTGGAAGGATGCAGTGACACAGTTCCAGCTTCTCATACAGTAGCAGTTAGACCCCTCTCTGGAAGTTGATAGTATCACCAGTTACCACCCAGTTTCTCTCTGATATTCTCCCAAAAAAGGTTGGAAGGTGGTGATGCATCTTTGTTTGTGCATAGAGTACTCAGTTTTCCTTAATCCTGGTCAATTTAGTTCTGGGCTTGAATGTAACAGATGCAGCCCTGGTTTCCTTGGCTGGTTGGGTTTCTGGTGATGGAAGAAAACAAAGTGTTTGATTCTCCTGGGTCTATTTGCTGTCTTTTCAACTATTGACCATGAAGTCTGGTTGGGGTGGAGGGATAGCTCAGTGGTTTGAGCATTGGCCTGCTAAACCCAGGGTTGTGAGTTCAATCCTTGAGGGGGCTACTTAGGAATCTGGGGCAAAAATCAGTACTTCGTCCTGCTAGTAAAGGCAGGGGGCTGGACTCGATGACCTTTCAAGGTTCCTTCCAGTTCTAGGAGATAGGGTATCTCCATTAATTTATTTAAAGTGTTACTGCTAAGTTGGAGACTCTGGCATGGATACAGTTGCTCTCGGCTGGCTCAGTTTCTTCACTTCCATGTGACCTGGAGTGTTGTGTTGGATAACTGTTCAGCTGCACTGTTGACTCTTGTGGGGTCCCACAGGGTTCTGTATTGTCACGCACCCTATTTATGTGAACGTGAAGATAGTGAAGAACTGAGATTTCTTGTGAATGGTTTGGCTCTATTTCTGTTTTGTTTAACTTAGCTAGTGCAGTTGGTTGGCTTGTCCAGCATCCTGCTAGGATCAAGGTTTTGATTAGGGTAAGTTGGCAGTGATTCAGCCTGGAAGAGTTGGGTTGTGCTATAGGGGAACCAACTGGAAGAAATAGCAGGGTTGATATTTGCTTCCTTTGTTGTAGGAAATCTGTTCTTACCATGTTTTGCAAACTTGGTGTCCTCCTGGATCTCCAGCTATTTCCAGGTGGCCAGGTACCAACAGAAGGGTAAAGCACCTTTTAATTAACACAAAGGCGGTGATATCTTAGTCAGTGACCTTCTCTCAGCAATCTAGGCCATTGTCATAATAGGATTACTGCATGTGGGACAACACCTAAAGATGGTGCAGAATGCCACAGACTGTATTTCTTGAAGAGAGAATCATAGAATATCAGGGTTAGAAGGGACCTCAGGAGATCATCTAGTCCATCCCCTTGCTCAAAGCAGAACCAATCCCCAACTAAATCATCCCAGCCAGGGCTTTGTCAAGCCTGACCTTAAAACCCCTAAGGAAGGAGATTCCATCACCTCCCTAGGTAACCCATTCCAGTGCTTCACCACCCTCCTAGTGAAAAAGTATTTCCTAATATCCAACCTAAACCTCCCCCACTGCAACTTGAGACCATTACTCCTCATTCTGTCATCTGCTACCACTGAGAACAGTCTAGATCCATCCTCTTTGGAACCACCTTTCAGGTAGTTGAAAGCAGCTATCAAATCCCCTCTTCTTCTTCTCTTCTGCAGACTAAACAATCCCAGTTCCCTCAGTCTTTCCTCATAAGTCATGTGCTCCAGCCCCTAATCATTTTTGTTGCTCTCCGCTGGATTCTTTCCAATTTTTCCACACCCTTCTTGTAGTGTGGGGCCCAAAACTGGACACAGTACTCCAGATGAGGCCTCACCAACGCCGAATAGAGGGGAATGATCACGTCCCTCCATCTGCTGGCAATGCCCCTACTTATATAGCCCAAAATGCCGTTAGCCGTCTTGGCAACAAGGGCACGCTGTCAACTAATATCCAGCTTCTCGTCCACTGTGACCCCTAGGTCCTTTTCTGCAGAACTGCTGCCTAGCTACTTGGTCCCTAGTCTGTAGCAGTGCATGGGATTCTTCCATCCTAAGTGCAGGACTCTGCACTTGTCTTTGTTGAACCTCTACAGATTTCTTTTGGCCCAATCCTCTAATTTGTCTAGGTCTCTCTGTATCCTATCCCTACCATCCAGTGTATCTACCACTCCTCCCAGTTTAGTGTGTTCTGCACACTTGCTGAGGGTGCAATCTACGCCATCCTCCAGATCATTAATGAAGATATTGAACAAAACCAGCCCGAGGACCGACCCCTGGGGCACTCCGCTTGATACCGGCTGCCAACTAGGCATGGAGCCATTGATCACTACCCGTTGAGCTGGACGATCTAGCCAGTTTTCTGTCCACCTTATAGTCCATTCATCCAGCCTATACTTCTTTAACTTGCCGGCAATAATACTGTGGGAGACCGTATCAAAAGCTTTGCTAAAGTCAAGGAATAACACGTCCACTGCTTTCCGCTCATCCACGGAGCCAGTTATCTCATACTAGAAGGCAATTAGGTTAGTTGGACGGACATGACTTGCCCTTGGTGAATCCATACTGCCTGTTCCTGATCACTTTCCTCTCCTCTAAGTGCATCAGGATTGGTTCCTTGAGGATCTGCTCCATGATTTTTCCAGGGACTGAGGTGAGGCTGACAGGCCTGTAGTTCCCCAGATTCTCCTTCTTTCCTTTTTTAAAGATGGGCACTACATTAGCCTTTTTCCAGTCATCCGGGACCTCCCCCGATCGCCATGAGTTTTCAAAGATAATGGCCAATGGCTCTGCAATCACATCCGCTAACTCCTTTAGCACCCTCGGATGCAGCGCATCCGGCCCCATGGACTTGTGCTCGTCCAGCTTTATTAAATAGTCCTGAAGCACTTCTTTCTCCACAGAGGGCTGGTCGTCCCCTCCCCATGCTGTGCTGCCCAGTGCAGTAGTCTGGGAGCTGACTCTGTTCGTGAAGACAGAGGCAAAAAAAGCATTGAGTACATTAGCTTTTTCCACATCCTCTGTCACTAGGTTGCCTCCCTCATTCAGTAAGGGGCCCACACTTTCCTTGACTTTCTTCTTGTTGCTAACATACCTGAAGAAACCCTTCTTGTTACTCTTAACATCCCTGGCTAGCTGCAACTCCCAAGTGTGATTTGGCCTTCCTGATTTCACTCCTGCATGCCTGAGCAATATTTTTATACTCCTCCCTTGTAAATTGTTCAATCTTCCACTTCTTGTAAGCTGCTTTTTTGTGTTTAAGATCAGCAAGGAATTCACTGTTAAGCCACGCTGGTCGCCTGCCATATTTACTATTCTTTCTACACATCGGAATGGTTTGTTCCTGCAACCTCAATAACGATTCTTTAAAAAACAGCCAGCTCTCCTGGACTCCGTTCCCCCTCATGTTATTCTCCTAGGAGATCCTGCCCATCAGTTCCCTGAGGGATTCAAAGTCTGCTTTTCTGAAGTCCAGGGTCTGTATTCTGCTGCTCTCCTTTCTTCCTTGTGTCAGGATCCTGAGTTCGATCATTTTGTTATCACTGCCTCCCAGGTTCCCATCCACTTTTGCTTCCCCTACTAATTCTTCCCTGTTCGTGAGCAGCAGGTCAAGAAGAGCTCTGCCCCTAGTTGGTTCCTCCAGCACTTGCACCAGGAAATTGTCTCCTACACTTTCCAAAAACTTGTCTGTGCCCTACTGTATTGCTCTCCCAGCAGATATTGGGGTGATTGAAGTCCCCCATGAGAACCAGGGCCTGTGATCTAGTAACTTCTGTTAGTTGCTGGAAGAAAACCTCGTCTACCTCATCCTCCTGGTCTGGTGGTCTATAGCAGACTCCCGCCACGACATCACCCTTGTTGCTCACACTTCTAAACTTAATCCAGAGAGACTCAGGTTTTTCTGCAGTTCTATACTGGAGCTCTGAGCAGTCATACTGCTCTCTTACATACAGTGCAACTCCTCCACCCTTTTTGCCCTGCCTGTCCTTCCTGAACAGTTTATATCCATCCATGACAGTATTCCAGTCATGTGATTTATCCCACCAGGTCTTTGTTATTCCAATCACATCTTAATTCATTGACTGTGCCAGGACTTCCAGTTCTCCCTGCTTGTTTCCCAGGCTTCTTTCATTTGTGTATAGGCACTTAAGATAACTCGCTGATCGTCCTGCTTTCTCAGTAAGAGGCAGGAGTCCTCCCCTCTTGTGCTCTCCTGCTTGTGCTTTCTCCTGGCATCCCGCTTCCCCACTTACCTCAGGGCTTTGGTCTCCTTCCCCCAGTGAACCTAATTTAAATCCCTCCTCTCGAGGTTAGCCAGCCTGCTTGTGAAGATGCTCTTCCTTCTCTTTAAGTGGAGCCTGTCTCTGCCTAGCACTCCTCCTTCTTGGAACACCATCCCATGGTCAAATCTAAAGCCCTCTCTCTGACACCACCTCGTAGCCATTCATTGACTTCCATGATTCGACAGTCTCTACCCGGGCCTTTTCCTTGCACAGGGAGGATGGACGAGAACACCACTTGCGCCTCAAACTCCTTTATCCTTCTTCCAAGAGCCACGTAGTCTGCAGTGATCCACTCAAGGTCATTCTTGGTAGTATCATTGGTGCCCACCTGGAGAAGCAGGAACGGGTAGCAATCCGAGGGCTTGATGAGTCTTAGCAGTCTCTCCATCACATCGTGAATCCTAGCTCCTGGCAAGCAGCACACTTCTCGGTTTTCCCAGTCGGGACGGCAGATAAATGACTCAGTCCCCCTGAGGAGGGAGTCCCCGACCACCACCACCTGCCTCCTTCTCTTGGGAGTGGTGGTCGTGGAACCCCCTCCCCCCCCATCCCTAGGACAGTGCATCTCATGCCTTCCAATCGGTGGAGTATCCTTCTGCTCCCTTCCTTCAGATGTATCATCTAGTCCACTCTCCGCATTAGTACCTGTGAAGAGAACATGAAAACGGTTGCTCACCTGTATTTGCATTGCTGGAACATGGATGCTCCTCTTTCTTCTTCTGAAGGTCACATGCTGACAGTTTTCTGCACTGTCCTTCTGTTCCCGCTGCGCAGCCTGCTCTGATTCTTCAGAATGTCCTGGTCCACCACTAGGGAGCTATGGTAATAAAAATAAAAAATTAAACTAGTGCAGGTCATGGGGCACTAGCTTTGTAATAGTTTCCTAGTGCAACTTAACTCATTGTCTTTAACCTAGAAAGCCTTAGTTGCATTAGGGTCTGGTGGAGATACTTTCCTCTTGGTGTGATACTGTGGAGATCAGAGGCACTTGAGCTAAGTGCTCCCTGTGCAACTGTGAGGGGAGAGAAGAGGAGACAGTTTTGGTGAGATTTTGACCTTTGGGTCACACTGCAAGGTT
This sequence comes from Chrysemys picta bellii, assembly GCF_011386835.1. NCBI lineage: Eukaryota > Metazoa > Chordata > Testudines > Emydidae > Chrysemys > Chrysemys picta. The sequence goes on from NC_088800.1 coordinate 44,469,065, forward strand.
TGCTTGCTCTTCCTGTTTTTTCCTAGGAATAAGGGTCATAGGTGGATGATGGGAAAGGCTTTGGTTTTGGACAGGGTGACTTTCAGGGGAGGCTTGGTTTTGGATACTGGTCCTTAGTTGTATTTTAAATGTGGACATGTGCTCAGAGTAGTGGGTGGGCACTCCTTTAAAATCTGAATGAAGAAGAGTGCAGACTAAGCAAAAGAAAAGCCATCTACTTTATAGACTGAATCTTTTTCTTTGAGCTCCTTCTGTGCAGGGGATGTGTATAGAAAAGGAATAATTCAAACGTCTGAAAGTTTAAACTTAACATTTTAGAGGAGGGCAGGTCCAGTGGTTTATGGCACTAGCCTCGGTCTTGGGCGATCTGGATTAATTTCCTTCTTTGCCACAGATTTCCTGCATGACCTTGGGCATTCACCTTTGACACTCAGTGTTTTAGTTCCCCATTTGTAAAACCGAGGTTTTATTGCTGCTTTACCTCTCAAGGGTGTTGTGAGGATGAGTACATTAAAGTCTGAGGTGCTTAAATACTACTGTGATGGCAGGGTAAGGGGCGGCCAAGTACCTAGGAAATTGTTTTCCTGACACTTCTGAGGAGCTGAGGAATTGGGGAGAATAGTTACCTGCTTGTTCACTCGGTTCTAATGCAACATGGCTAACCTGGGATCGGGGAGCTTAAGGAAGTTTGATTGGCTGCACGGTGCTCTGAAACAGAGAAATAACATTTTCTTCCCTGTTCCCAAGCCAGGAGTTACATTTAGAAACATCCTATTTCTGTCTCAAGAACAGGAGTACTTGTGGCACCTTGGAAACTAACAAATTTATTTCAGCATAAGCTTTCATGGGCTACAGCCCACTTCATCAGATGCATAAAATGGAACACACAGAAGATATTTATCCATACAGAGAACATGAAAAGGTGGAAGTAGCCATACTAACTGTAAGAGGCCAATCAATTGAGATGAGCTATCATCAGCAGGAGGAAAAAAAAAAACACTTTTGAAGTGATAATCGAGGTGACCCATAGAATGTCACAGAAACACCGCCCTATACCGGAAACCTACTGACCGCTATACTTACCTACATGCCTCCAGCTTCCATCCAGGACACACCACGCTATCCATTGTCTACAGCCAAGCTCTAAGATACAACTGCATTTGCTCCAATCCCTCAGACAGGGATAAACACCTACAAGATCTCTATCAAGATTCTTAAAACTACAATACCCACCTGCTGAAGTGACGCCACTAGCTGTCACCTTCAGCCCCCAACTAAAACCTCTCCGGCGCATCATCAGAAATCTACAACCTATCCTGAAAGATGATCCCTCACTCTCACAGATCTTGGGAGACAGGCCAGTCCTCGCTTACAGACAGCCTCCCAACCTGAAGCAAATACTCACCAGCAACCGCACATCATACAGCATAAACACTAACCCAGGAACCTATCCTTGCAACAAAGCCCGATGCCAACTCTGTCCACGTATCTATTTAAGTGACACCATCATAGGACCTAATCACATCAGCCACGCTATCAGGGGCTCGTTCACCTGCACATCTACCAACGTGATATATGCCATCTTGTGCCAGCAATGCCCCTCTGCCATATACATTGGCCAAACCGGACAATCTCTACACAAAAGAATAATTGAACACAAATCTGACATCAGGAATCATAACATTCAAAAACCAGTGGGAGAACACTTAACCTCTCTAACTACTCAGTGACAGACTTGAAGGTGGCAATTTTGCAACAAAAAAACTTCAAAAACAGACTCCAAAGAGAGACTGCTGAACTTGAATTAATATGCAAATTAGATACAATTAACTTAAGTTTAAACAGAGACTGGGAATGGTTGGATCATTACACTAATTGAATCTATTTCCACATGTTAAGTATCCTCACACCTTCTATGGGTCATCTGGATTATCACTTCAAAAGTTTTTTTTTTTTTTTTTCTCCTGCTGATGATAGCTCATCTCAATTGATTGTGGTAATGCAAGGCCTTGATTGGGGTGGCATGTGAGGGGAGAGGAGAGTACAACAGGAATGTTGAAAGCACTACAGGGAAAGTGTATATGGGGTGGGAATACTTAATTCCATTTTATTTTATTGTAGGCATATTCGGTGAACTAATGGCCTGTTTAGTTGATGGGGCGGGGAAGTTGAACTTTAGAAGGAGGAACTTTTCTTTGTGTCTGAGGTTTTCAGATACTTTTAGATGAAATATGATCACAGTTGTTGTCACTGATCCAAGAGAGCCTCCAGGGCACTTTAAGCTCTGATATTGAGTCTATGTGCTGGAATAGACCAAAAGTTTTGCTGTGAAGAAAGCAGGATGCTGCGAAAGCACTTCTGGTGTTCATTACAAGAACTGTCTGCAAAACAAACTCTGCTGCCTAAATTGGGATGTTGAGACGTTCTGCCCAAACAGAGGAAACATTTGAGTACAATAGCTCTTTATATGTTGGGGACGACTTTAAAAATAACTGTTTACATCAACACGGATTGGTTTCTATAATTGGCAGCCAGATATTTAAATACTTCACAATTTTCAGCCAATCCAAAAAGTCTTGCTAGTGGAAGTCTATCTTGGCCTATCTCAGCCTTGGTCTTCGAAGTTTAAAAAAAAAAAATACATCTCCCAACATGTGTGGAGCACACTTAGTCTTACTACAAAATATTCTCTGTTTTGTGAGCCACCCCATTAGCTGCTGGTAGCAGTAGAGCAGTTGTTGATTTTACTGAGGATCATAAAATTACCTTTTCCCCCAGGAGTACCCGGGCAATATTGGCAAGTCATCTTACAGTGACTAGTCATGTAACCGGATGAGTTATTCTTCAAGCTTTTATAGTCATGCCTCTTCCAATATTTGAAAGTCTCTTGGGGCCTGACTCAGGAGAGAAGAAGATCATATTGACTTTTCTCCTGCCCATTTCATTTCTGAGGGCGTGTAATTTTTCACAGCTCCGTTGTGAACTGAGTTGACTGTATTAGGTTCATATTTGTGTTGTGTTCCAACAAGATCTGAAAGATTAGAGCACATGTCCTGTTTCTAACATTGATAGCAGTGTCTATTCTGTTCACAGGAATGCCCAAAATGCCATGTGACCATCGAAAAAGATGGAGGCTGCAATCACATGGTCTGTCGGAACCAGAACTGTAAAGCAGAGTTCTGCTGGGTGTGTCTTGGCCCATGGGAGCCACATGGATCTGCCTGGTAGGTTTAGAACCTTAAACTGGCGGAAGACAGGGCAGTTGTATTGCCAGCATTCTACATGTTTTAACTTCAGCCCATGAATTCACTCTTTTTTTTCAGGTACAACTGTAATCGCTACAATGAGGATGATGCAAAGGCAGCAAGAGATGCACAGGAGGTGAGTACATAACTCTTGGTGGGGATTGAAAGAACATCCAGTTTTGAGGAACAATTTCTTTTGGGTTTTGTAAACCTTTAAATACTTTATATTGTCACTTCTTGTTAAAATACACAAATAGTGAAGGTTGACAGTGAACCTCCAGGAACTGGATGAGCCAAAGTCCAAAAGACATTTAAATTTGATCACAACAATGAAATCTTCCTTTTGGGATAAAGTCAATGTACAATGTCCTCAGCACATTTTAAACTATGTGCTATTTGCTGCCTGCTGGTTTGTTGATTGCAGACATTGCATTCACTGAGATGTTCTTGAAAGCAGGCTCACTGAATTGCAGCTGGGTTAAACATTGTAGTGTGAATATGGGTAATGCAACCAGGAGGACTCTCTCAAATGGAGGGATTGCACCCTGTGTATTGCAGATTGCAGCAGTTCATTTCACCCACTTTGGCTAAGTATTCCTATAGCTGGTAACTAGCATATTTCCTGAAACACCCTCTACTACAAATGGCTGTAACATGTACTGAAGTATATAATAAGCCATCTTCTTCGCATCATATTTATCCTGTGCATGTCATTAGTACCTCAGCTAATCTGCCAGTGAAAAGAAAACTAGGATGCATTTGATTCATGCCTGTACTATTAATCAGTGATGCATTTCTCCATACTATATATATATTGCACCTCTTTCTCATACTCTGAGATCAGGTTTTTCCTTGATATAATGTAAATATCGGTATTGTGAAACTATTTAATATTTCATCTCTAGGTGCTAATCTGAAAATGTAATTTAAAAAAAATATTTTTGGCTGTACAGTCAATCTTGGTCATAGGTATTATTTCTAACAGCCACATTGTAGTAACCTATAAGCAGCACTTAACTTGGAAGGGTGTAAATCAGTGTTCTAATTAGGATATTAATTTCCTTTGTGGGTTGGACCCAGAGGTTGCAGTCAGGATCAGGCCCTTGTGTGCTGCACTGTACACACATATACCGGAATGAAATGACCCCATAGTGGATCACTTCCTGTTGTTAAATTCCCGAAAACAATTGTTGAATGTTCATAAGGAGATGATTTTGACATCCCAGTGGTCTATCGAGCGTCTAACAACTGTACAAAGCAACAGAGAGTCCTGTGGCACCTTTAAGACTAACCGATGTATTGGAGCATACATGCATCCGACGAAGTGGGCATTCACCCTCAAAAGCTTATGCTCCAATACGTCTGTTAGTCTTAAAGGTGCCACAGGACACTCTGTTGCTTTTTACAGATCCAGACTAACACGGCTACCCCTCTGATACTTAACAACTGTACAGAAGATGTGGGCTTACTTTGTGGGTCTAACAGCATGGAATGGCAAGAATTAGCAGTGATGCTGATGCAGAGAAGAGATTAATCACCATTCTGGTCTGGTTGGGGTTTTGAGTGACAATCTTATTTTCCACTTAGAGGCAGTAGTGGCCCCAAAGGAGCTAAGGTTGAAATGGGGGCACAGATCTTCAGGTATCCAATGGAAACAGAGGGCCTCCTTTAAAAAATAAATAAATAAAAGTTCTTCCTTAGATTTTGTTTTTTGGGTGCCAGCATGCACGCAGTCCTGTGCTTCATCTACAGGTAACTGGCTTTGTAAGGAGATGCATGCTAACTAAGGTCTTGTGACAAAGACATGTATGTCTACTTGTCAAGTGCCATTTAAAGGGTATGTAATACCAGATGACCTGTAACGAGTGATCAATACAGATGAGTTGTAACAACCCCTCTGATACAGTTGCCTAACTCTTCCCATTATCAAAACTTCTCTGGCAGTTTTTTTGACCTGCTCTAATGTCTGCTTGGTTTGCAGCAGGGATTTGAAATCTGCCAGGGGGATGGCCCTGTGGTCAGAGGGGTGCCTTTTGCTGCCTGGCAAAAATCCATTTAGGGATTGGATAAAATGAGCTTTGAAGGGATAAGAAGTTGTTTAGGGCCAACCCTGGCTGGCTAGCCTGCCTTTCTTGTGTGTCTTTAATGCTGTAGGGACAAGGTGGGTGCCTGTTTAATATTTAATGCTGAACAAAATTCCCACTCCTGGTTTCCACTCCCCACATTTTCTTGTGCTCACATGTGCATACAACAAAACCTCTGACTAGGGGATACGCCACTGCTCTTCCTTCTGCTGCTGACATGGCCTCTTCCCTGTCGATCTCAATATTTTTGACTTAAGGCATGAATTCTCTGACTTCCTTCCCTCTCCCATAACTAGGTGGGAGTGGGAGGCCCAAAACTTCTGTTGTAACCTGGGTCCAGAAGAGTTGTGACCGCGCGTGCGCGCTCTCTCATGATTTGATTCCCCCACCTTCTGAAATGGAGGTGGGTCATGATCTAGAAAAGGTTGAGAACCACTGACTTGAATGAAGATACACTTGGCTGGGAGCAAGTGAGGTTCTAGAGTTATGTTCCTTGCTGACTGTTGTTGGTGTTAAGTTTGTGAAGGGTACAAAATTTATTAAGAGCAAAACCTCATACTCCCCTGAGATTACACAAGGTCACTTCTGGCAGAACTGGGAAGAGACCCACACTCTCCTCCATAGTGGAACACAGTCTTACTTGCTTAGCCATACTGCCTCGCAGAATCTGCCATATCTGCACTTGGCCATGCTGTCTGTAAAATGGGGCAGCTCTTGCATATATAACCTACTGCCTTCAATGTGGTGCTCATTGTCCTTCGGTGGCTGTTCCACAGAGGATAACAACCTACTCCTGCTGACAGCTACTGAAGTTACTCTGTTAGCTCAGGTGCAGAAGGTCCAGAGTTCAAACCTTGCTGATAATTGGGTTGGGGTGTTAGTTGAGCAAAATAAAATGTTTTTTCGTTTTAAAAACCTACAAAATTACATACAAAAATCTACATTGGATTGTTAAAGAAAAATCAAGCACTCAACAGTTAGTAAATGCCAGAATTAAACCTGCTATTGTGCATGTGCACTAACACATTCCTCCATGCTCTGCTCTGCTCTGCTCTCCTCTCCTCTCCAAATAGGAACCCTGCCTTGTTCAGTGCTTGGCATGACAACCTGTGTGTGTGTGTGTGTGTACTGTAAATGGATTGTGTTTTAAATGTGTGGTTTAATTCTTCTTCTAAATGTCATGGGTGGGATTTCCTCCTGAAGTGCCAACGCCCTCCGTGTGACCTGGTTTTCCTCAGAGGGTGTGGACCTGCTTACTCAGAGCTGCACAATGACTGGGTGTGTTTCAGTGGTGCCCTGGTCCCATCTGAGCCTGATCTTTTGAAAGGTGCAAAAACATCTTTCGAATGGAAACTCTCTGGTCTGTTGGTCACAGTTGGATTCCTTCAGACTATTTGTTCTCTCCTAGTTTTCAGCCATTACTTTGTTGTAACTATTTATTTTCTTTTCCCTAATGGGAATTAACACAGCGATCCAGAGCAGCCCTGCAGAGGTACCTGTTCTACTGCAACCGCTATATGAACCACATGCAGAGCCTGCGCTTTGAGCACAAACTCTATGCTCAGGTGAAGCAGAAAATGGAGGAGATGCAGCAGCACAACATGTCGTGGATTGAGGTGCAGTTCCTGAAGAAAGCAGTTGATGTCCTCTGCCAGTGTCGTGCCACACTCATGTACACTTATGTCTTTGCCTTCTACCTCAAAAAGAATAATCAGTCCATTATCTTCGAGGTAGGGAAACACATTTGTACTCCTTACTTCAAGCAAGCAACACTACTGGGTACCACGGGGGGACTTGATCCATGGAAAGGAGTTACTCAGAGGCCATACAAATATGGGTTTATTGAGTATTCTTGAGTGCTGGTGAGACTGTGTAATAATCAGATCATCTAGGATCACATAAACATTCCCTGCTGAGGAAAGGGGAAAGTAAAGTAAACTGGCACTGTAAATCATTGTCTAACTGCTGTCTCATGCTATAAAATAATCACTGTATTATGAGACCTACAAAAAGCAAGTTTTAGGTTTTATCTGTTGAAAGTGTCACCTAGATCTTGGCTTTAACATTGTTTATCTATCCAATATTTCTTGGTTTCAGGGCAGTAGCAGTAGAATAGTGCTCAAAATCTAAAACAGTTCCAGAGCGTATGCTACATAGATAAAAGCAGTGATGGCTGTTAACTTAAAATCATTCACCATTATTCATGCAGGACCTAAGCAAAATGCTGTATGGCCTACAGTCCGTGGAAGGAGAGTAGAGTAACAGACCAATATTAAAAGCTGTGCTTTGTCATTGATTATGGATGCACCAGCAAAGATGTTGTTAGTGTTGAGCGGAATTAATGTACAAAGGATAGGAGGGGAAAGGATTCTGCTTGCCCTACAGGAAAAACCAAACAGGGAAACAAGCATTATATTCAAAAAACATAAAGGAAATTTTTGGTTGAATTGTGAAATGCATTCTCCTTTTCAGCTCTGATGTGTAGAGGAGCACACTCTGAAGTATAGAGGGGTAGCCGTGTTAGTCTGAATCTGTAAAAAGCAACAGAGGGTCCTGTGGCACATTTAAGACTAACAGAAGTATTGGAGCATAAGCTTTCGTGGGTGAATGCCCACTTCATCAGACGCAAGCGTCTGACTTGTGTCTGATGAAGTGGGCATTCACCCACAAAAGCTTATGCTCCAATATTTCTGTTAGTCTTAAAGGTGCCACAGGACCCTCTGTTGCTTTTTACACTTTGAAGTGTTATCCAACATAATTGTCCCCACCTACTTCTCATTTAGGTTAGGATTTCTAGTTGATTTGAGGAAATGTCTAAAAAAAACTGGCCCGACTCTGTCTTTGCAGAATAACCAAGCAGACTTAGAGAATGCTACGGAGGTGCTTTCTGGGTACCTGGAGCGAGATATATCCCAAGATTCGCTGCAAGACATAAAGCAGAAAGTACAAGATAAGTACAGGTACACTTTGAAATGAGTTTGTCATATATTGCACAGACCCTGACATCATCCCTCTGTAGGTCACTTTTGATATGGTAGGTAAGAGCCTGTGGAGAATGCACGTGTAACAGCCAGGCTGCAAGTTTCTTCCGGACCTTATCCCTTCTGAGAGTCTCACTTATTGTTGGCCTTCTGCTTTGTTTCTTGATCAGATCTCTGACCAGTCAGCTAAATCCAGCAGCAGGCTGATCTCCAGCACCCACACCCACACCAAACAAGCATTAGCAATGCTGAATTCCTAGTGGAGACAGGCTGCCAGCACAGTTTACAGCATGGTCATCTGGTCCTCTTGGGAGCAACTTGAACTGATGTGGTGCTGGAGGGAAGCCCACAGCAGGACTGTCAGCACTGTTAACTCCTCTTCTGCTGAGCAGTAGTGGGAAACTTTCAAAGTGTCCCTAGTGTAGATAAGGCTCCTCTGTAAAGTATGGTTGCCTTTGGACCATGCAGTTGCTGCAAGGAAGGAGATTCTGAAAAAGACCAAGGAAGGTTCACGTGTAGTGAAGGGAGAGGGATGAGTTGGTTTAATGTTGTTTTCCAATAATTTTGCCTTGGGATGAGTCAACCATAATGTTTTTGTAGTTGGGCAGCTAGACTCCATTGCATCTTTGCCCTCCCTGACTGTAAGCTAACTAATGAATAGGCTATAGTGAGAGAAGAGAAACATGCAAGAAAGGGGGGAGAGTCATGTACTCCCTCACCACTGCCTCTTAGAGAGATGGGGCTTAGAGGGCACATATCCCACTGCTCCTGAAAGTCCTTGAGGAAGTGCTCCTACAATATGGAAAAATTAAAACTATAAACGTAGATGGGTCACAGTACTATGGGCTTCAGTTCTGAGGCAAGAGGCCAGAGTTACTAAATGTCTGTTATGTCTAGCAGGAAAAACAAGCCACTGCACAAGTAAAATGAGCTCTACTGACTAGGAAGTTTCCCCTGTGAATATAAACACTCATGATTGTATGATAAGAGGTACAACCCACTCCTGTAGTTGCTGGCAGCACTACTAGAATGGAACATTTCCATTAGACTCTGGTTTTGAGGAGTTTGTAACTTGCTCATTTTAACTGGCATTAGGTTGTTATTTTGGCTCTGATGCAGTTGCTCTTAAAATTTGTTAATTCTGTTATCAACTATCCAAAACAGACAAATTAAGACTAAACATGGTGTGGATTGCCTGAAAACACAGCATCCAAACCCACCTTTATATTTCTGGGGAGACTGTGTGGCCTTCCAAGCATGTGCAGGTCCTTGATTAACCAGATACTACCTTAATCACACAGCTTTAAAGAATTCTTTTGGGGAGTTCCAGTGAATGTCCACCTTGTTCATTCAGCTCTAGCTGTTTTTGGCCTATCAGCTTGTGATGCCCATGACATTTCTGGAAAACAGGAATTAGAAAAAGCTAGCAAAATAACTGAAGATTGGAAAGCAATTACTATACATGTTCCATTTATCACGTGTTCCATGAAATCAATGGGACTTTGTGCTATGATTTACATTCCAACAGCTGATACCAGTGGGAAGAACTAGAATAGGTTCATTCAAATAAATCTATCAGCTGGATCAGATGCTGAGGATTAAGGCAAGACAATTCTGAGTGCTGCCATTCTGTGGCTTTCCCTCTTGTTCCTAGATATGGTAGCATATGTAATCGAGGCTTGTTGGCTGTTTGAAGATTCCTGCAATAGACATACAGAGACAGCTTTTTTTTTTTTTCCTTCTGCTAATGTGTATCTTGCCTTAGCTAGGGTGAGAGGTATTTCACTTTTGCAGAGAAGAAGACATGGTTCAGCTGTGAGAGCCCTTCAGATGACACTGACAGACAAATATGCCTGGAAACTGAACTTACTGCTCTGGTCACATGCCTCTCTACCTCCAGTGGGAGTCTTTAACTCATGAGTTGGTTCCTAAATTCTAGCTTCTCATATTACAGCTCAACATTTCTGTGCAACTGAATGGATTTGGCTCAGCTAACTGCTTTTCTGCTAGTGGTATTCTACCTGTGCTGTCAAGCTGCAATGATTAGCCATGGAATCAGTGGCATGGTCATGCCTGCTGTACTGAGAAACAATTAATGAAGTAAAGGTTTTTTTGTCCCTAACATGCAAGTGAGAGGGGGCAGAACTTGACATAGCCAGTGAACAGCATTTATCTCCGGAAATGTGTCAATAAGTAACATTAAAGGGACACTGAAGACTTATTTCTCATCTTTCTAGTTGGCTACTAGACCTGAAATGAACATGGTTCCTTTTGATTCATTGCTTTGCCCCAATGTCATTGATATTGGTAGGAGTGTACCTAGCTCTGGGATCAGTGTTAATTGCTGCTTCACCAGCAGGGAAATCATCATGTTTTGAGTGTATGCAGATTGGAGAGACTTTTTAGGACATAGTGGGCAAACTTTTCAGGCACATGCGGTGGTGTGATTCCTAGGGCAAATCCTTGGTCCAGCTGGGCTAACCAGCCATTGCTTTGTCTTTATTGCTTCCATCTTTACTATTTTGGAAGTGAACAAAATTGGACCCAGTCCGTTTGTGTTATATTGGCTTTTCTCGTCTGTCATCGTAACGTGGCCCAGTGGCTAGGGCACGAGGCTGAGAGTCAGCAGAACTTGGTTTCTGTTTCCAGCTCTGCCACTAACCTGTGCTGTGTTGTAGGTATGCCACAACCCCTCCATGTGTCCATCTTTCAGCTTGTAAAATAGGGATAATGCTGAGCTAGCTTTACAAATGACTTCCTTCTCTGCAGATCAAAGCACTATATTACGCATGTTTATGATGTGTACCTCACAGACCTCTTGATTGACTCCCAGGACTTGTCAAACCATGTCAAAGCATGACAGTCACTTGTGTATAGTGGCTAGAACAGCATACATGCAATTCCTAACCAGCATCTCAATGTGCTTTCCCCCTTTGCTGCAGATACTGCGAGAGTCGACGAAGGGTTTTGTTGCAGCATGTGCATGAAGGCTATGAGAAGGACCTGTGGGAGTACATTGAGGACTGAGACTAGCCCTGCATAAAATGAACTCTGAAAACTTTACCATCTAGAGTGCTCATGCAATTAAAACAAAACACACACAAAAAGAGGCACTACGCCTATTACACCGCTGGGTCTGTAGTACCGGGATTCTGTTTTTCTAACAGAAAATTTAAGTAAATTATATTGTAATAAAAAAGGTAGATAAACCATTGTACAACAGTATTCTAGGCGGCCAATAAGAGTGTGACGGACGCACTAAAAAAACCCTCCAACTTTAACTTGTAACGTAGCTTCATTCTCCAAGCCGACTCCTTTTTTTTTCTTTTCTTTTTTTCCTGTGTGTAGTACAGATGAAATTTAAACCAGTTTCTTGACACCGCTTTTCATGTCCAAACCAGCCATTTTGATGTACTTTGGTAAGGGGTTCTCCCTCTCCCTCCTCCTCTCATACACCCAAGTTCATGAATGAATGTTGATTGGCTCATTGTAAAGATGATTCTTGGGGAAGGGAGGAGGGGGGTACACAGCAAGGAAAAAACTTTGTATATGACTTTTAAAACAAAAAGAGGACAACACAGTATTTTTCAAAATTGTATATAGCGCATATGCATGGACAAAGAGCAAGCGTGGCACGTGTTTGCATAATGTTTAATTACAAAAAATATTTATTCTTTAAAAATCTTCAAGATTATGTCTATTTGCTGTGCATTTTCTTTGTTTGCTTTTTTTAAGCCCTGGGATTGGGGTGGGTGAAGTGTGTGCTGGTGTAGTGACTCTTTTGCAGGTTTTTACCTGAGAAGTTGAATTTCTCCTCTTCCTGCATCTTTGATTCCCTGGCCTCCATGGTTTGTGTGTCCATTGCTGGCAACGGAACCACCCCTTCAAATTTCCAGCTCCTAACGCAAACTGATTAACTTGGTGTGCGTTTCATTAGAGATGAATGTATGTTGTGATGCAGGATGCTTTGTCTTTTTCACCCAGAATGTCACCACAATCAAGCCATTCCCATGCACCCAGGACATGCGCTCTGAACCTGGCTGATGTTCAAATCTATAGGAAGTGTGTGTTAGGAATTTTTCTTTTGATGGAGGAAAAGGAGGATTCTCTCTTACACCACTTCTCAAAGAGCATTGAAAGAATTCAACTGTGGATCTCCTCTCCCTCCCCCTTTAGCTATCAAATGGAACATTCCTTGCTGTTTTTAAGTTTCACTTACATTATTACAAATCGTGACGTTGAAAAGGAAGATGGTGGAATTGTCTTTGTTTGTTTTGGGCTCAGTTATTGGGCAAACTGTCCTGGCAAGTATTAAACACTCCATCTAGCGCAGTAGCAATTGAAATCATTGGGATATTTTTTTCAATTAAAAGGGGGTAAGAACTAATGAGTTTTAGCTACTGAGTCCATTTTTATTATTTCTGTAACAAGAGCTATGTTAAAGTACACAATTGGTGGTGGTTTTATTAAATTTACTTCTGTATAGGAATCCCTTCTGTGGTATTTTTCACCAGGCCAGTGTCCTAAAAGCTTGCTGATAACCTACCAAGTTAAGGGGGAAGGAATAAAGAGGGGTAGCTGAGGCAGTCTACAGAGGTCCCTAATATGAAACACCTGTTTCTGCTGAGGTGGTCTTAGCCATTTCCTTCAGCTCTCTTGCACCTGGAGGGGATGCTGCTAAATGCTGACACCTACAGAAGGTTAGCTTTGGAATTCCACTCTTGCTGTGCATCAGCTTCTGCTGAAAGGGCTTGTTTATCTCAACCCCCCTTGCAGAATTGCACTGGAGCAGAATGACCACATGCACCCTCACAACTTGTGTCCTGTGCACTTTTCTTTAGAAGGCTGTGAGGGAAATTAATCCGAGGGTGTATCTCTGTGTATACAGTGAAGAGCTCTGTTCTGACAGGCTGGGCACACCACAATGTGGACATCACTAAAGGATATCTGGTCTCACTTCTCATTAAAACTGCTCTATCCTTGCAGCTCTCTACCACCCAAATTTTACTGATTGGCTCTTGAAAACATCAGGCCCAAAATGTATATTTCAGGTTAAAAATGTAAATCAAAATGCTTCCTAAAATAGCATCTCCCCCTGGAGTCAACTGAGGGGCACATCTAGCTGTGCTTTGTGGGTGGATGGGAGTCCCCTGAAATGAAATGTTCCTCAGCTGTTTAAATTTCCTGTGGTCAGGTTTTACCCTATTTGCTTACTGTCCCATCATCTGAGAATTGAAACCCAATGTACACATAGGAACTTCAGCTCCTAAAGATTAAGGGATATATTGTGTTCTTAAATCTTGATCTCTGTAGACCTCATTTAAGACAACTGCTTAAAACCACCATCTCCCATGTAGTGTTTAAGTTCTGCATAGGCTGTCACTATTCACTTACTTGCTGACCCTTTATCACAGTTTTCAATACTCTAATTCTCCATATTTATTGAAAATTACCTTTTTCAGTAATGCGGGCTGGGCAGAGTCCCTTGCCTAGTCTGAGACTGTTTGATCATTCACATCAGCTGGCAGGCCCTTTCCTTCTTTTAAGGGCAAATATTTGCAGTTAGAATGTATGGACTGGATGCTTGACAGCAGCAATACGCAAAATAGTGAATGGGCCTCAATAACGTACACTGGGCTAACTTTATGACCGGGTCCTACCACCAAAAAGCAGAATAGCAACACTATTAGCTTGACTTCAGAACCCTAAATCCCCTGTAACTCACTGCTGCTCTGGTGTTTTCTATACTATCTGGGTCAATGACTGTTTTTAATTAAGTTTTAGTACAACTGCTGTATTAGAAGTTAAGAGTGATGTAGAGCCACCTCCACAAAACACACACACACACACACACACACACACACACTCTGTCTTAACTGAGCTTTCAGCTGACAGGGCCCTATTAAGCACTTAGGGATGGTGAGACAATCAGATTGGTGGGTTGATTGATCCAGGACTCTTAACCTCCTATTTTCCATAGAGAGAGCACCTCATGCTGTGGAAATAACTCTTCTTAGGCAATTTCATTGTAACTGCTGGACTGTTCCATGTTAAGGTTACAGAGGGAGAGAGAGCATTCCTAATGCTAATAAACTTTTATTTTGTTATTTCATTAGTCATTTTTGTGTTTGTCATAAATTCCTCAGGTGCCCTGAAGGTACCTTGAGTGGTGTTGTAGGTAGGGTGACCTATTCATAGTTTGTCTACTGAATGACACACTTCTATCTAAAATAGTGATTTTGACATCATAGTATATATGTATCTGGATTTTTCTTATTAAAGTGTCCACTCAGATTCTGATGTCAGACCCATGGCTGAGTTGTCCAGGACAATGAAGTTTCTTAACATCCATATATTATAAACGCACTGCCAAGCACTAACAGTGACAGAGATGGTGGCAGCCCATAAAAGCAGTTGTGCCGGTCTCGTGGGGAAAGAGGGATGTGTGAGTCAGAGCTGGGTGGCTACCTCCCACAGTTGGAGCAAACAGGGACAAATTGCACTGTCATTCTAGAAATGGGCCTTTATAGCCTCCAGTAGTCTATCAGCAGTGGAGAAGCTTGCAGTTGATTAGCCTTCCTGATGACTAATGTTTGACATCTGGCTGCAAAGAGCCAAGGCATTCATGCTGCAGATTTCAATAATAATGCTGTTTAGCCTCTGCATCCAAAGCTGGAGTTCTTGTATTTACACAAAATATCAGTGTCTGGGTATCTTCCTCCCCTCTTATGAACTGACACTGATTTTTCATTTGTCACTACTTTACTTGGGGTAGGGGAAATAGTGTAATGACTTCTGAGTTCAAAGGAAGACATACAATTAGATGGGGGAATGGGATTAATTCTTTTATAAGAGCTTAGAGCAACGAAAACTTTGGGATGTGGTAATTAGCCCTTTTTTCAAAAATGTTTGAAATTGAAAAAAATTGAATGTTAAATGTCATAACTTCAGAATTTAAAAATCCTGTGTCCCTAGTTGGTTGAAAACCGCAAAAATTCCCTTTGTGCTTCTGTGATATACCGTTCTCTGTCTAAAAGACCCACCTTCTGTAAGCTCCAAAAGGAGAACAATGGAATCACTGCCCTAGGTGCCAGATCATGTGAACCCTTCTCTCCCAAGGTAAATCATACGATAAGAATACACAAGCCATTTAAACAAGCTTGCTGGGGCCACTTAGCTTTTAACACTACTAGAGTATCACTAGTTAGCCAACTTGACCCCACTCACTGTGGGTTTTTGGTTTTAATCACCTTCAATTTTGTCTCAATCCAAGTCTTGTCCGAAGGAACCTTTGACAAGAAATGACAAGCATGTTTTCAGTTGTCTATACTGCCACTTATCTAGTTTAATGTTTGACTAGCCACTCTTTCTAATTAGGCCTGGATTCTCAAAGGTATTTACATGCCTGAATGAATTTCAATAGGAGTTAGGTGCTGAATACCTTTTGACCATCTGGCCCTTAATGACTGCGTGCCCTTATGGGGTTCTAGGTTTGTGTCTGATACCAGCTTGAACTTGCTCGTTTTATAAGTGAAAAGATTTTCCAATTGTTAGCTGAGCAATCCCAGATCGGGGATGTATGAGTCAAGATGGTTTATCTTCTAATACATCACCACCCACAAGAGGTTGTTCAGGTCACTGCATATCGTGCAGCCAATTGAGCCTATTGCTTTCAGAGGCATTATGCAATGTAACTGAGGCCAGACTTTGGGCCTGTAGTTGAAACTTGGTAAGCTATTCTAAAAGCATAAACAGAACTAGAATCCAGCCACTTTTAGGGTTGTTGAGGGGGCTCAGTGCCTTGCCAAGGTGGCCACACAGACCTAAAAAGGGTGTGGGAGGAGGGATTTTAAAAGTCATTAAATCAATGACTGGTAAGGAAGGTGCCATTTTCACATAGCCACTTTTCAGAGCAGAACAATAAATTTCCTTGTATTATGCTATAGCCTTTCCAAACTTGCATATTGTTAGTGCTTTCTGTTTCTTACTGTTCTGGATGGTTTTATTGGTGAGTGTGAAAAGCAGCCATACTTCATACATAAGCAATAACTTACTATATAGCTTGCCTATAACTCATGGCTGATTGTACCAGGTATTGGTACTCTTTCCACTTTGTTTAAGATATGTGCCTTCAGCCACCTTGGGATTGCTGGTGTGCCAGGTAACTAGCCTCCTTGAAGGAAACATAGGGTAGCTTTACTAAAAGCTCATTTCTTTCAGCTGCTTCAGTATTTTTTGTAAACTTTCCTCCCTTAAATTCTAACAGCATGGTGGGTGCTAGGTAAAGAGAGGCATTTTCCTATGAGCCAGCAGCTGATCTTGGCAAGAGATTCTAACTCAGCTGGTGCCTGCAGTTTCCATGGCAATGCTACCTTTTCTTCCCAGAGCTGTTATCCAGTTCTGTGAATAGAAAGACAGCGATAGCTGAGGCGTTAAGACTTTCACAGCCATTTCTGCCAGGGGTTTGTAGGTGTTTTCTTCTAACTAGTACCTGCAAGCTATAGGATACACATGGCTCCTACAGGCGGTTTTAAACTGTATACAAACTTAGTCTTCCTACTGTTTAATTGTAGAGTTTGGGCATTTCTAAGCTACAGCTACTACAACGGCACAGTAGTATAGACACCTCCTACATCGAGGGAAGGGTTTTTTCTGTGTGTAGATGCAGTTAATCAATTTCTTCAAGATGTGGTAGCTAGGTGGGGGAAAGAATTCTTCTGTCAACTGTCTCCATAGCAGCAGTTAGGTCCACATAACTATACATTTTTCATAACCTGGAATAACATAGCTAGGTCAAGCTAATTTTTAAGGATCAGGCCTCACGTGAAGTGACTGAGTTCTGTCTATGCTGTTCAGTTTAGAATCATAGCATATTAGGGTTGGAAGGGACCTCAGGAGGTCATCTAGTCTAACCCCCTGCTCAAAGTAGGACCAATCCCCAGACACATTTTTACCCCAGTTCCCTAAATGGCCCCCTCAAGGATCAAACTTACAACCCTGGGGTTAGCAGGCTAATGCTCAAACCACTGAGCGATCCCTCCCCCTGAATAATATGGAATAAAGTTTACTCAGTTTAAGTATAAAGATTCGGTTTTAATTCGTTCTTTTATGTTCTTTATTCAGACTTGCTCATGTGCAAAGTCAGAAGCAAGGAAAATTACTACTCTAGCCTTAATTCTAACCAATGATTTGGCTCCATAGAGTATACTGAGCTGATCCTGCATTCCCTGAAGTTCATGGAAATTTTTGTATCATCATTATTGGAAGTGGGTCCTCAGAGGGTAGAATAATTCAAGCTTTTACTGTTATCCGCTTTGGTTTAAGTTCATGCAGGTGTTACCATTGCCGTAGGATCACCCATTGACTAGAGTATTTTACATTCGGTTGCCCTACCCAATCGTTTTGCTGCTATTCTAAATAATGGAGCCTCCACTAGCTCAGACAAAACACAGTAGACCCAGATCCTCAGAGGGCTCTAGGCCCCCTCACCTGCATTCAAATTAGTGGGCTAGAAGTGCTGCCTATGTGCTCTGGGGCTTTAGCCCTTACACCAGGTGTCAGCACCTTTCAGAAGTGGGGTGCAGCGTCTTCATTTATTCACTCTAATTTAAGGTTTCGTGTGCCAGTCATACGTTTTAATGTTTTTAGAAGGTCTCTTTCTATAAGCCATTAATATATAACTAACTATTGTTGTATGTAAAGTAAATAAGGTTTTTAAAATGTTTAAGAAGCTTCATTTAAAATTAAATTAAAATGCAGAGGACCCCGGACTGGTAGCGCGAGTGCCACTGAAAATCCGTTTGCGTGCCGCCTTTGGCACACGTGCCATAGGTTGCCTACCCCTGCCTTACACCCTGCTGAATGCAAACAGCAGGAAAGCACTGACCTAAGCTTTATGGGACAAACAACACAGGAATAAGAACAGGAGTACTTGTGGCACCTTAGAGACTAACAAATTTATTTGAGCATAAGCTTTCGTGGGCTACAGCCCACTTCTTTGGAAGTACTCCTGTTCTTTTTGCAGATACAGACTAACACTGCTGCTACTCTGAAACCTACACAGGAATAATCAACCCTGCAGTGAACTGGAAGTGAAAACTGATAACGACTGCCAGACCTGCTCCTACGGCCGCCCTCCCCTCTGTCCTAGCCTACTCACAGTCAGGGCCCTGTGCCCTCTACCCAGCCATTTCCCCTGGGAGAGATAGCTGAGCAAAGTCCTCAGCTCGCTTCCGCTACCCACTCCCGGAGATTCCTCCCCCAACCAGCTCCGGATTCATTTCACCCCACCCCGCCAAGCCGGGGATTCCCCACTGGCTCCCGCGCTCTCAGGACAGGCTCCGAGCTCGTGAGCGCTCGGCAGCACTGAGCTGGGCCCATTGTCGTCACCGACCCCCTAGTGCCCGCGAGCTCTGACGGCTGGTGGCGGCTCCCAGCCAGCCGGGCCGAGCATCGGGCGCAGCACCCAGCAGGGGACCGTTGCCTGGGCAGCGCCCAGGGGTGGCTCAGCGATTAACTTGACACAGCGGGGAGGCCCCAGCCGGCGCCGGCCCCGCCACCAGAGGCCAGTGTGGGTAGGGGCGGGGCTCCCCGGCCTGAGGCGGAGAGACGCGCCCTCCGGGAGGGGGGCGGGGCTTCCTCTGGGGCGCCTTCTTGCGGTTTGTTCCTCTCTATGGCTCCTCCTCTAAGCTCTTCCGTGTCAGCTGGTAACCTTGATAACGGACAACTTCCGATAAGCGAGACCTGGCAGTAGAGCGATGGCGGAGCCGAGACTTGGAGCCGAGCTGGTGAGGGGCGGGGACCCTCAGGAACCCCCTTCCTTGCTGGGACCCTGCTGCCGAGGCCCTCTTTCCTCTGCCCCGTCCCCATGCGAGCTCCCTGAGGCGCGGCCCTGCACCCAGCTCTCCGCAGAGCCCCGAAGTCCCATTAGCCCCGCTCCGGCGGCAGAGGCCTTGATTCCCGGGGCGCTGCTGTGCACGGGCCTTCGGCGCTCAGCGGGCGCGGGGCTGAAAAGACCAGGTCAAATCTCGTCTGTAAGGAGGCTCCCCCCCCGCCCGCGGCGTTAGCCATCGTAGGGTCCCGCTCGGCCTGGCTGCGCCTGGAAATTAGACTTCGTACCAATCTAAGTGTCTTGATGCACTTACGGAGGAGCCAGCCCAAGGGGTGGGAGGCGCAAAATGAGGGATCCTTACAAGGGGGGTCGGGGTGGATCTCTCTGGGAATGCTGGGGAGTGGGATGGGTGCAGATGCAACATTAGTACCTGTGATGCAACAACAGGGCAGCTGCACCAGTACTAATGCTGGTGTAAGCTCTGCTGGAGACAGGGGGCTCTGGCATTCTCCCACCACCTTATTTAGATGATTTCCTAACCCAGTGCTGAAAAGGGCCCAGGTGCACTATTGCTCTGATGGGGAGGGTGACCTAAGCCTTGAGGTAAATGGGATACTGGGCGGAAATACGAGGAGGGTGCAACAGAGGGTGCCTCCTGATTCATACTGAGAAAGCAGGGCAATCAGCTAGTTACCTTAGGTACAAAAGGAGCACTTAAAGATGATAAAGTCATTGCAGGGAAACTAACTGAATTCTTTGCTTCAGTCTTCACGGCTGAGGATGTTAGGGAGATTCCCAAACCTGAGCCTCCTTTGTAGGTGACAAATCTGAGGAATTGTCACATATTGAAGTATCTCTAGAGGAGGTTTTGGAATTAATTGATAAACTTAACAGTAACAAGTCGCCGGGACCAGATGGCATTCACCCAATAGTTCTGAAAGAGCTCAACTGTGAAATTGCGGAACTATTAACTATGGTTTGTAACCTGTCCTTTAAATTGGCTTCTGTACCCAATGACTAGAAGATAGCTAATGTCACACCAATATTTAAAAAGGGCTCTAGAGGTGATCCTGGCAATTACAGACCGGTAGGTCTAATGACAGTACCAGGCAAATTATTTGAAACAATAGTAAAAAATAAAATTGTCAGACACATAGAAGAACATAACTTGTTGGGCAAAAGTCAACATGGTTTCTGTAAAGGGAAATCATGTCTTACTAATCTATTAGAGTTCTTTGAAGGGGTCAACAAACATTTGGACAAGGGGGATCCAGTGGGCACAGTGTACTTAGATTTTCAGAAAGCCTTTGACAAGGTCCCACACCAAAGGCTCTTAATTTATGTAAGTTGTCATGCAATAAGAGAGAAGATCCTCTTATGGATTGAGAACTGGTTAAAAGACAGGGAACAAAGGGTAGTAATAAACGGTAAATTTTCAGACTGGAGGGAGGTAACTAGTGGTGTTCCCCAAGGGTCAGTCCTAGGACCAATCCAATTCAATTTATTCATAAATGATCTGGAGAAAGGGGTAAACAGCGGGGTGGCAAAGTTTGCAGATGATACTAAACTGCTCAAGATAGTTAAAGACTAAAGCAGACTGTGAAGAACTTCAAAAAGATCTCACAAAACTAAGTGATTGGGCAACAAAATGGCAAATTAAATTTAATGTGAATAAATGTAAAGTAATGCACATTGGAAAAAATAACCCCAACTATACATATAATATGATGGGGGGCTAATTTAGCTACAACTAATCAGGAAAGAGATCTTGGAGTCATCGTGGATAGTTCTCTGAAGACATCCATGCAATGTGCAGCGGCAGTCAAAAAAGCAAACAGGATATTAGGAATCATTAAAAAAGAGATGGAGAATATCGTATTGCTATTATATAAATCCATGGTATGCCCCATCTTGAATACTGCATACAGATGTGGTCTCCTCATCTCAAAAAAGATATACTGGCATTAGAAAAGGTTCAGAGAAGGGCAACTAAAATGATTAGGGGTTTGGAACGGGTCCCATATGAGGAGAGATTAAAGAGGCTAGGACTTTTCAGCTTGGAAAAGAGGAGACTAAGGGGGGATATGATAGAGGTATATAAAATCATGAGTGTTGTGGAGAAAGTGAATAAGGAAAAGTTATTTACTTGTTCCCATAATATAAGAACTAGGGGCCACCAAATGAAATTAATGGGGAGCAGGTTTAAAACAAACAAAAGGAAGTTCTTCACATAGTGCACAGTCAACCTGTGGAACTCCTTGCCTGAGGAGGTTGTGAAGGCTAGGACTATAACAGGGTTTAAAAGAGAACTAGATCAATTCATGGAGGTTAAATCCATTAATGGCTATTAGCCAGGATGGGTAAGGAATGGTGTCCCTAGCCTCTGTTTGTCAGAGGATGGAGATGGATGGCAGGAAAGAGATCATTTGATCATTACCTGTTAGGTTCACTCCCTCTGGGGCACCTGGCATTGGCTGCTGTCGATAGGATACTGGGCTGGATGAACCTTTGGTCTGACCCAGTACGGCCATTCTGATGTTCTTAGATTGACAGAGCGAGACTTGTAAGGTAACTCCCTTTTCTTCATGTGCCAATATATATTTATGCCTGTATCTGTAATTTTCACTCCATGCATCTGAAGAAGTGGGTTTTACCCATGAAAGCTTATGCCCAAATAAATCTGTTAGTCTTTAAGGTGCCACCGGACTCCTCGTTGGTTTTATTAATGATCTGGATGATGGGATAGTTTTGTACCCTCAGCAAGTTCATGGATGACAATAAGCTGGGGGGAGAGGTAGATATGCTGGAGGGTAGGGATAGGGTCCAGAGTGACCTAGACAAATTGGAGGATTGGGCCAAAAGAAATCTGATGAGGTTCAGCAAGGACAAGTGCAGAGTCCTGTGCTTAAGACGGAAGAATCCCATGCATCGCTACAGCCTGGGGACCGACTGACTAAGCAGCAGTTCTGCAGAAAAGGACCTGGGGATTACAGTGGATGAGAAGCTGGATATGAGTCAGCAGTGTGCCCTTGTTGCCAAGAAGGCTAACGGTATATTGGACTGCATTAGTAGGAATGTTGCCAGCAGATCGAGGGAAGTGATTATTCCCCTCTATTCGGCACTGGTGAGGCCACATCTGGAGTATTGCATTCAGATTTGGGCCCCCCACTACA
Source organism: Chrysemys picta bellii (assembly GCF_011386835.1). Taxonomy (NCBI): domain Eukaryota; kingdom Metazoa; phylum Chordata; order Testudines; family Emydidae; genus Chrysemys; species Chrysemys picta. The sequence goes on from NC_088800.1 coordinate 44,491,379, forward strand.
GAAAGGATGTGGACAAATTGGAAAGAGTCCAGTGAAGGGCAATGAAAATGATCAGAGGACTGGGGGCACATGACTTACGAGGAGAGGCTGAGGGAACTGGGCTTATTTAGTCAGCAGAAGAAAATAGTGAGGGGGGATTTGATAGCAGCCTTCAACTACCTGAAAGGGGGGTTCCAAAGAGGATGGAGCTCGGCTGTTCTCAGTGGTTGCAGATGACAGAACAAGAAGCAATGGTCTTAAGTTGCTGTTGGGGAGGTCTAGGTTGGATATTAGAAAACACTTTCACTAGGGGGGTAGGGGGCACATAACAATCTTCAAATATGTGAAAGGTTGTTTGAAAGAGGACTGTGATCAGATGTTCTCCATGTCCACCGAGGGTAGGACAAGAAGTAATCGGCTTAGTTTGCAGCAAGGGAGATTTAGGTTAGGTATTAGGAAAAACTTTCTAGCTATAAGTAGTGGTAAGCACTGGAACAGGTCATGTAGGGAGGTTGTGGAATCCCTGTCACTGGAGGTTTTCAAGAATAGGTTAAACAGACATCTGTCAGTGATGATCTAGGATTACTTGGTTCTGCCTCAGATCAAGGGGTTCTGGATTAAATAACTTCTTGAGATCCTTTCCAGCCCTATATATTTGTGAAGTCAATTAACAATTCTGTTAATGATGAGTGATTTAGAACAGAATCCAGCTTGCTCACTCAGGGTTCTGCCAGGTTATTATAAATAAAATGTAGTCACTAAAATGAGCAAGTTCTGAATACTCTTGGAGGATATTGGTTGAGTAAGGTATTGCTCAATAGAGTAGTACTTTGCTCTAGCAGTGGGTTCGTAAGGAGGGCATCCATCCCTACTTCCTTTCAGAGGTGGAGTGAACCACTGATGTTAAATGTTATAGACATTTTGGTACCCACAGCTGCAGAGTTTGACTAGTAACTGGGCTCTCAGTGAATTCATTCCAAGATTGATTTTCAGATGAAAATCAATTTAATTTTGAGTCTTTAATCGTTTAATTGCTGTGTTTCAGCTTGGCATGACATACCTGGTAAAAGGATTATGCTCTGAGAGCCAGTGTGTGACCTAGTTTTATTTAAATCACTTGAGCATGTCGTTAAGAATTTTTCAGTTTGGCCTTACAGTCTGAAACTACTAACACTTTGATCTATGAAAAGTACAATGCTTATCACAAAGCAGCATCAAAACTTAAATGTGTCACTTCACTGCTTGTGCTAGATCTGTTGTCCCATATGTTCTTTACTTAAATGTCCCCCAGATTTTCTTTTCTTTGTGCTACTTTTGTGGACAGTAATATTTACAATGTAATAGACATTCAATCGTACTCTAGGTTTCAACAGGGGCAAGGGTATTCTTCATCTGGAGAGTTTTCCTTTGCCTTGACACCCGACAGGTAGTCTAACTCTGTCACCCTCTGCTCTCAGTATAATCAGCTTATGTTTTAATCTTTGGAGACCTGAAAGAGATTTATGAACTGATTACAACAGAAATTTAATCACCATAATTAGTTTCCTCACTGAATCTAAGACTTTCCCGAAGGTAGAATCTGTCCACCATGGAGGTGGAGAAGGTCTTTTAATAGCACCTGACAAGCACGCTGCATCATGGGAGCTCTGAGTTTTTATCATCTCACCGGGGACACGGAGCTTCAGCAATGTTGCTTGTTCTCCACTGAGTTGCTTCCAGTGTAAAAGAGAAGAATGGCCATACTCCAGTCTAAATGGATTCAGCACTTCCAACAAGTGTGCTGAAGTCTAGAGATGTAGCAATCTTGGATGGAATTGGATAACATTGTGTGGTGTGGCTAGTTCTGTGCTGTGACATAATCTGGGGGGATAGTAACATGAAACATAAACGTGAGATTCAGACATTGTAAGCCTAGACTCCCCAAACCAGTAGAAAATGTACTGTAGGGAATGATCTTGTACAGGGCCCTGGGAAGTGGCAGGACACGGCACAGTAGACAACTTTCTTCACCCACCTTTGTGAATCTATAAGAAAATGCCTAATAGGAAAGACTGGTGTTTGGATTTTTTGCATTACTGAAAGTCTGAACTGTGGAAGTGAAAGGAGTTGCTAGTCAATTTAGAGAGAGAGAGAGGGAGTTTTTCTATTTTTATATCCATACTTCTGTTTAACTCTTTCCTGAGTGTATGATTAACAATTTGTAGACCTGCCATCCCAAGACAGATGTGATCATATAAAATGTTCACAGCTAGGCACTGGGATGCCAAAGGGAGATTTACAAAAGAGCTGCCACAATCTCCAGTGTTGTAAGTGGCAAAAATTTGTCCTAGATTGAGGCCTGGTCTACACTTACAAGTTAGGTTGACATAGCTACAGTTAACAGGAGTGTGAAAACTTCACTCCTCTGAGCATCATAGTTAAATGAACCTGACCCCTGGTGTAGACATGGCTAGGTCAATGGAAGAATTCTGCCATTGACCTAGCTACTGCCAGTTGCTGTGGAAGAAGCATTCCACTGCAGGGAGAGCAGCTCAGACACTACCAGAGAAGCAAGACCAGCTCACATGAGTGGGGATGAGGGGGCGGAGAAAGGGATGTAGGGGTTGAGATCCCCCTAGAGGGACAGGGGAGCCCCCATATCCTGGAACACTTATACCAGGGGAGAATGTGGGGTGACAGGCACCCTTGCATCTATTCTCCCCCAGTCTCCCTTCCCAGTGTCCCTCCCTCCTCTGAACCTCTCCATCCCTCTTACCTCCCATCCCTATTTATTTATCCCTCTCCCCTCGATGCAGCCCCAAACCCCTCTCACTCCTCTTCCCCCTAAAATGTCCTTCACTGGAAACAAGCATTTGCGCATCTAATTTTATTTTACAAGAATACTTTATTACATTTCCCACCCATTCCCTGCCCCCCCAAAAAAACTCCAAACACTGATGCACAGATTTTAAGCAATATGCCCTGAGACCATGTCCAGATTTCTGCCCAAGATTGGGCTCAAACTGACACTGGCTGTGTGGGTTAGAGTTAAAGAACTACTGCTTATCTCTTGAGCTATCCAGGTGATGTGAAATTTTGAAGGCTACACATTCTGTTAATTCTTCTGTCCATGTCTGCACAGTGTAATCTATTACAGTGGTTTTCAAACTTTTCTGGCGACCCAGTTGAAGAAAATTGATGCCCGTCACCCTACGGAGCTGGGGACAAGGCGTTTGGAGTGTGGGAGGGGCTCAGGGTTGGGGCAGGGGGTTGGGGTGAGGGCTGTGGGATGGGGCCGGGAATGAGGGGTTCAGGGTGTGGGAGGGGGCTTTGGGCTGGGGGTGGAGGCTCTGGGGTGGGGCTGGGGATGAGGCGCTTGGGGTGCAGGAAGGAGCTCCGGGTTTGGGGGGGCTCAGGGCTGGGGCAGGAGATTGGGGCGTGGAGTTGGGGCGCGGGCTTACCTAGGGTGGCTCCCGGTTAGAGGTGCAGTTGGGGTGCTAAGCCAGGCTTCCCGCCTGTCCTGGCACCGTTGACCATGCTGCGCTCCAGAAGCGGTCAGCAGCAGGTCTAGCTCCTAGGTGGAGGCATGCAAATGGCTCCGTGTGGCTCTCGCCTGCAGGCACCGCCTCCCCCCCACCAGCTCCCATTGGCCGATTCCTGGCCAATGGGAGTGCGGAGCTGGTGCTCAGGGCGGGGCAGCACACGGGACAGGGACCGCCCCCTGCCTAGGAGCTGAACCTGCTGCTAGCCCTTTCCAGGGCACAGCACGCTGTCAGAACAGGTAAGAACTAGCCTGCCTTAGCCGGGCAGCACCACCAACGGGACTTTTAATGGCCCGGTTGGTGGTCTGACCAGAACCGCTGTGACCCAGTGCCTTACATTCCGCGACCCAGTACTGGATCATGACCCACAGTTTGAAAACCACTGATCTATTACGCATATGATTTCTACCAAAAGGCTGGTGGGTGCCAGGCACTGTATTGAGGGAAGGGTGCGTGATCTCAGCCCTGGTTTAATTCCTATGGCAGCTGTTCTTCTAGGGCTATTCAAAAAACCTTGCCAGAATGAAGAAGAGGTCAGTGTAGCTGGAAAACTTGTCTCTCTCACCAACAGATGTTGGTCCAATAAAAGTTATTACCTCATCCACCTTTTTCTTTAACATCCTGGAACCAACATGGCTACAACAACACTTCAAATTGTCAGAATGTGTCAACTTTAAGAAAAGCATTTTTTTTCCAGGGGCTATATCTTGAGAACCTCTTGATCAAATGGTTCCAAAATTCGATCACTGACAGAACCCTGAGACCCTATGAAACGCATCTAATTTCACAGCAATCAAGGTAACCAGGCAGATTTTAGAGCACTTAGAGTCGAGCTTTAAACAGAAAGCTGGTCTTAACCTTAACTGTTGGTGATGCAGGAGATGAAATAGAAGCTAGCTCAGTTGTATTGGCTTGCAGGAGTTAAAAAGCAATCAAACCTAACTTTGATTATTAAAAATGGCAGATCTGATCCTAGATGCACACAGGAAGTAGATCTGTTCAATGTTTTGATTGTAGAAACCTACTTTGAGTCAGTCATGCTTTTTGTGTCTAAAGGATGTTTCCTGTTTGTCAATGCCTACCTTCACTTCCTAAGTGTCTGCCTTAGCTCCAGGGTGAGAGTCAGATGTAAGAATAGCAAAAGGATTTTTGTGATCTTTATATGAATAATTCTCTCCTCTTTGCTGTCAACAGGATACCTACAATATCTGTCAGGTCTGCTACAAGCAGCACTCTTCTGCTTGAGATTTTGACGTGTTTGGAATCAAACGTTGGTGTACTGCAGGGGTAGGCAACCTATGGCACGTGTGCCGAAGGCGGCACACGAGCTGATTTTCAGTGGCACTCACACTGCCCGGGTTCTGGCCACCGGTCCAGGGGGCTCTGCATTTTAATTTAATTTTAAATGAAGCTTCTTAAACATTTTAAAAACCTTATTTACTTTACATACAACAATAGTTTAGTTATATATTATAGACTTGTAGAAAGAGACCTTCTAAAAACGTTAAAATGTATGACTTGACTGGCACGTGAAACCTTACATTAGAGTGAATAAATGATGACTCGGCACACTACTTCTGAAAGGTTGCTGACCCCTGGTGTACTGTCTTGTGTGCAGGGCTTTGGCATTTCTTTTAAGCATTTACCGTTTAGCATAGTCAGAGGCAGAAGTCTGGGCTAAGTGTGCCTTTAATCTGCTCCAGTGCATTGCTATGATTCTAGTGTATATTCTATCAATGTAGAAAAGATCTCATCTTCACTAATGCTCAGCAATTTCACAATTAGCTTTGCATCAAAAGCAGTGGGAGTGGATGTCTCTAACTGGCCAGGGATGCTAAGAATGTATCCTCCATCTGGCAACATAGGCGCAGACTTCCCCTCTTTCCCCTGGGAGCTTGACACCTCCTCTGCCCCCAGCCCCACCCCCACTCCTTCCATGAGGCCCTGCCCCACCCCTTCCCTGCCCCCATTCCAACCCCTTCCCCAAAGTCCCTGCCCCAACTCCACCCCCTCCCTGCCAATATTCCAACTCCTTCCCCAAATCCCTGCCCTGGCCCCGCCTCCTCCCCTGAGCATGCCACATTCCCACTCCTCCTGCCCTCCCGGAGCATGCTAAGCGCTGCCAAACAGCTGTTTGGCGGTGGCCGGGCGGGAAGCGCTGGGAGGTAGGTGAAGGAGCGGGGACACGGCGTGCTCAGGGGAGGAGGAGGAGGAGGTGGGGCGGGGGGTGAAGGGAGCTTGGCTGCTGGTGGGTGCAGAGCACCCACTAATTTTTCCCTGTGGGTGCTCCAGCCCCGGAGCACCCACGGAGTCGGCGCCTATGTTTGCCAGTGCCAAGAATAGAAAGGGGGTTAATAGATCTCCCCACCATATCACAGCAGAGTAGTTTCCATAGCTTACATTTCCTCATCCAGAAAAGGTGGTATGCTACGGTACAAGAATTAGACCACCCTATTCCAGCATCAGACCCTACCAGTGATGTCTTCAGAACAGCACAGAGAGCCTTTTGAAACACCTTGTTAATCAAATGCCTCTCACAGTTAATATTAGGACTCCTTTCCTTAGGGCCAAATCCTGCAAACCCTTGCTCATGTGAGTAGTTCCAGCGAGTCCCATGGGACTACTCATTACTACAGAGAAGTTTCCATTCTCCTTCCCCGAACCACTTCAGACCCACAGTGCTGTAATTAGCTGTGTAGGCAGCTATTGTTCTTGTGTAATGGACTTCTGCCATTCCCTCTGATTTTAAGGAGCTTTTTATATGGTTGCATTTTCAATAAGCAAAATACGCCCATGTAATTCTCACTTCCCAAACCCTAATAAATGTAGGTGTTCTAACTATACTGATGTTAGCTAGCAGTAAAAACACTTGTACTTATTAAGATCAGAGATTTTTCTTAATCTACACAAATAGCAAAAATCTGGATTGAGCTTCCAACAGAAATGACTAGCATCTGGCTGGTACAGTAGCTTCTGTTTAGAAGAGATGCTGCTATTTTTGCTTTGTTCTTTGACATTTGCCAGCTGTCCTTTTGGGGAATTTTGTGGGGGAATTCCTTGAAGAAGCCTTGCCATTTTAACACTATTATTTTTTATCATTTCAGGCTTCACCATTCCCAATAGCTACAGAACCTCAGAAACCCCGCCCAAGAAAAGGTTTGTTTAAGGATGTGCTTACAATAGTATTACTTAGGTAGGAGAACATAAAAATATTGCTCTATGATGTGTAAACCTGTCTGAGGAGCACACATGTCCACTACTAAACTTATTCCCACTTGTGATCCAATCTGTATATGAATCATTTGTTTCCAGAGGTGAAAAGCGAGTATACTCATTTACTGCACCATCTGGTCTTTAATCACTTGTTTGTATGGCAGTGGTGGCCAAACTTCCTGACCCTCCGAAGTTCAAGAGCTGGGGCGTGCCTGCCAGTTGCTTGGGGCTTCAGCCTTGTGGCAGGGTGATGGGGCTAGGGGTTTCTGCCCTGCAGGGAGGGGGATCTTGGGGATTCAGCCCCATGGGAGGCACCTGTCTGGGCTCAGGGCTTCAGCCCTGCTTCTGCTGAAGTCCTGATCCCCGGCAGGCATGCCCCCTGTGGTTGAAGCCCTGAGACACCCCCCATCCCTGCTGGGCAGAAGCCAGAGGCGACATGAGGGGTCACATGCCCCTTTCTCCCCCCCCCCCCCCCGATTTTTGCCAGGATTTGCTGGCCACACTTGGTCACACGGTGCGACTGGGCTCCCTCCCTGCACAGCAGTTGCTGGAGCTAGCAAGCTGGAAGCTGCGGTCATGGGGAGAGGCAGTGGCAAAAAGCTGGGAGTTGCAGGGAGAACTGCTGAGTGTAAGAGGGGGGTGTCCCTGGGGGGGCAAACCTTTAAATTGTGGGCCCCTCGCCTCAGCAGGCACCAGTTGTCTCTGGCAGAAGTCCAAGCCCCACCACCCTGCAGCAGGGCAGAAGCCCTGAGTATGCACAGCCTCTCCCCCCTCCCTTTCCCAGTCTGGTAGGCGGAGAATGGGGGTGGAGGACACTGCAAGCCGCACTTTAATTGTAAAAGAGCCAGATGTGGCTCGCGAGCCACAGTTTGGTCATCTCGGTGTATGTTCTAAGAAAGCATTTATTTTATTAGATATATACTTACTGGGCTGTTCTGCAGTTTGATTTTCATTTCCCTCTTGATTGATATGGGTTTGCTCATTATCTATTCTATACATTCCTGGATTCTTTAAAGTGATGCTTTACCCTAAAGAAGCCATTGTGGAACTTCAGATTCATTAAGCTTAATTGATTTTTTTCATATAAAATTTCCTTGATTTGGAGGTAAAGTGATGTTTTTGTAACTGCCCTCCTCAAACTCGTTGTGGTATTTAAGTGGTTTGCACAGATTTAAAGGAAGGCCTCATTTGGCCTGCAGAGCCTCTTAATCGTGATGCTATATGAAATGGGAGGAAAAATGCAGCTTGTCTCTCAAATCCCTGAGGGTTTGTGGCGCTACCAGATAGATTATTATTATTTTACTTGCAAACTGAGCAAGTAAAATAATAATTATTTTGGAATAATTATTATGGAAATTGGTGAGAGAATTAATACTGAACTCCACAATGCCATTAATCCCTTTTCAGGGCCTATCACTCATTTAAGACAATTCAGGGAGCACTCAGCTTTGCTTCCAACACAGCTATTGATGTTTGGAATACGTTCTACCTCCCTCTCTGTGGGAAGTCCAGGCTGTAGTTCTAAGTGCCCTGTGATGCAGAGCCTTAGTGCTAACTGTCATCCTCTCCCTTGGCTCTCTATTTAAAGGGTGTAGATACAACATGAGTACTAAATGGGCACTTATTTGCAATCTTAATGGCAGCAGGATAATGTGTTATAACCTTTGACTTCTAAAGGCAAAACTCTTCATTTGTTATATTGGAATTCTGCCATGGCTGAACTCAGGAGTTTAGAGAAACCACTTTGTTTCTCCTGAGGGGGAGGTCAAACTAAATGAAAGAAGGCTGTTGAGTCCTGTCAGCTGAATTCTAGCGCTGGAACAGGATATGAGGCAATATCCCAAAGCTGCTACTCTGTGGTTTCAGAACCCAGATCTTAAGGTTGCTGACCTGTGCATTGAGTTCAAGCCTCCATACAGCCTTTAGAAGTCAAAAGTTATGACACATTATCCTGCTGCCATTAAGATGGCAAATTGAGTTCAAGCCTCTGTACAGCAGATACCAGTTTTCATGTAGATCTGAGAGGGAGAGACTGTTAGAGCTGCAGGGTCTCTGTCAAAGTAGTTTAGCCCCAAAATGCCTTTCCCCTGACAGCCTTCTGTTCTGGGGTGCAAATGATGGCTGTATCATCCTGAAATGACTGACCCATGTCTTCCTAGATAGGCTGATCCTCCCACTTCCTGTGTGCTATGTTCCTTTCCTGGTCCTTCACATCCATCCTTTTCTGTGAAGCCTCCTACTCTGATCTCCTCTCCCGTGATGCTCCCACGCCTGAGTCGTTTTGCAATGTCTTGTGTGTGCATTATGTAATATTTGTATGAATTACATGGGGGTGGGGACATTGTCTTTCTGTTTCTAGAGCACGGTGTACACTTACAGTGCTCTAAAAATAGCAACTGTAGAGGGCCACAGATTTGATGTGAAGTTTGTCAAAAGACAAACTTTTGCTTCAAGGCCCTTTCCTGTAGTGCTGAGATCTATTAATCCATTCCTGCATAATTAATTTGTAAATTTAACAATCCCCCCAAAAATGTTGTCATCAACCTAACACACCAGTGGAGGTGGGTTGTGGTTGAAGATGGCATGCATTAGCTTAGTTGTTAGCTTAATTGTTAAATTGAGAGTCAGATGTCTTGCATCTGTTTGTGTGAATTTACGTTGATCGTTTGGGGAAACATGAGCTCCAGCAGCTAAGACTTCCTTGATGGGACCACCATTATGGCAGGTGGGATTTTTGTTCTGTGTAACCCCCTGACCATGTGCTATTTAATAATATTTTAGGAAAACCTCTCCGAAATTTTGAAAAGTCTCCATACTAATTCTGTGAACTTTGTTGTTGTTGCTATATTAGAAGACTACTCTCTGTGTCAAACTGAGAGCCCATCTCTCAGTCCCAGAAGACCCAACATCATTCAGTCTGCTATATGAACTTAAAGTGGAATTGGAAATGAGCTTTTTAATAATTAAGGATTTTTCTGAAAGCTTAGTGAAAATTCAAATGAGGGAAGCACTTGGAGCAGTGATAGTGAAAGAGACGTAGGGGTGACAGTAGCCAGATACTCAGATAGGACTTTACAATAAATTGTTTGGGTAGCAGGTAGGTGGATAGTCAATGTGGTTCTGGTCAGAACACACCTGAAACCAGGGTGAATTTGATTTAATCACTAGCCAGGAAGACTTGATTTAATCATGGATTTCTACACAGAAGTGCATTCTTATTGGTTGTTATAACCTTAATACATATTCTTCACAACTCTGAGATAGATGTAGGTTTCATTTTTAGAAGGTACACACTATACATTTTTAAAGTGATTTATTTTGGAAACTTTTCAGATTAGTTTTAAAGCTATATCAGAAAATGAATGATTGTTTGGTTATTTCATTTACCAAAGGTAATTGAAGCAGATATTTATGAAGCCATCGGTAGGTGAACTATCTCCAATACAACAGATGCATGCCGACAAAGTGGGTATTCACCCACGAAAGCTCATGCTCCAATACATCTGTTAATCTATAAGGTGCCACAAGATACTTTGCTGCTTTTACAGATCCAGACTAACACGGCTACCCCCTTGATACTTGTCATCAGTTTAGGCCATTCTTGATATAGTGCTCAAAACAGTCCACTACTGAGTTCCATCACACGTCTTGTGGGAGAGTTAGCTTGGTTCTTCCCACTTTTTTCAGAGTAGCTGCTGCAAAGTGGTTGTTACGGAAGTATTTTTAAAAGTCAACATTAGCCTTTATTTCTGGAACACCGAAGTCTTTGGCTAGGAGGTGCATCAAATGAGCACTGCAACCGTATGTTATTAGCTTGGGACTCTCTTCACTTTTTTCTAAATTTCTTCTCATCTTGGATACATTTGCAGCATTGTCTGTGACCAAGCTGCATACTAGACATTTGATTTTTTTTCACAGTTTGTTATAGCTTTTTCTACTGCTGCTACTTGTAAGTATTCTGCTGTATGTGCATTTCCTGATGTATCAATTGTTTCTGTAAGGAAGACATTCCCTTCTTCTGTTGTCACACAAGCACATGCAACAGGATCATTGTGGACATTGCTCCACCCATCAAGACTCAGGGTAACAACTTCATCCTCTGCACCTTTGCACACTGCTCAATTTCTCTTTCATATACTTTATCCAGCAATTTGCCTGCAACATCTGCTCTGTTGGGTGGACTGTATCCTGGTCTTAATGACTGAACCGTGTTAATGAAGTGTGGGTTCTCAATCCTACGGAAAGGAGAGTCTGTTGCATAAACAAACTGGGCAATTTTTTCATCAATTACCTCTTTTTGTAATCTGCTGGTTCTCATCACAAACTTATCTATGGTTGCTTCTGGTGATGGAGATTTTTTTTCTTTTTGATACAGGTGATATACTGTGGCTATGTGACATACATGATGTGACTGAAACACTATCATTGGCAGATAACTATGAAACTATAGAAAATGAAGGTGATCTTGAAGGTGTATAGTCCTCAGAATCCTTTATGTTGAGGATGGATTCTCCTAAACAAAATAAGCCAATGCATTTTTTTTGTTATTATGACCATATTACTCATTGCATTCACTGACACTGAGTACTACTTTAAAGTGAAATTGTAAAAGGAAGATCTGCCTATTTCAGCTATTTATTTTTTATCACAACTGTATCTAAAATGGTAGTACCATAGAGTAACTACTATATTTTTTGCTCAAACATGCGAAGTCAAGAATGGTCTAGAAGGAAGAGAGGCAGTGCTTAAGAAAGAAGTATGAAATAAAAAAGTTTACCAACCTGAAGATCCTGCATGTTCAGACATGCTCCTTTCATCATCTTCAACGCAGCTTCCTCCTGAGAAGGAACGCGTCTCATGATGTTTAATTCGGGCAACGAGGCCTTGCATTTCTTTGTTGCACTGTTTGCATTGTGCATGCATGCCTGTCTATTTAACTTCATTAAAATATTTCCAAACTGGGTCCCTTTCACGTCCTGCTGCCATTATAGGTTTTCCCTTCTAGTGAGAGAATGGTATGGTAGATCTCAAATCAATGAAGGCTACACTCAGAAAGACCTCAAGACTTCTGGAATATGCTGCTCAAATATTTTCACTTTTGTTTCTATTGTCTGTCCCTCCCTTCTCACATTTATCTCCAGACTTCTTCTCCTTGTCCAGATCTATTCCGCCCCCAACAGTCTTCTATTCATTAACTTTTTGAAACTTTGCACTTTTAGAGAGAGGTAAGGGATTGACTTTGTGTACACAAATTTGCAGAGGGACAATAGGATTGAGGTTTGTTATTTCTCACCTCTATATATTATTTATTTATTTTAAAACATTGTTGCTGTTAACAAGCATATTATCTCTAGAGACACAAATCCACAGTTTGAGAACTGCAAAACTAAGCATCTCTGATGGTATCTTCTAGACTGATCGCTGAGTCCCATTGGGTAGATAGAAAAATTAACCTATATAATCTATACAGAAGCCCTTGGAACCCCATAAGATTGGGTCCTTAATCCATGAATTATTGGAACTAATTTACAAAACTTTTTTTAAACATTACATGAATATATTGTCTCATACTATAGAAGTAGAATTTATAATTCCTATTCCATGATGAGATACATTATAGCTCAAAGATATCTTAATTAAAACTATCTGTAGATAGGTTTTTCCCTCAAAAAGCATTTTATCAAAAAAATCCGATTTAAATAAAAAAAATCTGTTTTTTTTTTTTTTTTTTTTTTTTTTTAAATCATTGATTTTTATCCACCCTGCCTGAAACATTGTGTTCAGTTCTGGGTACCACATTGTTAGGAAGATCTTGAAAAATGAGGGGAAATTTACTTTTGTTGCTCATCTCTGATTAGAGGGCTGAATCAATGGATTTGGGAGGAAAGACTCGAGAGCAACATATGTGTAGCTTGGCTAAGGGTACGTCCAGACTACCCGCCGTATCGGCGGGTAGCGATCGATTTATAGGGGATCGATATATCGCGTCTCGTCAAGATGCGATATATCGATCCCTGAATGCACTCCCCGTCGACTGAGGAACTCCACTGGAGCGAGCGGCGGTAGCGGAGTCGATGGGGGAGCCGCGGCCGTCGATCCCGCGCCATGAGGACCCAAGGTAAATCGATCTAAGATATTTCAACTTCAGCTACGCTATTCACGTAGCTGAAGTTGCGTATCTTAGATCGATTTCCCGTCCACCCCACCCCAGTGTAGACCAGCCCTAAGTGATAACTAACAAGAAACAGGAACATTCTCCTCTCGTTTATAGGCCTGATTCTCCTTTCCACACCAGTGTAACTCTGACTTCAGCAGTTATACAGAATGTATGCTGCTGGGAGAGGAGAGTCAGGCCTGTGCCTCTTTTTTTATATCATGGCAGTGTCCCTTGCACTAAAGGTGGGCATCCTCTCTGCAATACCTGGCATGGCTCAGGTAGTGTTTGAGGGGGAAGCTTTGGAAGGCTCCATTTTGCCAGATACTGTTTGCCTCCATTGCTTTTAGTGCAGTGAGCAAAAGCTTATTTGATCAGCCTGTTTGTTAATCTCTGGAAAATGAGGGCAAGAGCAAGATTTGTAATGGGAAGTGACATAACAGTGTGTATTGTTTGTGTGTGTGTGTGTGATGGTAAGGATGGGAAGGGAGAGTGGCGTATGGTGTGTACTTTTACAGAGAGGATTTGGGGAGGGTGAGCAGAGTAATATTCCTTTTCAGTGATTCATTCTAGTACTTTACTAGAGTCTCTTGATGAGGCTCCTGCATTAACCAAGAAGCTTATTCTAATTCAGCTGAAGAGTTGATGATTTAAATTAGGGGGCTAAGAGACATCTGCATAAGCTTTGCTCTATAAAGAGGTGTGTTTGCGCTTGTTTTAAAGGAGCACTGTCAAGATACTCAAGCCTGAAAAGGTAACATTATCTTGTAGCAGTTTCCCTTGTTTTAGATATGTATTTTATTTTAAATAAATAAAATACAATCAAATCAACATCAGTACAAGCAGAGCTACAAATTGATGGAGACCAGTTAGTTTGTTAATTGCAGACCCAGCCCCACAAGCTGCTCTAACTGAGTGAACTTCTGTGCTCACATGGAGCCTCACTGACTTCAGTAGGGCACTGGTATCCGCCTGCAGACAGATGCTTGCAGGATCAGGGCCTTGGAATGTCAGCTGTTTGTTCAGCACTTGGTACACTGGGGCCCTGATTTTGGTTTAGTGCCTCTGGGCTTTACAGTAGTACAGTGCGTGTCAGGAAGTTTTCTCTCGGTTGATCAGATATGGTAATCATGTAACTAGATTTATCACGTGGTGGTAGCTGAGATGTTGCATCCTGGGCACGTTACCTCAATGAACGTGAATTCTTTTGTCTTATGGGGAAAGTATTTTGCAAGCATGAGGCGTGAACTTACTTTCTACTCTGTTGCCCTAAGCTAGCCCTACTGTAGTAGGTATTCTCATTCAAGTCATCTAGTCCAGTCCCCTGCACTGAGACAAGACTGAGGGCTTGTCTATACTTATGGCTAAATCTGCACTGCTGTGATTGATGCAGTGGTGTCGATTTAGCGGGTCTGGTGAAGACACCCTGTCGATGGCAGAGCACTCTCCAGTCGACATCTGTACTCCACCTCCCTGAGAGGCAGAAGTTAAGTCATCGGGAGAGCATTTCCCATCAACATAGTGCGGTGTAGACACCAGGGTAAGTTGATCTAAGTCAGGGGTTCTCAAACTGGGGGTCAGGACCCTTCAGGGGGTCATGAGGTTGTTACATGGGGGGTCGCGAGCTGTCAACCTCTACCCCGAACCCCACTTTGCCTCCAGCATTATAATGGTGTTAAATATATAAAAAGTGATTTTAATTTATAAGGGGGGTCGCACTCAGAGGTTTGCTGTGTGAAAGGGGTCACCAGTAAAAAAAGTTTGAGAGCCACTGATCTAAGTTACGTCGACTTATGGCTTTAGTGTAGACCAACCCTAAGTATTAGTGTTTGTCAAATCTGTTCTTAAAAACCTTAAGTGACAGAGATTCCACAACCTCCCTAGGTAATTTGTTCTAGTGCTTAACTACCCTTATAGTCAGGAAGTTTTTCTTAATGTCTAACCTAAATCTCCCTTGCTGGAATTTAAGCCCATTACTTCTTGTCCTGTCCTCAGTGGTAAGGAGAAAAATGTATCACCCTCCTCTTTATAACAACCTTTTACATACTTCAAAACTGTTATCATGCTCCTCTTGTTCTTCTCTTCTTCAGACTAAACACACCCGATTTTTTCAATCTTTCCTTTTTTGTCATGTTTGCTAGACCTTTAATCATTTTTGTTGCTCTCCTCTGAACTTTCTCCACTTTGTAGACATCTGTCCTTCCCAGTCTTTGGTGCAGTTCTTGGAAAGTTTCAGGGAAAGGCACTGTAGGAAACATTGCACTTTTTTTAATGAGGCACTAGTATCTGAGCGGAACTTGGCTGAGCAAATCTGCTTCTCCAAAAGAGCAGAGGCAGGGAGTGGGTTTCAGAGCACAATCCCCTCTCCTTTGCCTGCACAGTAATGGTTGCTGGCTGCATCCATTTGGGACTAAAGATCCACAAAGGAAGAACTGAAATAATGTCTTCTCTGAGTAGACTTTTATATACCAATATATGCAGTCTGACTATCAATGCCTTTTAAAAGCAGTGTTTCCTGATGGGCAGAGCACTCAACTTTGACTCAGGAAACCTGGGTTCTATTCCCAACTCTGCCACTGTCCGGCTATGGCACCTTTGGTGAGTCCTTTCCCTTCTGTGCCTCAGTTTCCCCATCTGTAAAAAGGGGATCTCCCCTTTGAGATCTACTTATGAAAAGTTCAACATAAGAGCTAAGTAATATTATTATTTATTATGCTGAGCTGAGATCATAAGATTGCTTTTCTTTGTGCTGGGTAGAAGACTATTAAACCTTCTTTCCTGACTGTGGATCATATTTGTGATACAATTTAAAAGCTGGTTATAAATTAGCTATTTCTACATACAGTGTGCAAGTGACCTGGTCCTAGATCAGTGGTTTTCAAACTTTTTTTCTGGCGATCCTCTTGAGGAAAATTATTGATGCCCGTGACCCAATGAAGCTGGGGGTATGGGAGGGGCTATGGGCTGGGGCAGAGGGTTGAGGTGCAGGGGTGAGGGCTGCAGCCAGGAATGAGGGGTTTAGGGTGTGGGAAGGGGCTCTAGGCTGGGGCAGGGGGTTGGGGTGCATGAGGGGGTCAGGGTTCTGGGCTGGGGATGCAGGTTCTGGGGTGGGGCTGGGAATGAGGGGTTTGAGGTGTGGGAAGGGGCTCTGGGTTTGGGGCGGGGCTCAGGGCAGGGGATTGGGGCACGGGCTGACCTTGGGTGGCTCCCACTCAGCAGCGGTGCTAAGGCAGGCTTCCTGCCTGTCCTGCCACAGCAGACTGTGCTGCGCCCTGGAAGCGGCCAACAGCATGTCCGGCTTCTAGATGGAGGTTCCCAAGTGGCTCTGTGCGGCTCTTGCCTGCAGACACTGCTCCCCTACCCCTGCTCCCATTGGCTAGGGACCAGTTAATGGGAGTGCGGAGCCGGTGCTTGGGGCAGGGGCATTGTACGGAGCCCCGTGGCCCCCTGCCTAGGAGCCAGATCTGCTGCTGGCCGCTTCCGGGCACAGCACGATGTTGGAACAGGTAGGGACTAGCCTGCCTTAGCCAGGCAGCACTGACGATGGGACTTTTAACAGCCCAGTCGGTGGTGATGGCCAGAGCTGCCGTGACCCAGTGCCTTATGTTCCACAACCCAGTACTGGGTTGCGACCCGCAGTTTGAAAACTACTGTCCTAGATAAGGCTCCACGGAATACTGTTACTACAGATCTTTAGAATCCAGAGACTTCCTCCTGGTGTTTTTGCAATGGCTTCCTCATTTTGATGCAAAGCTGAAAGTTTGCTCCTGTCTTTGCAAACTTGTGCTACAAGACAGGAGCAGTAAGAAACTTGAAACCAACATCTTCCAACCTGCTTTTAGGTTCCTTTAACAAAAGATTTACCCTGGGCTGAAAGAATTGTGGTTTGAATTATCTGCCTGTCAAGGCTAACCTGTCACATGGCTCTTCGACAGCGGAAGATTTGAAGGTTGAGATTAAAGGGTGTCCCTTTTACAGACAGTTCAATCTAAAAAGGAAATGATGAGATCATTGTGTGAGTGTATAAATAAATGGTCTGGGACAGGTTGTGGGGGTGATGCAGAAATCAGGTTAGAAATCTCTAAATCTGACCTTAAAGAGACTGGTGGGAAGTGAACACCTCAGAGCAGTGTTCTGTGGCAACCATTATTCAGGAACTGACATGTTTAGTAGTTAAAACCATTCATTATTTTGTCCTTTATTCCCCATGGGGAGAGTTGCTCTGAAAATCAATTCCCTTTGTTGCCACATCAAGATCTATAACTCTCTGTGTTATTTATTTTTCCCAAGCAAATGGTGATAGAATACAGGGAGCTCTGCTCCTCGAATCAGGATGGAGATAATATCAGCCTGCTGAGAGGGGATTTTAATCTCCCTACTGCATTTTAAATTAATCAGATATTTTCTGAAATGCTTTACTGGTTTTGAATTGAAATTGACTGGCTTCCATCTTTCCAATTTCCTTTCCTCAAGCACTCCAATCAAATAATTTTACAGTAACTGATAATACTATATAGGAGAAGGCACTTTTCCCAGTGTGTATTGTTGGTCTTACGGAACATAACTCCAATTTATTTCCTTTTGTCATGGAAAAGGTTATTTAGAAAATGAAGTTTGGCCTCTCCTGTTAGTCTAGTCACTGCTGATAGGTTTGTGGACTAACTTTAAATACATTTTGAGTCATACAACAATGTTTGACCCAGGCTTTGGTTCATATATATCAATAGCATTTTACGGTAGGGTAGAAAAGCTTTAAATGGGAACCTGAATTTGTTTCTGAATGCAGTAGATAGAGTATACATCCAGTAATGTTAGTGAATATTGAGCATATACTTCTGTTGGATTATGAAGAAGCAGGTTGTTTGATAGATACTCTCCTTGAGCTGTGCTTACTCAAAATGGACTCCTGTAGATCATTTTCTAAGTGACGATCTTCTCTTATGAATTTCAATGAAGCAGTGGATATAAAAGCTGAAGTGTTCCCCCAATTCCTAGCCCTTCTATTATTTTATGGAAGTGTTGTCTAGTGGTTAGAACAGGAGATTTGGTTCTGTTCCTAATTCTGCTTCTGATTTCCTGTGTCCTTGGGCAAATCACTTCACCTCTCATTTTCCCCATCTACAGAATGGGTCTAATATTTAGTTACCACACAAAAATGAGGCGGGGTTTCACTAATGCTAGCAAAGCACTTTGATACTGTAGATTAAGGATGCTATATAATGTACTAAGTATTATCATCTAGAACTAAGTCTTGTACAATTGCTGCTAAAGGAGTAGCATATGGTGTTGCAGGGTGGAGGCAGGTTGCATGGGCATAGCAATGTAGGGTAGTTTCAATCTGATACGATGCAATAAAATCTAGCTAGCTAGGCATTTATACCATGCTCATCACAGCAGGGAATCACAATTTAGGGCTCTCTCAGCATCCCTTTTTTCACAAGGACTCCAATAAAAAAAAAATCCAGCACCCAAAAATGTAGAGAGAGAAATAACTATATTAACCCTTTAAATTGAGGAAATTGGTAACTCCTGGATTTTACTTAGCATCCTTAACTACCATTATGATGTTTCCAAACATCACATGTAGGGACCTGGACATTCAGTAAGTCCCCAATTCAGCAAAACACTAAGCATAGGCTAAACTTTGCTGAATGGCTTTGCTCTGAATTGGGGCCTAATTTTATTTATATGCCTTGGGTATTGGTTTGTTTCTTTAGAATAAATGGTGTCTGGATATTTCAGGTCCTGCGAATTTGCTTCTGTTCTATACAGCTTACAAGGCAGCTAATCAAAATACCTCATTGAGCCACTAGTGCTGGAACTGAAGTTCGTTCTGTCTTAATGTATTCTCCATCGCTGAGACTGTCAAGGCTCCTTCCCCACTCTGAACTTTAGGGTACAGATGTGGGGGCCTGCATGAAAACTTCTAAGCTTAACTACCAGCTTAGATCTGGTCCGCTGCCACCACTCCCAATGTGCTAATTCCCTTCCCTGGGTAGCTTTGAGAGACTCTTCACCAATTCCCTGGTGAATACATATCCAAACCCCCTGGATCTTAAAACAAGGAGAAATTAACCATCCCCCCTCCTTTCTCCCACCAACTCATGGTGGATCAAGATCCAACCCCCTTGGATCTAAAAACAAGGAAAAATCAATCAGGTTCTTAAAAAGAAGGCTTTTAATTAAAGAAAAAGGTAAAAATCATCTCTGTAAAATCAGGATGGAAAATAACTTTACAGGGTAATCAAACTTAAAGAGCCCAGAGGACCCCCCCTCTAGCCTTAGGTTCAAAGTTACAGCAAACAGAGGTAAACACCCTAGCAAAAGGTACATTTACAAGTTGAGAAAACAAAGATAAAACTAACATGCCTTGCCTGGCTGTTTACTTACAAGTTTGAAATATGAGAGACTTGTTCAGAAAGATTTGGAGAGCCTGGATTGATGTCTGGTCCCTCTCAGTCCCAAGAGTGAACTCTCCCCAAAACAAAGAGCACAAGCAAAAGCCTTCCCCCCACCAAGATTTGAAAGTATTTTGTCCCTTTATTGGTCCTTTGGGTCAGGTGTCAGCCAGGTTACCTGAGCTTCTTAACCCTTTACAGGTAAAAGGATTTTGGTGTCTCTGGCCAGGAGGGATTATAGTATGGTACACAGGAGGGCTGTTACCCTTCCCTTTATAGTTATGACAGAGACAAAGCAAGTTACTGCACTATGTTTAAAACAATTGATGAATCAGGTTTATCAGAGATAAACACACTAGGATCCAGCATAGTAGGAACTAGCTGTTGCAGATAAATTTAATGGGAATATAGGAAGCATGTAATGTAAAAATGTCTTAAAACTGTAGTTTAAATCTACTTATACACTAATTGGTACTGTAACTGTCCCTATGTATAGCTTAAAACTGTTACTTATTCAGCATGCAGAGATATGATTCACATGTGGATGACCTCTATAAAGTTTTCACAGCTAATTCTAACATGTCAGAATATAGTTTCCTTTTGAGACTCGGGTGTTGAAATCTTCTCAAGCAAATTATGTTGTTTTTGTCCAGCTAAATTGTCTGTGTCAGCATTTAACACACAGCAATATTGATAGTCCATTATTTTTTGGACCGGCATAGAGCTGGTCTTTGAAGTGGAGGAAATAGTTAGTGATTAAAAATGTATATTTTTAGAAACCATACTTGCAGATTTGACAAGCAACAGCACAAGCCCAATCTTCTCTAGTATTGCCCCTTAATGATAGCTAGGGAAGTACACTTACGGATAAGTAATGCAACTCAAAATACACACTTTGTCTCTCAGCTTTTAGTTAATAAAATAGCTTTAGCTTTTGCAGAAATTGACACATGTCTGAAGTTTATGATCTGTCCATGGGATGCCTCTGACTTTCTCTCCAGGTACTCCCCACGCTGGCAGATCAACAGATGGGAATCTCTCCTGCTCCTGGAAACATGCTAAAGGATCAAACGCACTGAATATCACTAATGGTTTAGTACCCTGATAAGTTGACTTTGTGCATTGCAGAACTGGTCATTTCTGAACTCCTAATACTTTCAAATTAATATAAATCCGTTCTTTGAGTCAAATTCAAAGCTGCCTTTGAAGTTCTGAGAGCGAAACTCTGCCTGAAAAATCCAGATTAAAAGCACCACCCTGAATTAAATTAATTAATGCTTTTAAAGTGTGCTAAATAGAAAAGAACTTATTAGAAGAAATATCAGAAAGAAATGCCACTGCAAAACACAGTATCTTGGTATAAGGAATAGGGGAACTCAGGAGACCTGGGTTCTATTCCTGGTTCTGCCACTGGCCTGCTGGGTAAAGCACGTTACTGCTCGGTGCCTCAGTTTCCTAATCAGTAAAATGGGGATAACGATACTGACCTTTTGAAATGCACTTTGATATCTGGTGATGAAAAGTGCTCTATAAGAGCTCACTATTGTCATCATCCAAATTATTATCCAATTTTTTGTGAGTTACAAACTGAAATAAGATTTTGGCCCATCTGGACCTAATAATCCTGGAGGGGGAAATAATTTAAAATATGAGTAAATGCTTCATGTATAATATATATGAAATATGCTTTTAACCTTCTTATTGAAATTGTGCACTTTGATTCCACATCTGATGTAAATGTTACAGTGTGGAATAGAGATTTTAATTAGTTTTTTTTCCCCTGGTAGAATATTTCTTATCAAGAGTATTTTCATTGCATTTTCCTGACTACAGTAAATCTGTAGATTTTATCATAGATTTAAATGCACAAAAAGTCATGGTTGTAACATAAATCACTCAAAAGTCAGGGAATGTCAAAGTGAAGGTTCAATGTGCTAGAACACCTCTGCGCTCTTGTGCCAGTACATTAAAATCTGTAATTACGTGATCAAGCACTATTTCTCAAATAATACAACATCTTTTTTTTTTTTCTGCTGAGGTTGGTGTTGCCTAGTGATTTCAGCACAGGACTGGAAATCAGGAAGTTCAGAGTTGTAATCCTGATTCTGCAGCTGTTGGCAACTCACTTAGCCACTCTGCTTCAGTTTCCCAACTTGTAAAAATGAAGATCCGTATCTACATCGCAGGTCTGTTATGAGGTATATTTAGATAATGATTGAGGCTTCCTACTTTTACAACTTTAGATAAACATTGAATTTCAGATAACATCTTATCATGTAATCAAAGAGTGTATGGTAATATATAAGCAGCAGGTGGCAGAGTTAAGGATGATTTCCTGGCTTTTAATTGAGTGTGCAACTTTGCCATTGCTGAATTCATAAAAGGTTTTATTTATTTATGCAATTTCCTAGGTTGTTTTGTTTTATTTGTTTTTTTGTTATCAAAATGAGAAAAGCGAGGTGGCACAAAGAAAGAGCCTTAGTCTCCCAGGCTTTCAATCTCCTTGAAAAATCCTTAATCCCAAGCAAATTCTCTTGTGTAATTTACAAACCCTACCAGCTTTACATCTACCTTTATGTGCACCATTTAAAAGTAAACAATATTTCCAAATCTGCATTCTCAAGCCTGCATTTTCAAACATTCACAACTTTATTTTAATTACGTACAAAGCTAAACAAATAACCCTATGTTGAGAGAACATTAACTTTGCAACTCAGAAGTTAGGAAATGCCAGAATTAAGATTGCACTGCAACCGTAGTTCACCACTCTTGTATGTATGCATTATGCTACAGTCTTCAATGACATGCACATATTCAGTTTTTTGGCCATGTCCCCAACCTCAATCAGTGCACAGAAACAAAGGTGCTCCCTGAATGGGTAATTATTCAATATTTTATCCTCACCATTCAGTGTGTGGCCTAAGTCTTATTTACCTTATACTATCCAAATTCTTTGTTGATTTCAAAATTATTAATTTCCTCATGGGCTTTTCTATGGAGCTCATCACTGAGGTGTCTGAGAGCTTTACAAACATTAAAGAATTTATCTTCACAACACCCCTGTTAGGTAGAGTGGTGTTATTTTCAGTTTACAAGGGAGTTTTGTGGTACAGAGAGATGAATGGCAAAATTGTCAAGTGTCCTCTAATTTGGGTGCTCAACTTAAGATGCCTACGGTCTTATTTTTCAGAGAACTTAGTATTTTTATAGCGCTTTATATGTTCACAGCAGAGCTCCCTTGCCCAGCAGCATATAACAATTCTGGGGCAGAGTCAGGGATAGTATCCAGTTCTCTAGGGTAGCACTGGACTGTCTTAAAAGAAACCACCCTTTCTCTTCCTGCAATTGCCTGCATCATTCAGTGTATGCCTTCCAATTTCTGCAACCGATGAGGCAGGGGTCCTGTAAACAGCTTTATTCACTGCACAGTCCTGATTCATTTGCCTGAGCCCCATCTATCTTGTGCGCTGAATGGGGCAAATGTCCTGTGTGGGGAAGAGAGCATGGGGAGGAAGTATGTAATCATGCAATTAAAGACTGTATCATAATGCATACATACAAGGGGAAGGAAAAAAGTTTGCATAGGCAAAAGTTCAGCCTGAGACAGACATGTGACATGGAACATTTTAGCTGGAATGCTTAAAATTTGGCACAGTGATAAACAACTGAAAACCGGTTTTTATAACGGAAAGTGTTAGGCTAGGTCTACACTACCCGCCTGAATCGGCGGGTAGAAATCGACCTCTTGGAGATCGATTTATCGCGTCCCATCGGGACGCCACAATCGATCCCCGAATCAACGCTCTTACTCCACCAGCGGAGGTGGGAGTAAGCGCCGTGGACGGGAAGCCGCAGAGGTTGATTTTGCCACCGTCCCTACAGCGGGGTAAGTCGGCTGCGATACGTCGAATTCAGCTACGCTATACGCAAATTCAGCTATTCGCGTAGCTGAATTTGCGTATCTTAAATCGACCCCCCCCCCCCCCCCCCCCCCCCGTAGTGAAGACCTGCCCTGAGACACCTTAAACTATAGGCATTGCTGCCAGACCTGACTGTTGCACATTCTTTTTTTTACATTTAGCAAAGCAAGTATAGTTTACTGGGGATTGTTTACATATCAGATGTGAAGTTTCAAAGAAGTCGTTATTGAATTACCACACCTCTTCCATCTCAGTATTTTCTTCAATATTTCTTTTATCATAACTGGAAAATGGCTTAATGGCTTTAGCTCGGTCCACCACACAAAAGAGACCTTTCAGCAGAGACCAGGCACTGAAGAATTCAGGCCAAAGGATGGATGCATCTTTCCGAAAGGGAATGGAGAACTAGACTGGAAACTTCTGCAACACTGATCAAATCCAGTACTCCTGCTACTATAAATAATAAGCCAGTTATGCACATTACAATAGTAATATCCATTCAGGGTTATAAGTGTTTCTTTTAAGAGGGATATATTCTGCTTCATGGGCTGTGGGGTTTACATGGTAATCATCTATTGATATTAATGTCAAAAACTGCACCACTTAGACCTTAATCCTGGTCTCATTGCACAGTCTATGTTGCTTCCGTTATCGCACAAAGCTACTCTTTTCACAGTAAGTGTCTCGCTGTAAGGTGGTAGTGAAGACTGCCAGCTTTGAACAGGCAGGATGTCTCCCCTTGCTGGTGTGGTTCCATATGATGATGTCCATTTCAAACCACTCTTCAAGGAGGATTTTATGGCTAATGAGTTTTGGAATCAGTATTGCAAAAATAATCCTGAAAAGGAATATGCGGCTTCTTGGGAGAGTGCTTAGCTGTCCAATTCCATCTCCCTACCTGTGATTTACAGACCATGCAGATTTTATTCCCTACAGATTTGTCCTCTCTTCTTTCACTTTCCTATTTTCTTTGTCAAAAAACACTATACTTTTTCTCGCATTGTCTCTCATAATCAATGGGTCATCAAACATGCTAACTGTTGACTCAAGTTCCTTTCTCCACCTCCATCCTGGATTCTCTCCAATCTGCCTATCACCCTTTCTACTCCGTTGAAACTTCTCTCACCTAAATTTCTTAACTTCTTCCTGGCCACATCACAGGGCCTCTTCTCTATCCTCATTCTTGACCTCTCTGCTCCTTTGACCTGGATCTCATCTTATTTCTCCAACATCTCCTCATGAATGTCACATCAACAACTTAAACTAAACATAGCGTGACGTTGCATTCCATATGTTTTATGGAAATATGCTAATGAGTGCAAATATAATGTTTATGAGTTTACTCTGTATAAAGCTTATACAGGGTAAACTCATAAATTGTCCACCCTCTATAACACTGATAGAGAAATATGCATAGCTGTTTGCTCCCCCGGGTATTAAACGGATTTATTTGGAGTTAAGATCCCATTAGGAACTGGGTGTCTGGGTGCTGGAGATAGGTGACCTACTGAGCAGTTTTTGGTTAAAGTCTGAAGCTTTGGGGGCATGGTCCAGACCTGGGTCTGTGTTGCAGCAGGCTAGCATGTCTGGCTCAACAAGGCAGGGTTCTGGAGTCCCAAGCTGGCAGGGAAAATGGTCTCAGAGGTAAATTCAGCACATCAGGTGACAGTCCCAAGGAGGTCCCTGTGACCGAACCCGTCACACATGACCATACTGAACTCTTTATTTTTTCCTCTAAATCTCTCCCCATTCCTCTTTCTCTAACACTACTGATCACAACACCACCATCCGCTGTCACTGAATCCCACAAACTGAAAGCCATGTTTGACTGCTCCCTCCCTCACATCCAGACTGTGTCTAAATCCTGCCATTTTTGCTTCACAGCATCTCTAATATCTGACTTTTCCTCTCTGTTCAGACAGTCAAAGTTTTCTTCTAAGCCTTATTAAACCTTCCATATGGATAACTGCAACCTCCTCCTCTCTGGTCTCCCTAACACCCAGTTAGTCCCCACTTCATTCCATTCAAACCACAGCTACCAAGATCATCCTCCTTGCTCAGTGCTCTGGCAAAGTCAACAGACTCTTAAACTATCTCTTCTAACTTTGTCACCACCACATCAAGCTTCTTGTTCTTACTGTCAGTACCCAGTGTAACTGCACCCCTCCTTGCTTACCTGACCTTGTCTTTTCTTTTTTTGGTATCTCTATTCAGACCTCCACTTTGCCAGTGATGCTGACCTTGTTGCCCCATTCATCCATTTCTCCCATAGCCACCTTCTGTCTCTTGTACTCTACCCACATGCTTGGAATACTCTGTCTGAGTTAATGCACCGGGCCACTTACTCTCTGATAATTCAAAACCCTCCTCAAGACCCTTTTCTGCTGGGAAACCTACAATAAATGAGCCAGCTAATAATTGATGTGTTGGAGGGCAATTGGGGTAATTTATGCAAGTAAATACAAAAATAATGATGTGACCATTGCAGAGGTGTTAACAGGCCATTCTATGGTTCCTTACACTATGTGCCAGCTACACAATCTGTTCCACCTTGCATTTTGCTGTGACACTGCAAGTTCTTTTCCCAGACCTGAAGAAGAGCTCTGTGTAGCTCAAAAGTCTGTCTCTCTAATATCCTGGGACCAACATGGCTACAAATACACAGCATCCAACCACCTCCTGTCCATTCTACATGCATATTTCATCTCCTTCCCTCCACCTTTGTCCAGTTATTTTGTTTTTAAGAGTCTAAGCTCTTTGGGATAGGTACTGTCTTTTTATGTCTCAGAAAACATGTAGCATAGTATAGGTACTATCACTGTCTAAGGCTATGGCTACACTAGAGTGTATGGCTGCACCACTGTAAGCTCTCTGTGTAGCCGCTCTCTTTTAAGGTACTCCAGCCCCCACGAGCAGTGGTAGTTATGTCAGTGGGAGAAGCTCTCCCACTGACTTAGCACTGTTCACACTGTTGCTTAAATCGGTATAAATTATGTTGCTCAAGGGGTGGCTAGTTCAGACCCCTGAACAACATAACTTATGTCGACTTAAACTGTAGTGTAGCCATAGCATAAGGAAATAATTAATAAAGAAAAGACATAAGCAAGATATACTCTGATGCCTAGTTACATTAAAAGTACTATCACCTTGTGTTTATTCTTAATGAAATAAATAGAAACTGAATACTCAGCAGTGACCCCTCTTCTCTGTCCAATTTAGGAGCACCATTAACCAAAAGGGAAGCCCAACGGGAGCTCCACCCATTTCTTGGCTAGCAAGATGGTGAGCATGAGACAGGATCTGAGCATAGAATGCTTTAAATAGGAGAAGTTTTCAAGGCTGAGCTCAGGACTTAGAGGACCCTCAAGAATGGTGGGAGCTAACTGTCATGGTAAAGATAGTTCTCCTTCCAGATTAACTTGACATTTAACAAAAATACCAATGTTTGTTTTAGATTCTTGTTTTTCTTACTGGTAAGACTCAAGTTCATGTTTCTGTGTTACAAATGCAGCTCCCTGCACTGCAGTTTTTGTTGTTGATCTCATTGGTTCATGCAGGGAAACAGAGAATTATGAGCTCAGGTTCTGGCAGGAAAGTAAAAGAGCAAATAATTTTCAGATTTTTTTATTTTAAGATGCATATTATTTGTAATTTAGTTTCACCCATCTTAATGTTTTTGGATCTGAAACAGTATTTTGTATTGTAATAAGCAGGGAAGTGCATGTGTGCCATTGCCTTTTGCTGAATATCAGAGCTTGTCCAGACCTGTGCTGCTAACAACTAGTGGAGATTCTTCAGTAACTCCAGTGGTTCTATTTTCACTGAGTTCTAATATTGTGAATTTCCAAATGGCTGTGGCAACGATGAAGGCCTAGGTAGCCAAAGGTTATTTATTTTCAGATCCTCCCTATTCACCTTTAATGGGTGAAATATAAGCAGTATTTATTGCCAAAATGTTCCTTTTAAAATAATTAACGAAGCTATTTGCAAATTACAAATAAAAACATTTTTACTTGGAGTAAATCAGAGTTGTAATTGTCTTAAATGAGACACAGACTATTTAACTTTAGGCTAATATCTTGTTAGTTATGCAAAGTAGCCTAACAATAGAAATTCTCCAAATTTGCAATTTTCCCCTTTAGCTTACTGAAGGAGTCTGAAGATACAATTTTACAGTAACAGAAAGCCCTTGTATTTAACTTTGGCTTATTTTCCACTAGGGGGAGGTGTAGAGTCAGGAATGTTTGCTTTTTGTTTAAAACTGGTTTTTATTATTATTATTTAGTTTCATTCCAGTTTTCTGTGTAAAGTGAAGCTATTAATATATGATAGTGAGATCACAGCTCTGAATTATGGCTTTCTTACCAGCATCAAAATTGTATATGACAAGTTTTATTAACCCCAGCTGACTGTAAATGACTAAACACCATACAGGTTTATTGTTTGATTTTAAAGCTACTCTGGCTTCAGTTTGCAAAATAGAAGGGGGAAGTGAACAAAGAGAGGATGGCTACAGCTCAAGGAGCAGAAAGGTTTAAAAGATATTTCTCATCTTTTCATGTGTATGCATTTGTATATGCATTGTGTGTGTAATTTTATATGCGAATATACTCAGTGTGTGGTGTGCAATATCTAAAATTTCCTGTTTAGTGTTTTTATATTTTGAGCTATTTTTCTGATAGCATTAATGAGTTTCTGAAGACAGTGTGCCCTTGATTATGATGTCCTCAACCCCCAAAGATGAGTCTGTGTATATCATGGGCTGTGTTTTTGTATTGATTTTCTTTTAAAGTTTTTACTATATTGTTATAGTCTGAATATAAACCTTTGGGAGAGAAGCAGAATCTCTGTGTTAAATCCATCTGCTTACCTGCCCAGCAAGGGATTCCAAAAACATTCACCACCTGCAAAGCAGTAGTTTGTTTCTAAATAAAAAAATCTCAGTATTAGAGTTCAAAAATGTTTTCTATCCACCATCTGTACTTTACTGATGAGAAAGCAATCCACTGGATATTTTGAGGAGTTCATTGTATCTCTTTGATTTTGTACCTTATCATTTTGTTATGTTAAAGTTCTTTAAAAGATCCTTGTTACCATTATTACCACTATTATTTTAAAATTGTATTTTAATTCACTGCACTGGCAGATTTGGAAGCTGAAGCAAGAAGGAGAAATGCACAGATGTTTGTAACCCTCTTTCCCTCCAGTATTTAAATAAATATGGCAATGAAAGCAAGAGGCTTGAATTTGGAATGTTCTGCCCAGTAGTGAACTGTCCCCAAACTACATGACAATTCTGAAAAAAATGTAACCCCCGGTTGTCTTGCTCCAGTAGATTAAGAAATTGCAATCATTGCTATAAATTGTTGGAGCATCTCTCGAATTTCAGAATGCTTATGGAATTACTGCCACATTCCAAACTTAGTTTAAAAATAAAATTAATGTTTTAAATGAAAATGTATAGGATTTCTTTCCCCACCATGTTTGGTCCCTGGAGGGGGTATCTGTATAAATAGAAACTTGCTTCTTTTAAATTGGTCAATATGACACAAACACTGGATTATGGCATCCCTTTTTTATTACTGACGTGTAATATGTCAACATCACCACTGCACTAGTTCCTCCCCCCTTTGTGGGCAGTGTCAATAAAGCGACCACAAGCTTAATGGGCCACAATGACTGAACTCCTGTGCCATCCCTGAGCTGGTCCATCCCCCCAACTCTGGTGATGGTCAGATCAAGGTACAGCACTTACCTTTTTGACAGAGCCTTCCCATACCATCAATGCTCCAATTCATTTTAAAAACACTACACAAAGTCTGCCCCAAAGGAGCAGAGAGAGAAAACCACCTCTTTGTTCAGGTTTTTGTTGTCATTAATTTTGTGCAGCACTTGGCTACCATGGTGACAAGTGCTATATAAAAGCCTCAGATAACTCTGTCTCAGGGCAGTTTGGATTCTTGTTCACCCCGCTACAAGTGGCATTAATTGTAACCCCCTGCACTAAAGTCTGGACCAAATAGGTCGTGGAGACTGAATTCTCCTTTCTCTGCACATATTCGCTGCAGAACTGGTTTGAGGCATGTTGGTGCAAGGTAGTGTGTGAAAAGCTTTCACTCCCACTGTCCATTGTGTAAATCCCCAATAGCTACACTGAGGTCTTCAGGCTCAAGAACTGTCAGGCCAGCATCTTCTACCAGCACTAACTTTTGCCACTTTTTGATTTTTAATTTTTGCCCCTTAGGGTAATGTGA
Organism: Chrysemys picta bellii; assembly: GCF_011386835.1. Lineage (NCBI taxonomy): Eukaryota > Metazoa > Chordata > Testudines > Emydidae > Chrysemys > Chrysemys picta. The sequence continues at coordinate 44,520,818 of NC_088800.1, forward strand.
CTTCTGTTATTACTTTGATATCTCAGCATAGCCTCCACGGACTCCTATTGATATCACAATGTTCTCTCCATACACGTGCCCATACACTGGCATGAGTTCATTGTAAAGTCAGTTGGCAGCTAGGGTTTTAAAATAATAATAAAAAAACCCCTCTGACAAAAGAACTATTCAGTACATTCAGGGTGCAATCTTGGTCCCACTGAAGTCAATGGCAAAACTCCCATTGACTTCAATGGGGTTAGAAGTTCAAGCTAAGATACCCTAGGGACAAATTCATCCTTATTATAATCCCATTAATTTGAAAAAAACATAGTTACAAGAGGGATGGACTTGTTCAATTATGTCAATTTCTCTTAATTTTAAAAACACCTAAAAGCCCAAGCTCCTAGGGATTGATTGCATGGTTCATTTTAAAATGTAGCCTTTTTAGTTAGAACTTGGCAAAAAGCAATTGAATCCATTTCCAAATTCAATGTTTCCTATTCTCTCTAATAGTACAACTGTTCCATCTTTTTCAATTTTTTTCTCTTGCTAAAAAAAAATATTTGGGTACCAAAGTGTATACCCAATGTTAGCCCATCTGGATTTATCCAAGGTCTCTAATGGAGTTGCCAAGTTTCATTCCACTATAGAGATGCTATTAGAGACAGTACAGTAAGTAATGTACAGAGGGCTTTAATTTCAAGGCAGAATCACGTGCACAAACCCACCGTCAAATGAGAGGATTCAAAAATTAAATGGAGAAGTTTTATTTCTGAATTTCTTATTCCGATTGGCCTAGTTTATTGCAATAAGTAGTTAAATCAGCAGCTGAGAGAAACTCGGGTACAATCCCCTGTTGATGATGGCTGGAAGTGAGCATACTAAGACTGCTGCTTATTATAAATAAATTGGATAGCTTCCCTGTTATCTTGTCGTCCTCCTCATTTATCTTCACCGGCTGTCTCTCTTCATATGTCTAGATTGTAAGCTTTAGGGAAAGGATGATCTTTGTATTATATATGTGTACCATGCCCAGCACAATGGGGTTCTGATTAGGACCTCTGGGTGCTACTGCATACAAATAATGCATTTAATAAGAAATCCTGATTCTGAAATGAAGTTCTTCTCTTCTGTTTGTTCTCTCTCTCTCTCTCTCCCCGGTGTCCATGTTCTGGGATTTTGAGATTTGTGGTTTTGATCCCCATCTTTTAACGTGTCCTCTGTGTGGTGGTTCTCTCTTCCTCTTTACCCCATCTCCTTGTGACTTCTGTTTGCTTGCCTCTTGTCATGATTGGTGGCCTTCCTCCCAGTTTCACCTCAATCCACTAAAGCTTGGCTTTCAAAGCTCATTTGGGGGGAAGGTGAAATGGAGCAGGGCTCAAAGTATCTCAAATAAACAGAGGTGCTAGGAGAGATGAGCATATTGAATGGGGCCATGACTCTGCCCCAGTTCAGTTTTTCATTCAGTGAGGCCAGCAGCTGAGAGCCTGGGTGCAGGAAGCATCTGTGAATCTCTTCTCCATCCCAAGAGGAATGTCTGGCCATCCATTGATCAAAGCTCTGAGCTGGAACAATGCTAAGGTTCCCCCACTCGGCTGGCACAACTGAGAAAATGTGGGGGCAAGTGAAAAGTCAATTTGAAGGCCTGTGTACTCTAGCCATGTTCACAGTATAAAGGCAGTTCTTTTTGGCACCTGGCATCCTCTTCTTCTAGAGAATGATTGCTGCTCTTGGAATCATTTCTCCTGATATTCCCTGTATTTGGAGCCTTTCAAGATATTTCTGACACTCCAGTGGCTTCATAAGCCTTTAATTAAAATGGAAGAGTGCTGTTTAATGGCTTGTATATAAATATGCTGCAATTACACAATATGAGGAATCACAAATAAATTAATTTAATGTGGATGTTTTCACAGAAGGTATGAATTCTGAGTTTCAGTCCTTGGAGAAAAATCTCTAATAGGGCAAGCAAAATGAAGAGAGATGACAGTGCTGCGAAGACACACAGTTCTGGACATCTTATACTGTTCTGTCTGTCTCTTCCACTACAATTAGTTTCTTAAAGGGACACTGTCAGAAAAATCACGTAGATGGAAGTGGGCTGTGCAATCAATCACCGGCCACTGGGAAAACAGTGAATCTGGGCAGATTCCCCTTTGGATTCCATCAAACCACATCGGAGAATCTGGCATCTGCGTTGATTGAAGTATTTGAGCATAGGCTGAGGCCAAAATCGCTGCCTGATTCGCTGAATGAGACTTGCATTTGTAATCTCATAAGAGAGAAGCCCAGAAGATTAGGATGAAAGTCACGGAGCAGTCTCCCTCCTTAACACAGAGGTAAAAATTCAGACCAACTCTGACCTGGGTCTTGGACAAACTGCTTCACAGAGAACAGTCTGTTTTATGTCTGGCTGGAATGCTGTAGAACCTGTGTGAGCAGCTTGATAAATGTACTCCACTGAATCTGGCAAGGGCCCAGCCACATTCAATAGTCTCTCTCGGTGCTGAGAAGACCATGAGATCAAGTCAAGTGAGAGTATATGTTTCGGTCTCCAATTAGGATGGAATTCCAAATACATAGTATGCCATGTAGAGGTCTCCAATGTGCTGCTATAATAAATAGTTTCTGATCTTTTTTCAAATTCATTAGAGGGTTGAGACATGGTGAGAGATAAAAAGACTTCCTTTAAAAAGTGGAAGTCAAATTCTAGTGAGACAAATAGAAAGGAGCATAAACGCTGCCAAATTAAGTGCAAGAATGTAATAAGAAAAGCCAAAGAGGAGTTTGAAGAACGGCTAGCCAAAAACTCCAAAGGTAATAACAAAATGTTTTTTAAGTACATCAGAAGCAGGAAGCCTGCTAAACAACCAGTGGGGCCCCTTGATGATCGAGATACAAAAGGAGCGCTTAAAGACGATAAAGTAATTGCGGAGAAACTAAATGGATTCTTTGCTTCAGTCTTCACGGCTGAGGATGTTAGGGAGATTCCCAAACCTGAGCTGGCTTTTGTAGGTGACAGATCTGAGGAACTGTCACGGATTGAAGTGTCACGAGAGGAGGTTTTGGAATTAATTGATAAACTTAACATTAACAAGTCACCGGGACCAGATGGCATTCACCCAAGAGTTCTGAAAGAATTCAAATGTGAAGTTGCGGAACTGTTAACTAATGTTTGTAACCTGTCCTTTAAATTGGCTTCTGTACCCAATGACTGGAAGTTAGCTAATATAACACCAATATTTAAAAAGGGCTCTAGAGGTGATCCCGGCAATTACAGACCAGTAAGTCTAACGTCTGTACTGGGCAAATTAGTCGAAACAATAGTTAAGAATAAAATTGTCCGACACATAGAAAAACATAGACTGTTGAGCAATAGTCAACATGGTTTCTGTAAAAGGAAATCGTGTCTTACTAATCTATTAGAATTCTTTGAAGGGGTCAACAAACATGTGGACAAGGGGGATCCAGTGGACATAGTGTACTTAGATTTCCAGAAAGCCTTTGACAAGGTCCCTCACCAAAGGCTCTTATGTAAATTAAGCTGCCATGGGATAAGAGGGAAGGTCCTTTCATGGATTGAGAACTGGTTAAAAGACAGGGAACAAAGGGTAGGAATTAATGGTAAATTCTCAGAATGGAGAGGGGTAACTAGTGGTGTTCCCCAAGGGTCAGTCCTCGGACCGATCCTATTCAACTTATTCCTAAATGATCTGGAGAAAGGGTAAACAGTGAGGTGGCAAAGTTTGCAGATGATACTAAACTGCTAAAGATAGTTAAGTCCAAAGCAGGCTGTGAAGAACTTCAAAAAGATCTCACAAAACTAAGTGATTGGACAACAAAATGGCAAATGAAATTTAATGTGGATAAATGTGAAGTAATGCACATTGGGAAAAATAACCCCAACTGTACATACAATATGATGGGGGCTAATTTAGCTACAACAAGTCAGGAAAAAGATCTTGGAGTCATCGTGGATAGTTTTCTGAAAATGTCCACGCAGTGTGCAGAGGCGGTCAAAAAAGCAAACAGGATGTTAGGAATCATTAAAAAGGGGAGAGAGAATAAGACTGAGAATATATTATTGCCCTTATATAAATCGATGGTACGCCCTCATCTTGAATACTGCGTACAGATGTGGTCTCCTCATCTCAAAAAAGATATACTGGCACTATAAAAGGTTCAGAAAAGGGCAACTAAAATGATTAAGGGTTTGGAACGGGTCCCATATGAGGAGAGATTAAAGAGGCTAGGACTCTTCAGCTTGGAAAAGAGGAGACTAAGGGGGGATATGATAGAGGTATATAAAATCATGAGTGATGTGGAGAAAGTGGATAAGGAAAAGTTATTTACTTATTCCCATAATACAAGAACTAGGGGTCATCAAATGAAATTAATAGGCAGCAGGTTTAAAAGAAATAAAAGGAAGTTCTTCTTCATGCAGCGCACAGTCAACTTGTGGAACTCCTTACCTGAGGAGGTTGTGAAGGCTAGGACTATAACAGAGTTTAAAAGAGAACTGGATAAATTCATGGTGAAGTCAAGTCCATTAATGGCTATTAGCCAGGACGGGTAAGGAATGGTGTCCCTAGCCTCTGTCTGTCAGAGGGTGGAGATGGATGGCAGGAGAGAAATCACTTGATCATTGCCTGTTAGGTTCACTCCCTCTGGAGCACCTGGCATTGGCCACTGTAGGTAGACAGGATACTGGGCTAGATGGACCTTTGGTCTGACCCCGTACGGCCTTTCTTATGTTCTTATGGTGCCCCCATTCATCTATGCTCTTTGACCTCTCACTGCAACTCTCATGGATTGGTCTGGTCAAACCCTGCTATTTAGGCTATTACGAAGTCTCTGTATGTGTAGGTGACACACTGCTGTTGTTTGCCAGCCCAGCTCACTCTAGTTCAGATGTTCTGTGGGTAATCATCAATATAGAAAAATGCCTGGCTATTGAACCAGTAGTCCTTGAGGCAGAGAAAAAAACAATTTGCGGTATGCCTTTTCTTTGTAGTTAGGGACACTGAAACAGCTAGGGATTCATATCCTTTCCTGTTGTATCTGTAAATTATCTCCCTTTCCTTCCGAAAATGCACACTGACCCTTGGCACTGGAAAGATCTCTGTTAGCTGTGAAAGTGAATATAGTCAAGATGGTTACTCTTCCTTGTTTTATCTATCATACTACTATACTCTTTATCAAAATATCTTTTTTGAGAAAATTAGCTCTCTTATCTGTTTGGAAAGGTGGGAAACCTAACTTAAAGTGGTCTGTCTTTTGTGGCCTTGGAGAGATGGGAGGACTAGAACGCTCTAATTTTAAACTGTATTACTAGGCTTTCTTGCTCAGTGCAGTACAACACTGGCAAAGTATATTACAGTTTTGACTATGGCTATTACAGTTTTGACTATTGATGATCCTATCAGGCTAATATGTATTGGGATTTAGAACTGGGTAGTGGCCAATTTACTACACCTTTTGTGATTTACAATATCTTAATTTATAACCTTGCCAACAATGTCCTATAAGGAGAAGGTTTTGTTGGACTATTGCATCGTAAGTAACTTGCACATGAAGGACATTATGGAACTGCAGGCATCCTGCATAACTGAAGAGGATGGCAAAGTGACAGCTCTACCCTGCCAGACCTCCTAATGAATCAACAACTTTGAACAAATCAAGAACTATTTAAGCAACAACTTAACTCTGCCCTTGTAGTGACCCAAAGGAGGGGAAAAAAAGGAAACACTTCAAAACTTAGGCTCATCTAATCTGGGACCACAAATGGTAAAATGCCTTAAACATAATTAAGGATATGATTTAACATGGAGGTCATGGAAATAATAAATTCCATGACTTTACCGGATCTCCGTGACTTCTTTGGCTTCAGCTGTCAGTGGCTGTGTGCCCGCATGGCTGCGACCAGGGCTGGAGCTGGGACTGTGCACGGCTGCACTGGAGCTGCAGCTGTGCACCTGCAGCTGGAGCCAGGGCTGTGTGCCTGTGGCTGGAACTGGGGCTGTGCACCCCTGCAGCTGGGGCTTGGGCTGTCAGTTCCCCCATGCCCCATGACAGGACTTGGGCTGTCAGTCCCCCCCTCCCACCATGGGGCTCCAGCTGTCATTCTCTTCCCCCCCCCCCACTTCCAACCCTCCCCCTGTTTATTTTTAGTAAAAGTTACAGACAGGTCATGGGCTCCCATGAATTTTTGTTTATTCCCCGCAACTTGTTTGTGAATTTTACTAAAAATAACAGTGACAAAATCTTAAACATAATTATAGGGTCATTGCATAGTGCCACAACAGGGCAGAGTTAGGGTTGTTTGGGTGCCCAAATGTGCATTTCCACACCTTAACATATTTTGACTTCTTTTAAGTCTAACTCTGAATTTCCTGGGCTTAAAATTCTAATTTTTTGCAGTAATTAAATCGTCCCTGTAGTGTGTGTTATCGTAGAATATCAGGGTTGGAAGGGATCTCAGGAGGTCATCTAGTCCAGCCCCCTGCCCAGACAGATTTTTACCCAAGTTACTGATGTGTTCTGTTCTTAACTGTACTGCCATTTTAACAAAGATTTGTCTGGAAATGTAGTGTGAAAAGCAAATTGGCTTTTAAAATTTTTTTCCATTTCAATTATTCGAAGTGGTGTTTGTAACACAGCTGGAGAAACTTGCCAGCTAAAATGGGGGGAGGGGGGAAATTGTGGTGTTTTCACTTGTTTTTAACCTGCATTCTTTAAGTACTCTCTGTGTCTCACATGTTGTAACAATGAGCTGTGAGAGACTGCCACAGTGGTAGTATAGAATGCATGTTTCCTATTCGCTGCAAATCATAAAGTTAAAAGTAAATTAGTAAATTACATTAGTAAAGTTAAAAGTTTCTAAAAGATGATAATACTTGGATCTCCTGCCATGATCCACTCTGGATTTCTGAAATCTGCTGGATTCCCTCTTTCTCCTATCTGATCTTGACCTGTGCTGAAAGCTGGTGGCAGTTGCTATGGAAAATTTAAAGTGGTATTCCTATCTGTCTGTGCTGTCATTATGAAAGCCAAGTGCACACCTCTATTTGACAGTTGTATAGATGGGTCTGCATTCCATGGGGTGAGGACAGGGAGGAATGTGTCCTAGTGCTCTATCATCCTTTCTGCTGCTGCAACAATCTTTGCCTTGCTTTGCTTCTACTCGTCTGTCATTATACTGACTTGCAAACATTTAGCTTTTTTGCCAGTTGCTATGGTTACTTCTGGGCTGCCAGCATCTGCACTGCAGAAATGAGAAACAAGTAATATATTCCAAGTCTTAAAGAAATGCACAGGAATGGGTTAAACTTTTAAACCCAACATGAGCATTACCAGCCAAACAATACCCATTTGTGACTTGCCATGACTGCTGCAGGCTCCTAACAATTGATTTACTGAAGCATATTTCTCTTTCTTCTTCACTACATCAAAAAGATTTTTCATCAGTGGCTTCACCGTATCCCACAAAGGTGTGACATTTTGTAATCTTGCACAGTTTCAAAGAACTAATTTGACTTCTTTAAATTATTAACCGCTTCCTTAGCATGTCTATTCCCCAAGCTCTTTCTGTGTCTGTGGAAGCCCAAAACCGAACAAACCACTGTTGGCATTAGACCAGCGTTTCTCAAACTAGGATCCACGAGGGTATTCCAAGGGTCCGCGGGCCCCGCTGATCAACTCCCCTCCCCTTCCCTCCCTCATCTTCTCCCCCTCCCTCCTATCACCTTCTGCACGCCGGGGAACAGCTGAGGGAAGTGGTGCAGTGGGGGCAGGGCCTGGAGCTGTGCGGGGGTTTGGGGGTCAGTGAAAAAATTTTGAATCAAAATTTGGGGGTCCTCAGATTGCTAAAATTTGAGAACCTCTGCATTAGACTACAATGTATGCAAAGGCAAGGTGTTGGCATTGCTTGCTCCAGCAAGCTGCACTGGAAGGAGCAGATGTCTCACGTCTTATGAAGTGCTATTGTTCGGATTTTCAGTGAAAGAGGCTTATTTAGGCTATTCATTGAACAGTATGTTCTATCTATCCGTTTGGAAGTTTTGCTATCCTTTTGCTTTCTAACACTTAAAGGCAGATTCCCAGCTTTGAGTCAAGAGACTAATAGTGCTCCCTGGTGCAGATCTAGTTTAGGTTGTCCTGCATGTGGAGATTTTCCTTACCAAAGAGAAATTTTTCTGGCCTGATGTGTGTAGGGTGACCAGATAAGTGTGAAAAATTGGGACACTTTTTGGTGGGGGGGGTGCGGGAAGCATAGTTGCTTGTATAAGGCCTTGTCTACACTGGGGGGGAGGGATCGACCTAAGATACGCAACTTCAGCTACGAGAATAGCATAGCTGAAGTCGACGTATCTTAGTTCGACTTATCTCGCATCCTCACGGCGCGGGGTTGATTGCCGCGGCTCCCCCGTTGACTTTGCTTCCAGGGGGTAGTGTAGACATACTCTAAAACACAGCCTCTAAAATCGGGATCGTCCCAATAATATTGGGGCATCTGGTTACCCTACATGCGTGAGTGTTCTCTGCTGGATCATTTCTCAATGTTGTGTATGTTCTGCTAATGTTTTCCACACAGTGCCAGAGCTGCCAATCTTGGAGAGAAGGAACTGGCTGATACACCTGCACTATATCCGCAAAGATTATGATGCATGTAAGGTAAGAACTGGTCATTGGGAAATGGTTTACTTGTTTCATTGTTTAGTTCCTAAGCCAGATCTGTATTTTCTATAGGAAGTCTGAGTTGTGGTAAACATGTTCGGCTAGGGTCTCAGCTGGTGTTAATATGTGTAGCTCTATTGATCTCAATGGAGCTACGACAATTTATAGTACTTAACGATCTAGACCTCTGGTTAGCATTTCTAGGTATAAAACCTAAGGGGAAAAAATGGTATTTGCGGAATTACTCTTCTTAGGTAGAGAGTAGTATGGGTCCCAACTACATTCTTTCCTGAATTGACAGAGAGAAAATGTAGGTAAAGCAAATGTGAAAACTACTTTTTGTCTGTCTATATTTTGCCTTGTTTACAAATCTGTACAGTTTTAAGTTCTTCAAGTGCTTGCGTATGTGCATTCACAGTAAGTATAGGCATGCCTTGTGCACCAGTGCGAGAGAGATTTCCCTAGCAGTAACCATAGGGAAGGCCCCATCCCTGGTCACACTCCTACTTACCGTTGGTGGTCAGATCATTGGTGCTCTTTGAACTACTACTCAATCTAACTAGTGTTTCTCAAAAGCCTTTGGACTTATTTTCTTTTCTTTTTTCCTTTATAATTTTAAGTTTATTTCATTTGATTTAACGCTACTTTAGGGATTTTTCCAGCTGGCTGGTCCCTGGGATTCAAACCTTGCCTAGAATTCAAGAAGTTTACACCTGTTAATGACCCTCACTCCTACTGCCTCAAGTATTTGGGTGATGGCCACATCAGAGATGGGTGCTTTATCTTTCATGGCTTAAAGACTAGAACTAAGACACTAAAGCCACCTTGTTCATCTAAAGGAAGCTCTTTGAAGTGTTCCTCCGGTCATATCAGCTGAAAGAGGTCTCGGAAGATCCCCATCTCTGGGTCCGTCCTTTTCAAGGCCTAGAGAATCAGAGTTGTAGCCTCAAAAGTCCAAGCAAAAGTCTGCATCCAGCTTCTCGGCGTCTAGGGTGCAGGACTTCTCCCACAGAGAGTCAGTCAGGTACCAAAGGTAGAGGGTGCCCTGTGCCTTTCTACTCCCCGGTACCGGGTCACTCAGAGACCTAGGTCATCAGCTCCGGTGCCCTCTCAGGGACCATCAAGACAGGCTACTTTGGTGACAGATCAGTCTTCCCTGATCACTACAGATCAGCCGCTCATGTTGGTATCAACTATGATGGAGGCTTACATCACGGCTAGAGATTTACTATGCCTGTTGGTGCTGCCATTGTCTTTGCTTCAGAGCGAAGACCTTGTGCAGTACCAATGCAGCCTTCTAGAATAGATCATCGGCACCACGTCATTCATCCATAGCACTGTCTGCCTTGGGCTTGATACTGCCCCCTAGTGTGGGACTGGTTCTGGATTCCTTACACCATATATTAACAGCAGCCAGGAAGCCATCCATGCTGCCACTGGTACCATGCTTCTGACATAGGTCCTGATTAAGATTGCCAAAGACCCCTCCAGCTAACACGCCATCCTTTTTCTCCAAGTCATCATCAAACTCTGAAGTCAACTTTCAGGTGTCCTGGTACCCAAAGTCTAAAGCTTACTCTAGTAATTGCTGTCATTATTGTGGTTTTGAGAAGAGATTGTCCAAGAATTGGGACGCTTGGGCCAGACAAGCCTGGGGCCTGGTATCGTACCAGGGGAGTGGCCTTAATAGTTGCCTTGGGGGAAAACACCTCACGCCTCTTCCTCATCACCTGACGAGGTCCTGGTATGGGAGGCATCATCCCCAGTACTGGATGACTAAAGTATGCCAGGAGTTACTCAGGAGAATGGCAGCCTCTCTGGAACTTGTAGAGGAGAATACACACAAGCTCATTGACATTCTCCATCTTTCTGCGGAAAGGTAGCCCTACCTATGAACAATGCCATCATGAAGCCAGCTGAAACAATATGGCAGACCTCTTCCTCCATTCCTCTGGTGGCCAAATTAGTGGATCAGAAATACCAGGCTCCATCCCTGGAGTTTGAGTAGTTCTGTCTACATCCTAGCTGTGGCCACAGTGAATAAGAGAAGTTGTCAGGGCCAGGCTCAGACTACCTCCAGGAGAAAAAAGACTAAAAAAACTTTATCTCTTTGGCAGAAAAAATTATTCTATGCCAAGTCTACAACTCTGGATTGCCAACTATCATACCTTTTGGTTGTGCTATGACTTGTCCAATTGGGAAGCCATATCCCACTTTGTCACCAAGCTGCCTGAAGATTCAAGGGAGCAGTTTGAATTCGTCATGGCTGAGGATCGCTTCATCACTCATTCAGCTCTGCAGGCTTTCCTGAATGTGGTAGACTGCAGCCAGAATCATGGCGACAACTGTAAGAATGCACAAGTCCTCCTGACTGCATCTCTGAAGAATTGCAATAGACAACTGAGGACTTCCCCTTCAAAGGGTATTCCTTGTTATCATCCAAAATAGATCAGGCTTTGCATACCCTGAAGGACTCGAGAATAGTTCTGAAATCCTTGGGCCTCTACTGGCAACGACGAGGACAAAATATCATTCTCCATACCAATCTAGACATCAATGCTACCTCTTCTGTCAGGTTGACCAGCCTAAGAAAAAGCAAAGATTGCAGAGGACATAGATGCCTTCCACTTCCTTCAGGTTCGAGGGATCCCATGGGCTTGAAGCAGTAGATTTGACTCTTTTATGTAGAGGACAGCATGTCCCCCAACCTAGATCTATCTGGCCCTTCCCTGCATTTCCAGGTCAGGTTATTGCATTTCCTACATGCCTGGTGCAGTCCATCACCTTGGACAAATAGGCGATAAGTACAGTGGAATCAGGATATACCTTGCATTTCCTTGCTATTCCCACCCCTTTTCCCAGTCCCTCTTTAGGGATCCCTGTCACGAGTCTGTGCTAAGGCAAGAAGTGCAGATTCTACGTTCTTTGGGAGCTATAGAAGAAGTGCCCCCTCCTCAGTGGTCAGGGTTTTTTATTCCCAACACTTTCTCATTCTCAAAGCCACAGGAGGTCTCATATCAATCCTAAATCTTTGGAACCTGAACAGGTATGTCAAGAAGACTTTCTGGATGGTTTCCCTGGCCACAATTATCTTTTCTCTAGGTCCAGGAGACTGGTTATTTCAACATCTTCCAAGACATTTCTGCCTCTCTCCAGGTTTCAAACTCCGCAGGACCTATGTGTGTTCCTCAAGGAGCATCCCTGGACCACTGTAAGGGATTGCCTCAGGATTCTAGGTCATGAGGCGGCATGTATATACGTCACCCCGCACACCAGACTTCAGACCGCTGCAGGCATGGGTCAGCTCGGTCTATCATCCTCAGATTCACCTCTGAGATGAGCTATTTTGTGTTTCAGACACCATGTTGTCTTCTCTGAACTGGTGGCTGAGCCAACCCAACATGTGCAAAGGAATTGCCTTCTCTCCCATCAATGACTATGGTAACACATGCCTTAGCCATGGGATGGGGAGCACATCTGTGATAAATGAAGGGGGGGAGATAGCTCCCTTTTATGGATACGCAGCCAGCCAATTAGCTACAAAATCCCTGTTGATAGCTGTTCTCTGCTTGCTTTACCTGTAGAGGGTTAAAAAAGCCTATAGGTAAAAGGAAGGAGTGGACACCTGACCGAAAGAGTTAATGGGAGGGCTAGAACTTTTTAGAATCGGGGGAAAAAACTTTCCCTTTGTCTGTCTCTGGTTGTTCTCCCAGAGAGGAGACGCAGAGCAGCAATGCTGTAAGACACTTTAAGCCAGGTATGGAAAAGACCATCAGATCATACCTAGAAACTCCTCATTTGAAACCCCAGATATGTAAGTAGATCAAGAAATGTCTAGGAAGACAGAATTAGGTTTATCTCTTTTATTTCTTTATGGCTTGTGGACTCCTCTGTGCTAACCCCAGGTGCTTTTGTTTTGCTTGTAACCTTTAAGCTGGACCTCAAGAAAACCATCCTACTGGCCATGCTGGGGTGAACAGAACCAAAGACCGTTTGGGGAAGTCATTTCACTGGGAGGGAATGGGCAAGGACATTTCTATCTATGTCCAGTCTTGTGAGGTGTGCCAGAGGGTGGGAAAGCCCCAAGACCAGGTCAAGGCCCCTCTCCAGCCACTCCCCATCATTGAGGTTCCATTTCAGGGTGTAGCTGTGGATATTCTGGGCCCTTTCCATAAAAAGACACCCAGAGAAAAGCTGTATATACTGACTTTCATGGATTTTGCCACCCGATGGCCAGAAGCAGTAGCTCTAAGCAACACCAGGGCTAAAAGCGTGAGCCAGGCATTGGCAAACATTTTTGCCAAGGTAGGTTGGCCCTCCGACATCCTTACAGATTCAGGAACTAACTTCTTGGCAGGGACCATGAAACGTCTTTGGGATGCTTATGGGGTAAACCACTTGGTTGCCACCCCTTACCACCATCAAACGAATGGCCTAGTAGAAAAATTTAATGGGACTTTGGGGGCCATGATATGTAAATTTGTAAATGAACACTCCAATGATTTGGATCTAGTATTGCAGCAGTTGCTCTTTGCCTACAGGGATGTACCACATCCCCGTTTGGGATTTTCAACCTTTGAACTCGTTTATGGCCACAAAGTTAAAGGACCATTACAGTTGGTGAAGCAGCAATGGGACGGGGTTACATCTTGTCCAGGAACTTAACATTTTGTAACCAACCTGCAAAACACCCTCAAAGACTCTCTAACCCTTGCTAGGGAAAACCTACAGGATGCTCAACAAGAGCAAAAGGCCTGGTATGATAAACGTGCCAGAGAACGTTCCTTCAAAGTAGGTGACCAAGTCATGGTCCTGAAACTGCTCCAGGCCAATAAGATGGACGCATCGTGGGAGGGGCCATTTATGGTCCGAGAGCGCCTGGGAGCTGTTAATTACCTCATAGCATTCCCAGGCCCTACCCTAAAATCTAAAGTATACCTTGTTAATTTTCTAAAGCCCTTTTATTCCTGAGAAATCAAGGTTCTCCAGTTTACAGCTCAGGAGAGAGATGACGCTGAGTGACCTGAAGGAGTGTACTATGAAGGAAAAAGCAACAGTGGCGTAGGGCATAAGCAGCGACAGCAAATCCAGGAGCTGCGCACCAGCTTCACGCCAATGTTTTCAGCCACCCCAGGACAAACAAAACGGGTATACCACTCCATTGACATAGGTGATGCTTGCCCATTTAGAGCCCAACCCTACCGGATGGCTCCTGAAGCCAAAACCTCAATAGAAAAGGAGATCAAGGACATGTTACAGATGGGTGTAATCCTCCCCTCTGAGAGTGCAAGGGCCTCCCCAGTGGTTCTGGTTCCCAAACCCGATGGGGAAATCCGCTTTTGCATGGACTACTGTAAACTAAATGTTGTAACTTGCCCAGAAAACTATCTAATGCCATGCACAGATGAGCTATTGGAAAAACTGGGACCTGCCCAGTTCATCTCCATCTTAGACTTAACTAAGGAGTACTGGCAAGGGCTGCTAGATGACCCCGCCAAGGAAAGGTCAGCCTTCATCACCCATGTAGGGCTGTATGAATTTAATGTGCTCCCTTTCAGACTGCAAAATGCACCCGCCACCTTCCAGAGACTGGTGATAACCTTCTGGCTGGAGTTGGGGAATTTGCAGTCGCCTATCTTGATGATGAGGCTGTATTCTCAGATTCCTGGGTAGAACACCTGGAACATCTCCAAGCTGTCTTCCAGCACATAAGGGAAGCAGGATTAACCGTTAAGGCTAAAAAGTGTCAAATAGGCCTAAACAGGGTAACATACCTTGGACACCAGGTGGGTCAAGGAACTATCAACCCCTAAAGGCTAAAGTAAATGCTATCCAAAATTGGCCTGTCCTTAAGTCACAGACGCAGGTCCAATCCTTCTTGGGCTTGGGCAGGTATTACAGACGATTTGTACCACACTGCAGCCAAATTACCACCCCACTGACCGACCTGACTAGGAAAAAGCAGCCAAATGCAATTCAGTGGACTGAAAAGTGTCAGAAAGCCTTTAACCAGCTTAAAGTGGCCCTTACGTCTGACCCTGTACTAAGGGCCCTGCACTTCAACAAATCTTTCATCGTAATCACAGATGCGTCCGAGCGTGATGTAGGAGCAGTTTTAATGCAGGAAGGACCAGGTCAACAATTCTATCCTGTCATGTTCCTCAGCAAAAAACTTTCTGAGAAGAAAAGCCACTGGTCAGTCTCAGAAAAAGAATGTTACACCATTGTGTATGCTCTGGAGAAGCTACGCCCATACATTTGGGGACGGCGTTTCCACCTGCGAACTGACCATGCTGTACTGAAGTGGCTTCACACAGTCAAAGAAACTAACAAAAAACTTCTTCGGTGGAGTTTAGCTCTTCAGGACTTTGATTTTGAAATACAACACATTTCAGGAGCCTCTAACAAAGTGGCTGATGCACTTTCCTGGGAAAGTTTCCCAGAATCAGCCTGGTAAAAATGTTCCTGTATTCTAAGTCATTGTAGTCTTTGAAATGTGAAAAATACTGTTTAGTTCTTCATGTAATTTGTAGTAAAATTAGAGGTGCATGTATCTTATTAACTTTGTTTCTTAAACCTCCAGGAAGAAATCCCAGCCGGTGTGGACCCGACCTGAACCAGTCTGGCCAGCACCGTCTATGATTTGGGGGGGAGGGGGCGTATTATAAATGAAGGCGGGGTAGCTCCCTTTTATGGACACCCAGCCAGCCAGTTAGCTACAGAATCCCTGTTAGTCGCTGTTCTCTACTTGCTTTACCCTGTAAAGGGTTAAAAAAGCCCATAGGTAAAAGGAAGGGAGTGGGCACCTGACCAAAAGAGCCAATGGGAGGGTTAGAACTTTTTAAAATCGGGGAAAAAACTTCCCCTTTGTCTGTCTCTGGTTGTTCTCCCGGAGAGGAGAGACAGAGCAGCAATGCTGTAAGATGGTTTAAGCCAGGTATGGAAAACCATCAGATCATACCTAGAAACTCCTCATTTGAAATCCCAGATATGTAAGTAGATCAAGAAATGTCTAGGAAGATGCAATTAGGTTTATCTCTTTTATTTCTTTATGGCTTGTGGGACTCCTCTGTGCTAACCCTGGGTGCTTTTGTTTTGCTTGTAACCTTTAAGCTGGACCTCATGAAAACCATTTTTGATGCTTAATTATTATATTTGTTCTTTTTAAATCTAACAAGAGCCTAAGTTCCAGATGTATTTTTTTTCTTTTTGTTTTTAATAAAATTTACCTTTTTTAACAACAGGATTGGGTTTTTGTGTCCTAAGAGGTTTGTGCATATGTTGTTTAACTAGCTGGTGGCAACAGCTGTTCTTTTGTTTTTGTTTTTCTTTCTCAGCTCTTCCCCGGAGGGGGTGTGTGAAAGGAGGGTACCCACAGGAAGGAATTCACAAATGAGCCTTCCTTGTTTCTCAAAGGGGTTCTGCATTTGGGCAGTGGCAGCATCTACCCATCCAAGGTCAGAGAGAAGTTGTAACCTTGGGACTTTAATACAAGCCTGGAGTGGCCAGTATTAATTGTTAGAATCCTTGCGGGTCCCCACCTTCTGCACTCGAAGTGCCAGAGTGGGGGAATTAGCTTTAACAACATCCAAGCCCCGTCCAGGCCCAGGGGTTGTGGACTGCCCACTAAGCCAAGCTCCATATAAATGTTTGAGTTGCAAGTGATACTTTATGCATGTTAGTAGTTCCAGTCTCACATCCAAGGCAAGACTGTCCAGGTTCTCACCGATAACACCATAGTAGTGTTTTATGAGAACAAGCAAGGTTGCGCCAGATCCAACAGCCTTTGCCAGGAGGCAGTCAAGTTATGGAACTTGTTTATTTGGAACTCAGTCACTCTCAAGGCATCTCACCTACTAGGGGTTCAAAATGGCCTGGTGCATTGTCTGTGCAGATCGTTCAACGTGGACCACAAACGTCTCTCAACATGAACTTTCTAGTTTGGGTGTTTCACGTAGGGGGCTTTCTGTCTGTGGGACTATTTATGACTCGGTCAAACAGGAGGTGTCCCCATTTCTCTTTCAAGGCAAGTCACAGACGTGGGTCAGTATTGAAACCTTTCCTGTTTCCGGGGGACGAGGACCTCCTCTATGTGTTCTCACTAGTGCTCCGATTCCCAGGGTCTTCATCAAACTCAAGCAAGATCACAGCAGAATGATCCTTATTTCTCCAGCTTGTCCAAGAAAGACTTGGTATTCAGACCTCCACAAACTGTCCTCTCAGGAACCCTTACCATTGCCAGTGACCAAAGACCTCCTAATGGAGAACCATGCATCCATGCTGCACCTGAATCCTCTAGTACTGCACCTCACCACTGATGAATCATGCTGTTGAGTGCAGAGGAAGTGCATTGGTCATTTGCTATCCAGAACGTTCTTCTTAATAGCAGAAAACCTTCCCCCAGAGCTGCCTACCTAAGTGGAAACATTTCTCCATTTGGGGAGCCTCCCATAATGTGTGTCCAACTCAGGCCAGCATTCAGACAATCCTAGACTGTTTTTTGCAAATTAGAATTCAGTCTAGCATTCAGCTCTGTTAGGGTACATCTGGTGGCCATTTCAGCTTTCCATCCTCTGATAAATGGCAAGACTGTCTTAACTCACCCCATCACTTTCAGATTCTTGAATGGTCTGGAGAGATTATTCCCACCGGTCTGAAAACCAGTACCTTCCTGGGATTTGAATTTGGTGTTGTCTGCACTAATGGAACCTCTCTTCAAGTCTTTGGTGTTATGCTCTTCTTTGCACCTATCAGCAAAGGTATCATTTTTAGTGGTCATCACCTATGTCAGGAGGTAGGTGAACTGAATGAATTGGTCACTGATTTACCGTATACTGTTTTCTACAGGGTCCATCTTAGATCACACCCTCACTTCCTCTCCAAGGTGATCTATGAATTCCCATGAACCAATTTATGTACCTGCCAGTTTTCTTTCCAAAACTGCATGCACACAGGGTGAGAGAAGGCTCACCACTCTCGATGTTTGTCGCTTGTTGGCTTTTTACCTGCATAGGAATGTATGTGGCACCATCCAGTCACAACTCAGAGACTTTCCAAATGGATCACCAGCTGCATCACGGTGGCTTATGTTGCTAAAGGAGTAATGCTTCCGGTTAGACTCACAGTGCACTCAAGCAGAGCACATGCAACCTCAGCAGCATTTCTGGCACATGTCCCATCGTGGACATCAGTACAGCAACAACGTGGTCCTCAGATCATGCTTTCACCAGACATTATGCGCTCTCTGCCACTTCAAGGTAAGATGCAAATATAGCAAGGTGGTCCTACAATCTCTCTTCCAATGAGGCTCTGAGCTCTACCTCGTGAGGTATACCATGTACCTACAGTGTAATTGACATATGCAAGCACTCAAATAAGAAAAAACAGTTACTTACCTTCTCGTAACTGTTCTTCAAAATGTGTTGCAAATATCCATTACATGACCCACTCTCCTTCCCTGATGCATCAGAATCTACTAACAGGTTCCAGTGTGAAGGAACTGAAGGTGGAGCAACTCTGCCCTTTATATCTTGCTCATAGCACAAAGAGCTAGATAGTGAGCAGGGCCACCCCTACATGTACCACTAAGGAAGACTCTCTGGCACCGGTGCACAAGGCATATACACACCTGTAGTGTAACTGACATACAACACATCTTGAAGAACAGTTATTCTTAACTGTGGTTTTTTTTCCCCCCAGTTGATTCTCCTTACAGCCTTGTAAAACTCAAATATCAAAATGAATACAGGCTTCCCTTTTTTTCTAGTGACAAATAGGTTTTCCCAGATAATTATAACTCTATTGCATAGTGCAGAGTCTCTCAAAGATACTGCAGAGGCAACAGAAAGACATTGCATTGGGCAAACACCTCCCATAAGAGAGTGAGAGGAAAGGTCTTGACTTTGCTTGATTGAAGGTCATTCGTTTTACACATAATATGTTGCAAGGTTACAACTTCTTTTGATATGTCTTCAGTTTGGTGAATAGGCTGGAACTGTTCAGTGGTGCAGAACTGTAACGCAGAGCAAACAAAGAGTATAGTAAGTCATTTAAACAGTATGTTCTCTACACAAGATTAACACAGTTCATTAAAGGGGACCTGCAAAGGAGTAGGAGGAGGGGAATTGGCGGTTGGATTGGTTTTTTGCTACTCCTGCTTGTTTCCCTCCTTCTCCCCCCCTCCCTTTTAGAAATGTCAGGGATGTCAGGTCTTGGCTTTCCCTTGTCTTTGTTGGAGAACTTCTTGGCTGACTGGGAGCTCACTCAGCTACTAATTGAAGGTGCACTTTGAATCTTTAACACAGAAAGCTTTTCTCTCAAATCTTGGAGTTAAATAGGTGTAAACAAAATCAGTGCTGACAGTCTGAATAAAAATCACTTCCCCTCTCTATTAAGCTGGTTGCATTTAAAGAGGAACAAACCTAACTTTCTTTTCCTTTCTAGATCAGTTGTGAAGCAGCAGCTCTCACACTGGTCTGTGAAGCCCCAATAGTCTGTAAAGTCTTGGTGGCTCACAAAATGAAACATTGAGAACAAAGTCAGAAGGATTGGTCAGGGCTATGGCCTACGAAAGGATATCCCTTTCTCTCTTGCTCATGAATGTGCTCATGTGCACACACTTGTGGGTACATACTCACAAAGCAGACTCCAGAAAGAAGTATATAAAGGTCTAGTGTCTTAAAGAATGAGGGAATGAGTGGATCAGCCCCTCCCATTGTCACAGCCACAGTGATCTAGTCCACTGCAGACCATGAGGTTTAAATAGTGTTTGGGTTATTCCTTAAAAATCCATTATTGCGCAGATGTTTATTGAATGAACAGTTGCCAGGGCCGGTGCTACCATTAAGGCGAACTAGGCAGTTGCCTAGGGCGCCAAGATTTGGGGGCGGCAAAAAGTGGTGCGTTTTTTTTTTTTACAGCGTTCCTTCCCGAGCGCGCGGTCGCCGCTCCACTTCTCCCGCCTCCCAGGCTTGCAGCGCCAATCAGCTGTTTGGCGCCACAAGCCTGGGAGGGGAGGAGAATTAGAGCGGGGGTGGCGTGCTTGGGGAGGAGGCGGAGCAGAGGTGAGCTGGGGTGAGGAGCTGCCGCGCGGCTCCCGGGGGGGGAGGTGCTGTGGGGAGGGTACCTCGGGCCGGGGGGGTGGGGAGCTGCCACAGGGCTGGGGCGGGGCGCAAGGTGGAAGTTTCTCCTAGGGCGCAAAACTTCCTTGCACCGGCCCTGACAGTTGCCCTGTCAAGGCTTAGCTAAGAAGTGACTCTGATCTGTAAACTCTGATGGCAACAATCATTTCTTTATCAGCTCTCGGAGAGAGGCATCCTCCTTTGCATTAGTTCTTGATTTTCATAACTTTGACCTGAATTCTGCCTGACTTTTCCCCCCGACTTCTGTCTATTAAAGAGTTTTTAAAATCCCCATATTTTCCAATGATGCTAAGCATCATTGCAGAATGACTTGTTCCGTCACCTACACCTTCCAGAAATGAAAGGGTTAACTTGATTAGTACTTTTACACTTCCACTCCCTCCAATTTTGTTTTGGTGTTTCTGAGGGTTTTTTGGTAAATTTTACTGCTTGTTGAAATAAGAGACTGATGGTACTGGCTGTTAAATCCTGATGCCTTGGAAGCCGGCCAGATGCAAGACAAACTTCTGTACACAGCCCTAGGCTGTGACACCCTCTGCTATTCCTATACAGTCAGTAGCATAGGCATTGGTGCCAGACTGTGTTCAGTAGTTTTGTGATGCAGATACACACTTACCCAAGAGTAAACAGAGATTGTCAAAGACTTCACTTTGGGTATGTCTACACTACGGGATTAATCCGAATTTATATAATTCGAATTTGGGAAACAGATTGTATAAAGTCGAATGTATGCGGCCACACTAAGCACATTAATTCGGCGGTGTGCATCCAAGTACCGGGGCTAGCGTCGATTTCTGGAGCGTTGCACTGTGGGTAGCTATCCCATAGCTATCCCATAGTTCCCGCAGTCTCCCGCACCCATTGGAATTCTGGGTTGAGATCCCCAGTGCCTGATGGGACAAAAAACATTGTCGCAGGTGGTTCTGGGTACAGCCTCACCCCTCCCTCCCTCCCTGCATGAAAGCCACGGACAGCAGACAACCATTTCGCGCCTTTTTTCCTGGGTGAACACGCAGACTCCATACCATGGCAAGCATGGAGCCCGCTCAGCTCAAGACAGCAGTCATGAACATTGTAAACACCTCGCGCGTTCTCGTGGAGTTTATGCTGAGCCAGGACCAGAAAAACGAGGCGAGGAGGCAGCGGCGGCGGCAGCGCAGCGACAAGCGTGATGAGGACACGGACACGGACACAGAATTCTGTCAAACCGCGGGCCCCGGTGCTTTGGAGATCATGTTGTTAATGGGGCAGGTTCTATCCATGGAACGCCGATTCTGGGCAAGGGAAACAAGCACAGACTGGTGGGACCGCATATTGTTGCAGGTGTGGGATGATTCCCAGTGGCTGCGGAACTTTCGCATGCGTAAGGGCACTTTCATGGAACTTTGTGACTTGCTGTCCCCTGCCCTGAAACGCCAGAATACCAAGATGAGAGCAGCCCTCACAGTTGAGAAGCGCGTGGCAATAGCCCTGTGGAAGCTTGCAACGCCAGACAGCTACCGGTCAGTCGGGAATCAATTTGGAGTGGGAAAATCTACTGTGGGGGCTGCTGTGATGCAAGTAGCCAAAGCAATCACTCAGGTGCTGCTACGAAAGGTAGTGACTCTGGGAAATGTGCAGGCCATAGTGGATGGCTTTGCTGCAATGCGATTCCCTAACTGTGGTGGGGCAATAGATGGAACCCATATCCCTATCTTGGCACCAGAGCACCAGGGTACCCAGTACATAAACCGCAAGGGGTACTTTTCAGTGGTGCTGCAAGCCCTGGTGGATCACAAGGGACGTTTCACCAACATCAACGTGGACTGGCCGGGAAGGGTTCATGACGCTCGCGTCTTCAGAAACACTACTCTGTTTAAAGGGCTGCAGCAAGGGACTTACTTTCCGGACCAGAAAATAACCGTTGGGGATGTTGAAATGCCAATAGTTATTCTTGGGGACCCGGCCTACCCCTTAATGCCATGGCTCATGAAGCCATACGCAGGCAGCCCGGACAGGAGTCAGGAGCTGTTCAACTACAGGCTGAGCAAGTGCAGAATGGTGGTAGAATGTGCATTTGGCCGTTTAAAAGGTCGCTGGCGATCATTATTGACTCGCTCAGACCTCAGCCAAACCAATCTCCCCATTGTTATTTCTGCTTTCTGCGTGCTCCACAATCTCTGTGAAAGTAAGGGGGAGACCTTTATGGCGGGGTGGGAGGCTGAGGCAAATCGCCTGGCTGGTGATTACGCGCAGCCAGACACCAGGGCGATTAGAAGAGCACACCAGGAAGCGCTGTGCATCAGAGAAGCTTTGAAAACCAGTTTCATGACTGGCCAGGCTACAGTGTGAAATATCTGTTTGTTTCTCCTTCATGAAAACCCGCCCCCTTTATTGACTCATTCTCTGTAAGGACATGGAACACGGGGAGGGGGGAGGGGGGTTATACAGGGGCTGTAGCGGCACTCTGTTTTCCTGCAGCCGTTCCTGAAGCTCCACCAGACGCCGGAGCATGTCTGTTTGCTCACGCAGCAGCTCCAGCGTTGCATCCTGCCTCCTCTGATCTTCCTGCTGCCACCTCTCATCTTGAGCGTCTCTCCTGTCCTCACGTTGGTCCCTCCTGTCCTCACGTTGGTCCCTCCTGTCCTCACATTCACTGGCTTCTTTCCTATACTTTGAAACCGTGTCCTTCCACTCATTCAGATGAGCTCTGTTACTGCGGGTGGATTCCATGATTTCTGCAAACATCTCGTCTTGCGTCTTCTTTTTCCGACGCCTTATCTGTGATAGCCTTCGGGACGGAGGAGGGAGGCTTGAAGAATTTGCAGCTGCTGTAGGGAGGGGAAAAAAGAGAGAATTTTTTAAAAAGATACATTTTGCAGAACAATGCTTATACTCTTTCACGGTGACCAACACTATTCACGTTACATAGCACATGTGATTTCTGTGCAAGGTCGCATTTTGCCTCTTAATACTGAGTGCCTGTGGCTTTGCTGCTAGAGATCACAGGTCCGGGCAACAGAATTTGGCTTGCATGCGGCCATGGTAAGCCATTGTCTTTCGGCTTCTGCGCCCTCCTTTCCCACATACCAAGCAAAGCCCGTTGAGTGCTGCGTTTTTCCTGTTAACATTCAGCAGCAGCAGAAAACAAACTAACCACCACCCCCATCCAATTCTCTGGATGATCGCTTTATCCCTCCCCCCACCGCGTGGCTGGTATCAGGGAAGATCCCTGCAGCAACCAAACTAACCCCCCCGCCCCTCCCCACTCCCGCCATGAATTCTCTGGGATGATCGCTGTACCCCTCCCCCCACCGCGTGGCTGGTAACAGGGAAGATCCCTGCTAGCCAAACGCGAAAAGCTCAGGGCCAATTTCCCCCCCTGCGCTTGGCTAACTGCAAGGAAGGATTTCTTTTCAGCCACAGGCAAACAGCCCATTAGGAACGGCCACCTCTGTCCCCTTAATTAAGTTCCCGTATTTCAACCAGGTTACCATGAGCAATATCACTCTCCTGAGGATTACACAGCAAGATAAAGAGCGGATGTTGCTTGAATGCCAGCAAACACCAGGACCATACGCTGCCAGGCTTTGTCAGGCAATGATACCAGATTACTTGCTGCAAGCATGGCGTGGTCAAGTGTCCTACCATGGAGGACGGAATAAGGCTGCACTGCCCAGAAACCTTGTGGCAAGGCTTTTGGGGTACCTCCAGGAGAGCTTCATGGAGATGTCCCTGGAGGATTTCCGCTCCATCCCCAGACACGTTAACAGACTTTTCCAGTAGCTGTACTGGCCGCGAATGCATCCCAAGTCCTCAGGGCAAAGTAATCATTAAAAAACGCTTGCTTTTAAAACAAGTTTTATATTTTAAAAGGTAAACTCACCTGAGGTCCCTTCCATGGGGTCATGGTCTTGGATACTGGCTTGGGAGGGTTGGGAGGGTACTTCAGTCAGGCTGAAAAAAGATCCTGGCCGTTGGGGAGAATGGAGTGCTGGGTGCTCTCTGCAAGCTCGTCCTCCTCCTCCTCCTCTTCCCCATCCGCAGAATCCTCAGGTGTAGCCGATGAGACTATCCCAGACCCGGAATCCACGGTCACAGGTGGGGTAGTGGTGGCGGCCCCCCCTAGAATTGCATGCAGGTCGGCGTAGAAGCGGCATGTCCGCGGCTCTGACCCGGAGCGACCGTTTGCCTCCTTTGTTTTTTTGATAGGCTTGTCTTTCACGCGGCACTGATCTGAGTCCCTATTGTGACTTCTCTCCATCATGCCCTTGGAGATTTTTTCAAAAGTTTTGGCATTTCGTCTTTTAGAACGAAGTTCTGCTAGCATTGAATCCTCTCCCCATATAGCGATCAGATCCAGTACCTCCCGTACGGTCCATGCTGGTGCTCTTTTTCGATTATCGGACTGCATGGTTACCTGTGCTGATGAGCTATCTGTGGTCACCTGTGCGCTCCACGCTGGGCAAACAGGAAATGAAATTCAACTATTCCCGGGGCTTTTCCTGTCTACCTGGCCAGTGCATCCGAGTTCAGATTGCTGTCCAGAGCAGTCACAATGGTGCACTGTGGGATAGCTCCCGGAGGCCAATACCATCGAATTGCGGCCACACTAACCCTAATTCGAATTGCTAAAATCGATTTTGGCGCTACTCCGCTCGTCGGGGTGGAGTACAGAAATCGATTTAAAGAGCCTTTTATTTCAAATTAAATGGCGTCGTTGTGTGGACGGGTGCAGGGTTAATTCGAATTAAGGCTGCTAAATCCGAATTAAAGTCGTAGTGTAGACCAGGCCTTCGAAATCTAGCTCTTCATTGTGTGCATCTTCATAGATTATTTTGCAGCTTCAAATCCAGTTTCTTCCCCCTTCATCCATTTTTAAAATCCCCTCCGTTTTCTGTTACACACAAGGAAGGAATAATTAAAATAACCACATGTTTTTAATTCATTAAATTCACCCTGTTTGTTCTTGTACCAAGATTCCTAAATTCTGTCAGCAAGTTAAGGAAAATTGGGGAGGAAAAACTGGGATTATAGTTCATTGTCTTTAGCACAAGCACTTTTGTGATGTGATTTTTCAGGGCTTAAAGAATTAATCAAATGTCTCTAAAAGAGAGCTATCTGTTGCCCTCTCTTGCTCTAAGAGACTAATACTGTGTGGATGGAAAAATGTGCTTCCCATAATCAATAAGAGGGTGTTACCCAGGGCTTTCTGAACCCAAAATAGTGATCTTAACTGTTTCTCTTCAGGAATAAATGCATGAGACATAGCTGCTCCATCTGATAAATGATTGGTACAAACAAGAGTGCTTTTACTTAAAACTACTTTTTATTAGCTTTCAAGCACATACACACACTCATGCTGTAGCAGTAGGTTTTAGAGCATTCCAAAACTTTATAGTTACCCAAAGTTTGAGATGGTTTTGAGTAATCAACAGCCAGGCTTCTGGGGGCCCTCCTTCTGTCCAGCTGCTGGGGAGTTTAGGTGTCAGTTTCTTGCCCAAAGAAAAGCTCCCTTGGGCTATTCCAAGATGTTTACTTTTACTTTTTTATAGCTAACTTTTACAAATCACATAATTTATAGTAACCCCTAGTGGGTTACCAGTTTTTCTAGTTTTAGCAAATTGCTTATTATTTTTATTAATAAAAAACTCCTAATGTTTCTAGCCATAATAAACTTATATATTTGAGGCACCCAAATACAAGATTGCTATTCATTTTTATTTTTATTTTTATGGTTTTATGATTTGTTAACGTTTTCCCCTCCTCACATTTTAATTAGCAAAACTGCAAACATGCAGCTGTTTGTCCTTGTCTGTTAGCTAGGAATAATTTTTAGGACTCTGTGGTGTTTGGTTTTCAGCTAGCAGTGGCTGGATATTAGGGTGACCAGACAGCAAATGTGAAAAATCGGGACGGGGGTGGGGGATAATAGGAGCCTATGTAAGAAAAAGACCCCAAAATCAGAACTGTTGCTATAAAATCGGGACATCTGGTCACCCTGCTGGACACACACAATGGCTGACTACAGTTATGTTAAGTTCTGGTGTTACAATGGGGTATTTAGAAATGGGTGAGAGATCTTATGAACATCTAATACTAATCTAATCTGTAAATGCAAAATTACAGATTTGTGGGAGGAGGCTGTTTAGCTAAAAGATCAGCAGATACAAATCCAAGCAGAAGAGCAGCCTGGGGTTTCTTTTCTCTTGTATTGTCTTGCTGTCTCACCCCGGGTTTTCTTTCACCTTGGATCTTAACATATGCATCTTCCATCCACACATGCTAAAGTGAGAGTGTCCTTATTTTCGACCCCACAAAACATTTCACAGTGATAAGGTTTCACTGTAATAACCTCCCCACTCATACTCCCTCAAACTCCTTATGAGCTAGATTTTAGGTCAATTCCCCCCGCCCCTTATTTCCAGTCCCTTCGTTCAGCTCCTTGCTTGAAGTGGGGGTTGCTGGTGCTGATAACATTGCTGGCAGGAGTATCAGAGCAGTACCAACTTACTGCTAGAGTGGAAAGAGACAAAATCCCCTTTCCACCTCTCCCACTCCAATCTGCTCCACTCCTAAGGAGCCAGTTTGTGGGTGAGGGAGAAACCTCAGAGCCCTTCTTCTGTGAAAGATCAGTGCAATCAATTCTTAGTTATACTCCTTGTCCTCTCAAAGGTCCAATCTGGTTTTTGAAATGTTTTCATTCTGTTACATGACCAGAGTATAGTAGAATGAAATCTTCAGATTAGCTGACACCATGGAGTATCTCCAGCCTGATCCCAGACCGTCAGTCACATGAACATAGCCAGTAAGGGTTTGACACTTTTATCAGTTCCTTCCTCCCCTTACTTCAAGAAGTATCACTTGTTCATTCTGCTTTTGTTGATTCAGTTGCAGCTGCTCCACTTTTATTCATTTCTTCACAAAGCACCTCGAGTGGAGGCCTCTGTTAGCACGGGATGTTTTTATAGATTCCATGTGGGATTTTCTCTGGGGAATATCTAATTATCTTTGGCAATAGGAATGAAGGGAGCAATAGTAAAAGGGCCACAGTACTGCCAGTGCAGTTCTCCCATATAGACTGTAAAGGGGTTCTACTGAAACTTTCCCTGATAGAGAGCTTCTGTCTTGGATTTCTTCTCCCCATTCTTCTGTTGTAGGTTACCATCTTTATCGTGAACAACCTTCCCTCACATCCAGAAGGGTGATCAAAAATATTCCTTTAAAAAAATCACACATCCATGCACACACTGCCTTCAGTTTCTCAGGTCCAGTCCTGTTACTGCAAAAGTGCTGTGTGATGGAAATAAACATTCTTTGAAAGCTGAGCTCTGCAAATTACAAGTATTGAGAATTTAGTTATGGTTCTTGATAGCACCATTGTTAAAATTTTGGAAGTCTAAAACATTAATAGAACTGGAGTTTATCCCCAGGAATTTGCTACAGCTGACGGGTGAAGTGGAAACATTTATTTCAGAAGTCATTTTACAGGGCAACTCAGAGCACAAACTCTGATTGATGAACATTATTGTTATATTGCATGCGGAAGTTACCTAGTATCTCCTTTGCCAGATCCATAAGTGGAAGGAAATCAGCAAGAGCAGTGCAGTAAGGCACTGTATGGTGTTTGTTTTCAAATTCAGTTTGTTAAATTCAGGGTAAATTAAAGATTGAAGATATTGTGCCTTTGTGTTATGAGCACTGGTGTAATGCAGTTGAGTTAATCACAGTACATAGAAAACATGCTTTCCAACTAGATTGGCGTGGATATTTAGCCAGGCTGAAATAAACATCACCTTAAACATACAGTTTCTCTTTACTGAAATACTGATATCTGAAGGATTTTTATAGGGTTTTTTGTAAACTATTATATTATTGGATTGCCTATTTCTTTAATATAAGGGAATAATGTTCAACTGTCCAACAGATGCTCTGGTGACAGGAATTTTGTTTGATATAATTTTCACCTCATTGTTTCAGATTGCTATCAAAGAGCAACTCCACGAGACTCAGGGAATGTGTGAATATGCAGTCTATGTTCAAGGTATGCCAGATGAAGACTATGAAAATAATCTGTCATCCTGAGTTACTTCTGCTTTGAAATGCAATTCTCTGTTTTAAGAAAAACAACCCACACATATAAATACCATATGTGAACTCTAGCAGGATTTAATGAAAATGTGGTTGAGTGAATAGACATGCGATAACTTCTGAAATGTTTCTACTTGCCTGGTTTAATTTTGAAATCCAGGGTTATCACTTTAATGAACAGATGAGGATTGGTGGTTCTTGTGAGTACATGGGTTTTTCTTGGTGACCTGATATCTTCAGATCTTCCTGGAACGGCTGATGCTTGGCTCTGGTTATAATTGGCCCTCTGCATTTGACTGTGTCATGTGAAATGTGTTTTTTGTTAGAGCCATGTTCTCTAAGGTAACTGTTTGGTTATGGTTTCCTTTAAGGACGCATTAATGTTCAGTATGCAGTGGCTGCTGTATTTGCTTACACAGTCAGAACATAACCAGTGCCAATTCATTGCCTTGGAATGTTATGAAAATGAAAAGCATAATCTCAAACCACCCTCGATTCTTTAGAGTACCACAATCTGTTCTAGAGATGTAAAGGAACATGGCCCTGAAGGCTGAAGTTCCCTGTGTCATGTTGGCAGAATGCAGGCGGGGGGATGATCTGAAGGTCTTCAGTGGGCATCAGTGCTGCAGTTCAAATTGCAGTACACTGGAGCATTTCAGGGGCTAAGAGAATTTCAGACTTTTTGTTATTGAAGACTTAGGGCTCCCTCCCCTCTAAAGTGGTTTTCAGCCTTGAAGCAAACACAGTCCTTCCTGTGTGCACCCTAGCTCAGTCAGCGCTGGCACCTCAGCCCGCTCAAATGAAAGTTTCTGGTTATGTTGCTGTAATAGAGGGAGCAACTAAGTGGAAACTGTTACAGTTCATCTGTCCTCCCTGTACAGTCGAGACCTGCCAGTGATGCAGCTTGTCTTCCCTACAGGGTAATGGACTAATTTGCCTTGTGTGTGTTGCTTTGCAGCCTTGATACTTCGTTTAGAAGGGAAGATTCAAGAATCCCTAGAACTTTTTCAGACATGTTCCATTCTAAATCCTCAGAGTGCTGACAACCTCAAACAGGTGGCGCGATCATTGTGAGTGTAATTTTATTCCTACAGTCTGAAGTGTCACACAGTACATGGCAAGCTTTGTTTTTGTTCCAGACGCAAAGTTAATACCATTTAGATCCCAAGTATATTTCCTCACCATCGGCACTTAGATTGGTTTCCATAGATGAGAACTCCCTATTAAATTAGGATCTCTAGCACAGTGCATCTGTCTAGTTGTAATCGTTGATGCTCTTTCATGACTTTTTTCTTCGTTGTATTTTTAATGCTTGGGGGGGAAAGTAATACTGATGATTAGATCAAGAGCTGTTAATGCAGGTATGTGCTGTGCAGGTTTGTACCACTGAGCCCTGCCTGTGTGCATGTGATTGTGTTGGGCACCTGTCTCTGTGGGAGTTAGTCCCAGATTTGCAAAGATTCTTAGGTGCCTTTCTCCCTGGATCAAGGGAGTATTGCAGAGGCAGTGCATTCATGCCGATGAAGGGAGCACTCACTTCTCTCATCAGTAATCCTCTGGCTTGCTAGAGATCAGCATTGACTTACTACAAAGAGATCCTCTTCCTACTTAGATTGTAGACTTCTTAGGACAGATATATGTCATTGGTAGATTGCAAAGCAGTATGCAGACCTTTGGGGTATGTAAATAATATCATTCTCCTTGGCTGGTAGGTTGGTGGCTGCACAGTGTGGCTTCACACTTAAAGGGCAGAGAAAAGTAAAAATTGAAATTCTTTCACAGGTTTCTGTTGGGGAAACACAAAGCAGCTATTGAAGTATACAATGAAGCAGCTAAACTCAACCAGAAGGATTGGGTAAGTACAGAGCCTTTTGCCATATGTAGCTCACTAAAATCTTTCTTGAGGCACAGTCAAACATAGACCCATGCAACATGTTTGTATTCTGCAGGAAATCAGCCTTCCAGTCAAACCCTGCATAGCCATGAGCTAGATTACACACTGAGCTAGATTACTTCAAGGGTAGATACGGAAAGCACCTGTCCAGTCCAGAAACCCTCCAGTACCACTGATATAGAATCATAGAATATCAGGGACCTCAGGAGGTCATCTAGTCCAACCCCCTGCTCAAAGCAGGACCAATCCCCAGACACATTTTTGGCCCTGAGCCCTAAATGGCCCCTTCAAGGATTGAACTCACAACCCTGGGTTTAGCAGGCCAATGCGCAAACCACTGAGCTATTCCTCACCATCCTGTGGGTAATTGGGTAACTTGTTCCACTGGTACCTAAAGTAGTGTAAAACCACCCCCAAATAACCGATGGGCTGCACTGAGTATTGTCTGTCTTTGTAAAATTCAGGTCCACTGTTACAGGACTAGTAATAAATAAAACCCTCCCAAGTAGGAGAAGAGCTGAAAGAAGAGATCTACAAAGAGCAATGAGTGTAAAGTGAGCTGGCGGGAGGTGAGGAAAGAGAGAGGTCGTGGTTCACAGATCCTTGAGAACAGCCTCCAAGGGAAGTGCTGTGTTTCTGCACATGAGCTCTCATGCTGCAAGCCATTGATCATATGCACGCTTAAAACAAAATGTATTGGGCCTGATTCCGAGAGGCTCAGGCACCTGCAGCTCCCATTGACTTCATCTGTGCCTTTAGGTGTTCAGCACTTCTATAAATTAGGCCCAATATTTGTGGGTATTTGGTACTGCTTTCTCCCACCCACTCTGTGCTGAACAGCGAGTACAACTTTTTCCTGGAGCTGTGCAAATGATGGACGTTTCAGGACGCTGGTAATTCTGAAAAATCTAAAAATAGTTTCAGGTCAAACCAAAACGAAAGTGGGTTTTTTAAATTTTTGATGAATCAAAGAGTGTTTTAAAAAAGAAAATGAATAATTTTGGGTTGAACAATATGTTTCATTTTGACAAAATAGCAATGTTTCAGCGTAAACAAACATTTGGACCATTTTTAAACCTTTTTGATTGTTTTAAAATAAAAATAAAGGAAATTTCTACATGCAAGTTGTTTCCAACTGAAAAATCAAAACATTTTGATTTAAAAAAAAAAATTTTTTTCCACTGAAACAATTTGTCAAAACCAACAGTAATTTGGGAAATATTTTGGGGTCTTTGAATCTGCATTTTTAACTGGAAAATGTTTCAGCCAAAAATTGTCACCCAGCTCTGCTTTTATCAAATGGATTGCCTTTCAACCCCATTCTTTCCCAAGGATAGGTTTGCACTGCAGTCAGGAGATGTGATTGCAATGTGCGTAGGCCCACCCCAGCTATCTTTGATCTAGCTAGCTCGAGTAACAATAGCAGTGATGCCATGGCAGTAGGGACAGCAGCTGCATCCTAGGCAGGTGGCGCTAGCCCATGCTGCTGCAGCTTCACTGCTGTTGTTCCTCGAGCTGGCTTTGATCGATTAAAGCTAGTTTGAGTATGTCTCCAAGTGCTGCAAATATACCTCCTGATTGCAGTGTAGACCTGCCCTAAGAAAACAAACTATCTGTGGCATGTGCTGGGCATGGCTTTAAACCTATAGTTTACTACCCCATCTGGCAGGCATCAACAGGTATCTCCATAACACACTCAGTGCTGGAGTCAGAGTTGATACTTTCACTTTCCTTGTATGGAAGCACCCTACCAACTCAATCCAGCCTTGAATTGCGCTTTGTGTCTTTACCGTTCTTCACAACTGGAAGGGTTGTGCATAGGAGAGGGCCATTCTGTTGTGATAGGAGGGTAAAATATTCCATAGACTGCATTCTCCCTGCTAGAGATCTACCTAGGGAATGTAGAGAATTTCTACACTAGTAAAGTGGGGTATGTTTTTAGCAGAGGAAGAAGGGAAACTTATGGGGTTGCTCTGCTGCTTGGCATTGCGCCTCACATCCCCCAGAATGGGAAAAGACAGCATGTAGCTTGTCTGTTAACAAATTCTTAGTCGTGAACTGGATTGGTGTAAATGTTTCCTATGGTGCCACCAGCATATTTAGCATGCTGAAAGGATTTCAGCCTCTCTGGTACAGGACCTGTATTCTGGTCAGCTAGGTCCACTTTCAAATTGTGTTTATCATAGGCTAGGGATGTTTTGAGAGGGCCTCTTGGTATAATAGAGGTCACATGTGATGGATTCATATCTCCCCACTGGGAATCCAGTGCAGTCTCAGCCAAGTATAGATCCCTTTGCACAGGCCTTCCCTCTTTTATCCTCACTGCTCTCTTGCTGTCACCTCCCCTGGGATGTACTCTTCTTTATGCTGAGGATCAAACCAAATAGATTATCAAAATGGCTGAAGTGTAGCAAGTTCTTTGAACTACAAAGTCCATGGAGGTTCCCATCCAAACCAATAACTGTTACTAGTCTCTTTCTGATTATCCAGTGTCAAGTTCACCCTTATGCAGCTTTTTCCTTTATACGTAGGAGATCTGCCACAACCTGGGCGTGTGCTACATGTACCTGAAGCATTTCAACAAGGTAACTTGAGTGCTTGTCTTGTCCAAACAACATCACTGAGAGCCTGTCTACGTGGTGTGGCAGGGCACACCATATGGGTGTGAATTCTAATGCGTACCAACGTGTTGTGCACTAACTAGTCCGTGTAGACCTTGCTGGTGTGCACTAAAACTTCTCACATTAGGGAAGTTTTAGTGTGCACCAGCGGGGTCTACACAGGTCAGATAGTGTGCAACAGAATTCACGTGCTGTAGAGTTCATACCCCTCTGGTGCGCATTACCCCACCATATAGACAAGCCTTAAGACATCACTAGAGATTCTCTTTTCAGTAGTTTTACTAATAAAGGGATCACGTACAGTCAGTCTAGTTTCTTAGCTGTTTCAAATGTTTGATCTGTTGTGATAATGGAGTCTACAAATTTACACCTCTACCTCCATATAACACGACCCGATATAACACAAATTCGGATATAACGTGGTAAAGCAGTGCTCCGGCGGGGCGGGGCTGCGCACTCCGGTGGATCAAAGCAAGTTCGATATAACGCGGTTTCACCTATAACACGGTAAGATTTTTTGA
This sequence comes from Chrysemys picta bellii, assembly GCF_011386835.1. Taxonomy (NCBI): domain Eukaryota; kingdom Metazoa; phylum Chordata; order Testudines; family Emydidae; genus Chrysemys; species Chrysemys picta. Next base: position 44,553,723 of record NC_088800.1, read on the forward strand.
TTCCTGAGGACAGCATTATATCGAGGTAGAGGTGTACCCTAATTGTGAGTGCAACTATAAGAAGTGAGTGAAAGTTTTATAAAATGTCACAATACCAATAAATGTTGATGGGAAAAGGTACAAAATGGAGACACAAATCTAAATTAGTCAAACAAAACGGCCTATTGACATACCTCAAGGATTGTTGAGATCATGCCTAGTAAACAAGAGAAGTGTGGGACTGGAAATCCGTGAACCAAAGTAGGTCTGTTAGAAATTAGGCCTAATTGGTGGACGAAATAATGACGGGATAATCTGCCCATAACTTGACTTGTGGGGCTCTCAAAAAGAGACTTTGAGAGATGAAAATAAGCAGAGGGGCTACCGCAATGCTGACTGACAGACAGGAAAGGAGCAAGCTTCACTATCATGGCTGCCATCCCCACCATCTCCAGGGACCCCAGACTTTCTTCATCCTAATACTGAGAGATGGCCTGACCAGACTGAGCCAGAAAGAGGGACCCGGACGACACTGCTACCTTCATCGGCTTGGCTAAATCTTGAACACTAACTGGGATGTGAGACTTCATCTGCCCCACACCCTTTCTTGTGTGTTCTTTTCCTGACCCAACTTATTTCTTCTCTTTCCTATCTTTCTCTTGCTTTATGTCTAATAAGAGTATGGCTTAGCTGGCCAAAACTGAATATTTTGCAACACTTCTGTAAATCTGTGACCACAAAGAGGCAAGTAAAAGCAATGCCCTAAATAGCCTGATGCTGGTGCAAGTTTGCCAACTCTCTCAGTAGCTGATAAGACTGTGCGCTGGGCCTGTGTTTTTCCAGCAGTGAGGTTGTAAGTAAGAATCAACACCAGAGACCGAAATTGCATTTCCTATCTTTGCTGTTCTTTTCTTTCCCCTTCTATGTGTTTGTCTTGTTTTGCCTTCTAGGAAACAGGATCAGACTTTAATGACAGCTCCAGCCCATCTCAACTAACTTGTCTTTTCCCCCAAAGGACAGTTATTACCATCTTTAATACCATCTAGGAGACTTTCAAACAAAGGAACAAGGGATGTTAAAATGAAAGCCTCACTTAATACTTTTAATTTCTAATGCTTTAGGTGTTTTTCCCTCCTTTTTGTTTCTGTACTGAAAGGTTACAAAGAATTTTTAATGGTGTGTTTACCGTGGCACTAAGCAGACTGAGGTCTCTGTATACCAAACCCTAAGCCTTGTTTAAAACTGTTTAATGTTGCACAGTTAGGGTATATTTACACTGCAGTTAAACACCCACAGCTGGCCCATGCAAGCTGGCCCAGGCTGTGGAGCTGTAAAATTGCAGTGTGGACATTTAGGCTTGGGCTGAAGCCTGAGCTGTGGGACCCTGCGAGTGGGGAGGGTGTCTAATTGCAGTGTAGACCTACTCTGACGGTCATGTTAACACTTTTGATTCTTTGGGCCTATTTATTCCATCTACATCAGGGGCAGGGCCGGTGTAACCACTAGGCAAACTAGGCGGACACCTAGGGTGCCAAGATTTGGGGGTGCCAAAAAGCGGGCCCAAAATTTTTTTTTACACTACAGTGGAGTCACATCTTACGCGGGGGTTAGGCTCTAAGGTCAAAGCATAAGAGGAAAATCGCATATAGTGAAAATTACCATAAAGTACAGTACACACAGTATACACTAGAACAGGGGTCCTCAACTTACAGCACGCGTGCCAAAGGTGGCACGTGAGCTGATTTTTTTTTTTTTTTTTTTATGGCAGGCTGCGGGTCCCGGTCACCGCTGAGCCCGCTGCCAGTCTGGGGTTCGGTCCGCCGGCTCCTGCCAGCCAGGGTCCCGGCAGCTGGCCCTACTCAGCCCGCTGCCAGCTGGGGTCCTGGCAGCTGGCCCCACTCTGCCCGCTGCCAGCTTGGGTGAATGGTCTGGGGTTCTGTTCACCCAGGCTTCCATCCATCAGCCTGTGGTTCCGTTCACGGGCTGAGTGGGGCAGGCGGCTGGGACCCCGGCTGGGAGTGGGCTGAGCAGGGCCGGCGGCTGGGACCCCAGCTGGCAGAAGCCTGTGGATGAAACCCCAGACTGAGCAGTTCAGCCCGCTCCTGGTCTAGGGTCCTGGCCGCTGGCCTGCTCAGCCCACTGCCGGCCCCACTCAGCCCCCTGCCGGCTGAGTGAACGGAACCCCAGGTCGGCAGCAGGCTCAGCGGCAGCCGGGACCCACAGCCTGCCATTAAAAAAAAAATCGGCTCGCGTGCCACCTTTGGCACATGTGCCGTAGGTTGAGGACCCCTGTTCTAGTGTATACTGTGTATACTGTGTGTACTGTACTTCATGGTAATTTCACTATATGCGATTTTCCTCGCTGACCTTAGAACCTAACCCCCGCGTAAGGTATAACTCCACCGTATTCATTTTTGAAAGTTTTTATAATAAGCGATGCTCCAAGGAGTGGGGGTGGGGACGCAAGGTGAAAGTTTTGCCTAGGACACAAAATATCCTTGCACCAGCCTTGATCAGGGGTTGGCAACCTTTCAGAAGTGGTGTGCCAAGTCTTCATTTATTCACTCTAATTTAAGGTTTCGTGTGCCAGTAATACATTTTAATGTTTTTAGAAGGTCTCTTTCTACAAGTCTATAATATATAATTAAACTATTGTTGAATGTAAAGTAAATAAGGTTTTTAAAATGTTTAAGAAGCTTCATTTAAAATTAAATTAAAATGCAGAGCTCCCCCCTCCACCACCCCCCCCGGACCGGCGGCAAGGACCAGGGCAGTGTGAGTGCCACTGAAAATCCGCTTACATGCTGCCTTCGGCACACATGCCATAGGTTGCCTACCCCTGATCTACATTAATACAATAGAGCTCTCTGTTTATAAACTCACAAGAGCAGCTACATCAGTAAAATTCTGGCATTCAACCCTTTACAAATCAGCCACTAATGAGTCTCTAACTAACAGATGTATCCCCCTGGCAGTGTGCAGATTGAAGTGAGGTTTGGAGGTGGCCGAAAGGGGATGGTGGAAGCCTCCCAGACCCTGTCTAAACTAGACTTCTTGGTCATGCTGTAACTCAAGATTGACACTTCACTCAAGTTAACCAACAGGACTATAACTGCAAATGTGGACATCTTCCCAAATGTTTGTGTTTCACTCTAGGCTAAGCCATAGAATAAACTTCATTTCCTGTTTAAAAGCAATGTGGGGTGTTTATATTTGCCATTGCAGTTGTGGGAATTAACTTGAGTAAACTGGCAACCAGTGAACTTGGGTTACAAAGCGACCAAGAAGTCTAGTCTAGACAGGGTCTGATAGGCCTTGTTTGAACTAGAATTTTCCAGAGAGTATTTCCATTTTTCAAAGAAGACTTCTAGCTATTCTGAGATGACCCCTAGAGTTTGCCTGTCTAGCTGGATAACAAACCACACTCTGACATGAGGGGATGCTCCTCCTGTCTTGGAGCCTTTTACAAAGGTGTAGATGAGTTTCTAGCCTCATGGAGGTGGTTATAACCCGTGGGATGTACCTTCCTGAAGATGGGAATGGTGTAAGGCCGAAATCCTGGCCCCAGCATACGGTCCAAGCAGCTGGGCTCAGTGGTGGGAAGTTCTCAGGGGCTGAGGAAGGGCTCTGCACAGGGCTGAGGGCAGGATTTGGAGATTCCATGTTGGAGGTACCAAGGGGTCCTGTACACTGCAGAGCAGCTGAGCTGGAGGGGCTCACCTCTTTTCCCTGCCTCCATGGCATGGGCTTGCTAGTGGTGTGGAAGCTACTCCCACAGGAAGCCTGGAGCAGAGGTCACAGAGCAGCCCCGCTGCTATGGAGTGGCTGGATGGGGGTGGATGCATTGGCAGTGCTTCTGGCGCTTAGCAACTAATAAAAGAACACCTAGGAAACTTGAAATTGGACTCTCGATCCTCTTGCACTCCCTCCAAACATGTCATTTTATGCTACTCACTTAGATGTCACTGCATGGCTTCCCCTGATGAGAACTGAGCTGCTGGTGTTGATTTTGTGAGGTGTCCATTTGAGATGGAAAACACAGCATTTCAAGGGAACGATCGGTTCCCAATTTGATCTTCCCACTCCCCGCCTCTAAAAATGTAAAAATTCTCTTACCAATCAATCCCTGGCAGAGATTAAATATTGTCTGCTGCCTCAGGTGGGAGCTGTATTCATCTTAAAATCAGTATTGAATTACACAATCCAAGTGCACCATCAAGCAGGGTGGTGGACTCACTGTATCTGTTACAGTCGGCATCACAGCTAGGTTGTACTTAAGTCAGGCCTCCTTTAAAACTGCTTTTATTAAGAATACTGCAATCCTCGTGTTGAGCTCGTACTTACAGCCCTGCACGGATACAAAATTTGTATCTGCATCTGATCTGCAATCTGCAAACATGGTTCGTGGATGTCCGCATCTACACGTGTGCAGGGCTCTACTCATACTCCTTTCCCTATCATTGCAAAGCAACAGCGAGATGTTTAGAAGGTAGGTCCATATCTGGGACCTGCCATCTGTGATGATGTCTGTTCATTCATTTGGCTTATGGGGAAAATATATGTATATGAGACTACGTTTGAAAGAAAAAGGTACCTCAAATTTGGGACCTGTTATGCTATAAAGTGTCCCATTAGTCTGACAACCTTACCTCTGGGGAGTGCATACTTCTTACATAACATCACATGGACGTATAAAATATAATGAAGCCCCTGGAGACTGCTGGCTGTTTCTGTCTTTTACCTTGTCAGCATCTCTTCTTTTAATGTGCCATGTGCTAGAAAGCTGCAAACTTTTATTGCCCTCCCACTGGCTCAGTTTGGAAGGAAGAGGAAGATGTTATAGTAACAAGAGTTTGGAAGTGTTCCCCATTGGAGGGGACTTACGTGTGCCTGGCTAGAGCTGATGAATTCTTTCTGCATTTACATGGCAATCCTGGCTCTTTGGTAGCATGAGCATTTTGCAGAGAAGTGAACTGTAAATGCATATGTTAAGGTAACAAACTTAGCAGCCCCCAAGGGATCTCGGATACTGTACAGGAACAAACAGGCCTCTGTACTCTCTTGGCAGATCAATATGTTTTGCTTTGGCTTGAAGTGCTCAGCTTTGAAGTGCTCTCCCTAAAAACTCATGACTCCTGTTGCAGAGCTTATTTCAACAACCACCTCATAGGCTGGGCCTTTATAATAAGATTCTTCAAGCTTGGCTGGAACCTTTGATCCCTTTCCTCTCCATGTAGTAACACGAGGGTTGGTGCTCACAGCTGACAGTTTTTGGGTCATTGCTTCACTGTGAACTCTGCAACCACATTGATTTTACTCTCTCTGTTCTGTGTATGGTTTTGTGTGTAGGCGAAAGACCAGTTGAATGATGCCTTGCAGCTCAACAAGCATGATCTGACATACATGATGCTGGGAAAAATTCACCTGCTGCAAGGGGAGACCGACAAAGCCATCGAAGTCTATAAGAAAGCAGTGGAGTAAGAATTTCATCCCCCCACCTCTTAGGAGAATTTTGATTGGTGAATTCAGGAACGTGTCTTATGTTTTTAAAATGACAGTGCTTCCGGGCAGATCTGGAATTTCCCAGCTATGTGACCATCTCTGCTCTTGGCTGCAGTACTCTTACTCCAGCTGACAATGTGTCAGAAACAGAGGTACCTCTTTGAAGCCCTTGCCAAGAGAAGAGTGGAAGACCCATGAATGGAGGTGCTGGGAGCAAATGTATACAAAATCCCCTTCTCAAATCCCATGATTCATGTGCTGAAGCCTGAAACACAGAGCTGAATGATTGCTACTCACGACTGTCACAGCTTTACTGTTGGCAAGAGCAGTGAGCAATCAACGACCATTTTGAACTTACTGGATTGTTATATACTTCACTGGGTGAAGTGAGGGTCTAAAAGTGAGGCTAGAGCCAGGCTGGTGCTGTGAGTTTTCCAGCCCAGTCCCTCAATCCTGATCTGCATTGTCCCACACCAGCTAAATTAGCAGTGGTTTTGCATAGTGGACAAATATCCAGGAAAGACTACTAGCAATTACTGCTGTTCATTGGAACTGTGCACACAGCTAGTCTGAGCTAAAGCAGCCTATTTTTGTTACCCAATCCTCTCCTGTTTCTCATCCACCTGTCAGTGGTGGTATAATTTATTATTTGTATTATCATAACCAAACAGAGAACAAAAAGACCTTACAACCTAAGTATGCCTTGCCTGTTGTAGATTCCAAACTCTGAGAAAGGGACAGTCCTTGCTTTATCCTTGTACAGCACTTTGCACAATGGGATTTCAACCTGGTTGAGACCTATAGGTGTTAGCACAATGCACCTTCCAAACTGGGGTTTGGAACCTAACTCTCTGTATAAGCAGCTAGTTCATTAGTATGTGGTATCCCCAACCTGCTTTTTCTCTCTTTGCTGCTCATTATTCATTATATTTATTATTTGCTTGAAAGGCCTTGAAAATGGGGAAGCTTTTTAAAGAGCCTACAAAACTGTACATGAGGTAGAGTTAGAGGTGAGGGCTTGGGAATCACAAACTGCAATTGAAAACACGTGACACGTTCGTTGTAAGTGTCCATTTTGTGTGAGTCAGTGGTGTTCTCCATTCAGCTGAATGGGGTAGTGTATGTTACCCATCAACCACAAAGCTATCGCCTGCATTCTGCCTTGGGAAAGGTGACCTTGTGGTTAAAGCAGATCTGTTTCCAGCTCTGACACTGACTCACTGAGAGATCTTAAGCAAGTCATTTAACCTCCTGCACTTCATTTTACCCACATAAAATACTACCTATTTCCCAGAGGGGCATGAGGAGAGATTAATTTTTGTAAAACATTTTGAGGTGCTCAGATATAATACGTGCCATAAACACCACGTGGTGGTGGTGAGGGTGATATTATTAGTTGGTTATATTAGCAGTAGTAAGAGGGATATTTCTTACATTGAGTGGAGTCTCGGGGGTTCCATACTTCACCTTGTATTAGTACTGCCAAGACATTGTAAAACTTTGGGTTTTGTATTTCAGGTTTTCTCCAGAAAACACAGAGCTCCTTACGACCCTGGGTTTACTCTATTTGCAGGTACTAAACACTGTTGCTACTATGTGGACCTAATTATATTTTAAATGGCCTGGCAGGTGCATATGGAGTAAATTTCTATTCATCTCCATGTGAGTTTGACATATTTCTCAAAAGGCCACATCAGACAAGATGTGGCTTGCTCCTCTGTCTCTTCTTTTCTCATTTGGCTCCCAAAGGGGAGTAACTTGATTTTCTGGTTCTGAGCCAGAGCAGGAATTCTGTTTGGCTACTGCCCTAATTGTGTTACTCATTCTCCCAAGTACAATAAAACATGACTAGTCATTACCTTGTTTCTGGGGATGGAGCTTAGCGAGTTATTCTCCTAGAAAAGCAGCCATGAAATTGTTTAACACTAATGCACCTTGGAGAAAATTGGAATTGATTTAAATAACACAGGCACGTTTATCACTAGGGACTTGGGTCATGAGTGAAAGATCATCTGTCTCCCAAACTACCTCCTCATTGCAGTATTTGGTACAGCTGTCATCCTTTGCTCAAGGGGGCTGCAGGCCAAGATTGAAGGACATCAGTAGAGCTGTGGAGGGAGCAGGAGAGGCAGAGCAAAGTATGGTGCTTGGGCAGAGTAGCATGGCAGAAACTTGCACAACTGTCACCACAAACAAGGAAAGTCGCAGTGTGGTGTCACATCCCTGGACTCCAAAATTCACTCCAAATACTTTGCCAGTCTTGATTGTCTCCATGAATCACAGCAGGGTTAGATCCCTTCTGTCAATAGGCACTGGTGCAGTTGTGGGGGAGGAGGAAGGTAATGGAGTTTGAATAAATTCCTGGACCAACACGAGTCACCATGGGTTGAATTTATATTTTAATTATACCAGTGTAATTCCTGAGTATCTCCATTGAATCCAGTGGGACTTAAGTATGTGATCAGGGTTAGCCTCACTGCTGTATGGGCCTGCAGTGCTGCTGAGCACTCAAGTCCCATTGACTTCAGTAGTTGAGGGCAGTCTAAGCAGATAGACTTTGGGGCATTTCTGTCCAGGGAAGGGCACTGTGGAGAGCATGGGGAGGGAGGAAAAGTGGTCAGGGAATCTGTTCTGTGGCTGATGGTGCTCAGGAAGTCAGTCAATGCTCCTTTGTAGAAAAAACTCTCCAGATAGTTTTTATTCCCCAACACAACTATATAGAAATCTATTTACTGGGCTAGACAGTCTGCATCAGGTTGAGTTATGTTCCCTCTGTTATCAGAGGAATCCATTTTGTTCCAGCTGGTTGTGGATTGTGAAGTAAGAACACTGCACATGTGAGAATGTAACTGCAACAGAATAAAGCTAACTCTTCTGAATCTCTTACTTTAAGTTAATACCAAAAGCACTGTTTGTTATCTGCATGTTTAACCCTTCTGTGCCTGCATTTCTGACACTCCTTTGTCTTTTCCCAGCTTGGGGTTTATCAGAAGGCATTTGAACATCTTGGAAATGCACTTACATATGATCCCACCAATTATAAGGTACCATAAAGAATATATACAAGCCAATTTAAGGATGACATTAGGCCCGTAAAAACTAATTCTTGTGTAAAATATCCCCAGTACCAGACCATGGGTTGAAAAGGGGACCATGCTCCCAAAAAGCTTGTTCCAAAATGCATTTCTGTGACCTCCATCTGATGAGGATAGAGGATGTTATCTATGGGGCCTATTTGCTTTTAATGGAAAGTTTCATATATTTTCCATACAAGAATTTTTAACAAATGGAAATTGCTTTTCTCTAACTTATTACTTCAAACTGTTGCAATTCATCACAAGAACTGTGCACCACGTTCCTGGGAATTCAGTGTACCTCTGCAACTTTCTGGAGCAGAACACAGACACAAGTGAATAAGGATGGTGTGGTGGAACATCATTTCTTTGTTAGTCTGCAAAGATCATAATTCATACACGGTCTCTCTCCCAGCTATAATGAGGGGTAACTTTGGTCTAGCTAGTTGAGGATGGGATCTGAATAATGGGGATAATGTAAATCATTTTGAGATCTATGGATGGCAAAGCAATGAATAAATACAAACCAAGTATTATTATAAAGACTACATTACTTTTCCAGACTTTACGCCAGTTCGCTGAGAAGTATTACAAATAATTTATTGGACAAATGTAGTTTAGTTTAAACTAAGTTAATTTTGGTGCAGTATCTTTGATTTTCTTTTTAATCACATATGTTCAGTAGTTTGCTGTCACCCTCAGCCAGTAGTGTGAACTGTCCAGGGTTTGCTGTATATGCCTTGGAGTTAAGGAATGTTTTCATCTCCCCTTAAGTTGCCCTGGGAAGGTTTCTGTTCCAGTTTGTCATATAAAAGAAACAATTAGTATCTGGACCTTTTCAGAGCCCAGACTTCTAGAAGCTATTATTATGAATCACTGAAAGAGTATTAGCTAGTCAGGATGCAGCGTTTATTAGCCACGTTGATCAGGAAAGAGAATGTGGGAAGCGTGGGACCCTTCCCAGTGCCCTGCCCTCTCCTAGCCAGGATGTAGATTTCCCAGTTGTTCTCAATTCTCTAGCAAAGTTCCCCAAAGAGAATCTTCACTCAGACCATTGGCCTTGTTTTTAGTTTAATAACTTTATAGCATTTTCTCCTCACCAAGTTTGGGGAAGCTCAGTGCCTCAACCACTCACTGTCGAGTTCTTTTGAAGGCTATCTTGGCAGCTGGCAGTATGATGCAGACTCACGGTGATTTTGATGTAGCCCTCACCAAGTACAGGGTAGTAGCCTACACCATGCCTGAAAGCCCCCCATTATGGAACAACATTGGAATGTGCTTCTTCGGCAAGAAGAAATACGTTGCTGTAAGTGCCTGGTTCCCTTCCATTTCCATCTATATTTAATTTGATTTGTGTAAGAACAAATATAAAACAAGGATCCTCCCTCTGTGGCGGAGACTGGAGAAAGTCTTGACCACTCAGGGCATGTTACTAGCAGTGTTGTTCCTCTTTGCAGGCTATTAGTTGCCTGAAGCGAGCCAATTATTTAGCTCCCTTTGACTGGAAGATTCTGTACAATTTGGGGCTAGTCCACCTGACAATGCAGCAGTATGCATCTGCTTTCCACTTTCTCAGCGCCGCTGTCAACTTCCAGCCCCGGATGGGAGAGCTCTACATGCTGCTGGCAGGTAAATGACCCTTCCCTTCTGCCCTGTCCCCTTACTCCTACCCCACAGAGCTGCATGAATATCATCTTTGGGAAATATTGGATTTTAAGGTGGGAAAGCAAGAGGTGATGCAAGTTGTTATCTGAGACTGGATAACTCAGCACTCTGGTATTCAAAAGTTTTACATCACCAGGTCATGGACTGGTTTGAAATCAGATCAGCAGTGACCAAAAGTCAGTGCCTTCTCACTCGCCGAAATACAGTTCTTGCTATAGACTAGTGTGTACGTCCCCCCCCAAACCGCCATGGCTGGTCCCAGCTTTTGTGGGAGGACCGTTGTGGGGTGATGCAGAGAAGTTTGCACTGGTGCTGCTCATGCAATGACTTCTGTGATTAGAGCACTGGGGTTTCTGTGGTATCCTCAGTCTGGCACTCCTCACCAGCACTAAATCCAAGGTTAAAAAAACTAGAAACCAGGCATTGCAACTCCAGTGGTAAGGGGATTGTGTCATTCAAGAGGGGGATTCACCTTGTTCTCTCTACTCTGGCAGAGGCGCTGGGAGATTTAACGACCTGGGTAACCTCAGAGGTGGATTTACAGTAAAACACAGGGTGCCCTAGCATGGGGGCCCCCAACGACAGAGGGCCCAAGAGCCGGGCAGCTGCGGGGGCAGAAGCTTGGTCCTGCCGGCTCCTGGGGCTCCTGCTGCAGGTTCCGCACCCACTGGCAGCCAAGCTCTCCCCTCCCCCGCCACCTCCTCCCCAAGCGTGCCGCTTCCCCCGCCGCCAAATAGCTGTTTGCTGGTGCTTTGGGAGGGAGGAGGAGGAGCGGGGCCACAGCACACTCAGGGGAGGAGGCGGGGGCAGGGCCTTGGGGAAGGGAATGGAATTGGGGCAGGGCAGAGCAAAGGTGTGGCCCCCGCATTCACCCTACACATACCCCCCCAACCCACTGCTGTGAGCCACTCGGGGTAGGGGGCTGGAAGCACCCCCAGAACCCCATCCCCCTGCCCTGACTCCTGCATCACCCCTCCCCCAGCCCTCCCTGATTACTGCACCCCACACACATACCCAGCCACCCAAGCCCTGACTCCTGTACCCCCCTACATCCCCACCCTTAGCACCAAACGGGAGCTCCTGCACCCCCCCCACATTCCCACCTGCACCCCTTTGCACCAAATGGGAGCTGCCCCAGGTAAGCACTCCACACCCCAACTTCCTGCCCCAACCCTGAGCCCCCTCCTGCATCCTAATTCCCTCCCAGACCCTGCACCCCCAGCCATGACTCCCACACCTCTCTCACACACACCCAGCCCCCCCACACCCTGTGCCCTGACTCCTGCACCCCCCCACATCCCTGCTGAGCACCAAACAGGAGCTCCTGCACTCCCCCCCACATTCCCACCTGCACCTCTCGCACCAAATGGGAGCTGCCCCAAGTGCTCCACACCCCAACCCTGAGCCCCCTCCTGCATCCTAATTCCTGGCCAGACCTGAGCCCCCTCCTGCACTCTAACTCCCTCCCAGACCCTGCACCCCCAACCCTGACTCTTGCACCCCCCTCACACGCTCCCAGCCCCCTGCCCTCACTGACTCCTGCAGGCCCCTGCCCACTCTGACTCCTGCACACAACCCCACCTGCACCCCTCACACCAAACGGGACCTGCCCCAGGTAAGCGCTCCACACCCCAACCCCCTGCCCCAGCCCTGTGCCCCCTCCCGCACCCTAACTCGTGGCCAGACCCTGCACCCCAGTGTTTTTTTACCCATTTTTTTTTAATAAAACGCTCTTATCCAAAGCGCTTTACAATAGTTAGCGAACGGTACAAACAATATTTGGAAAGATCATTAAGTGGTCCACTGAGACACTCAGCGATTTTCAAGTGGTCTGTGGAAAAATAAGTTAGACTACAAAAACAATCAAGGTACCTCACTTTATTTTCATTTACTTCTTATTACTTATAGGAGGAGGATGAAGAAAAAAAATGAAAAACAGGGGTGGGGGGAGATAAGAGAGAATGTTCTTTTTCTTGGCTGGGTCCCAAAAATGAAGCTGAGCATGTAATGTATGCCATCATGTGCCAGCAATGCCCCTCTGCTATGTACATCGGCCAAACTGGACAATCCCTACATAAAAGGATAAATAGGCACAAGTCAGATATTAGGAATGGCAATATACAAAAACCTGTAGGAGAACACTTCAACCTCCCTGGACACACAATAGCAGATGTAAAGGTAGCCATCCTATAGCAAAAAAAACTTCAGGACCAAGACTCCAAAGAGAAACTGCTGAACTTCAGTTCATTTGCAAATTTGACACCATCAGCTCAGGATTAAACCAAGACTGTGAATGGCTAGCCAACTACAAAAGCAGTTTCTCCTCCCTTGGTGTTCACACCTCAACTGCTAGAAGAGGAGCCTTATCTTCCCTGATTGAACTAACCTCATTATCTCTAGACTGATTCTTGCCTGCATATTTATACCTGCCTCTGGAAATTTCCACCACATGCATCTGACGAAGTGGGTATTCACCCACGAAAGCTTATGCTCCAATACATCTGTTAGTCTATAAGATGCCACAGGACTCTTTGTCGCTTGAAGTCCTCAAATCATAGTTTAAAGACTTCAAGTTACAGAGAATTCACCATTTTCTTTCCATTTACTTTCTTTACTGCAGTTGGCTGGGTGTGGGAGGTGTTCATAGTGGTATTGGTTTCTGCATATAAGCAAGGCATGCCGTGGAGTGGGCATAGCTAGCTACAAAAATCTTGATTGACAGGTTTAATAGGAACCTTCTAACTCAAGAATGTTTGTCCCATGCTTTCAGCTAGCTAAACAGTTTAAAATCCTTTTCTCTGGAGGTGCCATTGCTGTTCCTGATTCTGATGTAGGGGCTCCAAGAGCAGTGGAATAAAGCATTGACATTCAGAACTATCCTTTGCAAATAGGCTCTATGCCTGGGAAAGCAGAAAAATCCATTTCTGAGGAGTGCATTGGAGGCTTTGCATTGCTAGTGAGCTTATTTGTGTTCCTGTGTTTCTTCGGACAGTGGCTCTGACAAACCTCGAAGATGTTGAGAATGCTAAACGATCCTATGAGCAAGCTGTAGCGCTGGACCAGTAAGTCTTAATCGTAATGGTCATTTGAGCAAGCCGCTTCCCCCCCACTGCTCATCTGTTTCCCTTTTTGTCCCTCTAGTCTCTTTCGATCGTAAGTTCTTCAGGGCAGAGGCCATCTCTCATTAGGTCTACATTCGGCACCTACAGCAATGGAGCCCTGATCTTGGTTGGGGCCTCTAGGCATTATGTTAATACTGATAATAGGGCTATAAGGAGAGCCATCACTAATGGTAAACATTTAATCTGTAATGGCCACAAGGTGAACCACACAGCACCAGTCTTTTAGTCTCCTCTCTCAAGAGCTGGATGGCAGTGGTGACGGGTAGTTTTCCTCTGTGGAGCCTTAGAAATGATAGAAGTCCCAAAGCCTATAAAAAGAACAACAGGGTTTTAAACACGTTTGATATTTTAGTGCAGTTGTGCTCTGCAAAGTGACCGTGGACACAGCCCCTCACTCAGCACATATGTATTGAGAGTTGACCTGTTCGCTTTAGTAGCAAAGTTCTTTCCCCTATTAGCCCTACACAGCACTGGGAGAGACAGCTGGAGTCTCTTCCCAATCATGCATCAGCAGAATTGTTAACTGTGGTCAAATCATGTGGACAAATCCTGCCCTCAGTTTCCACTACAACCATGCAATCTCATTGAAGAAATGGGGCCTGCATAATGTTACTTATGAAGAGGTGTAGGGAAGAAAATCTCAGGCTGACTTAGGGAACCTGATGAGAATTTGCAAGGCTGTTTGAAAGCTCATAAACTGAGCACATTTAGACAGGAGTTATTGAGAGACAAGATACACAGTTCCCCACTGTGCTCTTTTTACTGAGTTGCTTTTCAGAGTAGAACTGCACCTTTGCCAATAACATGTCATAGGTAACTTGTGAACACTACACAATATACCTACAATAAGGGAGCACGCTGCATGTCTGAAACAAGCATTCAAACCAAATTCACTGCCCACCAAGTCCTTTATCTTTCTCCCAGCTTTCAGAATCTAAGCCCTCTGTGATTTGTCAGGGGATCAGATGAGTTAAGGAGCGCATTCTGGCTGCTTGGTAGTGTGTTCTGTGGGTAGATCAAAGCGCACGAATTAGAATTCAGCTTTACAAACGCTGCCTAACTACCTGGCACTCTCATGATGCCACAGCCGTGTAGAATTAGCAGAAAAACAAAACCGCATAAAAGCTGACATTAAAGCCAACGGCTATTGATTGCTGGGAGGCAAACTCAGGCTATTTAAGCCTTGGATCTCTGTGGTTTGTTCAGTTGACATCCCTTGTACTTTCTCCAGTTTTCCCATTCCCACGGATATTCTCTTCTGGCATATCTCACACAGTTTGTCTGGGGAGATGACTACAGTTTGTTTCCATCTCCATAAATAATTTTTATAGCAGCAGCAGCGTGATATTTGCCCTGGGTGCCAGACTGAGGTCTGGAAAGAAAAGGAGCTTGTGGGTGTCTTTATAAAAGATGTCTCCTCTTTCTGGCAGTGGCTAATATATGGGTCTCCTTTCTCCCATTGCTTCCTTAAATAATGATTGTCTTACCTGTCCACTTCCTTCTCTGCTCTTTGGAGACAGCTCATCTAAATCAGCTCTCGCTTACCCCTACCCCAGTGTTTTTTGCATAAATGTTGTTCTCCATGGTGTATCTATTTCCTGGGCTTTGACAGAGGCAGTGAGGTTTTTAGATGTGGGATCAGTTCTTTAGGAATAGCTTCTGTGTTGAAGGAAATTAATAAGTTAGGTCCTAAACACGATCAGATCACTTTTTTAACTGTCTCCTTTGTTATGGCATTGTTGCATTCCTTACCCATGACACACAGTCATGGCCTAAGTTCCTGCTAAGCTGCACAGCTGCCTATTATACAACGTGCTGGCGCTCAGGGCTGTGGCAGGGAGAGATGCCTCTCCTCAAGCCCCAGACCTGCTGCCGCACCCCTCCCCCTTCCCCCACCCAACCCAGCCCCGGACCTGCCGCGGCTGGGGGACAGGCGCCCCAGCCTGGCCCCGGACCTGCCGCAGCTGGGGGACGTGCCCCTGACCCAGCCCGGACCTGCCGCAGCCGGGGGAGAGGTGCCTCTCCCCCCGAGCCCAGGTGCTGCTGCGGGGAGACAGAGCTGGGGGGAGGGGAGTCCGCTCTCTCCACCGTAGCCCCAGGGAGCCCTAGTGCATCCCAAACCCCTCATCCCCAGCCCCACTCCAGAGCCTGCACCCCCAGCTGGAACCCTCACCCCACCCCGTGTCCCTACCCTCTGCCGCAGCCCTGAGCCCCTCATCGCCCGCACCCTCAGCTAGAGCCCTCAGCCCCACACCTCTACCCTCTTCCCTAGCACTGAGCTCCTCATCCCCGGCCCCACCCCAGAGCCCACACCCCCAGCCAGAGCCCTCACACACCCCAACCCACACCCTGCACCCCAACCCTGAGCCCCCTCCCACACTCTGAACCCTTCATCCCCACCCCACCACATGAATTTGTCGTCACACATCACCTCCCTATTGGTGCACATAACAAAATTTATTCTGCACATGGGTGGGAAAAATTAGAGGGAACACTGGTAATGGTCTGCACACAGTCTGATTTGCTGCTTATCAAACAATGTCTGCAAAGCTTCAGTCTCCAGCACTTGAACCTTTCACAAAGAGCGTGGCCTCTGTCTTGTAGAAGAGAATAAAGGTGCTGGTCTCCTTGGCCAGCACCAACAGCCTCTTTTCACACCAGGACTGAGTGCCAGCCCCCTCACGCGACTTTATTGATCAACGTTCAGAAGCACTGCCCACTTGCTCTGCATGTGTTGCGATAGATGCAGATGCTTCATCCTTGCTCTTACATGCAAGGTCATCCTTGCATGGGGGGACTTTAACTTCCAGGATATAGATTGGGGAACAAACGCTAGTAGCAATAATAGGGCTCAGATGTTCCTAGATGTGCTTGCTGATCAATTCCTTCATCAAGTGGTAGCTGAACCGACGAGGGGGGAGGCCATTTTAGATTTGATTCTGGTAAGTAGTGAGGACCTCATTGAGGAAGTGGTAGTAGGGGATAACTTGGGCTCCAGTGATCATGAGCTAATTCGGTTTAAACTAAATGGAAGGAGTAACAGAATTAAGTCAAAGACTAGGGTTTATAATTTTAAAAAGGCCAATTTTAACAAATTAAGGGGACTGGTAAGGGAAGTGGATTGGGCAAACGTATTAATGGATCTAAAGGCAGAAGAAGCCTGGGATTACTTTAAGTTAAAGATGCATAAGCTGTCAGAGGCCTGTATCCCCAAAAAGGGAAAAAGATTATTAAGCAAGAGATTTAGACCGAGCTGGATGAGCGACCGACTCAAAGGGGCGATTAGGAAAAAACAGAAAGCGTACAAAGAGTGGAAGAGGGGAGGGATCAGTAAGGAAACTTACCTTAGTGAAGTCAGAGAATGTAGAGATAGAGTGAGAAAGGCCAAAGGCCGTGTAGAGTTGGACCTAGCGAGGGGAATTAAAAGCAATAGTAAAAGGTTTTACAGCCATATAAATAGAAAGAAAGCAAAGAAAGAAGAAGTGGGACCGCTGAAGACTATAGCCGGAGAGGAGATTAAAGATAATCTAGGCATGGCGCAATATCTCAATGAATATTTTGCATCAGTGTTTAATGAGGCCAATGAAGGAATTAGGGATACTAGCACCATTACAGAGGGGCATACAGGATGGGAGATTACCGTATCCGAGGTAGAAACAAAACTTGAACGCCTTAATGGGACTAAGTCGGGAGGACCGGACGATCTTCATCCGAGAATATTGAAGGAATTGGCGTGGGAAATAGGCCCATTAGCGATAATATTTAATTAATCTGTAAACTCGGGAGTGGTCCCGTTAGACTGGAGAATAGCTAACGTGGTTCCTATTTTCAAGAAAGGGAAAAAAAGTGATCCGGGTAACTACAGGCCTGTTAGTTTAACATCTGTAGCGTGCAAGGTGCTGGAGAAAATTCTGAAAGAGAAACTAGTTGAGGACCTTGAGGTTAATGGCAAGTGCGATAATTTACAACATGGTTTTACGAAGGGCAGATCGTGCCAAACGAATCTGATCTCCTTCTTTGAGAAAGTAACAGACTTATTAGATAAGGGAAATGCGGTGGACCTAATATACCTGGATTTCAGTAAAGCGTTTGATACTGTACCCCATGAGGAATTATTGGTTAAACTGGAAAACATGGGGATCGATATGAAAATCCAGAGGTGGATAAGGAATTGGTTACTGGGGAGAATGCAGCGGGTGGTATTAAAGGGTGAACTGTCAGGTTGGAGGGAGGTTACTAGTGGAGTGCCTCAAGGTTCGGTTTTGGGACCCATTTTATTTAATCTATTTATAACTGACCTCGGAACCGATTGCAGGAGTGGGCTGATAAAGTTTGTGGATGATACGAAGGTGGGAGGCGTTGCAAATTCGGAGGAGGATAGGGATATTCTGCAGGGAGACTTGAATGAGCTTGTGAATTGGAGTATCAGAAATAGGATGAAATTTAATAGTGAAAAGTGTAAGGTGATGCACTTGGGGATGACTAATAACAATTTTAGTTACAAGATGGGGACGCATTGGTTAGAAGTAACAGAAGAGGAGAAGGACCTAGGGGTCCTTGTAGACCACAGGATGACTATGAGTCGACAATGTGATGTGGCGGTGAAAAAAGCCAATGTGGTCTTGGGATGCATTAGGCGAGGTATATCTAGTAGGGATAAGGAGGTCCTGCTTCTGTTGTATAAGGCGCTGGTGAGACCTCATTTGGAATACTGTGTGCAGTTCTGGTCTCCCATGTTTAAAAAAGATGAACTTAAACTGGAAAGAGTGCAGAGAAGGGCTACTAGGATGATCAGAGGAATGGAAAACCTGTCATATGAAAGGAGACTAGAGGAGCTTGGGTTGTTTAGTCTGACAAAGCGAAGGCTGAGGGGGGATATGATTGCTATCTTTAAATATATCAGAGGGATAAATACAAGGGAGGGAGAGGAATTATTCCAGCTTAGTACTAATGTGGACACGAGAACGAATGGATATAAACTGGCCGTGGGGAAGTTCAGCCTTGAAATTAGACGAAGGTTTCTGACCGTCAGAGGGGTGAAATATTGGAACGGCCTTCCAAGGGAAACGGTGGGGGCGACGGACCTGTCTGGTTTTAAGATTAAGTTAGATAAGTTTATGGAGGGAATGGTTTAATGGTAAAACATAGTAGTCAAGGAAAACCAAGCAATGGTACGTAAATAGTATAATGGCCAACAGGGGTCAGGCTAGAGACTCTTGCCTACATGCTCGGGGTCTTACTGATCGCCATATTTGGGGTCGGGAAGGAATTTTCCTCCAGGGTAGATTGGCTGAGCCTCTGGAGGTTTTTCGCCTTCCTCCGCAGCATGGGGCAGGGATCACTAGCAGGAGGGTCTCTGCCGATTGAAGTCACTGAAACACAGGATTGGGGACTTCAACAGCAGAGTCCAGGGAAGGGTTTTGTGGCCTGCAGCATGCAGGGGGTCAGACCAGATGATCATAATGGTCCCTTCTGACCTTAAAGTCTATGAGTCTATGAATCCTCCCTGGGGGAGAAATACAACTATAAATTGTGCCTCTAATCCACTCGCTTATTAGTCTCCCTCCCCTTGGAAGGTGATTTTGATTCTAAAGAAGGCCTGGCCAAACACAGCCCATGGCTCTGTATCTCTCAGCCTGCAAGTCAGAATGAACTGCAAGCATCAGGCCACTTGGATCAAGACAGAGCATTGCCTGCTGGGACCTGTTGTCTCAGTGGATTACCTGTTTGTATCCACAAGGAGGCAGTCACTTTGCTCAGTTTTCTACAAAGCTTGTGCCGAGTTCAGACTCCTAGTGAGTTGTCAGTGCAGCCCTCAGGCAAAATGTGGGAATCTCAGTTAGAATGTAAGCTGTGTTATCTATTCAAGGAAGAAAGGGGACCTGGCCACTGATGTCCATAAACCAACAGAGAGCAGAGGGAGTCAACTGTTTCGCTTGTTTAGCTTGCCCACACAACTGGCACTGTCAGAGCACTGCAGGGACTGCCAGAGGGAAAGGTACTGCATGGGGTTACTGTGCGTTAACTAAGAGCCTGGAAGTTTTGGAGACTGAGAATTCTGGGAGCCAAACTGCGTTTCTGAAATAAACACTCAGCATTGCATCCAGAGAGTGGTAGGACTGCACTGCACAGCACTCCAACATCGGGGAATGCCACAGTGACGGTGCCTCTTTGTGCACACACATTAAGACAGTCCTCAGGTACAGGACCACCGACTGTTTCTCTTAGACTGTATAGACATAAAGGAGCAAAGTTAATTTTTGACACATTTTTAACATTGTCCTTGTATGGAACTTCTTACAGACTTTTGGCATGGAAGGGAAGGAAGATGGGGAAAAAAGGATGTGAGAGCTTTGTTCTGTAGCATCCTGAGGCTCTGCTGGCTTGTCAAACACTGTCAGTGGCATGTGTCAGTTCCAGAACCTGGAACCATGTGGCCTCACGCCACCAGGTTGTCTTGTCCCACAGTTGTGAGGAGAGAGCTCTTCTCCTGCAAATCTTCAGAGCAGCGGAAGCCTTATATGGATCAGAGCAGGGTTCTCCCAGCACAGTGTAAATACCCCACCACACTGAACCACTGTGCACTTTAAGATTTGCGGGTGTTCAGACAAGGGGTCCATAGGATGCTTCCTACCGCCTCCTGTTGACAAGCAGCCTGACTTCGCAGCTGCCAATTCACTCAGCTCCGCAAGGGGCAGAGGATGGGAGACATGGAGGAAATTTGTACAAAGGTGCCACACAGTGCAGCTCCAAGCACCACTTACAGGCACTTACTCCAGCTGCAGATCTGCTAAGGAATGCAACAGTGGGGCTCCCCTCCAGTGGTCCTTGCATGGTCCTCGGGTACAAAGACACTTGGCCAACCAGGTTTAGCTTGGAGAGAGGGACTTTAGCAGAAGGCTAAGCAGTCGGAGGAGCCATTAACATTGAAACCAGGTTTGCGTGGAATACTTCACTCGCTCAGTGCACAAAGTTCACTGAGCACAAAATTTCCCCACCAAACTGGTGGGTGCCTGCTGCCATTTTGGAATAAGTTGTATACAACTGTGCACACAAACCCAATTTGTGTTCATGGCTCCCCTGTCAGACAGGCTTCCCCAGCTGCCTCCATAGCTACACACCTGCCAAGAAGCACAGAAGCTCACCCTGCCCTGGTGTTCTCTATTTGCTCTGCAGCAAACCCACTCTTAGCCAGAACACACTCATGCACGCTGTCTCTCTGGGGCCATTCCTGCACCCCACTGTAAGGGACAGTGCCAGCCATTTTGCCTGTAGAGCTCATCCCAAATGTTGCACAATTTTTTAGTGGGTGAGGAAAGTGTATTATTTTTCCTACTTCAGAATTGCTGAACCAGATGTGCTCGGTCTTTCAAAAACAACTTGCTTTCCAGCAGAGATCAAGCATGGAACATTACATGTCAGCCTGAAAGGTTAGGAGCAGCAGAAACCAGGGGCTTCAACTAGAAACAGCTGAACAACCTTAACGGTAACACTAGAGCAATCTTACTGCATCGCTCTGAGCACTTGCTTCCCAGGAAGGTTGCCATGGTTATATGCAGAGTACCTGGAGGCTGTTTCATTTAGGCTGTGTAGAGTGGGATCTCCAGCTTTGCTGGGTGTAGCCAGCTCGGCACAGTGCTAGTATCAGGATAGGTTCTCACCTGAAATTTAAGAATGTTACTCTTGGCAGTGTATGTTACTGATCCTGTGGGCTATCTGCTGCAGGTGTAATCCCCTGGTCAATCTGAACTATGCGGTGCTGCTCTACAACCAGGGGGATAAGAAGGGAGCACTATGCCAATACCACGAGATGGAGAAGAAGGTCAATGCCCTGAAGGAGAACAGCGCTCTTGACTTTGATCCTGAGGTACGTTAATAAGAACAGCCAGCTGGAAGCAAGTAGCTGGTGATCCTGTGCTGTAAGAGGACTTGTCTGCATGGTGGGGTAATGTGCTGTACGGGGATGGGGGGGATTTCTGGAGTGCACTGATGTGTGGTGCATTAATTGGTCTTAGTAGACCCTGCTGGGCACACTGAAGGGTCCCTAAAGGTTCTGAAGTGCATCCTAACTGGCTCAGAACCATTAGGGAACCTTCACTGTGCCTCAGGAGGGTCTGCATGGCCGAATTAATGTGAACCTTTCAATGCTCTTCGGAAACTACGCTTCCGTACAGCATGTAACCCACCACATAAACAAACCCTGACTGGTATCCAGTGAGCAGGAGGGTCCCTATACCTTTTGGGACCAGAGTCCATTTAATAGAGAATGGGTCAGTTATCTAGACACACCTAGCTGGACCAGGTGCCCAGTGAAAGCTACTTGCTTCATCTCTGCTATTAAAATAGGCTTTTCAATCTATGAACAAAAAGTCAGGATTCTTTCTGAAGCGAATGGATTGTCAGAGCTGTGCTTCTCTACAGCACTGTGGCTGCGCTAGCCAGTTATGTGCAACTCTGTGCAGTGTATTGTGACACTGGAATCTGAGCTCGTAGCTCCTGGTAAGAAACAAAATGCAGTGTCTCCTTCCAACTCCCATCCTCCAAGTGTTGAGATTTGGGGAAGAAGTCAGTGACCTCATCTGAAACCTTCACAATCAGCTCCTCACCCAGGTTTCTCAGGGCTGAGTGTAGAGTGTAGTGTATTGCATTCTTTTTCAAGAAAGGCAGGCTGTGCACCTTCAGCAAGGGGCACCATTTACTCCTGCCGCCTACCACCAGAGTGGAGGCCACTGTGAGTTGCCATCTCCTGTTGGGAAACCCTTACACTGTGTGTCACGTTCCCTTCAAGCTGGTCACGGCCATTGCTGTAAGACCAGCTCTAGAGTGAAGCTGCTGCTGCTAAAACCCACAGATGGAAGCTGAGGCATAGTGGTCCCCGCTTGGACAGGCGCTGCTGCCCTGGCTCCTGCCGAAAGTGTTCCTGGTGGTGATTTTCTCCTCTGTTTCTTTCTGTTGCACGAGAAGATGGTGGATGTGGCCCAGAAGGTGGGAGCTGCCCTTCAGGTGGGGGAGAGTCTGGTCTGGACTAAACCCATCAAAGATTCCAAATCAAAGCAGCGAGCCGCTACATCTAGCAAACCCTCCAGCACTCAGCAACCTCTGGGCTCTAACCAAGCCCTGGGTCAGGCCATGTCTTCAGCAGCTGGGTATGGAAAGACTATGCAGCTTTCTACAGGTAGGTCTCTTTTGCATCTCTGTATGGCATGAGAGGAGAGGGTGTTGGGATTAGAGAAAGTATTCACTGCCAAGTGGGCACATCTGTCCCATTCCCTGTACCCTGGGATATGGAGTACAGCAAGACACTTACTTGGTGGCACATGTAGGCACAAGAACTTGGCATGTGACAAGCCCAACTCCATGAGTTAAATGTGTGTGGAACAAAAGTGTTCTCTCTATGGAGTACGAGCATTCCGTTATAGTAGCGTAATGCTCCTGTGAGATTGCTGAAATCAAACAGTTTCTCTTCCTGTCCCAGCCATGCTGGCGAGTGGTGAGATCAGTTTCCTCCCTTGGCTCTGGGAAGGAGGTGGTGTTAACAGTGGGATCCCTTGTCTTCATTCATTAGAAAACAGATGGCTGAGATTGGAGGGGGCAGAAGAGAAAGGCAGGCTCCTGGTAGAGGGGAAAAGACTGAGGGGGGCCATCCTCTCATTCAAAAACAAACACTGGGCTGTTCCAGGTGACTCTAGCAGCAGCCAGACCCCTCCCTTTTAGTGAGTTCCATCCTACTGCAGATAGAAAATAGAATAAAATAATCATCAGTCAATGGGCAACAGCGAGACAGGCTACTCCTTGTTGAAGCTGTTGGGGCATGTTGTGTTAATGTGGATGGAACAGATGGTCCTATAACGGAGTACACTCGCCTCTCACAAGCACCCTGGTCGAGTGTGTGTTTGTGCGCCTGCAGTGTTCTCAATTTTCTCTGCTCACAGTGCCCCCTGTTGGCTACTGCGCTCCTCAGGCAAGTCTTTGGTGATGCAGCCCTCTGGCCGAGTCTCACTCTGTCCATGTGTGCAACAAACAAACCCCTCCCGGGGTACACAGTGCAAAATGTCCCCAGTGTCCTGCAGCCCTCCCTAGGCACAGTCTTCTAAAACAGTCCAGCAGGGCCCATCGTGGACCCTCAGTTGGTGTGTCGTCCTCTGCAGCCCTGCCTGGGTTCAGTCTTTAGCCAGTCCAGCAGGGCCCATCACGGTATCCTTGCTTGGTCCGGCTAGGTTGCAAGGCTCCTACTCTGGAACTGAGCAGTGCCCCAAGGGCTTCTTCCCTGGGAACTCCTTGCCCGTACTTGAGTCCTCAGTGACCCCAGCTTCCTGCTGAGCCACCCCTCTTGGGCTCAGTTCGCTAACCACAGCTCCCTGCTGAGTCAGTCCCAGTGTAGCCTGCTTCCGTGGGGTGCCCCAGTTCTAATTCCCTCCCTTCCCAGTCCCACCCACTACTCTGGGTCCCAATCCAGGGAACCTTTTAAGTATAGCAGCTTCATGCTGTGTCTCTTTAGTAATTGCTTCTCTACATTTCCCTGGGCCACTTCCCCATGGCCCATCTTAGTTGAGTCCCAGCAGCCAGCTCCTTCCTCTCCCCCGGTTCCTGTCAGCAGACTGATCTATCCAGCCCGCTGCCGTTCTAGGCAGCTTGGAGGACCTTTCTATTGCTTTTTTCTGGGGGGCAGGCCCACGAGGCCTCCAGCAGGGGGCCTCAGGGCCTGGTCCACCTGGTCACAGGTCCCAAAGAGTCAAAGGTGTGAACATGACTCTGAAACTGTCCAACATGAAACAGCATTAAACACGATTCAGTGTTTGACATACAGAGACCTCAGCCTGCCCAGTACATGGCAAACACATCATTGAATGTCTTTGGAATCTTTCAGTAAAGATACAGAAAAAGAAGGAAAAACAGTTCTTCTTCCAGTGCTTGCTCATATCCATTCCATTAGGTGTGCGCGCGCCGCGTGCACGATCGTCGGAGAATTTTCTACCCTAGCAACACCGGCGGGTCGGCTGTGGAGCCCCCTAGAGTGGCGCCTTCATGGCGCTGAATATATACCCCAGCCGACCCGGCGCCCCCTCAGTTCCTTCTTACCGCCCCTGACGGTCGTTGGAACTGTGGAGCGCGGCATAGCTGTTCTCCACTCTCCCTAGCTTATTTAGTCATTCACAGTTATAGTTATAGTTCTAGTTGTTTATAGTTAAATAGTTGGTTTTTTCACTTGTTACTAGTTGTTATATAGTTCAAGGGGATTAAGAGAGTTGTCTCCCCCTTTTTCCCCCGGCCGCGTGGCCGGGCTCCTGCCCAAGGCTCCCGGCTTCAAGCAGTGCGCCTCCTGCGCTAAGCCTATGCCAACGAGTGACCCGCACGACTCGTGTCTGAAGTGCCTGGGAGAGTCCCATCAAACAGATAAGTGCAAGATCTGTAAGGCCTTCAGACCAAGGACCAAGAAGGAGCGGGACTTTCGGCTCCGGCAACTCCTTATGGAGGCGGCACTTAGCCCGGACGCTCCATCAGCGCGTCAGGCCCCGGCACCTGGCACCTCGGTGCGCAGTGCCCCGGCGGCACCGACTATTCCGACCACGCGAGTGGCGTCGGACAAGCCTCCACGGCACCGGACCTCGTCGGCACCGCAAGCACAGCAAGTGCCTCGGCGCCGTTCATTATCCCCGGGACATAAAAAAGCCCATAAGACGGGGACCTCCGTGCCGAAGACGCCGGCTCCCCCAGTGCCGGGGGTAGAGCCGCGTCCGCCTGTGGAGCACCGGAAACAGGTGCCTCCAGCACCGTCGACTCCGGCTCCGAGGCCGTTGAGTCCGGTGCAGACAGGGTCTCCACCGAGACCGGCGGTGATACAGTGCCTCCCGTCGACCCCAGAGACCTTCGCGTCTCGGCACCGTTATGATCGTCGGCACCGATCAACATCGAGACGTAGTTCTCGGCACCGCTACGATCGACGCTCGACGTCGAGAGGCCGCTCCCGGCACCGGGCCTACTCCAGGTCATCGTCGAGGTCCAGATCCGACTCCCGGCACCGGAGAGGTCATCGGCACCGATCGCGATCCCGGCACCGATCGCCGGCACCGCGTGGAGATAGAACATCTCCGGACCGGCACCGTGCGGCACCGCAGCCCACGGGATTCGTCTCGGCGCACTCGGCACCGCCATGGCCATCGAGATCGGTGTCTCGCTCCTCTGAGGACTTATCGAGATCGGCATACCCCCCTCAGGGGCAAGCCGAGGAGCAGGACATAGGCCACTGGCAGGAGGTAGCAGAGGACCCTGCTCATGGCCCATCTCACTGGTCGTTCTGGACCCCGTGGGCGTACCATCAGGCACAAGGGGCTCCAATAACTTCGACCTCTCGCTCGGGCCACTCCGTTAGAAGGGCCCCGGAGTCCACCATCTCTCGGCCTCCGCCAGGGGGCATGGAGGCTTCCGTGTCCGCACCACCTGACGTCCTGGACCCAAGCGCAGGTGATGCTCCGGCCCAGGAGCAGGGAGACCAGAACCCTCCCTTGGATCCTTTACCACCGGAGGCATCTTCCTCTTCCTCTCCGGATGAGGCAGTGGCGGGCACATCGTGCACAGGTCCACCCCCAATAGATCTTCGGGCTCACCAGGACCTCCTACGTAGGGTGGCCCGTAATATGGACCTGCAGGCGGAGGAGATAGTGGAGGTGCAGGACCCCATCGTAAATATCCTCGCGGCGGATGCCCCATCGCGAATGGCGTAACCCCTGATCCGCACGATCCAGGCGAATGCAAGTACGATATGGCAAACTCCTGCCTCTATCCCACCCACAGCGAGAGGGGTGGAAAGAAAGTACTTTGTCCCCTCCAAAGACTACGAGTACTTGTATACCCACCCCCAGCCGTGTTCACTGGTGGTGGCATCAGTGAATGCAAGGGAGCGCCACGGTCAACAGGCCGCAGCGCCCAAATCAAAGGAGGCTAAGCGCCTCGATTTGTTTGGCCGTAAAGTTTATTCAGCCGGAGGGCTGCAACTTAGAGCGGCTAACCAGCAGGCGCTCCTGAGCCGCTACAACTTTAACTCCTGGAACTCTATGGGGAAGTTCAAGGAATTGGTTCCCCAAGAGTCCAGGGAGGAGTTTGGGGCCTTGGTAGAGGAGGGTAAGAAGGTGGCTCGGACCTCCTTACAGGCCTCCTTGGACATAGCGGACTCGGCTGCGAGAACCCTGGCTTCGGGTATCGCTATGTGAAGGACCTCCTGGCTCCAAGTTTCGGGTTTGCCTCCGGAATTGCAACAAACCCTGCAGGATTTGCCCTTCGAAGGACAGGGGTTGTTCTCGGAGAAGACGGACTCTCGCCTGCAGAGCCTCAAGGACTCCAGGACAATCATGCGCTCCCTGGGGATGCATGTTGCGGGCCCTCAGCGCAGGCCATTTAGGCCTCAGCCTCAGCGCTTCTACCCCCCCCACCTCGTCAGAGACAGGACTCGGCCCAGAGGCGCGGGCGAGGTGGTAGACGAAGGTGGACCGGCCCTCAACCGGGTCAGAACCAAGGGCCACCAAGACCACCCGCAGGCCCCAGGCAGAACTTTTGAAGGTGCGGTCGAGGACGGCGCCCCAGTCATCCCCCAGGATCCAGCCCCCTCCTTTCGGGATCGCCTCTCCCACTTCCACCGTGTTTGGTCCCTTATAACTTCGGACCGTTGGGTCCTTCGCACGGTGGAGAGGGGATACGCTATCCAGTTTTCTTCAATCCCCCCCTCCCACCCCCCTTCCCCGTCCCTCTTCAGGGACCCTTCTCACGAGCAACTTCTTATACAGGAGGTTTCCACGCTCCTTGATATGGGGGCCATAGAGGAGGTTCCAGTAGAGTTAAAGGGCAGGGGATTTTATTCCCATTACTTCCTGATCCCCAAGTCCAAAGGAGGTCTACGACCCATCTTGGACTTGCGCGGACTCAACAAATTCGTAGTAAAGTTGAAGTTCCGCATGGTCTCTTTGGGGGCCATTATCCCTTCCCTCGATCCTGGAGACTGGTTCGCCGCCCTCGACATGAAAGACGCATACTTTCATATCGCAATTTACCCGCCTCACAGACGCTTCCTGCGATTCGTGGTAAGCAAGGTGCACTACCAATTTGCAGTCCTTCCCTTCGGCCTATCCTCGGCCCCAAGAGTGTTCACGAAATGTATGGCTGTCGTGGCAGCGTACCTTCGTCGGCAAGGGATACAGGTGTTCCCGTACCTAGACGACTGGCTGGTACGCGGTCGCACCAAAGAACAAGTTCGAGCTCACGTCCACATAATAGTGCACACATTCAACGAGTTGGGCATCCTACTCAACAAGGACAAATCCACTCTAGAACCTACCCAAAGAATAGAATTCATCGGCGCAGTCCTAGACTCCAGACGTGCACAAGCCATCCTGCCAGCCAACCGCTTTTGCACCATCACGAGCCTCATTCAAGGACTCAAGGCCTTCCCAACTACCACGGTGAGGTCGTGCCTTACCCTGCTGGGTCACATGGCTTCCTGCACGTACGTAACCAGGCATGCCAGACTTCGGCTTCGCCCACTCCAGACCTGGGTGTCATCGATATACCGCCCACATCGGGACAGCCTGAACATGGTGGTCACGGTCCCGAACTCGGTCCTGACCTCCCTCACATGGTGGCTAGATCACAATGTGGTTTGCGAGGGGATGCCGTTTCACGCCCCACAACCCTCTCTGCACCTGGTCACAGACGCTTAATCTCTGGGTTGGGGCGCCCATCTCAACGAGCACCATACCCAGGGCCTGTGGACTGCACCTCAGCTAGCCCTACACATCAATGTTCGGGAACTGATGGCGGTGCGCCTGGCGTGCCAGGCATTTCTCAATCTCCTACGTGGCCGCTGTGTGTTAGTTCTCATCGACAACACCACGGCCATGTTTTACATCAACAAGCAAGGAGGAGCACGTTCGTCAATTCTATGCCAAGAGGCCATTCGCCTGTGGGACTTCTGCATCGCCCACTCAATCCATCTCACGGCATCGTTCCTCCCTGGAGTCCAGAACACTTTAGCGGACCGACTCAGCAGGTCCTTTCAAACGCACGAGTGGTCTATCCGGCCGGACATCATACATTCCGTCTTCCAGAAGTGGGGGTTTCCCCAGATAGACCTGTTTGCATCTCGAGACAACAGGAAGTGCCACGTGTTCTGCTCCCTGCAAGGTCGAGCTCCGGGCTCCCTCTCGGATGCGTTTCTCCTTCCCTGGAAAGACCACCTGTTTTATGCCTTCCCTCCGTTTCCTCTGGTCCACAAGGTACTGCTCAAATTGCGCAGAGACCAGGCACAGGTAATTCTGGTCGCCCCAGCGTGGCCGAGACAACATTGGTACACCACACTGTTGGAACTCTCGGTTCAGACACCGATCCCGCTTCCATTATGTCCAGATCTCATCTCGCAGGACCACGGCCGGCTGCGTCACCCCGACCTGCAATCACTCCACCTCACGGCGTGGTTGCTCCATGGTTCACCCAGGCAGAGCAACAATGCTCGCACTCGGTCCAACAGATTCTGCTGAGCAGTAGGAAGCCTTCAACACGGACCACATACTTGGCCAAGTGGAAGCGGTTCTCCTGTTGGTGCGAACAACGAGCCACGTCCCCGTTACAGGCACCTATTCCTCTTATATTGGAATATCTCCTCTCCCTAAAACAGCAAGGGTTGGCGATATCTTCAATTAGAGTTCACCTGGCTGCTATATCAGCCTTTCACCCAGGAGAACTCGCGTCCTCGGTATTCTCTAACCCGATGGTCGTTAGATTCCTCAAGGGCTTAGATCGGATGTACCCACAACGACGTCAGCCCGTTCCGACGTGGGACCTCAACCTGGTTCTCTCCAAGCTCACAAGTCCTCCATTCGAGCCACTGGCCACCTGCTCACTTTTGTACCTATCCTGGAAGACAGCCTTCCTCGTAGCCATCACCTCAGCAAGGCGCGTTTCTGAACTCAGGGCGCTTACATCCGAGCCCCCTTACACGGTTTTCCATAAGGATAAAGTGCAGCTTCGTCCACATCCTGTCTTTCTCCCTAAGGTGGTTTCTCCTTTTCATATCAACCAGGATATATTTCTCCCGGTCTTTCATCCTAAACCGCATGCTACTCGCCAGGATCAACGTTTGCATTCTCTGGACGTACGCAGGGCCCTGGCTTTCTATATTGACCGCACAAGGCACTTTAGAAAGACGACGCAACTCTTCGTTGCAGTGGCCGACCGAATGAAAGGCTCACCGGTCTCCTCACAACGCCTATCCTCCTGGATTACGTCTTGCATCCGGACTTGCTATGACCTGGCAGGTGTCTCAGCACCGCACCTCACCGCTCACTCCACGAGGGCCCAAGCTTCCTCGACGGCTTTCCTGGCGCAAGTTCCGATCCAGGACATTTGTAGAGCTGCGGTTTGGTCATCAGTCCACACATTTACAGCTCACTATGCACTAGTGCAGCAGTCCAGGGACGATGCTGCCTTCGGATCAGCGGTTTTGCACACAGCAATGTCTCACTCCGACCCCACCACCTAAGTTGGGCTTGGGAGTCACCTAATGGAATGGATATGAGCAAGCACTCGAAGAAGAAAAGACGGTTACTCACCGTTGTAACTGTTGTTCTTCGAGATGTGTTGCTCATATCCATTCCAAACCCGCCCCCCGTCCCCACTGTCGGAGTAGCCGGCAAGAAGGAACTGAGGGGGCGCCGGGTCGGCTGGGGTATATATTCAGCGCCATGAAGGCGCCACTCTAGGGGGCTCCACAGCCGACCCTCCGGTGTTGCTAGGGTAGAAAATTCTCCGACGATCGTGCACGTGGCGCGCGCACACCTAATGGAATGGATATGAGCAACACATCTCGAAGAACAACAGTTACAACGGTGAGTAACCGTCTTTTAAAGCCTTTGAAATGTAAAGCATTAAACAAGGCTTTTGTTTTAACAACAGCCCTTTCCTTTATCTGGAGAGCATTTTTAGAAGAGTTATTAACATGGTAATAACTGTCCTTTGGAGAGAAAAGAGAATTTAGTTGAGCTGGGCTGGAGCTGCTGTTGTTGCTAAAGTCCGACCCCATTTCCTAAGAAGACAAAACAGGACACAAACAGACAAAAGAGGAGACAAAAGAACAGCAAAGATAAAAATGCAGCTTCTGTCTCTAGTGTTGAGTTTCACTTGCAAACTCACTGCTGGAAAAACACAGGCCCAGCACATGGTCCCATCAGCCACTCTGACACCTGGCAAACTTGTACCAGCCTCGGGCTGTTCAGGGCATTGCTTTTCATTTCCTCTCTGGGCACAGGCTTACAGCAGTATTGCAAAATATGCAGTCTTGGCCAGCTAGGCCAGACTCTTATTAGACAGAAGGGAAAAGGAGAGGGATAGGAAAGAGAAGAAATAACGTGAAGAAGGAAGAGAACACACAAGAGGTGACATGTAACATTTGTTGTGGGGGGCATGTGACCACTCCATGCATTGCCTCTGGCCTTTCCCACTCCCCCCATGCCTCCGACACCCGCTCTAAGCTGGCACCACTTTGCCCCCACACCCCTTACAGCTCCTTCCCCACTTACTGTTGAAATGGTGTTTGTTAAGAACAGAAGATGCAGAGCTGGAAATTAATGAATGTGTCGGATACTAAGCCTAACTGGTGGACACAATAATGTGGGGCTGGGCTGGGGTATTCCACCCACCACTCCCTTTCTGAGTCCTTAAAAGAAAGATTTTGTGGGAAAAGTATGAAGGAACAAAAAGAAGCGGGAAGAACAATCAGAGGCTACTAGAGCGAGCTCCACCATCATGAGACCCCAGGCCTTCTTCATCCTGCTCCTGAGAGGTGTCCAGACGAGGCCAGAGAGAGGGACCCAGACAATATCACCACCTCTGCCAGCTCCAGCTGAATCCCAGCCATCACCAAGGATGAGGGGACTTTACCAACAGCAGCAATAACAACAGCTTCAGCTCACCTCAACTAACTTCTGCTCTGTTCCCAAAAAAGACAGTTGTTGCCATCTGTGATACCATCAAAGAGACTGTAAAACCAAGCCTTGTTTAACACTGGTCAGTGTTGGACAGTGACTGGGCTGTTAATGCCTTTAGCCCATATAATCCATCCAAATTCATACAACATGCCTAGGTCACAGCACAGGCACAGCCTTTTCTTTAACAATTAGATGCCATTTCCTGTGCCATAAAGAGGAGTGTATGGGACCGTGGCTGTAACCCTGTGTTGTATCATCAGGTGCTGGAGCATCGGCTCCCCTTGCAAAGCCCCCGTCGCTGCCTCTGGAACCTGAACCGGGCTCAGAAACAGGCCCCGAAGAGACCATATCCCCTACAGAGCCCCAAGAATGGAGAAAAGAAAAGCGCAAAAGCAGGCTGACCACAGAATAGAACAGCAGCACTGGACGGGCTGGGCAGGCGCGGGGCCTGCTGGGAGCAAAATCTTCACTGCCACCCCTTAACTCAAGCAGCGGGGAAGGGCAGCTGCCCCCAGCATGGCCTGCAGTGACTTCACCATACTGTGAGCTTAGGCAAAATGCAGCTGGATGCCGATAGTGACATTAGCACCTGACCTCATCCTTGTCTCAGTGATTCTTTGCTCCATGGCACCCAGAAGAGGTTCTGATGAGCTGCCCACTAGTGCTGCTGTGGGACTGCATGAGGTAATGGAGGTGCAATCCCCTCCTTCCTTGAGGGAGGGGCTGCTGTAGCATTGCACACAGTGCTTAGGTGCTGAATCACTGAGATGGGCTGAGTCAGCAGGATAGTTTAGCAAGGCCAACTACAGTGACTGTACAGCTTTTAAAGCAGTTGCTTGGATCAGCTCTCTAAATAGAGCCCAGAGAAGTTCATGCCCCTTTAGCAAGTGAGCCTTTTAGCTGGCTCAGAGGAAACTCTACTAGCCCCCTGTAGTAAGGTCAGTGGAAGAACTGGAGGAGGGGAGAAGCTAGAAAAATTAACAGGACAAGTGAGTGGAAGCCAGATCAGTCCAAGGAGTGAAACAACCCTAAACAACTCCTTCACTCCAGGAGTGAAACGCAGGCCTGGAGGAAGGGCACCAGTTCAGGCCATGCTAATTGAAAATAATGTGAGAGGCTACTCTGCATTGCTCAGAGGGAGATGTGTGCAACCTGCATGCCTGTTTACCAAAGCCCAGCCTCTCATCAGGGTTGTCAAAAAACCTGGGGAAAGCATTTCCAGCCCCCTTTCCTCAGCAGCTAGCTGCAAGGCCGCCTGCCCTAGGTTGGGAGAGGAGCTCCCTCCCTCAGAGCTGTTCGCAGTGCTGTCAGTCCTGCAAGGTAGAGGTGACAGGGATTGGGAGGGAGCAAACTTCTTCAGCATTTAGGTGCAATACAGTTAAACATGGGCAGAGGAAGACTTGTTAATTTTATAAGCAAAACAAAGTTGCTTTAATCCCTCTTGTTGATGTACTACTTTGTACCTTACATTAAAACCCCTTTCAGACTAGGGAGGGGACAGCCACTTGTGATTGTACATAAAATAGGTGACCAGACCATGGAATGGTGGTGACTGTCTATACCTATGGGAAGGTAATCCCCCTGCCCCAAATACTAGTCTCCATGGTAGTGAACTGTTAATCTTAGTCTGAACGGTGCCTGTGGAAGCAGAGGAAGGAAAGGGGTGGGGAAAGGACTGTGAGGCTGTTTCTAGCAGGTTATGAAATACATTTGCTACACTTAATTGATTCTAGCAGCTGCTGTCCCACTGACAGTTTCACAATGTGGTGTGGCTCATGAGGAGCCACAAACCTTGATCTTCAGAACAGAGGAGATACTTGAAAAGCTACACCCTACTTGCCCTGTCCCCAGAAGTGTGTAGCCCCTTTTTTAGGCTCCTCGATGCTGAGATCGTCTGATGCTTTTACAGTAGGGATTTCATGTTTACAGAGTACACACAGCAGTGGTATACTGAGAGGTGTTTTAAATAGCTTTTGGGGAGAGGTAGGCAGAGAGGATCAAACAGAGCATTCTCCTTCTGTGGACTCAGACTGTGGGTCCTTGTTACTCTCGAGACTTGGGATGAGCGAAGAAGGAATATAACTTTGGGGAGCATTTTTAAATGTGTAAATATAGACTGTAGATGATGAGGATAATAAATGGAACTGGAGCTCAGCATGTGCTTTTGCATACAATGGATTCACAGTAGTACTCTCCAAATTTGACTTGGCTGATGGAGAGTGATGCAAGACTGGTAATGAAAGAAAGGTAAGTGTAGGGATTTTTCAGTGGAATTTATGCTGTTTTTGTTCCCCTTCCCCCCAAACAAGCTGCTGCCCTGAAACATAATACTGAAGTGAGAGTTTTCCTTCTCTTTCCATCAATAGGTATGTCAGAGGGAAACAGCAGCAGGTCAGAAAGAGCTGAGAGTTTGATTTCTAGAGCCAGGGGTGCCCCTGGCTTCTTTTAAGCACATCCACCCTGCAGACCAGCTTACACTGTCCCATCTAGCTTCCACATAGGCAAAAGACAGGCGTGCTAAGCCACCTCACAAGAACAGGTGCTAGAATAAGTAGAGCCCTGCAAATTTATATCCACAGATGAGAATATCCATGGACCATGTTTGCAAATACAAATTTTGTGCCCACGTCGGGCTCTAAGGGAAAGGATATGCAGCAGAGGCTGTCATTTCAGCCAAGAGTAGCCTAGAACTCAGTCACACACATGCTGTTCCAAGCTAGGAAGATGGATTTGCACTTGGCAGAGCCCCTTCTATGAAGACAGACAACTTTGTAAGCTGATTGGGGAAAAAAAGCTTTACTAAAATAGTGTGACAAACTCTATACAGAAATGCACTACAAAAATCAAAGCATAGCATATAAAAAGTACTTCATGTCCCAGGATATTTACAATAGAAAAGACATTAATTTTACCTCAAGGAAGATTCCCCCATGTGTTCTCCCCTCCCACAAATCAAACTGCACAGAAACAGAATTTCCCCGTGGCAGTGCTTCACAGATATTTTACAGTGGAAAAAAGATAGGCTCAGACGCTAGTTCAGGGATCAACAACCTTTGGCACGCAGCCTGTTGTGGAAATCTACTGGCGGGAAGGTTTGTTTACCTGCAGTGTCCGCAGGTTCGGCCAATCGCAGTTCCCACTGGTCGCGGTTTGCTGTTCCAGGCCAATGGGGGCTGCAGGAAGCGGCTTGGGCCAAGGGATGTGCTGGCTGCCCCTTCCCGCAGCCCCCATTGGCCTGGAACAGCAAACCGCGACCAGTGGGAGCTACGATCGGCCAAACCTGCGGACGCTGCAGGTAAACAAACTGTCCTGGCTTGCCAGCGGATTTCCCTGGTGAGCCACATGCCAAAGGTTGCCAATCCCTGCAGTAGTTTGTATTGTCGAACAGCAGCTTTCCTGAGAAGTTCTTAAGGAAGCTTTTTGGCTCTTGCATTTTAACAAGCTCATTCACCCCTAGGTGCCACGGCTTGTTCTTCAGATGCCATTCCCGATGCAGGATGACACCAGATTAAGTTTTAAAAGTCATAGCTGGTTTCATATATGCCTTTCCCATTGCTGGTTCTGAGATAGCAGATGCTGTGTATACAATAGCCAACCTGTTTGTTCCTTTTGCTCAGGGAAACCCAACAGACAGAAGTCTGACATCCCACAATTCCCTGAGATTTCAGTCTGGTCAAAGGTTATATCCTACTTGAGCTATTATGCAAGAAACTTCATTAGAACATAAAACTGGGTGCCTGGGCAACAAAATGGCAGATGAAATTCAATGCTGATAAATGCAAAGTAATGCACATTGGAAAACATAATCCCAACTATACATATAAAATGATGGGGTCTAAATTAGCTGTTACCACTCAAAGAGATCTTGGAGTTGTTGTAGATCGTTCTTTGAAAACATCCATTCAATGTGCTGCAGCAGTCAAAAAGGTGAACAGAACGTTGGGAATCATTAAGAACGGGATAGATAATAAGACAGAAAATATCATATTGCCTCTATATAAATTCATGGTATGCTCACATCTTGAATACTGTGTGCAGATGTGGTCGGCCCATCTCAAAAAAGATATATTGGAATTGGAAAAGGTTCAGAAAAGGACAACAAAAATGATTAGGGGTATGGAACGGCTTCCATAGGAGGAGAGATTAACAAGACTTGGATTTTTCAGCTTGGAAAAGAGATGACTAAGGGGGTATATGATAGAGGTGTGGAGAAAGTAAATAAGGAAGTGTTATTTACTCCTCATAACACAAGAACTAGGGGTCAATTAATAGGCAGCAGGTTTTAAACAAAAGGAAGCATTTTTTCGCACAACGCAATCAAACTGTGGAACTCCTTACCACAGGATGTTGTGAAGGCCAAGACTATAACAGGGTTAAAAAAAGAAACTAGATAAATTCATGGAGAATAGGTCGATCAATGGCTATTTGCTAGGATGGGCACGGATGCAACACCATGCTTTGAGTGTCCCTAGCCTCAGTTCACCAGAAGCTGGGAGTGGACAACAGGGGATGGATCACTCAACAATTGCCTGTTGTGTTCATTCCCTTTGAAGCACCTGGCACTGGCCACTGTCAGAAGACAGGATACTGGGCTAGATGGACTTTTGGTCTGACCCAGGATGGCTGTTCTTATGTAGTTTGAGAACATTCCTGTTATAAACCCAATGTAGACGGCACCAGCCCCACATATGTATTTAGGCTTGGAAAGATTAGTCTTAGTGATCTCACTGTACACACACAAACCTATGAAAAAGTAATTCCAGCTATGATGATCGAAATTTAGATAGCCCAAGTAAAACCATCTTAATGTGTATAAAACGTATTGTATTGCTTGCATTAGTGCCATTTAGGTAACTAACCTTTTGAATCTCATTAATTAATATTAATATTGTCATTAAATTATTACTCTGACCCCCAATAATTTCCCACAACTATGAAAATTTAAATTAATAATCCAAAAAAACCTTTTAGAATCAGTATCTAACTATAAAAAAATCAAATTCAGCCAAGCCCCTGTGTGTGTGTGTGTATATTCTATTAAGAAAAGAGAGAAGGCAGCAAGAAGTGATCCAGCTCCATTCATATATCCAGTTTAGACTTCCCAACCTCACTCAGAGCTGGAAGGGGGCTTGTCTCATCTATTTAGTAATCTCTCTGCTGTATTCTCACATCTGTCATTCAAATACAGTACTTTGTTGTAGCCTCTGCTTTAGTTGTCTGGTGAATGACAAAGGGTTGTAAACAGTAAGTCTCACCCAGTGCAAAGGAAAATAAAGGCAGTGGATCTGCTTTGAGAAGCAACAGTTCCTCTGGCTTGCTCAGCCATTTCTTATTGCTGATAACTGCTTGGTGCAGTATCCAGACTGAGTACAACTGCTGCATGTGTGTTTTTCATGCTTTTAGGTAGACTACATTCTAATAACACTGTATTATATTAGCTAGTAAGTAGATACCTATATTCTAAAACAGAAGCAACACCCCTACCGCCCTCCTCCAATGGCTTGGTTTTGGGCCAGAAGTACTTAACAGCACCACTTTAAAATAATTTGGTCTATGCATGTATACCAGCACCTATGCCAGATATCTCAAGATTAATGCAAAGAACCAATAGGATATCTACAAATTAATAGTATTCTTTTCCCAGCTAATAAGCTCCGAGAAAAAAATATGCAGAAATTGGTACAGATTACTAATGTAATCAGACTGGGTTATGCTATGCTTTTGCCATTCTCTCAAGAGTCTGTTCCCAATTGCCACCACCATATTTCAGAAAATTATTGGAAAACTGCCTGTGGCAAATAATTACTCAGTTGTTCCTGAAAGTTGAACACATAATTAAAACATGTAAATCACCAAGGCAGAGCACAGTCATTACCAATGGATTTCACAGTCTAACATAGGAAATACCTTTTATTTTGCTTATAATGCCTTGTATTTCAGTGTTGCACATGCCAGAACCAGCAGCCTATACCTTAAAGTTCTTAACCATTCTTAAAATAACTTTCTTGAGAGAGAGACAAACCCACACGCCACAGGTTGCACCACATCAAGTGTTACAAAAAGGCCACAGGTGTCTACAGATACACAGAATTGGCATCTCCATAACTGCAGCTGAGTGAAATCAGCAGACTAGGTTCCATCAGCTGATGCAGTCTCTATTGAGAGGTACTAAAAGCTAAGGTAAATGATAGGACAATTTCAGGACCTGCTTTCCCCTCCCCCCCTTCCTTTTAAAAGAAAGGCCTATCAAGTGAAGAGTGGACCTAGCTAGCTTTCCCACATTGCACAGGGAAAGAGCTGAGACACAGGAAGAAAAGTAAATCGTTTAGTGACACTCATGTGGCAAGAAAACAGCCCTTAAAAATGGAGCCCTAGAATTTAAATGGCTGAGTCTGGAATCAGCTCTATCCTTGTAGGGCAGGGATCACAGCACCAAGGCCACTGTGAAGCAACTTCAAGGGCTATCTGCCCTGCACTGATCCACAAGCTATTTTTGCCAGACTTTAAAATAAACAGTTTAAAGCAAGGTTTAAATGATGGATTGTTTTGATCAAATTTAAGAAAGGATAAGGGTAAATTTTGCAGCTGTATAGTTGAGCAAGTTCTGTGCTGGATACCGATAGAAATGAACATATCACAAATGCACTTGCCCTTAACCAGCAACTAACAGCCACAGGCCTGCTGGCTTAATGCCATGCTGTTGAGGTCAAGTATTGTCAGTAGCAGTTGGAAGGTAAGACACTGCCTAGCCTACAGAACATCTGGGAAAGTCCTGCTCAGGAGCCTAATGCTAATCAAGGTTTGGATCATCTACCTATGTGGGTTTCATGGCATGATTCATAGCAATATAGAGAAGAGAGAGAAATGCAGGTGTAAACAGTTTCAAAATTATTTTAAAGCATATTTGATACTCCAGCCTTCCCTTCACAAAAGTGAAACAAGTACTGGATTTTTTTTTTTTTACAGCCCATTTGGCTAACATTCATTCACATGCCCACAATACAGGGCTTAATCTTCTACAAAAATGAAGCTACAGTTTAGGAGATTTTTTTTTTTTAATGCTCATAAAGAAAACCAGCTTTTAAATCTGCTGATTCATTTTCTAGCTCAAAGTTTCAAAGCAATAAGACAACTTTGATGAGTATAAGTTAGAGCTGGCAATAATGACATTGCAGCTGGGATAACTGAAATAACAGCATTTGGAATAGCTAGAGTAATTTTTCCACTTCTATTACTCAACAAAAGCAGTTCAAAATACCAAGTAGTGGTGATGAGCTGGCACGATTGCTATCAGATATAGGAAGGAGACCCTCATAGACATACAGTGCCCTACAAATGTATAAGAAATGTTCTGGGTGAAACTCATGTTTTGTGTATTCCATTGTTTAGCCTGGAAAACCACATTTGAGTTAAGTGGAGCTGGAGTGAGGAACTGCAGGATGCTGCCTTCCAGTTTCAGCTGGTTATTGTGTGGGCTCTTTCAACAGGTAGCCAGGAAGATAGTGGCAACATTTATCAACCATTAAGTCATACTGATTAAGGATTATTCTCACTAAGCAAATTTGGTAACTGTGAACCCGTGAGATTAATTTAAACTGCCTAACCTTAAAGTATCATGTGGCTGCTTCATAATATGGCAAGAGCACCATCAGTTCCATCATAAGCTGGTCTAACTCAAAGCACATATTAAAGTGGTAACAGTTATGCCAGGTCACAAGAAAGCCCAGGAAGAAATATTAGTGGATCAGAGAACCTTACTAACAAACTTTACTTTTTACTCCCTAGTTGATCATTTTTCAGGGTTTTGTTTCTAAATTAAAATGAACTCAAATTCAGATCCTATTGGGTGTAAGTCAGTAGTATCTCTATGGTATCTCTAGTATAACTAGTGTAAAACTCATCTGAATGGGAAGAAAATCAGGTCCTGGGTCTTTAAGATGGGTAGAATTTTAAGTGTTCGTTTTGATCTATGGGAGCGGCCTATTTAATGGGGTTAGTCAAAATAGCTAAGTTAAGATTTATTTTTTGAAAATATTTTTAAAACTCCAGGATTTTAATGTACTCTGCCCTATGCCCATGCAATCTTAGATTTTGTCCTGAAAATCTAAGGTCTTGACACTTTTTTTGGAAGAAATGTGTAAAATATCACAGCAGTCAGGCTTGCTCTGTAACCAACAGCCTGTACATATTTTTCTTTTGTCTCTAGGTCAAAAATCCACATACTTTGCTGGCTTTGAATAAATTTGCACCTGCCATAAGCAAAGGATTAATTCCTAAATTGGCAGGATGCATGGTCTTTGGTAGTGCTACTGCTTTGGTGCCCGCAGTCTATGTTCACAAAGGTTGCACAATAATGTACATTTATCCTAATGGCAGGTGCCGCAGACCAGTTAGTCAAAGAAGCAAATTGGCCTTTTTTACAAAAATGGTAAAACACTGTCCTTCAAAACTAAAGATACAACTTACTGAAGGAGGAGGAGTTTGGATATCAATGAATTCTTATTCAAGTCCCCTGACTGAAATGAATATCAAACCCCAAGGCAAAGCTAGAATGAGACACTAACTGTAGGATGTGCGCTACAGGGCTGGTCCCTTCCTCTTGCCCTGGTGATGCAGAAGAGACTCAGACTTTAAAGCCCATAGGGACCATCATGATTATCTTGTCTCACCTTTTGCAGACTCTTTCCTCAGAGAATTTTCCACCATTCTGGGTTTCCTCTGAATCCACAAGCCAACAGTAGTTACAGGTGGACTGGACACCATTTTGTGTGGTGTCAGGAAGGCATGCAACAGCTCCTAATTTATACCCTCACACAGCACCCTCTGAGGCTTATCTGATTTTAAATGTGTGACACCCACAAGTCCATGTTACATCAGTCCTCTGGTTTTCCCTACAGGAAAACTCCACAGACAGCAATACCAGCATGATGAGAGACTGGCATTAGCCACCTTCTGCTAGTTTTACAATATGTGGGAAGAGGTTTGCGCTGCCAGATTCAACCAACCACAACTACAGCCAATTATATCAGGTAGATTCACTCTAAGAAATTCAATCTGGTCCCCTTACAGGACAGGGATGCTTTTACAGACTTGGCCCCAATAGGTGAACTGCTGACTTATACAGTTCCCACAGGGCTACATGACTCT
The DNA here is from genome assembly GCF_011386835.1 of Chrysemys picta bellii. Taxonomy (NCBI): domain Eukaryota; kingdom Metazoa; phylum Chordata; order Testudines; family Emydidae; genus Chrysemys; species Chrysemys picta. Next base: position 44,594,181 of record NC_088800.1, read on the forward strand.
AGGGTCCTTGCTACAAACCTTAGATCTACTGTGCCACACAGGAGACATGGCTTGGAGAGTAATTGTTACACATGGATTTTTAATTGTTCAGTTGTACCAAGCTTTATGCTGCAGGGTACAATTGAAAGATTCAAGTCCTAACCTGTCTCCATTAGATACTACAGATACTCTGGTTTTCTTGATGATGTTTGTGGTAGGCCTAAATAATTGAGATGAATGCATGGCCAAGCTGAACAGATTGTGGTTTGTAAGAGTAGAATTCTGTCCAATGATTTGGATAGATTAAGGACAGAGAGAGACCCCCTTTTCCCTTAAGAAAATGTCTCTCATTAAAGCTGCTTCTGAGTGCAGCAATCTGTTTCACTTTTCATTCATATGGCAACTAAAAACATCCTCTTCCTATCATAGTTTCCTCAGACTCCACACACAGCAAATTTTGCAGCTACTTGGTATAATCATTGTTTGTACCTTTACCAAAATTTTTGGAGTCCAGCATTTTTAAACTTAACAAATCCGTTCCTGAATGCAGAACGTCTGCAGTTGTGACTCTTACATACCTATAGTGGGGAAAGAAACTGGATTACATAGACATGCCAGTCATATTGAGTTTTCAATCAACACTGAAGTAGACTTGTATTTTGCTTCTGTGCAAGCGTAGGCTTACAGTTTCAGCTAATTCTCAAAGGGAAGCAGGCAACACAAGTGCTACCAAGAGAAAAATGATTTTCTAAACAACATGTTTAATAAAAAAAAAAAATGCTAAGCTAAATATATGCTACAATACAAGGCAATTTTCTTGTGGTGCTGACAGTAAGATGCACATGCTTTGTTCCTGTGAGGTTGCCTAAAGCAGTGGAATTATATGCCGATAGGCAATTCATAATAAATAAACTGTGCTACACACACCAAACATACTTCCAATCTCAACTGGAAGTAGTCTTCCTAGCATTTCTCACTAGTACCGGAAGAGGATTTCTAGCATGTGAAGGACAGGTCAGTTCAGCTACCTTAAAACCAGTAATGACTTACCTAGCCAGAGACCACCTGAAAGAACAAGACCCCTCCAAATCAAAGATATGCAGGTCCAAGAAAATTATGCAACAGCACTAGCATAAAAATAAATCAAGTCTTCATCAGCAATAGCCTATCCATAAACTGGAGGATGAGGCTGACATGAGCATACACCACAAAGAATAAATGGTGAGCCTCACTAGCTGAAACACAGGGCGATTTCTGTGCAACTCAGCCACATTTAGATTTGAGGCTAATTTTAAGGTAAACAAGCACCTAAGCTATCTCCCAAAAGACAGGTCTTCAGTATCTTACTCTGATCTACCCAGAAATTAAAAAGGAGCTTGTGTGTGTTCAGTCTCTCATCCCCAGCTACACAGATACCTAAAACAATTTACAGAGCTTCCAGTAAAGCTCTCTCCAGCTCTGTGCATTTAGGGAATATGTACAGTACGTATCACATTTCAGCTGCTTACACTCTGGCTCCCTCCTATGCTTGGGGTGCTGAGGTTGAGAGGTAATTTTGTCAATAAGCGATATGATCACAATACTGAGCAAGTGGAAGGGTTGCTCTTGCCATGTAGCAATATGCTGCTAGGAGATAATGCAAGAGCCTTTTATTTTTGCTTTATCAGAAGCAAGACAGGGCTGAGGACTGCTGTGTACTCCCTGGGATTCATAAGCATGAAATTCTGTCTGGCTGCCTTGCTTTCAAGCACTATAGACACGACTGGCTTAAATTAACAATCAGCAACTCTGTTCCAAACAGGGATTTTGGTATCAGTTTCCCTCCTCCCGACATGCTTAAGACAAAGACAAAAAGCCAGTCTCTGAATTAAAATCCTACAACTTTTACATTTACATGAGAAACACTCTCAAGTCACTGCCAAGTGGTTAGAATATATTCTTTGGCTCTTCTCAGATAATATCCAGAGACTGTTTAATATCCCAAATTCCACCCCCCACCTTACTGTCTGAAATCCCCTTGAGAACACCATATTTCCTCAGACACTATATTCTTGGAGAAAAAGGCGTCTCGTTTCCATAGCCTACTGAGGGTATAGTTCTGAATATAGGAGTCCTTCAGCTGAAATAGCATCTCCAAGTCCCACGGTCCGGATGGGATCTTTACACACCAAAACAGGGGTGAAATGGAATGAGATTCCCTCTCTGTGCCAGTGTGCCACTGGATCACCTGGATTTAAAGAGATTTTGGAGGGTGCCTCTGTACGGGAGGTCACAAACTCCAAGGGAGCTTTAAGAAAGACTCTGTCAGTAACAATAGTTTCAGTTGCACAAGCCTGTGTCCCTGCCACTCTGGCTCCAGCAGCCACAGCAGCTATCTGGTTGCCCCAATACCCATCCACTGTAACCAGAATGTGATAGGCCAGTGTGTGGAAGTGGATGCGGGTAAGATCAGATGCCTTGTCCATGTTCCTTCCATGCTTCTTCAGGATCCAGAAAAGGATGTCACTGACAATGCCCACATCTGGAACTCCATTCCAGGAACCAAGGGAGGCATGAGGACCAGAGGCTGACTGGGTGAGGAACAGCAGCTCCTGTTCATTTAGCCCGACAGAGTTCACCAGGGGGAAGACCTGCTAACAGAAACAGAATGAACGACAGTTTTTCTTCAGACTTAGAGGTAGAATCAGATTTCCCAGCTTCCTAATTTTAAAAATATTATGTTGTCACAGTACACTCTTAGCTATTGTGCATAACGGAGTGGAGGTGGGGTCTCCTGGCCCTTAGGGCCACAGATTGTGTGCACACGGGGAGGAAATAAATTTGGTTTCTTGGGAAGGTTGACGCATATTTCTCTGCACAAGCACCCTATCCAACTGATTTATACTAAGGCAATAGAAGAAGCCAGGCATTCTACTTCCAACTGAATACATGTGGAGAAAAGGAAGGGGAAGGTTTCAGTGACAACCGAGGCTGTGGAGGGGACAGAAATCATGTCCAAGCTGGGGTCAGTTAGCTTTGCCCTTATCTGAGAGGAGCAAGATCAGAATACAACTAAAAAACATCCACCCAAGACTCTACTCACTTTTACTACAGGAATACAAAAAAAACCCCAAATTCACTCCTCTTAATACAGCTGTGCAGCAGTTTGGAAGAGATGGGTCAATCTGTCAAGGCCCAAATGTGGGACACAACGTCTGACAAAGATCCAAAATAAGGGACACAAAATAATTATTCATGCAAGAAATGTAACATGCTGTGGAATTCATTCCTTCAGCGTAGATAAGTTTCTGTAGCCTAAATTTCGTCATTTTATTTCCAATATAAATAACTTTCAACAATGAAAGCAACAGAATACGAAATCCATATGAAACATAGGTAGGCTTGGCAGATTTCAGTTTTTCCCCTATAATTTTGACAGATAATACTGACAGATAATGTTGATTTTTAAGGTTTTTTAGATTTGTATCTATTTAAATGTTCACAATTGTGCAAAATTATGGGTTTTAAACATTTATTTTTACCTTCAGTAATTTAAATGTTCATAGTTATAGAAAATTGGGGGGTGGGGGGGGCTCAACCATTTATTTAATGACAGCGGATGTTGAGATTCAAAAAAGTTAAAAAACTTTATAACCATTAAAACACACATTGTCAACATCGCATGTCCAAATATACAAAGTAAACAGCCTTAAATCAAACTAATAATTTCTCAAGCAGCATTTTTCTTACTTTGCCTGTCTGTAAATTTTGATGATCATGGATGGAAGTATGTCAGTTTGTGCATGCACAGTCAAATTTATGTTTATTGACATTTTAAAATAAAAATCTAATCCTTCCAAGCCAAAACATATGTAACTTGGGGACTAAAAGGAGTGACATCCCTTTAAATGAGGGAGCATTGAGTTGTATGTATGCAAAAACATATGAAAGAAGCTTCAGAATCCTAAGTATTTTTTTTAAAACCAGCTCCAGTTCAAATCATGGTTCTATAAGAAAGCTATAGGGCTGCTAAATCTGAAACAACTGTCTGAGATTACTCATGTCAAATCATCTGAATCTACAGAGAGTTCTTGTTTCATTTCCCTACTGCAGTTGCAAAGGAGGTTTATAGCTGTGAGCAACAAGGCAGTAGAATCCAAGTGTTTCCCTACAGTAAATCATGCAACTTCAGCTGCTGAGTACATTCATTTTTGCACACATCACCTAACGCTGACCTCAGAACATTTAGGAAAACAGAGTGTTGATTGGCTGAGAACATCGGTTGATATCCTCTCAGTAGGATATTCCATTAAGGTGTTTCCAAGACAGATATTCCCTTTATACTGAAGAAAACACTCTGTCTACTACCAATTATGAAAACATAGATCGTTACACTTCTCCTGTTAATGCACTGTTGAGTGGGTGTGGGAACCTCAGCAGAGCAGTGACCTTGGCCGGAATACAAGTACAAAATGGCTCTGCAGGCTTTAAACCCAAGATACTCATTGCTCTCAGAAGAGGCAACCCCAATCCTAAATTTCCATTTATGATCACCCACCAGTCAGTCTGTGTGCTGCACCAATGATGGAGTACAGACAGAGAGTGAAGTGGGCATGTCCTGTCATTTTGCTTACCTGATTCATAATCTTGCTCATGAGATCCTGGTCAGTCATACTGGCCAATTCCAGATGTATGGGGATATCAGTGGGGATATCAGAGATGGAAGTCACAGCCTGCAGAAGGAAAGGCAAGACATCTTTAAGAAACAGAATGAATAAAAGCTTTTGGGCTCAAATATAGGCACCCTAACCTGCTCATGTCTGGATGCAGTCAGATTTCTATTTCTAAATGATCTAGCTGGCAAAAAGACTACGTTGCTCAGAGGAAGAAATAGGAGCAGCCTCTAGCTTTCTGAATCTCAGAGCACAACAGCATCAGACCATAATCTAGATCCAATCCCGCATTCGTCTAACTGCCCAATGCAAAAGACTTTCCAGACATGAAGCAGCCCCAAATGCTTGTTCCTGAAGCACAAGAGAACAGATGAATCAGGAGGCAGTCAGCTGTAAGATATCAGAGGGGCAGCCGTGTTAGTCTGGATCTGTAAAAGCAGCAAAGAGTCCTGTGGCACCTTATAGACTAACAGACGTATTGGAGCATGCATCCGACAAAGTGGGTATTCACCCATGAAAGCTCATGCTCCAATACATCTGTTAGTCTATAAGGTGCCACAGGACTCTTTGCAGCTGTAAGATAAACAAACAGCAACTTCCACTCAAGAGAGGCTCAGTGCAGCTTCTGCTTCAAGCAGGAAAGAATCCCTTTTGGATTACCTGACACAGCTACTGCCTACAGAATACAGGGGTCTCAGTTGCAGCCTTGACTATGCTAACGTGGGATGGAACACAGTGCATTCAGCCACTGGATGAGGCTCCAATAACTAGATAAATCCACCACAGTCTAGCCACCAGAGTGGCAGCTTCTTCTATCAAGACTCCACTGGATCCAACAAACAGTAATGTCAGTGTTAGAGGATCTCAACCAACCCATAAAACTAGAGCTCATGATGTTAGCTGTACTGTTTCAGATTACAAGTCTTTGGCCCATGATAGGAGGAAGAGAAGCAGGCAAATCGAGCAAAGACATCCTTTAACTGCATGCTGAATTCTCAGGAAGTCAACACCCTGTGCTACAGTGTTTACTGGGGCTGGAATTAAGGAGATTGTACAGTGCTCAGGTTCTTACCTCCAGAAGTCTCTTCTCACGCACTTCCCTGCTCTGCCCTTCCATCATGTGAAGCCCTGAGAGCACTACAAGGTCTGGCTGAAACTCATCCAGGCTGGACACAAACACCTCCAGCATGTTCATGGCTCCATTTGATAGGTCATGGGAGAAAATAAAGCGGTTCGCATTGGGAGCTCTCAACTGTCCCCATTCTTCACCTAGGAAGAAATCCCCCAATCAACAATAAAACAATTAAGCCAAATAACTACAAGATAGTTTCTGGATCCTCACTGGAATCCCAGCATCAATCAGAGCAGTCATGACTCCCTAGAGACCTAGCTAGGCAGAGTTTGACCACCTGATCAATACTTGACACTTGAGTTGTGCGTCATATTTAGGCCTGAATATATATATACAAAATGGTTCCACCCATCCCTACTGGGTACCTCTGAACACTGAGGTAAAGGAAAAAATTAGGTAAATTTGTGTTAGAGTCTAACAGGGACACAGATTATACAAACCACAGTCTAATTGATCAGCTGTTCACTAACTCCCAGCTGTCTACAGATATAACCTCAACCCTGGAGTACACAAAAAAAAAAAATCCATACACCACCTATGGTAAATGGGTTGTGGCGGGGAATGTAGGGATAGAGCGGGGTGGAAGGACAAAAAGTGTTACTTGTATTGCTACCTGCAATTTGAAGAGAGGAAAGATTACGAGACTGAAAGTTGCCCAAAGCAGGAGCATTTATGAAGTAATCAGGGAGAGAACCTCCAGGCCTGAGAGCCAGTGAGTGAGTTTGTTTGCTCAGATCTTACAGACTGATGGAGGATGAAATCAGTGTCTAGTTAGGCTGTTTTCATGCCGACATCTAGCCAACAACACTGGATTTAACTCAAGTTGCCCATCAGAAAAATGTTATAAAGAGCTTCACAGTGCAGTATGTTAAGGTCTATGGAGGACACAACATCCATAGCTCAACTGGTTCCCACAAGGGAACTACAAAGCAGTGCATTTCACACCAAAGCAGCATCTAGGAGAAGACAAAGGTGCCCATTATCCACATGGAATGTGTACTTCATACATGCAAGATCCACACAAAGCAAGCAGCGTGTTTTCCATTGGCTATGAGACAAAGACATGTCAACTGTGGTTAGCTGGCCCATATCGAGAGTTCTGGAGGAAGAAAACTTTGAGAAAGAAAGCTCTCAGTTCATACAAACAGGATGCAATAAAAAGGGAAGTACTAGAGAGTTTAATTAGCATAGGCTTTTGTAAGTGTTGAGGTCATTCTGGAGCCTGCTGCTACAACAGAGTAAACTTTTTAACCACACATGCAGCATTTCAGATACCTATGAAAGTCCTGCTCAGTTTCTGTTTGGAAAAGACAGCTGTCACTCGTTGTCTTGTTCATTGCCACTATGCAAAAGAAAGCCAAGTAGTCTTAGTCCTTGGGTTACAGGTAGCCATATGCAGAAAGAGTTCAGACTATATGGTGCCCTCTTTTTGAACTCAGGAAGGCTGTCAGTCTATTTTAATGTTAACATAGAAGTCCAGGTGTTTTGTAATTATACCCATAAACGTTGCTTAGGATGCACACTTCTAATCAAACCTTCTAAGCTAATACTGTTTTAGGGCAATGGTGAGACTATTTACATTTCTCAGCTTACAGCACACAGAGATACATAGCTCTGAGTGAAATCTGATAGGACAGCAATATTGCAGCATTGGAGCAGGATACAGCATTTATAGGGACCACAGTTCAAAGGAAAAAAAGAGTTTCAAAACAGTTTAAGATGATTGTTCACCTAGCAGGCTATCGCAGCTCACAGAACGGATGGAGCTACCAGATTAGCTCCAACACTGACAGCTGCTAATACTGATAACTTACACAGTTCTTAAGTTTACTGACATGCAGAAAGCTTTAAAATACATAATAAAACCAGAAACACCTTTGAGTTTTGAATAAGGTATCTATCACCTTGATACTTCACCACCACAGTGCACAGGTTTTGTTTTTTTAAATCTCTGAAAGTTTGGGAAAAAACAGGACAATTGTCTCACCTGTAAATTGGTGCCCTACAACAGACTTCTACTAAGTCAGATCTACTACTGGGAAGCCGAAGCCACTTCAACTTGAGAGGCAGGTTTATGCCAGTATATTTTTCATTACAGTTAAATCTAACAGGCTGTGGTACAGCATCAGTTCCTGAAAATATTTCCAAAGCTAAAGACAATCTAAAAGACAAGTAAAGAAGCTCTGGATTGGTGATCTCCTCTGTCAGAAGACCCATTCACAGGTAGCTAGATGTCCGGTTCTATGCAAGTGGCCACCACCTACCAATACAGACCTACTACTGGGACATACAAAGAGCTAGACAGGGAGGAAAACATAATGAGAACAGGCAACGTTAATAACTAGGTGCAGGGCTTCTTGGCATAGCCCCTTCATCCAGAAAGATCCTAAAACAATTTACAGACTACAGTGGTATCATCGATCATTGAAGCAAAAACACTGGGAATGGAATATGGCAGTTATTCTGTATCAGCGAAAATACACAACAGGTTTTAGGAAGGAAAGTGAAGAATAGCTTCTTCAACTGAAACCACAGGTGGAAGTTTAAGAGGCAAGATGTAATGCCCCCAGGTTAGGATCCGATCAGCATATTTACCAGATGATACAATGACCACAAAGGATCAATAGTTTGGTTTTATACTGCATTTCAAAGATGGCACTCTCTAGGAACACAGTGCCCAAGTCATGACTCTGGGGCATCTGGTTCAGGGGCACAGTGCCACTTAGTGAATCGTTACTGCCATGTCCAGGTTTTCCTCAGAGGTCTCCCAAATGACTAAATACAATCCTCTAATTTAAGGGGGAACACCGTGCAACGGGAAAGGTACTGTTATTGCAGTGGTTTTCATGCTCTATGTGAACTATTTAATAAGGAAACCATCTTAGGGATTGTCTCTTCTGAACAATCCCACACATCCTTATAGCAGATGTAGAACCTGATTGTATGAAAAGATAAAATTAAGACAGTATAAAAAGACAAGATGACTCGCCTGCTTTGATGAAATGAATATGGCTGGTTGGTTCCATTCCCACCATTTCCTCTCTCAATGTACAGTAGGACTTTTAGTATGGAACCATTTTTCCTTGCCTTCTCTACTCTAGCTCATTTTACAGTTTGGTTCTCTCCTCTTGTCACCACCACTCCAATTCTGGAATCTGTATATCTGGGGTTGAATTTACACCAGAAAGAAATCCCAAAGATTAATGAAATAGCTACATGGAATTTTGGCAGGTTTTTTTTTTTTTTTTTTTTTTTTTTTTTTGAGTTGATGGGTCAAACAAACCTCTGGAAATCCTTGATTGGGCTGCAGTAGAAAATATTTGGCAATGAACTAGACCTAATCAGTTTTTTACCCCTTTAATGTCCAATGTACTGCAATATTCAAAGTACCTGCTTGATACTCCAAGATAAGGTGGAATTCATCAGTTTCCTGCATAGATTCTGGTGGGACAATTACATTATCATCAAGTAGTTCATGGAGTTTAGGACCAACTGGACCACAAAGAAGGATCTAGAAACAAAACAAAACACAATCTAAACAAGGATGCAGTGGCATGTCCTCTATGAGCAAAATCTGTAATCATCTTCTCTGTACTCATGTTAAGTAGCACTCTTCATATTTTTCTGAAGGTAACAAAGTCACTCTGACTGCTCCCAGATTGACTCACCTGTTTGCTTAGCAGTAATGATGGGGGGCAGGAGGGGCATGTATGCAGACAGTGCACAATAGTTTCTCAAGGCTTGTTTTTTAATTTTTTAATTTATTTTTTTAAAGATTTGAATCATGGCTACCAGTTTCATTAAAAAGAGGGGCTGATGATCAACTGCTGTACAAGTTTCTCAAGACTATTCCAATAATGCACATCTGTTCCTACTTGCAGCACCCTTAATATTCCAATACAGTCTAAGAAAGAGGGTGGGGGAGGGACACTCTCCAAAGACTGCTAAACTGTGCAATAACTGTTACATGAAAAAATGCCTATTAGAAATACCTTCTAAATTTGAAGTGTTTCCTTAGATGAGACCTGAAACCATGGTGAATTGCTAGTACATTCACCCAGTGACTTAATATGCTTATCAATATAGCTAAATTTCTATATGAAACAATATTGCTTAGAATGAATATCTGTATTTTGTATTGTATGGAAACCCCAACTTCAGGCATCACAGGACTAAAACAGGAAGTGTAGCAGTTGCTCCACAGTACCATACCAAGAGCCATCAAATACACCCATGGGTGAATTTGTTTCAAACAAACAATCTGACTCCTACTCACTGCACCATAAAGCATTCTTGAATTTCATAGACCTATCCTACAGGATAGCAGAAATTAGAGGAGGACCAAGACCAACCAATCATGCATATTTGGTCTATTAAAGACCATGTCAATACATAATCAGTGGTGATAGAAAGACTAACTCACGGGATACAGCAAAAAGAATGTTATTATTAAGACAAAATATATTGGATATAGAGAAGCTTACAAACCAGATACATTTCCTCTTTGTGTAGCGTAACAAGCACTTGTGCTGGGTCAGACTCAGCTTCCAATAAGGAACATAATCTTGTGGTGTGATCCCCAGAATATACATACAAGTGGTTTGGAGCCTGATTACAAACAATTAAATAAAACCAGGTTTTTGAGACACTTACCTTCAGGTTTGGATTTCTTGCAAGTTTCTGACCAATTAGGGCAGCATTTCCTCCCACATAGAGCTGTAAGAGATAAAGCATATGTGTGTAACATTAATAGTTTTATAGATGGAGTTCTACATATCTGCAATAACTTTGTCAGAACAAATGAAGTTAACAATGTGCTTTCATGGGACTGCGTCAGAATAATTCCACAGTTCTCTGTCCAAGACTGTTTCCTCCAATTTAACAATTTTTGTCCCAGGATGTTATTTAGCCAGTATTAGCCTTCTGATAGCCCACTCGACCATACATTTCAATTTGTTCACCCCCTAAGCATTCCCAAAAGCTGTCCATTTAATTTGTTATTTTTATTTGGGGGGGGAGATGTTATGTTTTATCCTTATTAGTGAGCTGTGCAAACAATCATTTTAAGATATAAAAAAGATTTATCAAGCTGAAGGCCAATGTGCACAAATGAGAGAGACTCTGACAGACATCATAAGCCAAGCTGATGCCAGAATTCCAAGTAATTGAAAAATAAAGCAAGATATACTGAGCTATTGTGATTAACTGTTTCTGTTGATACCATTTTGCTAGATATGGAGCTCCTTCAGGTAAATTCATTCTTCTTCGAGTGCTTGCTCATATCCATTCCATTAGGTGTGTGCGCGCCGCGTGCACGATCGTCGGAAGATTTTTACCCTAGCAACACCGGCGGGTCGGCTGTGGAGCCCCCTAGAGTGGCGCCTTCATGGCGCTGAATATATACCCCAGCCGACCCGGCGCCCCCTCAGTTCCTTCTTACCGCCCCTGACGGTCGTTGGAACTGTGGAGCGCTGCTTAGCTGTTCTCCACTCTCCCTAGCTTCGTTAGTCATTCGCAGTTATAGTTATAGTTGTAGTTCTAGTGTTTATAGTTAAATAGTTTTAAAGTTGTTCTAGTTGTTATTGTAGTTCAGGGGATTAAGGGGGTCGTCTCCCCCTTTCTCCCCCGGCCGCGGGGCCGGGCTCATGCCCAACGCTCCCGGCTTCAAGCAGTGCGCCTCCTGCGCTAAGCCTATGCCCACGAGCGACCCGCACGACTCCTGTTTGAAGTGCCTGGGAGAGTCCCACCAAACAGATAAATGCAAGATCTGTAAGGCCTTCAAACCAAGGACGAAGAAGGAGCGGGACTTTCGGCTCAGGCAACTCCTGATGGAGGCGGCACTTAGCCCGGACACTCCTTCTACGGGCCAGGCTCCGGCGCCTAGCACCTCGGTGCGCAGTGCCCCGGCGGCACCGGCTATGACGACCACGCGAGTGGCGTCAGACAAGCCTCCCCGGCACCGGACCTCGTCGGCACCGCAAGCACAGCAAGTGCCTCGGCGCCGGTCATTATCCCCAGGGCATAAAAAAGCCCATAAGACGGGGACGTCCGTGCCGAAGACGCCGGCTCCCCCAGTGCCGGGGGTAGAGCCGCGTCCGCCGGTGGAGCAACGAAAACAGGTGCCTCCAGCACCGTCGACTCCGGCGCCGAGGCCGTTGAGTCCGGTGCAAATAGCGTCTCCACCGAGGCCGGCGGTGATACAGTGTCTCCCGTCGACGCCAGAGACCTTCGCGGCGGCGAGAGACTTAATAGCTCTCACGGAGCCGGCACCGCCTCAACAACCGGCACCGACTGCACCGTTGACTCGCCCGGTCCAGTCGAGAGGGAAACCTGCCTTGATGCGCCCTCCATCACAAGGGCTGGAACCTCGGCACCGATCCAGGTCCCGAAGCAGGTCCCCACGCCGCTCGCAGTCCCGGCACCGAATATCGTCTCGGCACCGGTCGTACTCGCGGCCAAGATCTTCTTCGCGGCGCCGCTCTACGTCTCGGCACCGATATGATCGTCGGCACCGTTCGACATCCAGACGTAGTTCTCGGCACCGCTACGGTCGACGCTCAACGTCGAGGGGCCGCTCCCGGCACCGGGCATACTCCAGGTCCTCGTCGAGGTCCAGATCCGACTCCCGGCACCGACGAGGTCATCGGCACCGGTCGCGGTCCCGGCACCGATCGCCGGCACCGCACAGAGATAGATCATCTCCGGACCGGCACCGTGCGGCACCGCAGCCCACGGGGATCGTCTCGACGCTCTCGGCACCGCCATGGCCGTCTAGATCGGTGTCTCGCTCCTCGGAGGACCTGTCGAGATCGGCATACCCCCCTCAAGGGCAAGCCGAGGAACGAAACTTGGGCCATTGGCAGGAGATGGCAGAGGACCACTCTCATGGACCATCTCACTGGTCGTTTTGGACCCCGTGGGCGTACCACCAGGAGCAAGGGGCTCCAATACCATCGACCTCTCGCTCGGGTCACTCGGTCAGAAGGGCCCCAGAATCCACCATCTCTCGGCCTCCGCCAGGAGGCATGGAGGCTTCCGTGTCCACGCCACCTGACACCATGGTCCCAAGTGCAGGTGATGCCCCGGCCCAAGAGCAGGGGGATCAGGACCCCCCCTTGGATCCAGTGCCACCGGAGGCATCCTCTTCCTCCTCTCCGGATGAGGCAGTGGCGGGCACTTCTTGTACGGGTCCCCCTCCGATAGATCTTCGGGCTCACCAGGATCTCCTGCGTAGGATGGCCCGTAATATGGACCTGCAGGCGGAGGAGATAGTGGAGGTGCACGACCCGATCGTGAATATCCTTGGAGCAGATGCCCCATCGAGGGTGGCGTTACCTCTGATCCGCACGATCCAAACGAATGCGGATACAATATGGCAAACTCCTGCCTCCATTCCACCCACAGCGAGAGGGGTGGAAAGAAAATACTTTGTCCCGTCTAAGGACTATGGGTACTTGTATACCCACCCCCAACCGTGTTCACTGGTGGTGGAATCAGTGAATGCACGAGAGCGCCACGGCCAGCAGGCTGCAGCGCCTAAATCAAAAGAGGCTAAGCGGCTAGATCTGTTTGGCCGTAAGGTTTACTCAGCCGGAGGGCTACAACTTAGAGCGGCGAACCAACAGGCGCTACTGAGCCGCTACAATTTCAACTCCTGGAACTCTATGGGGAAGTTTAAGGAGTTGATTCCCCAAGAGTCCAGGGAAGAGTTTGGAGCCATGGTAGAGGAGGGCAAGAAGGTGGCTCGGACCTCCTTGCAGGCCTCCTTGGACATTGCAGACTCAGCGGCGAGGACCCTGGCTTCGGGTATCGCTATGCGCAGGATCTCCTGGCTTCAGGTTTCGGGTTTGCCTCCGGAGCTGCAGCAAACCCTACAAGATCTGCCTTTTGAGGGTCATGGATTGTTCTCAGATAAGACGGACTCTCGCCTGCAGAGCCTCAAGGACTCGAGAACAATCATGCGCTCCCTGGGGATGCATGTTGTGGGCCCCCAGCGCAGGCCATTTAGGCCGCAGCCTCAGCGCTTCTACCCCCCCCCCGCCTCGTCAGAGACAGGACTCGGCCCGGAGGCGAGGGCGAGGTGGTAGAAGAAGGTGGACCGGCCCTCAACCCGGCCAGAACCAGGGGCCACCTAGACCACCTTCAGGCCCCAGGCAGAACTTTTGAAGGTGCGGTCGAGGACGGCGCCCCAGTCATCCCCCAGGATCCAGCCCCCTCCTTTCGGGATCGCCTCTCCCACTTCCACCGTGCTTGGTCCCTTATAACTTCGGACCGTTGGGTCCTCCGCACGGTGGAGAGGGGATACGCTATCCAGTTTTCTTCATTTCCCCCCTCCTCCCCCCCTTCCCCGTCCCTCTTCAGGGACCCTTCTCACGAGCAACTTCTTATACAGGAAGTTTCTACGCTCCTCGCTATGGGGGCCATAGAGGAGGTTCCAGTGGAATTAAGGGGCAGGGGATTCTATTCCCGTTACTTCCTCATTCCCAAGTCCAAAGGAGGTCTGCGACCCATCTTGGACCTGCGCGGACTCAACAAATTCGTAGTAAAGTTGAAGTTCCGCATGGTCTCTCTGGGGGCCATTATCCCTTCCCTCGATCCTGGAGACTGGTTCGCCGCCCTCGACATGAAAGACGCATACTTTCACATTGCTATTTACACGCCTCACAGACGCTTCCTGCGATTCGTGGTAAACAGGGTGCACTACCAATTTGCAGTCCTTCCCTTCGGCCTATCCTCGGCCCCACGGGTGTTCACGAAATGTATGGCTGTCGTGGCAGCGTACCTTCGTCGGCAAGGGATACAGGTGTTCCCGTACCTAGACGACTGGCTGGTACGCGGTCGCACCAAAGAACAAGTTCGCGATCACGTCCACATAATAGTGCACACATTCAACAGGTTGGGTATCCTACTCAACAAGGACAAATCCACTCTAGAACCTACCCAGAGAATAGAATTCATCGGTGCGGTTCTAGACTCCAGACGTGCACAAGCCATCCTGCCAGACAACCGCTTTGGCACCATCACGAGCCTCATTCAAGGACTCAAGGCCTTCCCAACTACCACGGTGAGGTCGTGCCTTACCCTGCTGGGTCACATGGCTTCCTGCACGTACGTAACCAGGCATGCCAGACTTCGGCTTCGCCCACTACAGACCTGGGTGTCATCAATATACCGCCCACATCGGGACAGCCTGAATATGGTGGTCACAATCCCGAATTCGGTCCTGACCTCCCTCACATGGTGGCTAGATCACAATGTGGTTTGCGAAGGGATGCCGTTTCACGCCCCACAACCCTCTCTGCACCTGGTCACAGACGCTTCATCCCTGGGTTGGGGCGCCCATCTCAACGAACACCATACCCAGGGCCTGTGGACTGCACCCCAGCTAGCCCTACACATCAATGTTCGGGAACTGATGGCGGTGCGCCTGGCGTGTCAGGCATTTCTCAACCTCCTACGTGGTCGCTGTGTGTTAGTTCTCATCGACAACACCACGGCCATGTTCTACATCAACAAGCAAGGAGGGGCACGCTCGTCAATTCTATGCCAAGAGGCCATTCGCCTGTGGGACTTCTGCATCGCCCACTCAATCCATCTCACGGCATCGTTCCTCCCTGGAGTCCAGAACACTCTAGCGGATCGACTCAGCAGGTCCTTCCAGACGCACGAGTGGTCTATCCGTCCGGACATCATACATTCCATCTTCCAGAGGTGGGGGTTTCCCCAGATAGACCTGTTTGCATCCCGAGACAACAGGAAGTGCCACCTGTTCTGCTCCCTGCAAGGTCGAGCTCCGGGCTCCCTCTCGGATGCGTTTCTCCTTCCCTGGAAAGACCACCTGTTTTACGCCTTCCCTCCGTTTCCTCTGGTCCACAAGGTACTGCTCAAATTGCGCAGAGACCAGGCACAGGTAATTCTGGTCGCTCCAGCGTGGCCGAGACAACATTGGTACACCACGCTGTTGGAACTCTCGGTTCAGACACCGATCCCGCTTCCGTTGTATCCGGATCTCATCACGCAGAACCACGGCCGGCTGCGTCACCCCGACCTGCAATCACTCCACCTCACGGCGTGGCTGCTCCATGGTTCACCCAGGCAGAGCAACAGTGTTCACACTCTGTCCAACAGATTCTGCTGAGCAGTAGGAAGCCCTCAACACGGACCACTTACTTGGCCAAGTGGAAGCGATTCTCCTGTTGGTGCGAACAGCGAGCCACGTCCCCGTTGCACGCACCTATCCCTCTCATTTTGGAATATCTCCTCTCCCTAAAACAGCAAGGGTTGGCGATATCTTCAATTAGAGTTCACCTGGCCGCTATATCGGCCTTTCATCCAGGGGAACTCGCGTCCTCGGTATTCTCTAACCCGATGGTCGTTAGATTCCTCAAGGGCTTAGACCGGATGTACCCACAACAACGTCAGCCCGTTCCGACGTGGGACCTCAACCTGGTTCTTTCCAAGCTCACAGGTCATCCTTTCGAGCCACTGGCCACCTGTTCACTTTTGTACCTATCCTGGAAGACAGCCTTCCTCGTAGCCATCACCTCAGCAAGGCGCGTTTCCGAACTCAGGGCGCTTACATCCGAGCCCCCTTACACAGTTTTCCATAAGGATAAAGTGCAGCTCCGCCCACATCCTGCCTTTCTCCCTAAGGTGGTTTCTCCATTTCATATCAACCAGGATATATTTCTCCCGGTCTTTCACCCTAAACCACATGCTACTCGCCAGGATCAACGTTTGCATTCTCTGGACGTACGCAGGGCCCTGGCCTTCTATATTGACCGCACAAGGCACTTTAGAAAGACGACGCAACTCTTCGTTGCAGTGGCCGACCGAATGAAAGGCTCACCGGTCTCATCACAACGCCTATCCTCCTGGATTACGTCTTGCATCCGGACTTGCTACGACCTGGCAGGTGTCTCAGCACCACACCTCACCGCTCACTCCACGAGGGCCCAAGCTTCCTCGACGGCTTTCCTGGCGCAAGTTCCGATCCAGGACATTTGTAGAGCTGCGGTTTGGTCGTCAGTCCACACGTTTACAGAACACTATGCACTAGTGCAGCAGTCCAGGGACGATGCTGCCTTCGGATCAGCGGTTTTGCACACAGCAATGTCTCACTCCGACCCCACCACCTAAGTTGGGCTTGGGAGTCACCTAATGGAATGGATATGAGCAAGCACTCGAAGAAGAAGGGACGGTTACTCACCGTTGTAACTGTTGTTCTTCGAGATGTGTTGCTCATATCCATTCCAAACCCGCCCTCCGTCCCCACTGTCGGAGTAGCCGGCAAGAAAGAACTGAGGGGGCGCCGGGTCGGCTGGGGTATATATTCAGCGCCATGAAGGCGCCACTCTAGGGGGCTCCACAGCCGACCCGCCGGTGTTGCTAGGGTAAAAATCTTCCGACGATCGTGCACGCGGCGCGCACACACCTAATGGAATGGATATGAGCAACACATCTCGAAGAACAACAGTTACAACGGTGAGTAACCGTCCCTTACCACTGGCACCACACGACAAAAGTTGTGAAATTCATAATCCAGTCACTGTGAACATGTACAAGACCAAACCCACAAAGCACCTAAACCACAATACGAACTTGTTTTAGATCATAGAATCATAGAATATTAGGGTTGGAAGAGATCTCAGGCGGTCATCTAGTCCAATTCCCTGCTCAAAGCAGGACCAACACCAACTAAATCATCCCAGCCAGGGCTTTATCAAGCCGGGCCTCAAAAACCTCTAAGGGTGGAGATTCCACCACCTCCTTAGGTAACCCATTCCAGTGCTTCACCACCCTCCTAGTGCAATAGTGTTTCTTAATATCCAACCTAGTCCTCCCCCACTGCAGTTTGAGACCATTGCTTCTTGTTCTGTCATCTACCACCAGTAAGAACAGCCTAGCTCCATTCTCTTTGGAACCCCCCTTCAGATAGTTGAAGGCTGCTATCAAATCCCCCCTCACTCTTCTCTTCTGCAGACTAAGTTGATCTTCAACTTCTCCCCACCTTGCAGTGTAGAAATCAGGGAATTGGTCAAAAGCTATAGGAATTATGAGAACTAGTTTTAAGAGAAAAATAGGTGGAAAGCCAGAGACCAGAGGAAAATGAAATAAAGAGGACTGGAATGTCTAGAGAAAGGGTCACTTAAGAACATAAGAACGGCCGTACTGGGTCAGACCAACGGTCCATCTAGTCCAGTATCCTGTCTACCGACAGTGGCCAATGCCAGGTGCCCCAGAGGGAGTGCACCTAACAGGTAATGATCAAGTGATCTCTCTCCTGCCATCCATCTCCACCCTCTGACAAACAGAGTCTAGGGACATCATTCCTTACCCATCCTGGCTAATAGCCATTAATGGACTTAACCTCCATGAATTTACCTAGTTCTCTTTTAAACGCTGTTATAGTCCTAGCCTTCACAACCTCCTCGGTAAGGAGTTCCACAAGTTGACTGTGCGCTGTGTGAAGAAGAACTTCCTTTTATTTGTTTTAAACCTGCTGCCTATTAATTTCATTTGGTAACCCCTCATTCTTGTATTATGGGAACAAGTAAATAACTTTTCCGTATTCACTTTCTCCACAACACTCATGATTTTATATACCTCTATCATATCCCCCCTTAGTCTCCTCTTTTCCAAGCTGAAAAGTCCTAGCCTCTTTAATCTCTCCTCATATGGGACCCGTTCCAAACCCCTAATCATTTTAGTTGTCCTTCTCTGAACCTTTTCTAGTGCCAATATATCTTTTTTGAGATGAAGAGACCACATCTGTACGCAGTATTCAAAATGTGAGAAGACCATCGATTTATATAAGGGCAATAATATATTCTCTATCCCCTTTTTAATGATTCCTAACATCCTGTTTGCTTTTTTGACCGCCTCTGCACACTGCGTGGACCTCTTCAGAGAACTATCCACGATGACTCCAAGATCTTTTTCCTGATTTGTTGTAGCTAAATTAGCCCCCATCATATTGTATGTATAGTTGGGGTTATTTTTTCCAATGTGCATTACTTTACATTTATCCACATTAAATTTCATTTGCCATTTTGTTGCCCAATCACTTAATTTTGTGAGATCTTTTTGAAGTTCTTCACAGTCTGCTTTGGTCTTAACTATCTTGAGCAGTTTAGTATCATCTGCAAACTTTGCCACCTCGTTTTTTACCCCTTTCTCCAGATCATTTATGAACAAGTTGAATAGGACTGGTCCTAGGACTGACCCTTGGGGAACACCACTAGTTACCCTCTCCATTCTGAGAATTTACCATTAATTCCTACCCTTTGTTCCCTGTCTTTTAAACAGTTCTCAATCCATGAAAGGACCTTCCCTTTTATCCCATGGCAACTTAATTTACGTGAGAGCCTTTGGTGAGGGACCTTGTCAAAGGCTTTCTGGAAATCTAAGTACACTGTGTCCACTGGATCTCCCTTGTCCACATGTTTGTTGACCCCTTCAAAGAACTCTAATAGATTAGTAAGACACGATTTCCCTTTACAGAAACCATGTTGACTTTTGCCCAACAATTTATGTTCTTCTATGTGTCTGACAATTTTATTCTTTACTATTGTTTCGACTAATTTGCCCAGTACCGACATTAGACTTACCAGTCTGTAATTACCGGGATCACCTCTAGAGCCCTTTTTAAATATTGGCGTTACATTAACTATCTTCCAGTCGTCGGGTACAGAAGCTGATTTAAAGGACAGGTTGCAAACCATAGTTAATAGTTCCGCAATTTCACATTTGAGTTCTTTCAGAACTGTTGGGTGAATGCCATCTGGTCCTGGTGACTTGTTAATGTTAAGTTTATCAATTAATTCCAAAACCTCCTCTAGTGACACTTCAATCTGTGATAGTTCCTCAGATTTGTCAGCTACAAAAGCTGGCTAAGGTTTGGGAATCTCCCTAACATCCTCCGCCATGAAGACTGAAGCAAAGAATTCGTTTAGTTTCTCCGCAATGACGTTATCATCTTTAAGCGCTCCTTTTGTATCTCGGTCATGGAGGGGCCCCACTGGTTGTTTAGCAGGCTGCAGAATTCAGAGCTTTTCCTGGCTCGGAAGAGCATTTGGAAAACTCTACATAAATAATCTGCAGAAATTATCTACCTTAACACTAAGTGCCAAATGGACACATGGCAAAAAACTCCAGAAGGCCCAATGTACATCGGAGCAGATGAACCAACTAGGAGACGGGTGTTTTAGAAAGACTGCCTATTCTCTTTTGCTCTCTCTAATGCCAGAGAGATGTGCATTTCCAAGCCTTATATCATGGAGCTTCTGAAATTTATGGAAATGTTTGCAGTTCTTTATTCTTGGATCCACCCTCTCACCACCTGTACCATTTAAAAAAGTTAGAGCCTTCTTTGTGGTATCAGCCCTGGCCTTCTGTCATAAAACAGACATTTCATTTGTTGCCTACATTATATTCAACAGCATTCTTGTGAATGCCATTTAAACTATCAGAGCCAAAGTATATGCTATGCTATGCAGATTTTGGCAGGCTGGGATGTGCAGATGGAAGAGACAACTCAACATTCTGCGATTTAGGATCCTACCAATAGCCAGAGTTAGAGAAGAATTACATTTTCAAAGAAAGAATCTGTGCATTAGCAGAGTGTTTAGAAAAACTTGATCACTTTATGTGAAGCTGCTAAGAATCTAAAGTTAAAGCAGCAGTGTAAATTTTTATTTCTGGAATCTCTTGCACGATCATTTTGAAGTATGAAAAGGGCCATGAAAGCTGCTATACAGTTTGTCCATGTACAAAGGATAAGCCTTCTCAGTCTAGCCCTAAAATAGAGAACACACCTGTGCCCCAGGGTACTCTGACGCTGCTCGTGCAATGTAATCGAAGGTCTCCGCATCACTGAAGAAGCGCTCAGCAGCTGCCCCTTTCTGCATGAAATGGATGAAGGCTTCTTTCAGGTCCTTTCTGGAATTCAAGACAGCATGATCTTTCCCATCCCCAGGATCAAGACCAAGTGCCTGCAACAGCTTCACACCGGAGACGATTACATCTACACAGGCATTGACTCTGGAGAAAGAGGACAGAAAGGAAAAGTGAGCTGGGAAAACCAGAGAAAGAGAGACTTTGGGGGACGTCTAAAAGTTCTGGGAGAAAGTTGCTATGTTTCGGCTTATTGAAATTGTTAGCACTCAGATTCCAGAGAATTTTACAAGCAGCTTCAAGAAATGCATCAATCATTGCTTTAACTGACAAAGTGGCCTGCTTTTGACCAATTTTTATTCAACTAAAAGACTGTGGACTAGGGACAGATTTCCAACTCTTTTATTCAAACCTCACACAGGCATGAAACACAAAATGGGCACAATAGCAGTGCTTATTACCTGCCAGGGTTGGTAAAAATCAATGATTTTTTTTTTAAATCGGATTTTTTTTTCATTTAAATTGGATTTTTTTGATAAAATGTTTTTTGAGGAAAAAACCTATCTAAAGATAGGTTTAATTAAGATATCTTTGAGCTATAATGCATCTTATCATGGAATAGGGATTATAAATTCTAATTCTATAGTATGAGACAATATATTCATGTAATGTTTAAAAAAAGTTTTGTAAATGAGTTCCAGTAGTTCATGGATTAGAGACCCGTATGGGGTTCCATAGGCTTCTGTATAGATTATTTATCTTTCTAACTACCCAATGGGACTCAGTGCTCAGTCTAGAAGATACCATCAGAGATGCTTAGTTTTACTTTTCTCAAACTGTGGACTTGTGTCTCCAGAGGTAACATGCTTGTTAACAGCAACAATATTTTTTAAATAAATAAATAATATATAGAGGTGAGAAATAACAGACCTCAACCCTATTGTCCCTCTGCAAATTTGTGTACACAGGGTCAATTCCTTACCTCTCTCTAAAAGTGCAAAGTTTCAAAAAGTTCAATGAATAGAAGATTGTTGGGGGCGGAATAGATCTGGACAAGGAGAAGTCTGGAGAATGTGAGAAGGGACATTTGCTTGTTTTGTTAAAATATTATACGTTTGCTGTTGAAGAAAAAAATCCAGAATACTTAACATTGTTTTAGTTAAATAAAACAATTTAAATGTCTGTCTGGTGATGTTCTCCTTCTAATACAGTATGGCAAGAAAATCCTCCAGATATTAATGATTAACCTGTTGAATTGGAGATAGTTCACCTCCCAGTGACTTCATAAATATCTGCTTCAATTACCTTTGGTAAATGAAATAACCAAACAATCATTCATTTTCTGATATAGCTGTAAAACTAATCTGAACCGTTTTCAAAATAGATCACTGTTTAAAAATGTATAGTGTGTACCTTCTAAAAATGAAACCTACATCTATCTCAGAGTTGTGAAGAATATGTATTAAGGTTATAACAACCAACAAGAATGCACTTTTATGTAGAAAACCATGATGAAATCAAGTCTTCCTGACTAGTGATTTAAATCAAATCCACCTTGTTTCCTGCTAATGGATGCGGGGTGGGAAAAGAAACAAGACTGGACTGGAATTGGGTTCTGTCTGATAAAGACTTACCCTCATTATCACATTCCGGTGTAGAATAAAGGAATGTTTCTGATTTCTCAGTAGTTTTGAGGACACTGGTCTTCCACTCTGACCCAAGTTTTACCATTTTATATTTGTTCACCGTTCCAACCCCCAGAGAAGTCAGTCAGCTCTCTGCTACAGGTGAGAAAATCTATTTGGGACATGAAGATCCCAATGGTGCATAGGGATGGACGAGCATACGTATGCAAAATGTCCGACGTATAAGCATAGAGCAGGCACTTGTTTATAGCCCCAGAGAATTCTGCCGTTCTAAAAGGCACTCTGATATCGTGGTGATGATAGTGCAAGAGCCTGAACAGAATCAGTAACAGTGCTTATACTTATAATACATCTGTAAGGGGGACTAGATGGCTCAGGAGATCAGCAGTGACACTCAGAACCTTTCAACTACAGGTCACTGATTCAAACCCACATCAGCTCAGTAACTGGTGTGGTTTTAACCCAGTTCCCCATCACTTCCACCCTCTACCCCCAAACACACAGAATTTGCAACCTTGTAGTCAATCTCCAGAGAGGCTAAGGAGATGGGCCCACTAAGTCATGATTAATTTACAGTAGACAGCATGGGAAAGCTTGCATTGATACTACTCATACTGCACCTGTTCGGTGAATATACAGGACTTCACACAAGCAAGGAAAAAGGGAGAAGAGACAGAGACTCCGTGAAGTCCAGCAGGGATTTTGTTATTGCTGCTAATTTTATCAGAAGGCATTCTGATACTATGGTGATGAGCAGCAGTATAAAGCCCTAAGATAGCTAGCTGGAATACAGCACCTTTCACTAGCACTGAAATTCACACACCTAACTGAAGAGAAAATTCGTTAAAGTATATTTATGGTTCTGAAAATTCCTCTGCCAGTATTACATACATATTTAAGTGCAAGAGGTTACAAAGGTTTGCCAATATACTTAATATAATAAGGAATTGTTTTTTGTTTTACTTTTGAGGTTTAAACAGGTGTGAAATTTAAAGTTGCTAATAATAAAACAAAGTTTTTCCCAGCTCAAACTGTCTGACCACCACGTTTAGGCCAGTGTCAAAGAACACTAGTGAATGTTGCTAGTAGCTGGATCCATTTGTAAGGAGCTAGGAGAGCATCCTCAGCTGGAAGATTTGAAGATCATTTGTACAACACACAGATAACACCATTCCAAGCTCCTGGAGGTACCATATCTTCCTCTCTCCATGAATGAAACAGGAGCCAGTATTACAATATTTAGCTATTTGCAAGAAGTTTTTGGGACAAATTCAGAGTTGGATGTAAGGAAGCCTAAATTGCTGTAGCATCTTCCAGCCCCTTCACCATATAAATTACATCAACAATTCCATGAGATTCACACCCACTTACCATGTGTAATTTATACCCCATTACATATAACCTCTGGATTTGACCCAATGAGTCCAAGTTAGTGTAACCTACATACCGAGGGGCTAGAAGAGCGAGGTATAACAGGAAAAGCATCTAACACAGGGGTGGGCAAACTTGTTGGCCTGAGGGCCGCATCAGGTTTCGTAAATTGTATGGAGGGCTGGTTAGGGGAGGGGGTTGTGGCCTGGCCTCCACCTCCTATCGGCCCTCCCCCTGAGACTCCTGCCCCATCCAACCCCCCCTGTTCCCTCCACACACCCCCGATCCCTGTCCCCTGACCGCCCCTGGACCCCCGCCGCCGCCCCATCCAAGCCCTCTCATTCCTGATGCCCCCCCAGGACCCCTGCCCCATCCAACCACCCCTTCTCCCTGTCCCCTGACTGCCCCCGAAACCCCTGCCCCAACTGCCCCCTCCTTTCTTCCTGACTGCCCCCCTGGGACCTCTGCCCCCATATAACCCCCTGTTCCCCCTGACCCCTACCACCACCCCGAACTCCCCTGCCCTCTATCCAACCCCCCCTGCTCTCTGCCCCCTTACCGCGCTGCCTGGAGCGCCGGTGGCTGGCAGTGCTACAGCTGCGCCGCCCAGCTTGGGCCAGGCCACGCCGCCACCACGCAGCACAGAGACCTGGTCAGGTCGGGCTCTGCAGCTGTGCTGCCCCAGGAGTTCAGAGCGGCAGTGGAGCCAGTGAGCTGAGGCAGCGAGGGAGGGGGAACAGCAGGGATGGGGACGAGGGTAGCCTCCCAGGCCAGGAGCTCGGGGGCCAGGCAGGATGGTCCTGCGTGCTGTAGTTTGCCCACCTCTGATCTAACAGGAGGAGAATGTAAGAAGGTGTAATTTGCAACAGTCTAGACTCACCTCTGAACTGGGCCCTTTTGTTGCTACAGAAAGAAGTTGAGCAGGCAAAAATGTTTCCTTTCCAAATACATCCCACATTTAGAACATGGCTAGATAGGGCTAGTGAAAATGGTATTCATATTTCAGTGTCTTGCCTACATTTGAAGGGAATGGAAAACAGTCTGAGGTCTGGTCTATACTAGAAAATTAGGTCAGCATAATTATGACTCTCAGGGGTGTGAAAAATCCATGCCCTGAGCAGTGTCGCTAAGGGCATGTCTTCACTAAGCGCTGCCGTGGCAGCGATTTAACATGGCTGTGTAGTCGCAGCACCAGCAGTGGGAGAGAGCTCTCTAAGCGCTGTAAAAAACCCACCTCCATGAGGGGAGTAGCTACCAGCAGTACACTGTGTACACTGGCACTTTACAGCACTGAAACTTGCAGCGCTAAGGGCGGTGTTTTTTCACACCCCTGAGCGAGAAAGTTGCAGCGCTGTAAAGTGGCAGTGTAAACAAGGCATAAGTCCCTGTGTAGAGAGCACTAGGTCAACAGAAGAATTCCCTCCATTGGCATAGAAAATGTCAACACTGAAGCACTACAGCAGTGCAGCTGTGTTGTTGTAGCATTTTAAGTGTAGACAACCATCAGATTAGTAGTTACAAATCTGTCACTCTTGGTGAGACAGTGCATGGTACCACCAAAGATTAATACCCAAATTCAAGGATGGTTGCCACTCTGGGATTTGTTTTTCATTGTTTTCTATAGGGTGGGGAAGGTGACTAAGAAAAATCCATATGCACCCATTGTCACACATTTCAAGGGTATGGATGGGGTGAAAGGGAACCGGAGAAGTACCATTAAACTGATTATTGACTGAAAGTCATGCAAATACAATCTCCAGCCTAAAATTAAACAATTTGATTCCCATTCACCAAGGTCTCTCTCTTTAACTTTTGGTTCCACTGACTCTTCTACCAGCACCACAACCTTAGGTTTCTTTTTGTTTCACTCTTTCCCATTTGTTTGAGGTTCTCCTGCCCCCATTGCCAACTTGATCTCAAAGGCCTGGAAAAATATGGGAAACAAAAAACTACACACAACACAGTGCCCACTTCTCCAGGCCTGGATGCAGCTGCCAGCATGATCAATGTTATACCTTTGGCTGGCCACAATGGGTTGTTGGGCTGAGGGAACACACTCTCTTCCCCTAGGATGGTTCCAGCCCTTGAGAAGAGCCTTGTATAGATCACTGGCATATTTTAAGGAATGTTTATGTGAACATTTTTATTCATTGTGTTTGTCAGCATTTCTCAGATACCAAGGAAGGACAATTACTGGGGCAAGTCAAGCAATTACTATACTAGCATCTCTCTGAATGCAGCTTTCAATCACATCACTTCCCCATACCAGGAATTCTAGCCATCCACACAGCTAGTGCAGCACATCCAGTTTACACTGTGTTCTTACATGGCCCTAATTACCTGGATACATGAGCTCCTACACATGCACTTTCAGTCAAGAATGAGAAGGATAAAAGTGGTAGACAGACTCACTAAGCACTGCTCCATCTCGGTGACCTTTCTTGCCTGATTTGCACTGCCCACAAGTGAATGCAGCAAGACACAAACTAAAGGACATTAAAGGCCTGACGAGTTCTCAGAGTATGAGCTTCAGTACTTTGTGAACTATCAGAAACTCCTCTGTATCCTGCAATGAGCTTATATACTATAGAAGCGACAATCCACACACACACACACACACAATAGGAGGAGAATGAAGAAACAGTAAGATCAATCAACATTTCTACCTCAAAGCCACCGGAGCAAAGGTCAGCAGCCCTGTGTTTTAATATACACCATCAACAATGCAATAATGACATGAACCAGTTATGGTGTTTAAAGTGAGAGCTGCTCCTACACCTCTAATAATTTTCCAGTTATCTTCCTTCTGCCTCTCACCCCATTTCTCTACCACACCCCTCCATGCTGTTAATGTACTCCCTTAATGTTAATGCCTCTGTATAGTTTGAGCTCTATTAAACTTTGAAGCCACAGGTGTTCAGTGTGTGCATCAATAGATCAACCTCTTTAGCGCAGACTCAACTGAGAACTAAGTGATTTATAAAATGTTTTCTTCCACTCTAAGCATGGCAACAACAACAACAAAAATCAGACATCAAAAATAACTTCACACTGTATTTGCCAACTTCAACTATTTTATTATTTTTTAGGAAAGATCTGCATCCATTGTGAAAAGTTTCACTCTCATACAATTTCAAATGACCAAGACATACCTTGCCCAACTGTTTTAACACCAGCCACAAAATAATAATTTAGGGTTGAAAAGAAATTACGTCACACCTGAGGATTAGTCAACTAGCCATGGTATAATTGTGCTGTCATGCCCTGAAATGTAAAGGAAGTAGAAGCAAGTATTGATTTAGTTGCACCTTCATCAGTCAGTCTGGTGAGGCATACCAACCGCACCTATTGATTTCTGGAAGGAGTTAATGAGAGCCTGTGGGCTCAATCAGCCTCATCACCCTGGTGCTACACCTGCAGTAGGTATCAAGCCTGGAGGGAGGAGTTAAAAGAGCTGAACAACCCAGTTCACCTGGGGGTTGATGAGAAGAAGAGTAGGTTGCCGCCTCTCAGTGATAGAAAGCTGGTGACAATCATAGAGATGAGTTGGACTGCAGTATAGAGCCTCCTGGAAGACAGGCAGGCTGGCCAGCAACAGGAAGCCCAAGACTAGTTGGGAAGGAAAGTGAGTCTGCCAAGAATTCTCTGTACTAGGGGGGTCTGTAGGCAGCAGCAAGGGCCCTGTGGAGCCAGGGACTGCCCTTCCAGGGGAGTAAAAACTCTCCTGCAGCAGAACCAGCTAGGTGAAATAAGTACTAAGAAACTCTACAGTGTGGAAGAAGCTTAGAGTGGAGCTGATACACTGGGAGCCCTGGAAGAGGCTCTGACAAAGGCTCAAGACAGGGCAAGATAAGAAGTGATCCAGGGAGGCAGCAAGGAATCTATGTTGTCAGGTTTTGATTGTTTATTTAAGGGTCCCTAGACGGGAATCCAGGGGAGAGGGAGGACCTGGGATCTTCTACCAGCCCTCTAAGGAAGGTGGAGCAGAAAAACACTAACAAGGGATATGGACTACTAAAATTCTGTTTTGTATATGGGGTAAGGACTAGTGAGTCCACAGTTGGACTAAAAAGGCCCAAAACAAGGTGGATGGACTACTGTTTGCTGGACTACTGGTTTACCCCAGAAGAGGTGGGACTATATCTGACCAAGCCAAAGGGCTGAGTCACTTGAAGAAGCTAATCACTATTGGCCAAAGAGGCTGTCAACAGGGGGTGCCCAAGGAGGAGAGTATGCTATGCCATATCCAGCCACAAGAGGGTTCATTGTCTGGTGAGTCACATGCATACAGTCAGCTTTTAACTTGATATTTAAACTAGGGCTGTCAATTAATGGCAGTTAACGCATGTGATTAACTCAAATTAATCGTGATTCAAAAATTAATCACGATTATTGCAGTTTTAATTGTACTGTTAAACAATAGAATACCAATTAAAATGTATTAATATTTTTGGATGATTTTCTAGGTTTTCAAATATACTGATTTCAATTACAACACAGAATACAAAGTGTACACTGCTCACATTATATTTTATTACAAATATTTGCACTGCAAAAATAACAGTATTTTTCAATTCCCCTCATAAATATGGTAGTGCAATCTCTTTACTGTGAAAGTGCAATTTACAAATGTAGGAATTTTGTTACGTAACTGCACTCAAAAACAAAACTATGCAAAACTTTAGCGTCTACAAGTCCACTCAGTCTGTCTTCTCGTTCAGCCAATCGCTCAGACAAATAAGTATGTTTACATTTATGGGAGATAAGGCTGCCCAATTCATTTACAATGTCACGAGAAACTGAGAACAGGCATTTACATGTGACTTTTGTAGCCAGCATTGCTAGGTATTTACATGCCAGATATGCTAAACATTCGTATGCCCCTTCATGCTTCGGCCACCATTCCAGAGGGCATGCTTTCATGCTGATGATGCTCATTTAAAAAAAGTGTTAATTAAATTTGTGCCTGAACTCCCTGGGGGAGAATTGTATGTCTCTGGCTTTATTTTACCTGCATTCTGCCATATATGTCATGTTAGTTGTCTCAGATGATGACTCAGCACATGTTCATTTTAAGAACACTTTCGCTGCAGATTGGTATCTTCTTTGCATTTTGTCAAATGTGAGATTTCTAAAGATAGCTACAGCACTGGACCCAAGATTTAAGAATCTGAAGTACCTTCCAAAATTTGAGAGGGATGAGGTGTAGAGTATGCTTTCAGAAGTCTGAAAAGAACACCACACTGATGCGGAAACTACAGAACCCGAACCACCAAAAAAGAAAATCAACCTTCTGTTGGTGGCATCTGACTCAGATGATGAAAATGAACATGCGTTGGTCCGCACTGCTTTGGATTGTTGTTGAGCAGAACCCTTCATCAGCATGGACGCATGTCCTCTAGAATAGTGGTTGAAGCATGAAGGGACATATGAATCTTGAGCGCATCTGGCATGTAAATATCTTGCCATGCTGGCTACAACAGTGCCATGCGAACACCTGTTCTCAATTTCAGGTGACATTATGAACAAGAAGCTGGCCACATTACATTTGCAGGAGATAAACAAACTTGTTTGTCTGAGTGATTGGTTGAACAAGAAATAGGACTGAGTGGACTTGTAGGCTCTACAGTTTTATATTTTATTTATGATTGCAGTTATTTTTGGTACATAATTCTACATTTGTAAGTTCAACTTTCATGATAGAGCTTGCACTACAGTACTTAAGTGAATTGAAAAATGCTATTTCTTTTTACAGTGCAAATATTTGTAATCAAATATAACATGAGCGCTGTACACTTTGTATTGTTATAATTGAAATCAATATAGTTAAATGTAGAAATTATACAAAAATATTTAACAGTGCAAGTCATCAAGATTAATTTTTTTTAATCACTTGACAGCCCTAATTTAAACATAACTTAATACCTCTATGCTTGTGTCATAACTATAAAGGGAAGGGTAACAGCTCTCCTGTGTACAGTATTATAAAATCTCTCCTGGCCAGAGACTCCAAAATCCTTTTACCTGTAAAGGGTTAAGAAGCTCAGGTAACCTGGCTGACACCTGACCCAAAGGACCACTAAGGGGACAAGATACTTTCAAATCTTTTGGGGGGTGGGGGGAGGAGGCTTTTGTTTGTGCTCTTTGTTTGGGAAGTTGTTCGCTCTTGGGACTGAGAGGGACCAGACATCAATCCAGGTTCTCCAAATCTTTCTGAACAAGTCTCTCATATTTCAAACTTGTAAGTAAACAGCCAGGCAAGGCGTGTTAGTTTCTTTGTTTTCTCAACTTGTAAATGTACTTTTTACTAGAGTGTTTATCTCTGTTTGCTGTACTTTGAACCTAAGGCTAGAGGGGGGTCCTCTGAGCTCTTTAAGTTTGATTACCCTGTAAAGTTATTTTCCATCCTGATTTTACAGAGATGATTTTTACCTTTTTCTTTAATTAAAAGCCTTCTTTTTAAGAACCTGATTGATTTTTCCTTGTTTTTAGATCCAAGGGGGTTGGATCTGTATTCACCAGGGAATTGGTGAAGGTCTCTCAAGGCTACCCAGGGAAGGGAACTAGCTTTGGGATGGTGGCAGCGGACCAGATCTAAGCTGGTAATTAAGCTTAGAAGTTTTCATGCAGGCCCCCACATTTGTACCTTAAAGTTCAAACTGGGGAAGCAGCCTTGACATGGTGGCAGAGCGGTGGGATCAGTTTAAACCAAAAGCCAGTAAGATTTTTTTTTTCCTTCTAGCTGCTTGGAAAGCAGAGCTGAAGGTAGATGCATATCTTATCTCTCCTTGCCTGAAGGCAGAGGTGTTAAGTTTTTTTTAACAAGGGTCTTTGTTAAAGAGAAGGCTTCAATCAATGAGCAAACAGCTGGTAAAAGGAATTTACAAGCTGAATTGTTTTTTTCTTTCTACTCGGGGTTAGCTAGTTAGAAAGTCTGTTATCTCAGCAGCAGCCTGAGCTGAGTGCATCCCAGTTTCAGTCAACTGCAGAGGGGTGTGGCCCAGCACAAGAAAACAGGAAAATGACTACCAGTGACGTAGCTAACAAACTAGAACTGGCCAGACTAGAAGTAGAAGAAAATGAAAGAAAACAGAGACTGCTTCAATTAAAAAAACTCGAGAAAGAAGCTGATGAGAGAGCTATGGAGCAGACAGAAAGAGAAGAGAAAGCCAAAGAGGAGGCCCACAAGAGCGCTATGGAGCTGAAAGAAAAAGAGATGGAGGAGAGAGGAAAAAGAGAGGAAGCATGAGCTGGAAGTAGCAAGGGCTAGGCCGGATACATCAGCCGATCCTAGCAACCCCTCTCTAGGTACCCCTTCCCATCCCAGAAAATTCCCCACCTACAAGGCAGGCGATGATACTGAGGCCTTCTTAGAAAATTTTGAAAGGGCCTGCCTTGGATACAGCATCACTACAGACCAGTACATGGTAGATCTGAGGCCGCAGCTCAGTGGACCCTTAGCAGAGGTAGCGGCTGAAATGCTTAAGGATTGAACAGTTATGAACTTTTTAAAAACAAGGCCAGAATCAGAATGGGGCTAACACCTGAGCATGCCCATCGGCAGTTCAGAGCCCTAAGGTGGAAACCCGCTGTGTCATTTACCCGTCATGCCTACAACATTGGGAAAAATTGGGATGCCTGGATATCAGGAGCAAATGTTAAATCTACGGAAGAGTTGCCCTTCCTAATGCAAATGGAACAGTTTTTAGAGGGTGTTCCTGAGGAAATAGAAAGGTACATCCTAGATGGGAAACCCAAAACTGTAACCGAGGCTGGGGAGATTGGAGCCAAATGGGTGGAGGTGGCAGAAAAGAAAAAAACTAGTAGCAGTTGGAGCAAATATCAGAAGGGGCAACCCGAAACCAAACCTTACACCACGGACAACCCAAGGCCCCACCCACATCCCAAGGGAAACCTCAGACGCCTTCTCACCCCACCACACCAGTCTCCACCAACCAACATCGCCCCAGTGATACCTTAGCAGGGCGATGTTTTAAATGTAATGAACTGGGACATATAAAGGCTCACTGCCCCAAGAACCCCAACCGATTACAGTTCATTACACCCCAATCACACCAAAGATCCCCAGACCCAGATGCCTCTCTCATACCCTCGGAGCGAAGGGAAACCTTGAGAGTGGGCGGAAAGAAGGTTATCGGTTGGAGGGACACTGGGGCACAAGTGTCAACTATCCACCAATCCCTAGTGGACCCCAAACTCATCAACCCGGAGGCTCCAGTGACAATTCAACCCTTCGTGTCACAGTCTGTAGCCTTGCCTACAGCCAAGTTGCATGTCCAGTACAAGGGCTGGTCAGGAAAGTGGACTTCTGCAGTCTATGACAATTATCCCATCCCCATGCTGCTGGGGGAAGACTTGGCCAACCATGTGAAGCTAGCCAAGAGGGTGGGAATAGTCACCCACAGCCAGGCTAAGCAAGCTTTCACCCCCATCCCTGTTCCTGAGCTGTCCCCCAGGGCCTCGTCTGTGTTACCAGAGACCCAAACAAAGATGGTGGAACCGGATCCCCTGCCAACGACTGCAACAGCCGTAGTGGATCCAATCCCAGAGACCCAGCCAAAGCCAGTCCCAGAACCGGAACTGGCAACGCGACCAGCAACAGACCCATTGCCAGCACTGAGTCCAGCGCTTGCAAACCCATCTACCACTCCAAGGCCAGAGGGCACCAGCGAGCCTAAACTGGCAGAAGCAGCAGATAACCCTACCCAAGAGGCTCAGCCAGAGCCTGAAATACCACATAGTGCACCAGCGGACAGCGGTTCACAGTCAATGGAAACAGCCCCAGCACCTGCATCGCTTCCAGAGGGACCAAGCCCCAGTCCACAGTCCAAGGAGGAACTGATGTCTCCAGCATCAAGGGAACAGTTCCAGGCCGAGCAGGAAGCAGATGACAGCATTCAGAAAGCTTGGGCGGCGGCACGGAGCACCCCACCACCTCTCAGCTCTTCTAACCAATCCCGGTTTGTTGTAGAACAAGGACTTTTATACAAGGAGACTCTTTCTGGTGGGCACCAGGAAGACTGGCATCCTCAAAGACAGTTGGTAGTTCCCACTAAGTATCGGGTAAAGCTCTTGAGTTTAGCCCATGATCATCCCAGTGGCCATTCTGGGGTGAACAGAACCAAAGACCGGTTGGGGAAGTCCTTCCACTGGGAGGGAATGGGCAAGGACGTTGCTAATTATGTCCGGTCTTGTGAGGTGTGCCAACGAGTGGGAAAGCCCCAAGACCAGGTTAAAACCCCTCTCCAGCCACTACCCATAATTGAAGTCCCATTTCAGCAAGTAGCTGTACATATTCTGGGTCCTTTCCCAAAGAAAACACCCAGAGGAAAGCAGTACGTACTGACTTTCATTGATTTTGCTACCCAATGGCCGGAAGCAGTACCCTTAAGCAACACCAAGGCTAAAAGTGTGTGCCAGGCATTAGCAGACATTTTTGCCAGGGTAGGTTGGCCCTCCGACATCCTTACAGATTCGGGAACTAATGTCCTGGCAGGGACCATGAAAAACCTGTGGGAAGCTCATGGCGTGAATCACTTGGTTGCCACTCCTTACCACCATCAAACCAATGGCCTGGTGGAGAGGTTTAATGGAACTTTGGGAACTATGATACGTAAATTAGTAAATGAACACTCCAATGATTGGGACCTAGTGTTGCAGCAGTTGCTTTTTGCCTACAGGGCTGTACCACATCCCAGTTTAGGGTTTTCACCATTTGAACTTGTGTATGGCCGCGAGGTTAAGGGGCTATTACAGTTGGTGAAGCAGCAATGGGAGGGGTTTACACCTTCTCCAGGAACTAACATTCTAGACTTTGTAAGCAACCTACAAAGCACCCTCCGACACTCTTTAGCCCTTGCTAAAGAAAACCTAAAGGATGCTCAGGAAGAGCAAAACGCCTGGTATGATAAACATTCCTGAGAACGGTCCTTCAAAGTAGGAGAACAAGTCATGGTCTTAAAGGCGCTCCAGTCCCATAAAATGGAAGAGTCGTGGGAAGGACCATTCACAGTCCAGGAGTGCCTAGGAGCTGTTAACTATCTCATAGCCTCCCCCACCTCCAACATAAAGCCTAAGGTATACCATGTTAATTCTCTTAAGCCTTTTTATTCCAGAGAATTAAACGTTTGCCAGTTTACAGCCCAGGAAACAGATGACGCGGAGTGGCCTGAAGGTGTCTACTACGAAGGAAAAAGGGATGGTGGCGTGGAAGAGGTGAACCTCTCCGCAACCCTTGGACGTCTGCAGTGACAGCAGATCAAGGAGCTGTGCACAAGCTTTGCATCAATTTTCTCAGCCACTCCAGGACGGACCGAACGGGCATACCACTCCATTGACACAGGTAATGCTCACCCAATTAGAACCTCACCCTACCGGGAGTCACCTCATGCCCAAACTGCTATACAAAGGGAGATCCAGGGCATGCTACAGATGGGTATAATCCGCCCCTCTAATAGTGCATGGGCATCTCCAGTGGTTCTAGTTCCCAAACCAGATGGGAAAATACGCTTTTGCGTGGACTACCGTAAGCTAAATGCTGTAACTCATCCTGACAACTATCCAATGCCACGCACAGATGAGCTATTGGAGAAATTGGGACATGCCCAATTCATCTCTACTTTAGACTTAACCAAAGGGTACTGGCAAGTACCACTAGATGAACCCGCTAAGGAAAGGTCAGCCTTCGTCACCCAGGCAGGGGTGTATGAATTCAATATTCTCCCTTTCGGGTTGCGAAATGCACCCGCCACCTTCCAAAGACTTGTAGATGGTCTCCTAGTGGGATTAGGAGAATCTGCAGTTGCCTACCTCGATGATGTGGCCATTTTTTCTGATTCATGGACAGAACACCTGGAAAAAGTCTTCAAGCGCATCCGGCAGGCAGAACTAACTGCTAAGGCTAAAAAGTGTCAAATAGGCCAAAACAAAGTGACTTACCTGGGGCACCAGGTGGGTCAAGGAACTATAAATCCCTACAGGCCAAAGTGGATGCTATCCAAAAGTGGCTGGTTCTAAAGTCAAAGAAACAGGTCCAATCCTTCTTAGGCTTGGCCGGATATTATAGGCGATTTGTACCACACTAGAGCCAAATCGCCGCCCCACTGACAGACCTAACCAAAAAAAACCAGCCAAATGCAGTTCAGTGGACTGATGAGTGTCAAAAGGCCTTTCACCAGCTTAAGGCGACACTCATGTCTGACCCTGTGCTAAGGGCCCCAGACTTTGACAAACCGTTCCTAGTAACCACAGATGCGTCCGAGCGGGGCGTAGGAGCAGTTTTAATGCAGGAAGGACCGGATCAAAAATTCCATCCTGTCGTGTTTCTCAGCAAGAAACTGTCTGAGAGGGAAAGCCACTGGTCAATCAGCGAAAAGGAATGCTACGCCATTGTGTACGCGCTGGAAAAGCTATGCCCATATGTTTGGGGACGGTGTTTCCAACTACAAACAGACCATGCTGCACTACAGTGGCTTCATACCGCCAAGGGGAATAACAAAACACTTCTTCGGTGGAGTTTAGCTCTCCAAAATTTTGATTTTGAAATACAACACATTTCAGGGGCTTCTAACAAAGTGGCTGATGCACTCTCCCGGGAAAGTTTCCCAGAATCAACTGGTTAAAAATTGTTCTTGGAATGTCAAACATATTGTTAGTTTTTATATAATCAGTAGTATGTCTAAAGGTGCATGTGTCTTATTAACTCTGTTTTATCTTAGCGCTCCAGGAAGAAATCACAGCCAGTGTGGAACAGGCTGTCCAACACTATCTGTGATTTGGGAGGCGTGTCATAACTATAAAGGGAAGGGTAACAGCTCTCCTGTGTACAGTATTATAAAATCCCTCCTGGCCAGAGACTCCAAAATCCTTTTACCTGTAAAGGGTTAAGAAGCTCAGGTAACCTGGCTGACACCTGACCCAAAGGACCACTAAGGGGACAAGATACTTTCAAATCTTTTGGTGGGTGGGGGGAGGAGGCTTTTGTTTGTGCTCTTTGTTTGGGAAGTTGTTCGCTCTTGGGACTGAGAGGGACCAGACATCAATCCAGGTTCTCCAAATCTTTCTGAACAAGTCTCTCATATTTCAAACTTGTAAGTAAACAGCCAGGCAAGGCGTGTTAGTTTCTTTGTTTTCTCAACTTGTAAATGTACTTTTTACTAGAGTGTTTATCTCTGTTTGCTGTACTTTGAACCTAAGGCTAGAGGGGGGTCCTCTGAGCTCTTTAAGTTTGATTACCCTGTAAAGTTATTTTCCATCCTGATTTTACAGAGATGATTTTTACCTTTTTCTTTAATTAAAAGCCTTCTTTTTAAGAACCTGATTGATTTTTCCTTGTTTTTAGATCCAAGGGGGTTGGATCTGTATTCACCAGGGAATTGGTGAAGGTCTCTCAAGGCTACCCAGGGAAAGGAACTAGCTTTGGGATGGTGGCAGCAGACCAGATCTAAGCTGGTAATTAAGCTTAGAAGTTTTCATGCAGCCCCCCACATTTGTACCCTAAAGTTCAAAGTGGGGAAGGAGCCTTAACAGCTTGTATTATACCCTTGCTTTTCTTTATTATTGGGGAGTCTTCTTGCATCTTCATCCATTTCCTTTTGCTTTCTACCTCCACCCCTTATTTTCCTTTTTCCTGCTCTACATCAGGGATCAGCAACCTTTCAGAAGTAGTGTGCCGAGTCTTCATTTATTCACTCTAATTTAAGGTTTCGCGTGCCAGTAATACATTTTAATGTTTTTAGAAGGTCTCTTTCTCTAAGTCTATAATATATAACTAAACTAATGTATGAAAAGTAAATAAGGTTTTTTAAATGTTTAAGAAGCTTCATTTAAAATTAAATTAAAATGCAGTTCTCTACCTCCATATCTGAATTTCTTTCCTTCCTACTCCCACAAAAATCCCCCTCAGTGCTCTACTTTGTCATCCTACTCCCCACATGCTCCTTACTCTCTGCTCTCATCTCCTATCTCCAGGGAATGAGCCAGTAGCTCTCCAACAGCCATTCAGCCCACTAATATGCCCAAGATTTGCACTCACTTTCAGCAAGAAGGGTTTTCAACCCCAATAAATAGGATTCTTCCACAGACCCTTTTATCTAATGGTCTCTTCGTAGTCCTGTGACTTTTATAACCCTTTTACAGAAAAGTAAACTGATGGCTCATCTATGGGCACTATCCCTAAGACATACTCTCAAATCTATGATCAAAAATAGAAAAGCCCTGATGCTTTCTGCACAAGTGGTCTCTAAACGCAGAAAGACACTAGTCAGTACAGTCTTGGCCTCCCACACAGCTCTGCCAACACACCTGGCCAAGAGTTACAGCCTACTTGTCTATTTCCTCTCATACCTCTTGTGCAGAGATTAATACTGATGTCAATTTGTGAGATCAGGATGAAATCAAACAACTTTCACTTCTGACAAACAAATTAAATACAGCTCTCCAAAAACACACCCATAATCAGCAGAACCCTGATTATAAATGCAATACACTATGCCTTTCACATTTCTTTTCTAACACCGTACTCTCCAGGGATGGACACTGTTCCCACTGTCACTTCTAGCTTTATTTTCTACTTTCAGCATGCATTTTGGCATAACCTCTTAACAGTTCTGTATTCCTGCAGCGCCGCTGTGAGCGGTGATAGAGAAAGACGTCCAACCCGTTGACAAAGCACAAACTCGGACAAGACACAGCAGGCCTGTGTTTATTTCACAGCGGCTGCCCGGTCTCTGGGCTGGCTCCCACCGAGAGTCCAGCCAAAGGTCTCTGCCCCGATAGGCAAAGCTCGCCCTGCACATCGCCCCAGCTTCCTGCAAGAGCGTCTCTGCCTCGGCGATAGCACTGATCACTGCCCTGCCGCCAAGAGCACTAGGTGCGAGGTGACTCCGGCAGGGCCCGGGCCCGGGCCCAGCCCCAGGGACCGGAGCCCAGCCCAGGCCTCCGCCCGGGAGGGAATCCGCGCTCCGGCCCGGCAGAGCCGCGCCGCCCTGCGTGACTCACCCCACGGCCACTCTGCTCCACGGCCGGGCGGGCCGGGTGATAAGCGCCTCCCAGGCCGCCGCCATGCTGCTCTCGGCCGGCTCGGCCCACAGGCGGCCGGCCAGGTAGCGCAGCGCCGCGCCGGGTAGCTCGGGCTCTCGCACGAAGAGGTAGCCCGCGGCCAGGGCCAGCAGGGCCACGCACACCGACCGGGGCCACATGGCGCGGTCCCGAGCCCGGCCCGCCCGCCGAGAGCCGGGGCAGGGGGCAGCGACCGGGGTCGGGGGCTCCAGCTGTCCGGCTCGGGGCGCGGCGGCCCCCGGCAGGCGGGTCTGGCCCCAGCCCAGCTGCCCGGGGGTCTCCTGCCTTCTCGTTCAGGCGTCTCTGCCTGGGACTCGCCACGTCCTAGCAGCAGGAATCAATTGACGGTCAGCGGGGCCTCCCTACGCTATCTCCGTAACGCCCCTCCGGCACGCGCCCCGACCTGCCTTAAACAGTTTGGGGAATATCGACCAGCTCTATAGGAACAGCGCAACCCGTCCCACCGGTATCTGCGTAACTTCCGATTTACCCTAGACTGGTTCCGGTCGCGCAGCCAGAATACAGCAGTAGCCGCGGAGTACGGCAACCAGCTTGCATGTACCAACAGGGGAATAGAGAGAGGGGGAACACGAATGTACCACTGGGGAGAGGGGTATAAGACCGCATCCTTTGGAAATAAGGGATAGTCCAGGAGGTGCACGTAGATCAGGGCTCTCGTAGCAGCCTGTTCCTGTGCCCTCAGGGCTGGATTTAGGGGCAGGTGACCACCTGGGGTGCCACGTTTGGGGAGAGCGGGGGGTGCCAGGCTCTGATTGCTGTGCCAGTCAAGGAGCTATAAGAATGAAGTGATGTAGGGTGACCAGACCACAGGGATGAAATATCGGGACGCGGGGGGGGCGGAGCAAAAAAAAATGGCGGCGGAGCCAAAAAAAAAAAAGCAGTTTCGCAGGGGCGGGGGGGGGCATTAGCAGGCCCCAGCCGCGCCGGGCGCACGTGCTGCCCACCCCAGGGCAAAAGCTGGCCCCGATGCAGAAGGGGCTAGGGATAAAGAGGGCGGGGGGGGGACAAGAAACAAAGTCCGGGGCTGGCCACGGCGCGGGCGTGCAAGGGGCCAGGGCTGGCACAGCCGAGCCACAGCAGCGGCCGGTCACCTGTGGGGCTCCAGGCTGGGCAACGGGCAGGAGCCAGGGCTTTTCCCAGCCCTGCAGAGCCTCCTGCCCCCCAGCCTGCCGTGGGCACATGCAGCGCGTCCCGCCGCCGGCAGGGAGCCCCACGCCTCTCCCGCTCGGCTGCGCTCCAGCGGCTCCTTCCAGGCGGGGCGAGCCGCTGGAGCGCAGCCAAGCAAGAGAGGCGCGGGGCTCCCTGTCAGCAGCGGGGAAGTTTATGGGGACCCCGGCTGGCCCCTCGCCCCTGTCCGCCGGCCTCCCTGCCTGGGACAAGTCTCGCCCCCGCAGCCTCTCTTCGCCGCGTGTCTCCGGCGGCCCACGCTGCCCACCCGGGCCAGAGCCAGCCCCGGCTGCTGCCTCCACAGCAGCGGCCGGTCTCCTGAGGGGCTCCCCGGGGCTCCAGGCTGGGCAACGGGCAGGAGCCAGGGCTTTTCCCAGCCCTGCAGAGCCTCCCGCTCCACAGCCCGCCGTGGGCACATGCGGCGCGTCCCGCCGCCGGCATGGGAGCCCCGCGCCTCTCCCACTCGGCTGCGCTCCAGCGGCTCCTTCCCGGCGGGGCCGCGGCAACTTTCCCTTCCCCTCCCAGGCTCCTGGTAGTTGCCCGACCCTCCTCCTAACCTCCTCCCTCCATTGAGAGATCCAATGGGGGAAGGAGGGGGCGGAGTCGGGGTTGGGGGGGCGTGAGCGCCGGAGCAGAGGGTAAATGTCCTTCTTTGTCCCGCGTCCCGACCGAACATCGGTCGGGACGCGGGACAAAGAAGGAAATATCGGGACTGTCCCGATAAAATCGGGACGTCTGGTCACCCTAAAGTGATGTGAGACGACTCAAGCCCAGCTGCGGTATTGTGAACCTTGTGTAATTGTGAAAGTGTACTTGCATTTTAAGATTTGAAGAGTATAAGTAGCGACTAATAAAGGACATATTTAATGAGATGCCAGAGATAGCTACTGAACCACTATCTACGCTGTGCTTCAATTCGCGAGGACAAAGGTGAGAAAAGTGATCTTTTGAACTGAAGGACTAAGGTTAATATTCCAAGGCTGTCACTTACTGTAACACTAATACATTGGTGCACAGTTCAGTTTCTTGATGTTAGTACATTTCAGTTATTCTTAAAATTAAAAAGTTTCTATAAGCTTAGAGAAAAAAAATTATTTGCTTATATGTGGCATGACTAAATACACATTTACAGATCCTAGCGTGCAAATTTATCATCTTATATGACAGGGATAAATCACACATCAAATCATGCATTAAAGTCATGAAATGCATACAAATGCAATAAAAAATAAGGTACTCAAAAGTTTAACAAATGGTGAGGGGGCGCTAAAGACACTCCTTGCCTGGGGTGCCATTTGGTCAGAGACAAACACCTACAAGATCTTTATCAAGCATTCTTAAAATTACAATTCCCACCTGGGGAAGTGAGGAAACACTTTTTAAAGTGCTTGTACAAATAAGCCCTGCTTTGGGTCCCATATGAGGAGAGATTAAGGAGGCTAGGACTTTTCAGCTTGGAAAAGAGGAGACTAAGGGGGGATATGATAGAGGTATATAAAATCATGAGTGATGTGGAGAAAGTGAATAAGGAAAAGTTATTTACTTGTTCCCATAATATAAGAACTAGGGGCCACCAAATGAAATTAATGGACAACAGGTTTAAAACAAATAAAAGGAAGTTCTTCACACAGCGCACGTCAACTTGTGGAACTCCTTGCCTGCGAAGGTTGTGAAGGCTAGGACTATAACAGGGTTTAAAAGAGAACTAGATAAATTCATGGAGCTTAAGTCCATTAATGGCTATTAGCCAGGATGGGTTAAGGAATGGTGACCCTAGCCTCTGTTTGTCAGAGGGTGGTGATGGATGGCAGGAGAGAGATCACTTGATCATTACCTGTTAGGTTCATTCCCTCTGGGGCACCTGGCATTGGCTGCTGTCGATAGACAGGATACTGGGCTGGATAAACCTTTGATCTGACCCAGTATGGCCATTCTGATGTTCTTAGATTGACAGAGCAAGACGGGTACCCAGAGGTCACCTACTACAGGACAGGTCCAACAAGGAAAATAATAGAACACCACTGTCCAGCACATACACCCCCCAGCTAAAACCTCTCCAGCACATCATCAACAATCTACAACCTATCCTGAAAATGATCTCTCACTCTCACAGACCTTGGGAGGCAAACCAGTCCTCACTTACAGACAGCCCCCCACACACACACACAACCTGAAGCAGATACTCACCAGCAACTACACACCACACCACAGAAATACTAACCCAGGAACCAATCCCTGTAACAAATGTTGTTGCTTACTCTGTCCCCATATCTACTCTAGCAACACCATCAGAGGACCCAACCACATCAGCCACACCATCAGGGACTCATTCACTTGCACATCTACTAATGTGATATATGCCATCATGTGCCAGCAATGCCCCTTTGCCATGTACATTGGCCAAACCAGACAGTCTCTACATAAAAGAATAAATGGACACAATTGGACATCAGGAATGGTAACATATAAAAGCCAGTAGGAGAAAACTTCAATCTCCCTGGACATTCTATAACAGATTTAAAAGTAGCCATACTTGAACAAAAAAATTTCAAAAACAGACTTCAAAGAAAAACTGCTGAACTAAAATTAATTTGCAAATTTAACACCATTAATTTGGGCTTGAATAGGGACTGGGAATGCTGGTTCACTACAAAAGCAACTTTCCCTCTCCTGGCATTGACATCTTCTCATCAATTATTGGGAGTGAACTACATCCACCCTGATTGAATTGGCCCTGTCAACACTGGTAAGGTAACTCCCTTCTCTTCATGTGTCAGTATAATAATGCCTGCATCTGTAATTTTCACTCCATGCATCTGAAGAAGTGGGTTTTTACCCATGAAAGTTTATGCCCAAATAAATCTGTTAGTCTTTAAGGTGCCACTGGACTCCTCGTTGTTTTTGTGGATACAGACTAACACGGCTACCCCCTGATATTTGGTCTAGAGCCAGTCTTGTGTGCCCTTGTGCAGTGTCTCATGGGCATCGGGCTACAATGCCTCAAACCAGATTGAGCCCCTTCCTCTCCCCCCCACCAAACCAGTCATCCCCAGGATAACCAACCCCACACCTGAAAAGATCATGAGTCTGACCCCCAAAAGTCATGAGACTGGCTTAAAAATTAGATTTAAGAATAATTTGTGTGTTTTTCCAAGAAGTGGCTGTTGTAATAAAGGGCAAAATTCACAAGTCATGTCAGAAATGATGGGAAATGTAAAAAAACGTGGAATAGCTTGATACTTGTGATGACAAATTGCAAGTGGGTGACTGTCAGTGGCTGGCTAGTGTGGGGAAGAGAGGAAGTTATACCTAGGCTTGGAAAGACTAGATTTTTACTGGTAAATGTAGGTGTAACTCTTCTGCCAGTCAGAGTTCACAGCAAGAAGGGGTGGGTTCAGTATCTAGCCGTTCCTTTTCAACAATACAACACAAAACCAACTCGAGCTCCCACCCAGTGACCTGGGACAATTACACACCACCCTCTGGGCACCTCTCAGAGACAATACTTCCCCTCTCACAAGCACAGAGTCTGAGTGTAGCAAAAAAAATTAATAAAAGGAGGGAAGTAATCCAGCATTAATTTGGGGAAACACCACAACCAGGGCTCATAAACATAAACCATGAGCAAAAGACCCACCCCTCAGGTTCTTAAGTCCAGCAACCCAAAAGTCACTTTAACGTGCCCGTCCCTTCTCTGCACCCCACTCACAGTT
This sequence comes from Chrysemys picta bellii, assembly GCF_011386835.1. Classification (NCBI taxonomy): domain Eukaryota; kingdom Metazoa; phylum Chordata; order Testudines; family Emydidae; genus Chrysemys; species Chrysemys picta. The sequence goes on from NC_088800.1 coordinate 44,636,836, forward strand.
GTTGTCCTTGGACAGTGCAAACCCAGAGTTCCGAGGTGCATCTGCAAAGTTCACCTCCCATCTGGGTGGAGGGAGGGGTAAGGAGGCACCTTACTTGCTCCGCTGCTTGGGTACTCACTTGCTGCTGTCCCTCACTGCAGGGCGCTGCTTTGTAGGGTGACCAGGTGTCCAGTTTTCAACCGGAACACCTAGTCGAAAAGGGATCCTGGTGGCTGCAGTCAGCACTGCTGACCAGGCCATTGACTGTCTGGTTGGCAGCACTGCACAGCGGGGCTGGCAGCCTCCCTGCTAGCCTATGCACCCCACGGCTCTTGGGAAGCAACCGGCATGTCCCCCCTCCGGCTCCTACGCATAGGAGCAGCTGGGGGGCTCCGCATGCTGTCCCTGCTCCAAGAGCTGCAGCTCCCATTGGACAGGAACCGCGGCCAATGGGAGGTGTGGGAGCGGCATCTACAGATGGGGCAGTGTGCAGAGCTGCCTGGCTGCGCCTTCATGTAGGAGCCAGAGGGAGGACATGCCAGCTGCTTCTGGGAGCTGCTTGAGGTAAGCGCTGCCTGGAACCTGCACCCCTGATCCCCTCCCAGGCCCCATCCCCTGCCCTCTGAACCCCTCAATCCCAGCCTGGAGCATTCTACTGCACCCCAATCCCCTCATCCCCAGCCCCACCCTGGAGCCCTCACCCCCCCACACACACCCCAACCCCCTGCCCCAGCCCTGATCCCCCTTCTGCTCTCTGAACCCCTCAAGCCCAGCCTGGAGCACCCACTGCTGGCCACTTGCTGCACCTCTCTACTACCACCCTGCTGGCTGCTTACCAAGTTGTCTTCAGGACCCACCACTTAACACAGCTCTCAGTGATTTCAGCTGTTAGTGTAGGAGCCTTACTGCTGGTACACACTGGACAATCTCTTGTATCAGAGACACTGTCTCAAAGCAGGTTTAATACTTAGACATAAGTATCAGTGATTTTAGCTCTGTAGTAAAAAGAAGAACAGGAGTACTTGTGGCACCTTAGAGACTAACAAATTTATTAGAGCATAAGCTTTCGTGGACTACAGCCCACTTCTTCGGATGCACTCTGAAACCTAGCTCTGTAGTATGTAACAAAACTCTCAATTAAGTGTAAATTAGCTCTATTATGATACAGCAGATAAAGAAAAGGTTAAATTTTATTAGAGAATATTTAAAAGAAATAAACGATACAGAAATTTGAAGCATTAGTTATTGGTCATTGGGGGTAACATACAGAGTATGGGGGTATGTTGGTGGTTTGGGGCTGGGCAGCACACATAGTATATACACACTGCAATGTCCCCAATGAGGGGTGGGTAACCGGTGGGCGGGATCAGGACACAGTCGATAAACGGTGAGGGTCTATCACCCATACGGGAGGTAGAGACAGTCATGGGTATAAGTAAGCGGGCTGGGTAATGGGGATGGGGTGACCCTCACGTGGCGGGATTCAGCTAGGTTTGGTGGGTTTAGGGCTCAGGGGATAGGGTCCAGCAGGGGGTATGTGTGGGTGCACGAGGTCTCCCCGGCTCACTCTTGGTATTGGCGGTGGCCGGTGATGTGCTCGATGTAAATGTCCCGGGACCAACGGATAGCGTCCGTGCTACATACAACCACCCCACCAAACACAAATGCCTGTTCCTACTCACTAGGCTTTGGAACTCATGTCCTCTGCCTAGCGAGTGCCATTTAGTTGAGAGTGAGTCCCTCAATTGGGAAATGCCAAGTACAGTTCTGCTGCCCTTGATTCACACAACAAGGATAACAACCCTTTATTACTCCTGCCCCAATAACCAGGAGACTGGGGATCCCACACCAGCCAAAAGTGACCATTTGGGCAAGCAAGCCCATCATGCTGAGTTCCTACGCAGGGTGGGTGTGCCCATGCAAACAAGATCAGTTCCTGAAGTCCTCTTCCACTAGATGTCATCCACTAGCTCATCACTAGATGTCAGGGGAGAGTTCATTCAGACTCTGCTTACATAGGTAAACACCAATTTCACTGTATACACACAAACCAATGAAAATATATTTCCATTGATAATCAAAATTTGTAGATAGGCAAAGTAAGAAAAATGCTGCTTGGGATCTTAGAGTTTTATTTACGGATATTTCCTTTGTATGTTTTGACATGATGCTAACAATTTGTATTTTAACAGTTATGAAGCTTTAGTTCTTTGAATCTTGTCTATTGTCTTTAAGTAATTATATGAACCCCCCATAATTTCCCACAATTGTGAAAATTTAAATTGATAAAAATCAAATAAAAATCCTTAAAACCCTTAATTTTACATGCCTCTTGTATGACAGTAGCACATCTCCCCTCCCTCTCTCCTTCTTCTGCCCACACATGACAATGTCAGCAAGGTTGAGGATGGAAGACATGGAGGGAAACTTGAGAGTACAAGTTATTATAATTTACTAGTTGCTGAAAGCCTGTGTAATTCATAATGGGTATAATTCGTAAAGTCATCTGTGTACAAAAACTGAAAATGGGGGCTCTTGTTTTCCATGTGCTGTGTTGTCATGAGCAGTGTTGCTGTTTGTACACATTCCCCATAGTTTGTGGATGAAGCTGGCCCCTGGCTGGCGGCACAACCACTGCATAACTGTTACTCCCACTTTCTGTGATCAGTGGTCACATTCCAAGTGCTGCAAACCCTTTGGACTCCAACATTCTCACTGATGATTGAACCCTGGTCCTGTTCTAAACAAAAAAAGCCCTCAGCCATGCTTGTAGCTGTTTCCTTTGCTTCCCACTGACTCAAGTTTCTCTCGTTGCAGCATCTGGTCTTCAGAGCCGATCGGTTGCTGGTATGCATGTGCCCTCAGTGATAAGTATACATTGTGTGGAGGCATCAGCATCAAAGGAGTTCATATAAGATGGGGAGGGTCCTCCAATTCTACCAATTGTACCCTGCTATGTGAGTATAACAGAAATACCTGCTAAAACCATTCAGTGCAATCAGGTTTCAACCTGGGGGAGCATGTTTATTTATAGCCCTGACATAGAACATCATAATTAGACATGCCCATAAGACAGTTGCAACTCATTACATTGGTACAGTTCTGGGATTCCATTGTTAGCACCATTTCACCTGAGACTTGGGTTACAGGCAGATTCATAGAATATCAGGGTTGGAAGAGGCCTCAGGAGGTCATCTAGTCCAACCCCCCTGCTCAAAGCAGGACCAAAACCAACTAAATTATCCCACCCAGGGCTTTGTCAAGCCGGGCCTTAAAAACCTCTAAGGTAACCACCCTCTAGTGAAATAGTGTTTCCTAATATCCAACCTAGACCTCCCCCACTACAACTTGAGACCATTGCTTCTTGTTCTGTCATCTGCCACCACTGAGAACAGCGTAGGTCCATCCTCTTTGGAACCCCCCTTCAGGTAGTTGAAGGCTGCTATCAAATCCCCCCTCACTCTTCTCTTCTCCAGACTAAATAACCCCAGTTCTCTCAGCCTCTCCTCATAAGTCATGTGCCCCAGCCCCCTAATCATTTTAGTTTTCGAATGATTCGTTTACGACTCATTGCCTACATTATGACATTAGATAGGTGGTTAGCCAGAATCCCAATTTGGGGAGATTATTTTTTAAATCTGATGCTGCTGAAATGTGCTGGATTGTCAGCCCTGGAAACTAAAGTCTTCTCTTTTCCCACAGAACAAATACCACACAGGCAGTTTTCAAACCATGTTCTGCGGGAACGACCTCTAGGGACAACTGGAGTTCAGTCTCTATGGTCCATTCCATCACTGGACTCTAATGATACTACCAGTTAGAGATAACTGAACAATTAGTTTTATGATATTGACTCCTGCCTGCAAAAATACAAAACAAAAACAAAACTACAACACACTTGCCCTGCAAAGTCATTTCACTTAAGGAGCCAAAGAGGCATCAATTGGTAATTACTTCTAGCCAGTACAGAGCTGAGATTGATTCGAACTGCCAAATGAGAGGTGAAACAGTCAGTTTAGAAGTGAAAGTCTGTCCCATATTCCCAATCCTCTGAGCCATCTGGCTTCCCATGTATTTTTGTATTGGGGTGGGGGTGTATAAATGGGGGTTGGATTAATAAAGAGCTGTGGCTCAGGCCCAAGAAGAGATAAAATGTTAATAAAAACCTTGTTTACTTCTACAAACATTACAAAGTTGGGGTTCAACATTGTGTGATATGTTAGCAATAGCTTACCCCTATTGTAAGAACCACCATTAGTAACTTTTTCTTAAACATGTAGAAAGAAGGGGGTGGGGAGAGAGTTAATGCATGTGAAACTTAAAAAGTGAAATAAAAACTCCATTTTAACAATTTCCCCTAGTCCCTTCTGTGTTGTTATTCTTTTACAATGAAAACCCTCTCATTGATAGTTTTTGATGGTATTAACTGTTCTCGTTGGGGGAGGAAATAAAAAAGAGGAAGCCAGTTTAAATGGTCTTGAGTTATTGAAGGCGGCTGAGCCTGTTTCGACAAGCTCACACAAAATGGGAGAAAGGAGTATAGTAGGGATAGACAACAGATGCATTTTCCTCTTTGCTTGCAAACTAGCTGTGGGAAATTACAGGCACAGCACATGGTTCTCATGGTTCTCACTCAGAACTGGCACACTTTTACCAGTGTTGAGTGGTTAAAGGCCTTTCTTTGAGCTTGCCTTTCTGATCACAGGCTCACAGAAGGTTTGCAAAAGGTGGCCAAGTAAGTACTGCGTGCAGCTAAGGGAACGAGCTGCTTTGGAGATGTTTGCAATTCCCTGATCCCGAAACTGTCCATGGTATAGGAAACCTCAGCTCTTCAGTCCTAGTCCGCTTAGTACTGAAGTGGTACAAAGGGTGCAGAGGGGAGAGGTGAGCCCTGATCTCATTTCCACCTATTCCCCATTTTGCACCCTACATTCTTCTCATTTTACTGCTTCTTTTGTTTTATGCACACTTGGCTTTATGCCTTTTATCATGCTGGCCCCATACACCTGAAGCTACATCCCACTTGTCTGCCTAACATCCGTTCTGCGCTATCAAACCAATCCTTTTACACCTACTTCCTACTTTCTCTTCTCCAATAACCTTTCTACAACCTTCCCTTTGAGTTCATGCCTTGTTTAATTTGGGTTGTAAATGCTTTGGGGCAGGGACCATGTCTTGGTTCCTGTTTATGAAATGCTGTGTGAATTTCTGGCACTTTTTATATGATGTTTCATAATAGCCAGTGGCTATGGAGTGGGATTTGTCTGTTAGCCAGTGGTATCTGTTCTAGATAATAGAATATGTCACAGGAGTAGGAGCTTTTGGGTAGGATGCTAACAAACATTCAGAAAGAAACAGTTTGAGTGGAACTGTGCAGAAGAACAGGTAAACACTGATTAAAACAGGAGCTTTGTGTGTTCTCAGAAACTGGGCAAGGTTCCCCACCTTCGCTCTGCCAACGTACCTCAATCCTGAAGTGCAGCACCCCCTGCTAGTCTGCTCCATAAGACACACAGTGCTGCTAATGCATCTCACTCTTGATCTGCAGTACCCCCTGCTATTCCAATCCTACCAACTGTACTAAATTGTGCCAAGTTGTTTGGTTTTGGCCACAAAACTCATTTTCACCTGTCTCCTAACAAGACACCGAGTGACTTTCATCCAAGCACTGTCAGCAACACAGAAAAGGAAGAACATGTGAACACCCAGCTTCCTGCTAAATTCTCTAATTATATAGTGATGTATTAATAACAACACTTTCAAGCCTTGGCAATCGCAAAATGCATGTCAGCACTGTAGTCTATCAAAAGCAGGATCACACAGGAAAGGTGTGTCTGGTTTTAAATCACTTCATTAAGTAGCTTAACAGTCTGGACCCAGAATTTAAATTCCGAATAGATATCTAATGTAAAGCCCTGAAATGTCAATTGTTTAAATGTTCTACAGAATCTGGGATCATCATGTTAGATGCATGTGCTTTTGCAGAAGTGAACAACTCTGAGCAGATAGTTTCTTTTCCCCACTCCCTTTAACTTTAAATGCTGCTGGTTTTAGAAGATGAATCATTTAAAATAGGGGCATCATTTCAGAAAAATTCTTGGGTGGGTGGGCAATGTTGTGCCATCATATAGAATATCATATGGGATTATATTATATCCTGCAAAGTCTGGGGTAGGGTGGGGCAGGGAGGCAAGAAGTAGAAGATATCACAGAGCACATGGACCTATGAAAAGTCTGGGGGGAGGCATCTGCCCCATAGCAAATGCTGCTGCTAATTTAAGTCCTGTTCTTTTAAGAACTCTGCAGTGCTGATGTGATGGCTGTCAGCCTGGCTGAAATGCAAGGACTGAACTGGGGACCTTTAGAGTTGAAAGCATGAGCAGCTATAGCTTAGCTAAAGGGCTGCCCTCTGTAGGTGGGGCTGTAACAGACTCACATCCTCTGTGGATCAGGCAGCAAAGGGAACACAACACACACTGCAGCTGAAGCAAGCATGAATTCGAGATGATGATGAAAAACGTAGCAATCAGAATTAATGCCAGTGACAGGACCTCACTTTATGGAGCAAAGGGTTAAGATCAACAAAGCTACAAGAATTCAAAGTCTCATCAGAAGAGAGAGGTAAGGAAATTGTATCAGTAATCTCAAAAAAGGTGTGGAGAAGTTTGGGAATCAAGGTCACTTGGCTCTGTCTCCAGTCCTGTCATATTTGGCCAGGGCCGGCTCTACCATTTTTGCCACCCCAAGCAAAAAAAAAAGCCGCTCCTACTGCCGCCGCCCGAACTGCTGAAGCAAAAAAAAAAAAAAAAAAGCTGCCCAGACTGTGCCGCCCCAAGAATGGACGGAATGCCGCCCCTTAGCATGTGCCGCCCCAGGCACGTGCTTTCTCCGCTGGTGCCTGGAGCCAGTCCTGTATTTGGCTGCAAACTATTGCAGACCCCATCAGATGGACTAGATGAAGGACGCTGCTTCCCTTTCAAGCCATCTGAAAAAAAAAATCCGTGGAAAAGATTAGTAAGGCCCAGAGCCTCAAAGGCAATCAGACACCTAACTCCCTGTGACTCCAATGGGAGTTCTTCCTCCAAGGACTTGCCCCTGCCACTCGCTCCTTGCCCATCCCCATCACTCGCTGGATTGTCTCCACCTCCCTCGTCCCCTCCCCCCAGCTGGGCTTCCCCTGCTCCAGGGCTGGGATGGGAGCTGCTGCAGCCTGACAAGGAGCCTGCCTGCAGTTAAGAGGTTGCCCCGTCTGAGCAGGGTCTGGTGTAGGTTAATGACCCAGTGCCTACTCCTGCCCTGCGGTAACTGGACTTTTGGTGTCCAGTCAGTACATCTGACTGGATAGTGCCTGGTCCCCTTTTCAACCAGAATTTCCGGTCAAAAACCAGGTACCTGGCAACCCTAAATGGCACCTGGACAGAGAAGCCAAAAAATGGGCTGTCCAGGTAATACCCGGACAGGTGGCAACACTAAATTAGACGCCTAAATATCTTTGAAGATCTTGAGCCAGAGTCTACAACCAACATGCTCAGGGGAAAATAAGTAGAAGGGAAAGAACAGAACAGGACAAGAGACAAGGAAAAGGAGGCAGGGACAAATGTGAGTAGTTAGGTAAAGACTCATTAGAAAGAAGGGAGGGGGAGGGAAATGTAATTTGTGACAGAACATCAGCCCCAAGGCTGAAGAGGGTGGAATAAGCATTGGGGGGAGGGGTGTGTGGGGGGGAGCCCAATCAGAATTTTGCTAAGAAGAGAACCCAGGTTACCTGCCCAGCTGACCAAAATTTGAATGGTTTTGTGACTCCATCCACCAGGCCCCAAGGCCACTTGTTCAAATTTGTCATCCCAGCAGGGAAGGGGCTCTGCTGTTATTCCACCAGCTCCAGTCAGGAGCCACGGGGTAGGGAGGGGGGACTGGACCCCCACCCCCACCCACACATTGTGTCCCTACGAGTATGGAAAAGCTGGAGCGGGGGATGGCCTGAGGATATGCTGCTCTTCAGGTCTTTCCACTTGCAGAGGGGAGGCTGCATAAGGGCCTGTTGAGTTTACTCAGCCACTGCGCTTGTGTAGTCTTAATGGCCCTCTCACTGCACAACTGTTCAGTGTCTGGCTTGAACATCCAAACTGGACACTAGCCTTAGGATTGGGGTGGGCAGTTCTGGCCTCCTGTCCTATGCCCATTCCAGGGGCATACGGGAGCTGTTGTGGGCAGGGAGAGAATTGCCCTAGTGGAGGAGAAACATAGGGCTACAGACATGAGCCCCATGCTGCTCTTCTCACAGATCCCGCAACAGAGGGCATTCCTGGGATGTGCCCTTGCCCTGCGAGGAGCCCCACTGCCACCTTTGCCCCCTTCTCTGCACCTCTGAGGTAACCGAGCACAGAAACCGTGCCAGGGACTGAAACAACAGCAACTGGAAACAGTAAAAAATCAGGTCCCAGGGCCTGCTTCCAGCACACAGACAGGATCTTCTGACTGACATAATTTGACTTTTGCAATATTTTTTGTCAGGCACCTTTCAACACACTCACTGAAAAATAAAATAGGATTTTGCCATGAGCCTATGCAGTGTTCAGCCGACAGATGGCTGTTTCAGAAACTTCACTGGGGAGATCCCCAAAACTATTGGTATATCGCATAGTCCATATTACAAACTACTCACAGACATCATGGTTAATATATATTAACTGACACTATTCAGAGAAACTGGTGTGTAACAAAGATTTCTTCCTAATGTCTATTTACTACAGGTTGAATAGCTTCATCTTTCGGTAGTACAGCTGTCTCTGGCATTTGTCACATAGATGAGCAACAGCATGTAGTGGCAAAGAATTTGGTACTAGTATAAGGGGAACCAATGGCAGTAATTGTGGTTGCATGTGAAAACAGATCTTAATCTGTCAGTGAAAGGCGTCTCCAGACAGATGACCGCTTTCTCACACAAGTAACCTGCAAAGAACTAGATAACTGCATTTCTCCTTGAGAAGAATAGAGAGTGATTCTGAAGAAAAAATATCAGAGAATTCCAAAACAGAGAGGAAGAAACCAAAAGTAATCAGGCCATGGAAGAACTGAAAAATAAAGCACAAGAAAAATACCTTCCTTATTTTCAGAGAGCAAAATTAACCCCAGTGTAAAGGACTAGCCCAAAACTGATACATCATTGAAGCCCCTCTTAAGCACTATTTTGAATACTTCAGTGATACATAGGCTTTACACAGGTTCTCTGAACAGGGATGAATTTGAGTCTGCTTTTGTTATTTCAAAATACCGGTAAAGATTTCCACACACTTAATATTTTCCATTGCCTTTCCGTTACTGAGGGCATGAGAAGGTGGTGTCCTGTACACAACTCAAGTATCATGCATATTCCACACTACCTGAAGCAGCTGCACAGAATGAAAAAGCCAGAGCCCAGTAGCTGTCATCCAGACTAAAGTGGGTGAACCCATTCAGAGCCAAATGCTGCCAAAAAAGGTATCAACCAGTGGAAGGCAGCCACACAATTAAATCCTCTGACTAAAAATGAGAAACACCAGAAGACGAACATAATGAGCAGTAGGAAGAGAAAACAGGAGGAATAGCTGCCAAAATACAAAGACTCATTCCAGACTGTACAAGGAATAAGATGTGCAACACTGCTAGGCAGCATGTACTCCAGGTTTGAAAAGCCTGGATGATAATTCACCCTAAATCAGCCCTCCCATTAACAATGCAGCCTGTAGTTTGGAGGGATTTGTTCCAGAAATGACAAGAGATAAAAGAAGGCTATTATTATCCTTGGCATCCCTGGGGTTCTGAGGGAATTTCGTTGCTTTCCTCTCCATTAAGAGATAATGCCCCAGTAAAGAGCTTGAGCTAAGAGACTACATGGAAGCAAACCTCCCCTTCAAGTGGGAAGCCAGACCATGGGAAATACTATGGAAGGTTAATAACTATGAAGCACTTAAGTGCCTGTAGAACACTGGAAAACAGGCAAAGACAACCTGAGAGCTCTGGATAAGAGTGAAACACGAGCTGAAAAGCTCCACCAGGACACCAGCGACTTCCTAATGATGGAAGTGGCTAGCAGGTGTCAAAGAATATGAAAGAATATACAAAAGGTGCCAAAATAAGAGCCACATCTATTGCACCATCTTGTACGCTCAGAGCACAGAGACATAAAGCTCCCATGCACTAAAGAATTCCAACCACCCTGCCTATTGATGCACCCATATCAACCCTATATGTTAGACCAGTGGTTCCCAAACCTGTTCCGCTGCTTGTGCAGGGAAAGCCCCTGGCGGGCCAGGCCGGTTTGTTTACCTGCTGCGTCCACAGGTTCGGCCGATCGTGGCTCCCAGTGGCCACAGTTCGCTGCTCCAGGCCAATGGGAGCTGCTGAAAGCGGCAGCAGTACGTCCCTCGGCCCACGCCACTTCCAGCAGGTAAACAAACCGGCCCGGCCCGCCAGGGGCTTTCCCTGCACAAGTGGTGGAACAAGTTTGGGAACCACTGTGTTAGACAATTACTATGGTAACAGAGATACCTTCAGTAACCAGGCCCAGCTTGGCTGTATCCAAAATTATCGATTTGCTTTTCTCAAGGTAAGTGTTGTGACAATAGTCAGTTTCCCCTTAACCATTAGAAGACGTCAGTCAAGGGCTGATGGCGCACCTCGGACAGTAATCTTCCCACAGCTACATGGACAAACATCCCAAGAAGGAGGGCATCTGGGCCCAACACATAACTTCCCCAGGAGGTCTATGTCACATGCATCTTACAAGCTCAGAGAGAGCGCAGGTGACGTTGCAGAGGTCTATGTCCTTATGCAAAATCTTCAGGCTAAGGCATTACGCGCTCTGCTGAGTTACAGTGACCCTCATGTCACATCTAATATTGTTTCCCTGTTTCATTCACAGGACAGAGGACTCACCCGGTGAAGGCTCCAAAGACAAAGACAAAAAGACAAACTGGACTAATGAGAAGACAGTAGGCAGTGTCTATGTTAGAACGTGAATGCACTGATTATGATGGAATGTGTAAATGTGGCTGAAGTATGTGGGGTTCAGGGATCACTCTGGGATCAGGGGATCCCCAAACTTCCTGTCTCTGAAGCTAAGTTGCCTAAAGGTACAGTTCTCAATATCACAAAGTAAGCCACGTGACTGAGTTATACTATGGGTTGCTCTTTTGAGTCTTTACTGTTTTAGTTAACATTATTTGATATAGAGTGGCAGCTAAAGGTCCTGACAAGATCAGGGCCACATTGTGTTAGGTGCTATACAAACACAGTTAAAAACGGTCCCTGTTCTGAAGAGCTTACAATCAAAATAGACAAGATGGATAATGAGTGGGAGGGGAAATAGAAGCCCGGAGAGATGACGAGGTTTGCCCAAGGTCACATGGCAAATCAGTGAAGGGGCAGGGGCCAGTGCAAGGAAGTTTCGTGCCCTAGGCGAAACTTCCACCTTGCGTCCCCCCCACCAGCTCTGTGGCAGCTCCCCACGCCCCCCTGCCCTGAGGCGCGCCCCCCCGCGGCAGCTTCCCCCCCCTCTGCCTTGAGCCCCCCCCCCCCCCCGTGGCAGCTCCCCACCCCAGCTCACCTCTGCTCCGCCTCCTCCCCAAGCACGCTGCCCCCGCTCTAATTCTCCTCCCCTCCCAGGCTTGCGGTGTCAAACAGCTGATTAGCGCCGCAAGCCTGGGAGGCGGGAGAAGTGGAGCAGCGATGGCATGCTCGGGGAGGGGGCGTAGCAGAGGTGAGCTGGGGTGGGGAGCCCTGCGGCAGCTCCCCCCCCCCCCGCCCTGAGGCACCCCCACCTGCGGAAGCTCCCCACCCCCCCGGCCCGGGAAGCCATGCAGCAGCTCCCCACCCCAGCTCACCTCTGCTCCACCTCCTCCCCAAGCACGCCGCCACCGCTCTAATTCTCCTCCCCTCCCAGGCTTGCGGCGCCAAACAGCTGATTGGCGCCACAGGCCTGGGAGGCAGGAGAAGTGGAGCGGCCACTGTGCTGGGAGAGGGAGTCTGAGCCGCACGTGTCAGCGCACCGCCGGCAGTCCAGCCCAGGAACGCTGTAAAAAAAAATTGGGGGCACCGCTTTTTCGCGCCCCCAAATCTTGGCGCCCTAGGCAACTGCCTAGTTTGCCTTAATGGTAGCACCGGCCCCGTGAAGGGGTAGAAATAGACCCCAAGTTTCCTCATTCCCAGTCCAATGTCCTAACCAATGGATCGCACTGTTTTTCATAATGGTGCTCTACACAGGTGCAGGGGTCCACTTGAGAGATCCAATTGCAAAATCAGCACCTTGGAGTTTCCAGGACCCGTGTTTTTTCTTGAAGAGCCTGGGGAGGATGTGAATTCCAGTGTATCATTCACTGCAATCTCACACGTGAGTAAAACCTTTATTTTTAAATGTATTTTTATTGGATTTTAGGTATAGAGAAGAAATAATAGCAATAAAACCAATAATACAATAATATTAATACTAATACCTAACTCTTATATAACTTTTTTTAAATCCAAAAATCTCAGAGCACTTTACAAAGGAGTTCAGTATCATTATCCCCATTTTATAGAATAATAGTAATGTAGGACCGGAAAGGACCTCAAGAGGGCATCAAGTCTAGCCCCCTGGGCTTAGGCAGGACCAAGAAAACTAGACCATCTCTGACAGGTGTTTGTCTAACCTGTTCTTTAATACCTCCAGTGATGGGGATTCCACAAACCCCTGTGGAAGATGAAGAAACTGAGGCACAGGAAGAAGAAGTGACTTGCCAAAGGTCACCCAGCAGGCCAGTGGCAGAGCTAGGAATAGAACCCAGGTCTCCTGAGTCTCAGTCTAGTGCTCTACCCACTAGGCATGTGCCATAAAAAGAAAGCATTGCACAGCAAGGGGAAAAAAGAATACAGAAATCATGATACTGTATGTACCCTCCAAGCAATGACAGTATATGTTATCAAATTTAGACCCACAAGATTAAACAGAAATTTCAACATCATGGGCCTATTTTATAATAGAACCCTAGGAACACAACACAACTGGGCCTGAAAATTGGATCGCAATATCCTGGTAGTCATTTTCATTGGTGTGGAATAGACTATTTAAAAGTTATGGATGATATAAAAGTTACAAAGCCTGGATTAACAATAAAGAAAGAGAGCACACAGCAATGCGGCAACAATTCAGAATGGGTAGTGTGATGGGGTGTATACCCCACACTAGCAGAGAAACAGTTAACTGGAGCCAGAAGCAATTAGTGCACCCAGTTGCATCTGGAGGATGGGCCAGGCCCAATTTAGAATAAGGCCCATGTGGGGAGGACCTGGGTGACTGAGTCCTGGGGGGGGAGGGGGGGAGAGGTGACTAATAAAGGACTTCAGGGCAGAAGAAAAGAGGCAGGAGTTCAAGGGGGATAATAGGTCTTGGGATCTTCCCCTGAGAAGGGAGCTCTGACAAAGGGGCCAGGAGAGAGAGACAGACACACAGAGAGCCTGGGGACAGGCAGACAAGAAGCTGGACCCTGGAGATAAAGCTCTGGGAAGTGTTGCTCTATGCAAGATCAGGAAAGAATGCTACAGAGCCAGGGAAGGGGCAAGGGCCCAGATCCATAAAGGTGAGTAGGCATTACAATACTGAGCATCACAACACCTGACTCCGAGGCCCCTAGAAAATCACTGGAATGCACAAACCCCCTAAGTTAGGTGCTTAGGCTTCCTATACAATGCATGGGGAGAGACAGGCAGCTGAGAGCAGGATCCAGAAAAGCCAGTATGCTAGGTGGGGAGTCCCCTTAAACAGCCACTGGGTGATGCTGCTGAGAGCAGTGTGTGCTAAGCCCTGCGAGGCAGGGCCGGCTCCTGGCACAAACGAAGGAAGCAGGTGCCTGGGGCGGCCAGTAGAAAGGCCGTTATTGGGGCAGCACGTCGGGTCTTCGGTGGCACTTCGGCAGCGGGCCCTTCACTCCATCTCTTCCTCTTCGGTGGCACTTCGGCGGCAGCTCAATCCGGCTTTTCTTTTCTTTTTTTTTCTTCACCACTTGGGGAGGCAAAAAAGCTGGAGCCGGCCCTGGAGAGAGGTGCTGAAATCCAGGCTGCACCTATCTCTGCTTGCGATCCACAGCCAGGAGCCTCTCTCCAGGAATCACAGGGCCTAGACACCTGGCAAGAACAGCTTAGGCATCTGCCTAACCCCACACAAAACAAGCCGCGAGGGCAGGGCCGGTGCAAGGAAGTTTCGCGCCCTAGGCGAAACTTCCACCTTGCGCCCCCTCCAGCCCTGCGGCAGCTCCCCCCCACACCCTGAGGTGCCTCCCCCTGCGGCAGCTCCCACCCCCCCCCCCGCCCTGAGGCGCCCCCCCCGCGGCAGATCCCCCCCCCAGCTCACCTCTGCTCCGCCTCCTCCCCAAGCACGCCGCCCCCGCTCTAATTCTCCTCCCCTCCCAGGCTTGCGGCACCAAACAGCTAATTGGCGCGGCAAGTCTGGGAGGCGGGAGAAGTGGAGCAGCGATGGCGTGCTCAGGGAGGGGGTGGAGCAGAGGTGAGCTGGGGTGGGGAGCCCTGTGGCAGCTCCCCTCCCCACCCTGAGGCACTCCCCCTCCCCACGGCAGCTCCCCACCCCTCCGGCCCGGGGAGCTGTGCGGCAGCTTCCCACCTCTGCTCCGCCTCCTCCCGGAGCACGCCACCCCCGCTCTAATTCTCCTCCCCTCCCAGACTTGCGGCGCCAAACAGCTGATTGGCGCTGCAAGCCTGGGAGGCGGGAAAAGTGGAGCGGCCGCTGCACTGGGAGAGGGAGTCTGAGCCGCACGTGTCAGCGCGCCGCCGGCAGCCCAGCCCAGGAACACTGTAAAAAAAAAAATTGGGGGCACCGAGAATCACTCTTCACAATTGAAAATTTAGGTGGGGGAGTCCTAACTATTTGCAACATAAATTGACCTCTTCTGAGGTAACAATTTTCAGAAGATCATGGGGAAGCATTTCCATAATTTAGGGTACAGGAACCAAATGCTCTGGAAAGCCCAGAATTTGGACACTTGGAGCCCTCCCTTAGCTTTCCATCGTTGCTGGTCAAGAACTATTTTTTACTAGAAATATTGCCAGTTTAGAGTCCCACCGTCTTTTATAGTCTTAATCTCAGTCTTAACCTGGCTCAGTCACTGCTCAGGACCAGTAAGGCAAGCCCTAAAAGAGTAATAGATTCATATATTTTAAGGCTAGAAGAGACCATAGTGACCACCTAGTCTGACCTGGAGCCCCTTCCCCAGTGATTCCTGCATCCACCCATAACTTCTGTTTGAGCTAGAGTGTGTCTGTTAGAAAGACAGCCAATCTCGATTTAAAGACTTCATGTGATGAAGAATCCACCACATCCCTCGTTAAGGTGTCCCAATGGTTAACTGCCCTCACACTGTTAAAAGTTTGCCCTGTATTTCTGGTCTGAATTTGTCTAGTTTCAGCTTCCAACCATTGGATTTCTTATACCCTTTTCTGCTAGATTAAAGAGCTGTTTACTATCAGAAATCTCTTTCCCATGCAGATTGTGATCAAATCACCTCTCAACCTCCTCTTGGATAAGCTAAATAGACTGAATTTTTTTAGTCTGTCACTATAAGGTAGGTTTTTCCAGACCTCAAATCACATGTGTAGTTCTTTTCTGAACCTTTTCAATATGTCAACAATTGGACAAGTCCCACATGGATTCCATCCTTCCTTCTACAGAAGACACTGATTATTATAAAATATCCGATTTAACCTCGAGGGCAGTGATCGGTTCTTTGAGGGACTGGCCTTCCTCCTCTCCAGCACCTCCTAAGGAATACAATGATGCCAGTGCCCTCCACCCCAGGAGTTAGTGGACTGGAGAAGTTAGCCCAACCCCTCAGGGTTGGTCTTACTTTCCCCATTTCCTTTGTGATCTCTTACTGGTAGGAAAGAGAGGAGATCTGACACCTTCAGAAGAAACATGTTGAATTGTTTTTTCCACAGGGAATTGGGGAAGATGGTGGTCCCCAGTGCTGAAATCGCTCTGCTGCAGAGCTGTGGCTGCTGGCGCCAAGCTCTGGCCTCCAGTGAAGCCTTGGGTAACACCATTTATACTTCTCTGAATTGCTGCAACTGTTCATAGAAACAGAGGGGACAGGACATGTTGCAGGAAATGAGGCCTGAGATTGGGAGGAGGGATTCAGCTGCCTGCAGAAGTTGAAAGGCCACTGTGGATTTGGCTCAGGTTTTGGGATGTAATGCTTGGGAGTTACCTGCTACCTTTTCCCTTCAATGGGAGCTGCAGGAGCTCAGCACCTGTGAAAGCAACTAAGCCAGGGTCCGTGGAGTGAAGGAAATCTGACTTGTGATGGGGGGAAATAGGGAGGGATGGAAATTGCAGATCTGGCAGATGAGGGAATTCTCATAAAGTCACAAATGAGCAGAACAGGCAGCACTGTGTGTGTGCACACAAGCGCACGATGGTTGTGGATCTTGTATGTAGTTGTGCCCTGAGGGCTGCAGAAGCTGGAGTGTGGCCAGAATGCACTAGAGGGCACTGTGTGCTTTCCATTCTGTTCCCTCCCTGTTTCACAGCATGGCAAATCCTATTTTTTTCTGCCAGTTTTATTGCAATAGCACATATTCCATGGATTAGGGACAATATGCTGGATAAAACAGACAATAACAGGCAGAAAATAGGAGTGGAAGATTCACCTTGAAGCCCAGTGATTCCAGAATTTAGCAGGAAAAAATAAAATGCTAGAAACCTTAGATCTGTCCAGCCCAAAGGGAAAAGTGGACAGAAAAACAATTTGGTTTCAAACCATGATTGTTAGGGAATTTTGTTACAATTCCATCAGCTAGTTATCTAGACACTGCCAGCCACAGTCACAGTCTGAACGGGAGAGGGGTCTGAGGTTTTTGTTCTCCTCCCATTTTCGTGGAAACATCTTTTGGATCTTTAGGGGTTTGGATGCGTCATAAAGCACCCTGGGGAAAGTGGCCCTGCAGCTCTGCTGGGGCACTGCCTAGCTCCCCCATCCAGGAAGCGGTCCTGGGGACAACACATGTCACCAGAGTGCATTTTGGCATCACCAGAGTTGCGAGGTGCCTGGCTAGCCCCTAAGCAGTGCCTAATTTGTTAGTTTTAAAAATAATAAAGAGATGAGATTTGTGATACCTCTTCCTACCCTGGTTTAATCCTCCCATTCCCCCATCTTTCCCAGGGCCTGGGCCCATCCCACTGTGAACACACTGTACACCACAGGGTAACATTTTTAATTTCCTGGGGGGAGCACATGTCATGCCAACTGACAGGCTTTTTTGTTCTGCATCAGGCCTTTTATTAACCCCCTGCTAGATCATGCGCTCTCTCTGCCTACCTACACCCGCTGCGTTAGTGATGAGAGTGTTTGTAACAGCAGGCCGGCCTTGGGAGATTATGGAGTCCTGCGGGTAGCGAGCAGTGGGTTGGCCGGCCTGTGTGCACATAGATTGCTAGCTGGAGCTTTGGCTCCATCTCCCCTCTCTGTTGGGGGGCGGGGGAGGGGGACACCTTTCATTCTTCCTCCAGCTCCAGCAGTTTCATTTCAAATCCCACCAGAGCTGCCCCAAATCTCCTCACTTGCAGATTTGGTGTCACACCTGTGAGGTTGGCTGGATCCTGGCGGAGGGGTGGATGCTGAGAGGCATATGGGAGGTGATGTTTTGCTGAGGGATGACGAGAGGGTTAGATAATACAAGGACATCTGCCATTTTCCTAAGCACTCTGCTATCCTTCACCTTCTAGTAACCGACATCATTCATCTTGCATCTCAAGCAAAACCTGAGCATTTCCGATCAATAACCTCATCCATTTCCCCATACATATTTAGTGCCTTAGTTCCATAAAACGTTTGTCTTACACAGAAACAAAGAATTTATGGGGAAGACCTAGGACTGCTGGATCATTCAGACAAATGGATTTGGGACACACATGCACACACACACCCCTCCATGTTTCCCTCCCACAACACTGCAATTTCCAAATATCATCCTACCAAAACATTTAAGATACCTGCCCCGCAATAATTATCCTCCAGGCCAACACAGCACCTCTTAATCTGAGATCAATACCATCATCTGACAGCCACGATTAATTAAACTAAATACCACATTCAGCACTTTGATTCATATCATCCTAGAACAGCCTTCTATGTATTATAATCCCTACATGAGTCTAATAATGTCCTCAAGAGAAAGGGAGGGAAAGATTGACACATCAAAACAACTTCATTAAAAATCTGAATGATATAGGAAATCTCAGTCTAAGACAAGTGGTAAACAGATGATCCAGATCCTTCTCTACTGCTTATATGGCTCACACCATGAGCAAAATCCTACATCCAGGGAGTAAGAGCAGGGTCGGCTCCAGGGTTTTGGCCGCCCCAAGCAGCCACAAAAAAAAAAAAAAAAAAAAAAAAAGCCGCGATCGCGATCTGCGGCGGCAATTCGGCAGAAGGTTCTTCGCTCCTAGCGGGAGTGAGGGACCGTCCGCCAAATTGCCGCCGAATAGCTGGACCTGCCGCCCCTGTCCGGAGTGGCCGCCCCAAGCACCAGCTTGCCAAGCTGGTGCCTGGAGCCAGCCCTGAGTAAGAGTAGCAGAATTAGGCCTATGATGATTATTCTGATCTCTAGCCAGCCGCTGAGGCTGTATTTTATCTCACATTTTGTTCTCATGTTTGCTAGTGAGGTTGTTTTAAAATTGGAGATGGGCCTGAACCAGAATTTTGAATCCAAACCCTCTTCCCCTGAGCTATGGGGGAATTCACATGCAGATCTGAGTTTCCCAGCTCAGGACTGTCTCTGTGACAGACCAAGGCAGAACATCAAATAATAAGAACAGCAATGGAAAAGCTTTTTACTTCTAGAGCACTTTTAGCTGGGCACTTCGAAGTGCTTTATAATAAGCTCTGATTTTACAGGTGGGGAAACTGAGTCAGGTAGTGCTGTTGTGCCAGCTGATACAGTGAGTCAGTGGCAAAGGCAGAAATAAAATCCAGGAGTTGGATCCCTCCTCCATTCTGCTGCCTTCCTCAAACCGGGCAAAGTCTCGCATGTAGATCTGGATCTGGATCCAAAAGCTGTGATCTGAGCCCAGCTCTAGTTTAACCTCAAAGCAATCAGCCAGGTCTCCTCCTCACACATGCTGCTTATGTGTATGGTTAGAAAGAGCCTCTCTGAGAAACCCTAGTTTCAAATTCTTTTTAAACTCATCCTCCACTCATCCTCTCACAGCTGCTCCTTCTCAAATGTGATTTAGAGTCCTTTGCACTTGCTCCCACGGAATTTCAAATGACATGCCTGGGAACTAGGGTGCAGTGGTTTGTGGGAAGCTCCTAGTGTCCACGTGGAACCTGTGACTCAGTAAATCTACTTCAACAGAAGTGCTGGGAACCTCTCTGTATGTAGCATAGCTACACTACAGACACTGTACTGGCATAGCTGGCATAAACCCATAGTATAGCTACCCCCAACCCCAGTGGAAGGGGTTTTTCTATCGGAGTAGGACCACCACCTCCCGGTAGGCTTGCCTACACTACAGACCCTACAGTGGTCCAGCTACAGCACTGGCTGCTATAGCACCATAGCGTAGACACTTGCTATGGTGATGATGGGTTATTTTGTCGTTCCCACAGGCGCTGACTTTCTAAGGTGCCAGGGGGTACTTGACCCCTGGCTCTGCCCCCAGGCCCTACCCCCTCTCCACCCCTTCCCCCAAGGCCCTGCCCCCACCCTGCCTCTTCCCACCCCCGTTCCACCCCTACCCCACCTCTTCCCGCCCCCTCCTCCAGTGCACCATGCCCTTGCCCCTCGCCCTTCCCTCCCAAATCCTCCTGCATGCCACGAAACAGCTGATCTCAGCAGGGAGTGGGAGGCACTGATCAGTGGGGCTGGTGGCTAGGGTGACCAGATGTCCCGATTTTATAGGGACCATCCTGATATTCGGGGCTTTTTCTTATATAGGTGCCTATTACCCCCCACACCCTGTCCCAATTTTTCACACTTTCTATCTGGTCACCCTACCACCGGCGGGTGAGAAGCACGGGGAGGGAGAGGAAGGCACTGATTAGTGTGGCCTGCCGGCAGGTGGCATAACTGATGGGGGAAGGAGGCAGCTAATAGAGGGGCTGTTGGTGGGTGCTCAGCACCCACTATTTTTTCCCCATGGGTGCTGCGCCTATGGTCGCTCCATAGCTAGGTCAACAGAAGAATTATTCTGTCAACTTAGGGGGTGTCTACACTGGGGTTTAGGTTTGCTTACCTATGTCTCCAGATGTGTGAATTTCTCACTTCCTTGAACAACATAGCCAGGTCAACCTCAGTGTTGGGGTAGGCCAGGCCTCAGTGACAGTAGCTACATTAATGGACATATTTGTCTGTCAACATAGCTGCATCTATACTGCATCAGCTGTCAGTCAGGGGTGTGGGTTTTTTCACACCCCTCGCTGATGTAGCTATGTTGACCAAACTATGTAGCTAGATTTGATGTAGCTATGTAGACCAGGCATGAGAGTCCTGATCCACAAGACTGAGAATGGCAGATCTAACCACCCCTAAGTGCTCTGATTTCTCCAGTGACATCTGATTTCTCCAGTGCAGCCATCTGGAAGATCCACAAAGCATGCAGCATCTTCCAAATTATACATGTGTTTCCTTTCTGCCCTTATAGGACAAATCACCATGTATAGTCATTGAAGGGGAAAACTCAAGCTTGTAGGTCGACTCCAGATCCATGTTTCCTCATTAGAAAGAGGCTATGCTTTCCTAAAGAGCACACAAACAAGAATGTGCCCCTGAGGCTGCCAAGGAGTGACATGCTAGACTAGGGCTGGGCATTTACACTATGGTGTCCATAATGGTTGGAGAAAACAACAGAGATGTGCCAAGGCTAAGAGCCCTATTCTCAGTTACAACAGCTTCAGGGAGCTTCAAAACCTGAGGCATTCAAAACTTGAACTTAACAAAGAGTGAAAAAATGTGTGCATGTCCATTTGAATTTGAAAGTGCTTTCCAATTCAACCCCATTAGTAGTGCTTTCAGGTTTGCTTTCTGCAGACTTTCTAGCAATCAACCTCTACCAGCATGAATACTTGCAACAAGCAAAGGTGAAAACTTGAATGTTTGTCAAAAGCAAATTTCATGTCACATATTTGATGCCACATCTAATGAGGGAAGAGAAATGATAGCATGTGATGTATGTAAGTGACCTGGTGAGCATGAACATTCCCTGCTACTAGAGAATTGTTCCTTGTAAAAATTTGCAAATTATTTTGTGCTCAGCTGAGAATTTTGCAAATCAACTGACAGAGAAGAAAAATGGTGAATTCTGCAAAATAAATTATTTATTGGGAATTCTCTTCTCCGCTCAATTTAAACCCCTGCTCGCACCCTCATGTTGGAACACAGGACGGATCCCTTGTTGTTACTTGCACTTGTTGTTAAGTGTCAGTTCATAAATAGCAAATCCTGTGTTTGCCAGCAGGCTGATTCTCGGTACGAATGAGCCAAAAAAATACAGATCTCTATCCCTCCTTCCTGAGGAAACTGGGGTTGTGGATGGAGCTGCAATACAACACCGTGTGTTTCTGGATTAAAACTGCTAGCCTTAGGTTCATTGCACATCTGAGTAACAAAGGCCATTGTGCTTTCATCAGCCACACAGTGCAATTCCCCCTCCCACACGCACACAGTGAAAGGCACTGCTGGTGAGGTTTTACTGCCAATATAAAATGAAAATTATATACAAAATAAAGAGGAGAAAATTCTTATCTCTGCATTGTACTATTGTTCAGGGTATGACATCACTGGGAGCCAATCAGCAAGCACCGTTTGTGCCTGGACTTCTAATAAAAGCCACTTCGTCAGAATAATTTACAGTAATAATTTATTCACCTTCCACAGAGTGATACTGCCCAGTCCTCGCCCTGCTACAGAGAAAGCTGAGCACCTCACATTGGATGACTGCATCGCCAGGCTTGCATCCAACTAGAGATTTTATTATCAATAATAATTGCTTGTATTGCTGTAGCACTTAGAAGCCCCAGTCATGAACCAGGACCTTGTTATGGTAGGTGCTGTACAAACACAGAATAGCAGCAGGAACCGGTATAGAGCAGTGGTATTGGAAAGGCAGCGTAACAGAGCCAGCTGCTGAACTATGGGGTTCACTGCCACCCCAAAACTCAGTCAAGGATCATTGGGGTTTCAGAATCACTTGGTGAACCTGGGCTGTGGTGGGTGAGCACCTCACTCTCCTTGGGCATGGGGGGAGGGGCAATTGTCTTTTTTTTGGTGGGAACCAGGAAAAATTCAACACTTTTGGCTGAGATTCATTTTGAATTTAGGGGGTTGACTGAATGCAGAAAAAGTGTGTGACCCCAAACTGCAGAGAGGCTCGGCAGCGCCTGTGACCCAGGTGTGTGCAGCTTGGCTTGCTGGGCTGCAGCTGCACTGTACAGAGAGAATACTAATGCTCAAAGTAGTCCTGAGGACAGCCACGACTAGTCAGGTAGCTGCATTAGTCTCAGAGCATCCCCTTGGAGCCTCCTTCAAACCTGTAATGTTCTCCTGAACGATCCTGAGGCTGTTAGATGTGGCAACCAGTCTGCTCTTCCCAGCTAGGCACAAGAGCCCTGCAAGCAAACGTGCATCCTTCTGCATCCACATGCTCAGGGCAAACGTGTAGGGGCAATTCAGGAGTAGGTAAAAGCGAGACGCAGAGCCCTGGGGATTCCTCAGTCTGCTACACCAAGTAGTTGCTTTGAGCTGCAGATGCGGTTCCATGGTCATTTGAAGAGGAAAACTCACTGGAAGTGCAGTGGCAGCCCACACATTGTATTGCTCTAAAGCCATTTGGGTCTCCCATTCGATGTCTCTACGAAGGAGATTTGCCGTCTCCAAATTCCTTGTCCTGGTGTCTGTGATTGGAAACTCTTGAGGCATATTCAGTGGGCTCGAGTGTGCTCCAAGGCTCATTGCACCTGACAGACTGGCACCAAATACCTCCCTGAGACCTGGGGAGCACCGGGGAAAGTAGGCCACTGCTGCAGCACACTTTAATTGAGTGACCAGATAGCATGTGTGAAAAGTTGGGCTGGGGTGGGGGTAATAGATGCCTATATAAGATAAAGATAAAGATCTTAAGATAAAGCCCCAAATATTGGGACTGTGCCTATAAAAATCGGGACATCTGATCACCCTAGCTCCAAGCAGTGGTCAATCTTTCCCTGTCCCTTTGGAGAGCAGCACTTGAATGGATCTTAAAAATCCAAATAATTCTTTACTGCAGCCAGAGCCCTCCAGCAGCAGGGTTTGTCTCCCCTACTGCCTGCAGCAGTGCAACCCCCTGAAAAGAACACATGGTTGTATTGGCCATTCCCCGTGCCTCTCACCAACCTGTAGCCCAGCCAGTGTGGGCGTGGACGCCAACTGCAATACCCTATACACTCATACCCCTTTTCAATACACTTGCCAGATGTTAATGACTTGACTCGCACAAACTCCTCCAGCAGGTATTACACCCATTCCACAGAGGGAAGAAGGAAACTGAAAAGTATAGGCTCAGATTTTCAAAGTGACCTCTTATTTTGGGTGCCTTTAATTTTTGGGGCCAAGATGAGATGGTCTTAGCCTGCTTTTTTAGAGGTGCTGGTCTCCCATGGGCTTCATTTGTACTTGTGCTCTGCACCTCTGAAAGGCAGGCCCTAGCTGCCTCAAATTGGGCATCCAAAATCAGTAAGTAATTTGCTTTAGGTCACATGAGAAGTTAGTGGCAGACCCAGGAACAGAATCCCAGCATCCTGAATTCCCACGCTGACTGCTAGAAAACCATTCCAGTATTGTCACTGATCTGTTGCAAGTGCTCGTGAATACATTTTTCTGAAATACAGTTGGGTTAAAAATGTTTATTTTTAAGTGGAAGGAGTTTGGCACAGCACAGACGCATGAGTCAGTTATGAGGGCAGCAACCAATGGGAATGCAGGGATTTGTATGTGTCCCAGTGACTGACACCAGTGTTAGTAGCTAATCAGAATGCAGGGATTTGTAGAATATGGCACAGTTAGTGAAAACTGCCAAATTATCATGTGTCCATAATTGGACAACATATTTCCTCTCTGATTGGCCAAGACAATGCCATTTTAGCATAATGGGCCACCATAGGGACTAATCACTTTTGCTCCTTTGAATTTCAAAACAAACAAATTCAATGAGCTAAGTTAATTTGCTTTCGAAATCCTTTTGCAAAACACCCAGCTAGGCTTTCTGCTGGACGTTTCTTAAGTAATTTTAGCCCCTCAACTTAATGTGCTGCATTGATCTCAGCGAGCAGAACAACCCCACAGGATAAATAATCTGTCTCTCAACAATTCCTTAATGAAGTGTTTAGCCAACAGTCCATAAAGCTCTGAAGGAGTCTAGTGTAGCAGTCTGATAGGAGCCCACCCGGGCTATAATCTTGCTCCACTGAAAAATTATTCTTTTAGGGCTGGATTCTGGCCTTCATACAAGTGTACAGAGGGGCAAGAGGAATGTACACAAAGCCACCCTGAGACAGAACAGCTGCCAGAGCTTCCCTTAGGGTTACGTTGTTCATCCCACCCCGAACTATGGGCTGTGCCTGACCTCTTCCATGGGTTCCACTCTGCATTTGTTACCTTCCATATGATAGGAACTGAAGGGCTGATTCTGACAGGTACTGAACACCCTAATTGCAAACAACTTAAGCAGGAGTTCTTGGTGCTCAGCACCTTTCAGGATCAGATTGTTGGGCTGAGCCCTGAGATCTCTGTTCAGTGTCAATCCTTATCACTCTGGCAAACTCCCATGGGGCCATGTCAAATTTCAGGGTAACTAACTGTGCCTTGTTCCCCCCCCCCCATGGTCCCTTGAGGTCACCCACAAAAGGTTTCAGGCTCCCAGACATCACCTCTCTTGGCTAGAGACCTGCATCTCTCCCTCCTGACCAGCTCCTTGCCTTACTCTGGGATATCCCCAGCAAGCCAGCCTGCCTATAGGTGATCACCTGTGGGTTACTTTCTCATCATCAGCTACAATCAGCGTATGGCCAGAAGTTACTAGGTACCATCAGCTCTTTCTAAGCAAGCACTTTATTCTTAGGGTAAAAGCATTATGGAGAAAACATAAAAAAAATACAGTTCTTATGTGCATGCTAGAAGCTCACCAGAGCTCACCCTCAGTCTTATGGCGCCCTACTAAGCCAAAGTCTTTCCAACTCTTCTGCAAGGGTTTGGGGACCCTGCTTAGGGAGATGGTGCTGTCCATTTGACTCAGGGTCTTCTCTCTGATCCAGCAGTTTAAATCCAGCCTTTTTATATCAAAAGCCCTTACTTTGTCTGTTGGTCTCTGGAAAAAACAGTTTGAACCATTCTATGGAAACCCTACCCACCCCTCTCCGGGGAGTGGTACCTCTTTGGAAGTGTTTATAACCTAAGCGGTTCACCTTAATCCACACCCACACCCACACCCACACCACCCTCTTTTGGTTCCTGGAGGAGTGTGGTGACTCTCCCTGCCTTGGAGTTACATACACTCCCTGGCCCACAGTCAGACATGCATTTAATACAACAGGGGCCCCAATGATATCACATGGGATTGAAATATCTGTCACTAGCTGCATCCCAGAGTCCTTGCACCGCCTTTACGTAGTTCTTGCTCAGGCAAAAAAAAAAAAAAAGTCCACGAAAGTGTCATCGGGTGGCTGCCTCCCAGGTGCTCTCTTGTGGCATTAGGTCAGCTGTGTGAGCAGCTCCTGCCTCAGTTTCCCACTACAAGGGGCTTTTCAATAACTCACAAACTCTTTTGTCCATTCAGGTTCTGGTTTATTAAATTAACAAAACAGTAAAAATAAAGTCCTCAAGTCCCCCCTCAAACCCATCCATTTCCCTCCTCAGCAGGTCCTCCCGGCCTTTTCTGCCTGAATCTGCCTCCCCAAGTCCAAGGTTTCTCTGCTGGAGCCTACTCACACCCTGAAGCCTCTCTCCTCCCTAAGAACTCTCTTCCTCTGCAGCTACTAGCTGCCCTTTCTGGGGGAATCAGACGATCCCTGGTCAGGTGTGCCTCCTTCATAATCAGGGTTGGGAGCCCCCAGGCCTCTAGTCCTTAAGGGACAAGCCATCCTGTTACAGGGAGTTTTGCCTGAGTAAGGACTGATCATGGTTGTCAGGCAACCAAGAGAGATGCCTGCTTCCTCCTCAACACCCTCCGTGTCTAGTTGTGTTACTTTGACAGGTGCTAGGTTGGACTTTAAGTCATTAGTCACCCAGGGTGAAATCCTGGCTCTGTTGAAGTCAATGGGAGTTTTGCTATTGAAAGAGTTAAGTGGAGTCAGGATTTCATTCCAGGCATTTCAGTCCAGACTCCTTAGCTGGTTGGACTACGTCTGTGCCTGTAAGCAATGTTCTGACTAAAGCAGTGCCCTGGCGTGGAAGAGGAAGACACAAGAAATGGATGGGGGGGGGAGCAGGAACTTGAGAGGGAGGATTACTCAGGTATTCCATCTCCCTTGTTACCTGCAGGACCCCTTTAAGAGTTGTGTATTGATTTACTTGAAACTACATCCCTGGCCTCACATGAGTGCAATCAGAGGAAATGGCAGGCCAGCTTTGAGGAGTTCATCGCACATTTTCCAAGAATTGCTTGTCATATTTGAAGATAAAATGAGAGGATAACCTACCCACACACAGAGACTGAGGCTGAAGGCTGTTAGAGTACACAGAAATTAGTTTCAGAGCATGGGGGTGATATGATGAAATCCTATAATAGGAATGAGAATAAAGCTGTGCTTGATAGACTTAATGCTCTTGTAAATGGAGCCATGTTGAAAATATCAGAATTGTTGGTGCAGTTAAGCAGGCAGAATATGGAAACACTGGGCAAATTTATCTATCAGTTCTTGGCTGTGTGAGGAATTGCAAACATCTCATTTGTCTTGAATGCACCTGTCTTGTAAGACCAAGGAGTCCGTCATTGGTCTTGCTCAATGGCAGAGGTCCACCCTTTCCCACTGTGATGGAGTGTATAAACTCTTGAATGTGCTGTTGCAGAAAGGGATTAAAATAGAACCAGAGGGAACCTGAGTATTCCAGTTGAACCCAAGTGCAGCTGAGGATATGAAAAGACCTGTCTCTCAGTAGTCGGGTGCTCTGGGTAGAGCAGATTTCAGAGTGGTAGCCAGGTTAGTCTGTATCAGCAAAAACAACGAGGAGTCCTTGTGGCACCTTATAGACTAACAAATTTATTTGAGCATAAGCTTTAGGGGGCTAAAACCCACTTGATCAGATGCACGGAGTGGAAAATACAGTAGGAAGATAATATAACAATACATGAAAAGATGGGAGTTGCCTTACCAAGTGGGGTGTCAGTTCTAACGAGACAATTCAATTAAAGTGGGATATTATCAACAGGACAAAAACTCACTTTTGTAGTGGTAATCAGGGTGGCTCATTTCAAACAGTTAACAAGAAGGTCTGAGTAACAAGAGCGGGAAATTAGCATGGGGAAATTAGTTTTTAGTTTTTGTAGTGACCCATCCACTCCCAGTCTCTATTCAGGCCTAATTTCATGGTGTGCAGTTTGCAAATTAATTCCAGTTCTGCAGTTTCTCATTGGAGTCTATTTTTGAAGCTTTTTTTGTTGAAGAATTGCCACTTTTAAGTTTGTTATTGACTGTCCAGAGAGGTTGAAGTGTTCTCCGACTGGTTTTTGAATGTTATAATTCTTGATGTCTGATTTGTGTCCATTTATTCTTTTGTGTAGAGACTGTCCGGTTTGGCCAATGTACATGGCAGAGGGGTATTGCTGGCACATGATGGCATATATCACATTGGTAGATGTGCAGGTGAACAAGCCCCTGATGATGTAGCTGATGTGGTTAGGTCCTATGATGGTGTCCCTTGAATAGATACGTGGACAGAGTTGGCAATGGGCTTTGTTGCAAGGATAGGTTCCTGGGTTAGTGTTCTTGTTGTGTGGTGTGTAGTTGCTGGTGAGTATTTGCTTTAGGTTGGGGGGCTGTCTGTAAGCGAGGACTGGTCTGTATCCCAAGTTCTGTGAGAGTGAGGGATCGTCCTTCAGGATAGGTTGTAGATCCTTGATGATGCGCTGGAGAGGTTTTAGTTGGGTGCTGAAGGTGACAGCTAGCAGGACACTTACACTGAGAAGCTGAGCAGTAGGGCTTACTCCTGCATGGAGTGAAAGAACTTGTGTAGGTCTGATAGGGTGACCAGATCACCAAAGACAAATATCGGGACGCGGGTGGGGGGGTGACGTGGGGGGGGGGTGACGTGGGGGGGGCGTGGCGGGGGGCGGGGCCAAAAAAAAAAAAAAAAAAAACTTCCTCCGCAAGTGCTGGAGGGAGGCCCGGGAGACTCAGGGGAAGCGCGGGGCCGGGGTGAGTAACAGTCCGGCCTGGCCCCGAGCAGGCAGGACTCAGTCGGGCGGTAGGGAGAGGAGGGGGGCGACCCGCGGGGCCAGGAGGCGGCTGTTCTCCCCCCCGGGCAGCGGGATTCGGGAGCAGCCGCTGCTGCAGCTCCCACTGCCGCGGGGGAGGAAGCGGCCATGGCGCTCCGCGGCTGCAGCTCTGGCGCCCCCGAACCCCCCGAGCCGGGGCCTGCTGCGGGGACCCAGCAGCGCGCACGCTGCGCCCAGCCCCTGGCCAGCGTCTGGGCTGCTGCCCAGCTGGTGCTATCCCGCGGCGGCCCTGGAGTGGGGGCAGCAGGCCCCAGCCCCCCCGTCCCGCAGGGGAACGAACGGGGCTGGGCTGCCGATGCCTCCACCCCGGGGCCACCGCGCGATAGCACCAGCTGGGCAGCCCAGACGTGCCTAGCCAGGGGCTGGGCCCAGCGTACGCGCTGCTGCAGGCCCCGGCTCGGGGGGTTCGGGGGCGCCAGAGCCGCCGAGCGCCATGGCCGCTTCCTCCCCCGTCGCCTGGCCCCGCGGGTCGCCCCCCTCCTCTCCCAACCACCCGAGTCCTGCCTGCACTGGGCCAGGCCGGACTGTTACTCACCCCGGCCCCGCGCTGCCTCTGAGTCTCCCGGGCCTCCCTCCAGCACTTGCGGAGGGAGGGGGAATGGTGAGCCCGGGGAGGAGGCGGGGATTCGGGGAGGGAGCCAATCGGGGGAGGAGGGGGCGGAGTCGGGGCAGGGGGGGGGGGGGCGCGAGCACTTCCGGGCTCGAGGCTCGGGGCATTTCCTTGTTTGTCCGGTTGTCCCGACCGCACGTCGGTCGGGACGCGGGACAAACAAGGAAATATCGGGACGGTCCCGATAAAATCGGGACGTCTGGTCACCCTAAGGTCTGAGCCAGAAAATGCTCCTATACCCAGTGGAGAGAAGGAGCCTGCTGCAGGAATGGATGTTAAGGTCTGCTGAACTTTTTCAGAAGCTTCAATTTCCTCGACCCTTTGCAATTTTGCTGCATCTATCACATTCACAGACCGTCTAGTGACTTAGACCACTCCCATGGCTCTCTAGAATTATTTGGGCATGCAAATGAACCAAGCAGGAATAAGACACTTTCTCGTGCCGTGACTTTTCTTATTCTCCCCACATGGCAAAATCACCCCTTTTATTGCCTTTCCTTCATTACAGCCTTTTAGACTCATGAGTTAGTGTCACAAACACATCCTGTGCTGTTGATCTCTGAGTTGTTTGCCATGCTGTAATTTGTCTCTTTTGCCTTCAGAGGAAGAACTCAAGTTCCCATGCTGCCGCATCTTGTCCTTTCATGGCCCTCTGATCCAGAGACGGATTAGGGGTTTTGGGGCTGTGGGCCAGAGCAAGTGGGAGCCCCTCCCCACCCCTTCTGCCTGCAGTCCCCCTGTCTCCCCATTGTGCCTGCCAGCAGACGGGGTGGGGCGCAGGGCGGGGTGCGGGGACTTGCCATGGTCCCTGGCAGGAGCACCAGGCAGGCGGGTGGGGAGAGTGGGGCAAGCCCCTATGCCCTGTCCCATTCTCAGGCAAGAGAGCCAGGTGGGCAGAGCACATTGGGGCACGGGGATGCCCATTTTTCTGGGGCCCCCTCATTGGCCGGGGCCACTGGCCATGGGCCATGTTGGCCCAGCGGCTAATCCGCCACTGCTCTGGTCACTGCTTGGCTTCTCATACATTCAGAATTAAGGTTCACAGTAAGGTTTTCTCCAGAGTCAGAACTGACTCTAAGTGCCGTTTCTGGGAAAGTACTTTATCTAAGATTCTGGTGACATGTTTGTTTCCTACGGGCTCCCACTCAGCCTCTCCAGACTCACAATTAACTGGCAATTTAGATGAACTCATAAATGTTTCTGTTGTTTCTACAGGTTTCTTGCTTCTCTGGTAGTAATTCTCGTGAATTAGGTACATCTAGAAATAAAGAATGTAGGCCATACATTCAGGATGGGGGACTCTGTCCTTGGAAGCAGAGTCTCTGAAAAAGAATTGAGAGTCAAAAAGGATAATCAGTTGAACATGAGTTCCCAGTATGATGCTGTGACCAAAAACGTTAATGCAATTCATGGATACATAAACAGGGGATCTCAAGTAGGAGTAGAGAAATTATATTACCTCTGTGTTTGGCACTGGTGGAACCGCTGCTGGAATACTGTGTCCAGTTCTGGTGTCCTCAATTCAAGTAGATTGTTGATAAATTGGAGAGGGTTCAAGAGAAGAGCCACAAGAATAATGAAACGATTAGAAGACATGATAGACTCAAGGAGCTTAACAAAGAGAAGGTTAAGGGGTGACTTGATTGCAGTCTATAAGCACCCACATGGGGAACAAATACCGGATAATGGGCTCTTCAGTCTAGCAGGCAAAGATATAACAGACTCCAGTGGCTGAAAGTTGAAACTAGACAAAGTCAGACTGGAAATAAGGTGTAAATTTTTAACAGAGAGTGTAATTAAACACTGGAACAACTGACCAATGGGTGTGGTGGATTTTCCATCACTGGCAAGTTTTTTTGGTAGTTTTTCTAAAAGATCTGCTCTAGTTCAAACATAAATTAATTCAGGGCAGTTCTATGGCCTGGGCAACACAAGAGGTCAGACGAGATGATCCCTTCATCCTTAGAATGTGTGAAAACAGGCAGAATCCAATAACACAGCTCCCGGCCAGCCAGATGCTGAAGTGCCTTCAAGGAACCTGCTGCAACCACACCCTGCTTTTAGCAGTGTTCAAGCCTTAAAGAGACAGAGCATAGGAAATATAGCTCCAGCACACCAACAAGCTCTGAGGAAAACAAAAATATTATTCTGCCTCATCCCTCAACCCCCCCACCCTCCAACGAGGCACCACTGCAATGTACAGTTATTGTTGAGTGCTGCACAGTCAGACAAGCTTCAAAACTGTGTCCAGTCAGACCTTTGCAGTTTCAAATTCCTTTCTCTTCTTAGTGCTAATGATGCACTGTGTACTTCCACTGCCATAGAAAACAAAAACAGGATATCGAAATTGGCTGCCAGCAACCAACACATTCCCATTCCCAACACCCCTGGATCTGAGATGATATTACAGGCAATGCCCATACTGTGCTGGATGTGGAGCTGCCATGTACTAATCTAGACATACTGCACTGTAACCATGGGGTGAATACTGGGGGTGACCTGGTCAAGGAGACAGTCACTGTATAGCTATACCGTGGTGTTGTGCTTTCCTCTATTAATATATTGGTTTAGTTTAGTAGGGGGCTCTTGGAAAAACAAATAGGAAGGCAACACAACAGCTATAGATAAGTGGCCTCCCAAGAAACACTTGGGAACAATTCCAAGATCTTAACGAAGATGCTACTTCCAGGCTCCAGCCCAGAGTTACACGGCTGCTTGCCAAGGCTGGGAGCCCAGAGATCAAAGGGACACTAAGCAGTTAAAAAGACTCTGTGGAGAGACAAAAGAGGAATGGTCAGTGAGTGTGGCGAGATGGACACGGACACAGACTGCCTTAGACTGGTCCTGTGTCTGAAGCAGTTGGAGCCTTCTATGGCTCCTCGGGGGATGGTGAATCTTAGGGGGAAACAGGCAGGCATGCGTGGAGATGGTTTGTTGTTTTAAGATCTCAGTAAATAATACTTTGCTTTAAGGCGGCTGCTTTGTATCTGGATACCATGGTCATTTCTCCTGGAGGGAACAGAACAGCAGAGTCTGAACCTAAGTTGGATCTTCTGCAGTGACCATGGTTAGCACCAGGGGAGGGGACTGCAGCCCAAGGCCCAGTCTGAGGGGAGAGAATCACATGATTCCACCCCGAAAGAGGTGATAGCTTGAGGCCTGAGACCTGAGGTTCAGGTAGCCTGGGAACTCTGACAAACCCATCCTCACTAAAGGACCCAGGCCCCTCCTGTTTACAGATGACTGCTACTTAGTGGCACACAAGGCTGACATTTTAGGTTTATTCTCCCCACCACCACATACACACTATAGTCAGAGCACTATCTGATGCCAGGGACTGAATGTTACATCTGCATTTTGTTACATGTCCATTCCAGTGTCTCTTTGGAAGAGAGGAAAAGCCCATGGGAGTGAACATACAAAGATTGCCCAGAAACCATTGGCCAACACAAGATCACTGTCTGCAATCTTCAAACCTGAATGAGGACAACCAAATCCAGCTCTTAGCCAATCATGTTGACATGTATGTGATTTGAGCCTGCACCTATTAAAGTGCCCTTGTTGGAGAGCTTTGCGCACAATCCATAGCGAGGAGCTGTTCAGTTTTCAACTTTCCAGCACTCAAGATGGAGCTATGCCAAATCCTGCAATCAAGCATGGCCTATACTTTGAAGGAATTAGGATCCAGTTGATCTGGATCTGAACTCCTGTACTTCACACACATAAAGGAAATGACTTCCATTTTTCTTTATTTTAATATCTTCCTGTGTTGTAATAGCAATAATGACCTCCCAGTCAGACATTTCCGGACATTTACTGACAATCTATGATAAGGTTTCTTCGCTTCACCTCAGATCCTCCAACTGGTCATAAACTGCCAGGAAATGTCTGACCCCAAAATTATTACTGGTGAGCACAGAAGCACTAATGTTACCTGGGGTAAAGACTTTCAGCGTCATTCCTTTTACTGCCTGAATTCTGGGCTAACTGGGTTCACATACGTATTTATACAAGCAGAAAATGTCATTATTCTGTCCAATTATAATCCCAAATTAAAAACATTAATTGAAGCATGGTTTGAATAAGCAAGATATTGAATTGAGCAGGTTTTGCCTAAGTAAATATTTTCCACTTTGAAACCTAATCTATTCATTTAATAATCTAAAGCTCACTTTTATTAATTTATTTCCCACCCCCCCCCTGCTTTTTTTTTTTTTTTTTGGTTTGCAGGAAAAAAAAAAGTCTATTCCATTAGGAACTGTCACTGGCTTAAGAGGATTTTACTCCACATTTTATAGTTTGACTCAAAGAAAATTTATTCTTGCAATAGGTTTAACAGTTCTTAGCTAAAGTCATCTTCCCAGCTGCAATAAAAAAAAGCTTTGGCTTTTGTTAGACTTGCACATTCTTGGCTGCCAACAATGATTAATCTTTCCCCTCCTCAAATTCAGCTCATTACTTAGGTTTGACTTAGGAGTGCCTATTCCCTCTAGAGCTTGAGTCAGGCTTTCTTGCAAGGCTCCACCAATGTGCTGCAAGTGTGACCATGGGTCCCCAGTTGTCCTCCCTTCTTTCCAGGCTGCCTTTGCACCCTAACACCAATCTGCAGCACCCTCCATTAGAAACATCCAAAATGGATTAAGCTAATTTGAAAGACATGCACTTTCATTCCAGAATAAGATTGTCCAGACATGGAATTATTCAGGAAGTTATTCTGGTATAGCGGTTCTTGAATAGCTATTCCGGAATATCTCCATGTGTAGACAAACCTTAGAAGGCCTAGGGCTCTTCTGGAGAGAGAAGCCTGGCCAGCAGGAATAGTCCAGTCATTATGGAAAGAGGAAGACTGGTGCAGAGAACACAGGTGGCCCCGTGATTATGATGCTAAACTGCAATCAGGAAGATCTGGATTTAAGTCTTTGCTATCCTACATCCTGCCTGTGTGATTGTGAGCTAGGTGCCCCAGTGCTGGTTTTGGCACCACTGCAATGCACAGAACTCTCCTGCACTCTGTAAACACATAAAGCACCAAAGCTTTCAAGATAAAAGCTCCCTCAGCGCCTGCGTTCCTGCCTCTGAGCATATGCACAGCTGCCTCCCTGTAGGTGTTCAGGTGCACATTTCCTACTGAAGCCCCAAGGCAATTCACAAAGCAGTGGAAGGTAAGTGTTCAGTCACCTAAGTCATATATGGGGCCTGATCCAACAGGTGCGCTCAGAGGCCACCAGCAGAATGGGTCCTGTTCAAAACAGGGGTGCCGCTTACAACTTTTAGCTTAGTGGTTAGAACACTCACCTGGGAGATGGGCAGCCCCAGGTCCAGTTCCCCCCTGCTCTGGGGGGGGGGGGCGGATCTGAACAGGGGTCGCCTACCTCTCCCGTGAGTGCTCTGAAGGCTGAGCTAGAGGATACATTGGTGGGGAGCGGGGACGTAGTCTCTTCTATTGGAGGTGTTCCACTGTGGATAACTAAGGAAAGCATGACTGGAGCAGGGGGACTGGACCTGGGGCTGCCCATCTCCCAGGTGGGTGCTCTCACCAGCAGACTACAGCGGTTCCCATTCATGGATAGCTAAGCAGAGACAGGCACCTCCCTGCACCTGGACTAAGGTTCCTACCTGTCATCGGCATCTCCCGTTGGCTGGCTTAGGCAGCTCCCTTCCTAGCGTGCTGCCTTTAGTGAATCACATTCGAAGGCACCAATCTCTCCCCATTCATGGTATAGGGAGCTGGGTGCCTCACTGCAGCTTTGTAGATCACAGAGTTGTTCCTCTGATTTTCTAGCTGCCTAAAAGTTAGGCGCCGTGATGCTGAGCGCTGCAAAGCAGAAGTCCCTTCATGGATGCCACCCTTAGTCTCTCTGTGCCTCAGTCCCCACCCACCAATCTATAAAATGGGGATAACAAAGCTGCCCTATCTCACCAGGGTGTTATGGAGCACTCAGATGCTAAGGCAACAAGAGCTGGTCACAGGGTGGCTGGCCGCTTTTAGGGGAGTCAAGGCCCAGTCTACCCAGGAAGGACTTCTTTAAGGACACCTGCAAGTAATTCACTGCCTAGGTGGCTGGTTGGCAGCTAATTGACTAATGAGCCCTTGGACAAGAAAAGGCTACCAGAGCTCAGCTGAAGGAGGAGATGCTAAGGAGAGGAGCTCCAAGGGAAACAGAGTAGAAGTCCTAGGGAAATGAATGTAGGGCAGGACCTCCCCAGATAGTTGGAGGAGGCCCAGACTGCAAGGAGCTGTGGACTGCCAGGCTGCCTGAAGGGGACTCTGCATCAGCCAGCATAAGGAGAGAGAGAGAGAGCATTATAAGGAGCTACTCTGCGAAAGGGGCCTGAAAGTAGGAAATGGCCCAGGGAAACAGCAGCAAGTCTGAGGGCGTAGGCCTTAGCTGCTTAGTGTGGGGCATCTTGGCTGACACCCAGAGTAGAGGGAGGGCTGGGTTTTCCTACTGACCCCAAAGGAAGGGGATGCAAAAGCCCCCTGAGACAAGGGGGGGACAAGGACTATCAAATGCAGGGTGGGGCTGAGATCACTAGACTTCTGCTTTGCTAGACTCTTTGCTTCCCTGAAAAGGATGAGGACTAGAAGTGGCTGGGCTGTAAGGCTGAGTCTGAGAAGGCAAAAATCACTACAGGCTTGCAAGGGCTATCAATAGGAGGCACCAGAGTCGAAGAGGCTGCTGCACCATGCCCAGCAAAAAGGGGGTGTGCTGGCTGGCGTGCGATCTCCTTGACTTTAGCTAGACAGCATGTCAGTGAAACTGTGACATGAAACCTTGTGTTAACAAAACTCATGTTTTAATTGATGGCCAATTCTGGTAAATAAATGCAGCCCTTTAATGGCTTTTATAGATTAAAGAAAAAACATGGGAGGGAAACTGAAGTACTCAACCCGCTTTCCAAGAGAGACCTTTGGCATTACAAAGACACACACTTTTTATGAGCACTTTGATTCACATTAGAAGTGAATTAGTTAGTTATGAATCTGCTGCTTTCGCTCTCGCTCTTAACACCTGTATCCTTTCAGCTTGGAGGATTGTAAAACACTCTGCATAAAGAGATCATTTCACCCATGTCTGAAAAGCAGCCACCTCTGTGGTGGAACATGGCAGCTGTTTAGCAGTACCACACAACAGTTTGCAAGAGGGGAAGCGAAAGTAGAATAGGAAATGTACAAGACACCTGAGCTAGCATCTGTATGTTTTCAGAAAGGGTTTGTTAATAAGCACAAGGGGTCAGGACCATTGTTTTACATCTTCTTAGATGCCTGCTCCATGCTAGAAAATATCCCTGTGCTGACAATGGCTGTCAGCAATAGGAGCTGCTAAGCCGGTGCTAACACTGCCTAGCTCCAAGCACAGGAAAAGACAAGCTGTGTTCAGGGCCAGTTGAGAAAACAAGATTAAGTGCCAGGCTGGTCGGAGCAGGTTTTATGAGCAGCCCTAAAACAACAAGCCCATGTGAACACAAGGAGAAGGCACCAGTGCTTTTTGGAAGGGAAACATGAAATTTCTAAGTGCTTATTATAAATCATAAATTCATTCCCACAAGAAACACTTTGGGCACCTAAGCCACCTCCAGGCAGCGAGTTCCTGCTCATGGATTGCAAAGTTTAGAGAGGCACCTCCCTGCAGTCCAGACTTACCCACCGATTCTGGGAAAGGGGTGGGGCTTAATACACACCCCTCTGCTCGGCACTTCCCATTGGCTAGTTTAGGCAGCTCCCTGCATTGCCTGCTGGCGTTTATAGCTTGCAGCCTAAGGTAGCATTCTCTTCCCATACCTTGTATGGGGAACCTAGGTGCCTTACTCTGTTTTGTGGATCACAGTGTTTGTTCCTGTGACTTTTCTAGATGCCTAAAAGCTGGGCGCCATGATGCTCAGTGTTGCAACATCTAGATCCCTTTCTGGATCTGCATGGGTGTCCATGAGATAATGCACTTTGATAAGAGACATGCAGTCTGCGCTGGTGTCATAGGGTGGCTGGCACCTAGAAATGAAGCAACTTTAATGTGCCCAAATAGATACTCCCAGACTGGCCAATTAAAACAGCAGGGCAGTTCCTGGAACCATGAAGAGCCAGGCTGTCAGTAAGGAAAGGGGAGATAGAGCAGCAAGGAATTCCCTTAGAGATGCAGTCAGGGGAGGCCATGGGAACCTACTGGTGAAAGCCCCCAGGCAGAAAGCCCTGGATGGCAGTGCTCAGTTAAAAGAGCACAGAAGAATCATGCAGCTGACTCTGAAGCAGGAGGGACTGAGAGAGGCAAAGGGGCAAATCCCCTGGGAGCTGTAGCCAGGGGTGAGCTGAGGACTTGTCTGGAGTTTTTACCTATGTTTGGAAAATAAAACTGTCCAGAAAGAGAGACTGGGTGTGACAGCAGGTCCTTCATGGGCTGGAGACAAGCAAGCGCCTTACAACTGCTTTGTGCAATGGGTCATGGAAGGGGTAAAATATAGTGATGTAGCATGGATTTCACACACAGTACATGGCTACTGTCAAAGGAGGTTGGTTAGGGCTTAGCAGCCCTGACAGTGTCCCTTAAATCTCAGGAAAGTCTTGCCTGTGAGCAGTGCCTTATCACCCATTGGTGTCAGCAGGAGTTGGGAGTCAGGACAAATGTGGAGGGGAACCATATAGTGTCCATGCCCATGCTGTCTGTCTGATCTGATACCCATCCCTCTTTTCATCCATCTAACCCTCCTTTCTATAACTACTTAGCCCTCCTCACCGTAATCATCGGGTGCCTCCTATTTCTTAAGGGTTGCCTGTAATTTCTCTCTCTTCCTTCTTTTGTTTTTCTCATGAACGAATCAATGAGAATACTCTCAGGGAGGAGGAGGGGGAGGAGGCACTCACAGGTGTGTTTTATATATGGCTCTGAGAGTGGCAAGATCAATGGCCAGTCTCATTTCCTCCAGCAATAAGTTCCATATTCTTGGTCTGGCTCCCATGGAAGTTCTGTCACCGGTGGTCACAAGCCTACTGGCCAACAGCATCATTGTACCATTGGAAGGCAGCTGTCAGGTCCTGGTAGCCAAGACCAATTCCATTTGCCTGCTCTCTGACAGCCATGGAAACTTCCCATCTCCCACTGTGCTCTAGTACTGAA
Source organism: Chrysemys picta bellii (assembly GCF_011386835.1). Classification (NCBI taxonomy): domain Eukaryota; kingdom Metazoa; phylum Chordata; order Testudines; family Emydidae; genus Chrysemys; species Chrysemys picta. Next base: position 44,675,027 of record NC_088800.1, read on the forward strand.
TTGACCGACTGGTCCTGAAGACTCTTCTATGTACTTTCCTCATTCGCGCCCATTCCAAGTGCGTGTCAGCTTTACTCCCAGACAAGACCTGGGAAGAACATGGCCCCATCTGCTGCTCCTCCATCGTTCCTTATCAGCCAAGTAAACAATTTACAAGGGGTTTATACACAGAATGGTTTGTTTAGGATATTGTCTGCATGTCAGCCTCAACAGCTCCTCATCCTGCAGGGCAGCGGGAACTCTACGCTGACGTCTGCATGTCTGTGGCTGATCTAGTCGGAGGAGGCAAAGGGTGCAGTAAGGAACAGCTGGGACCCAGCAGCTTGTCAAAGGAGTTGGGATCACTTTGGCTGAGCCTTGGGCAGCACAGTCGAGGTGGGGGGAGGGGCAGTGCATGTGGATAGCATGTGCGGAGTGGAAGTTTCTAAGAGAGGAAGGAGTTGTGTACACCCACGAATTAGCTGGGAGCCTGATGGATTTAGAGGATCACAGCAGGGTCACACGCACACACCATAGCTGGAGAGGAGCTTCTCTGTGTTGAGATGAAAAGAAAAGTTGGCTTGTGACGCTGCACCCTTTGCTGGACATGGTTACATGGGAGAATGGAACAAATCTGAGTGGAAAGTCATCAACTGTACACCACGTAGGTGCTACCCTAGAAGTGGTACAGGAACCTCCAACATCTACAGCTGCATTTGAGAGAAGTGGTGACTACTTGGGCATTATCGGAACTTGTTCTGAATCTCTCTGCCCATAGCCCATTTAGGAAAATAAGGCAGTTAAATCAAAAACTCCTGCATCCCAGGAGGTTAAGGTTCTAAAATGCCCATTCTACATGCAGTCCATTCACAGCTACTAATTCAGTAACCAAGGGGCAATTTTCCACTGTGCCGTGTCATCTCTTATTACACCTACTTGGCACAGATATATGCCACGAAATCAGAATAACTTTACACCACTTTGCACCCCCCACACTGGTGTAAATGAGGCTATGGTCATATGGCAATGGAGAATGGCATGGATAGGGTAGTTCTTCTCACTAAAGGATAGTTGCAGGGGGAGTTGCAGCCCAGGTAGCAAAGCGCCATGCTGAAGTGGGCAATCTCTAAAGCAGCAGCAGGACATCCGGAAGGGCTCTCAACAGATAAACCCACAAAGGCACTTTGGGGTGCCCCTTATTGAGTGCATATGTGGCTAAGGAGGATTACAGTACCCTGTCCCTAATGTCAGTTGTGGGGGGAGGGGGATTCCTACCATGCCTGAGAAAATAGCATAGTGTGTTTGCCAGTTCCCCCAAACTGTGTCTCATCCATCTGAATAGGGACTTATGCCACGCACATCAGCAGGGTCTTTGATCACTTCACAAATAAGCAGCAAGGTGCGAGAGCAGGCTGGGTAAGAATATGCATGCGCCCACCTCTCTTCCTAGCAGAACTGTACCCAGCACTGCCACAAGGAGCTTTTCACACTGGAGCAGCATTTACCCTTGGCCAGAGACTAAACTTCAAATGTAGAGACAGCATTAAAAAAAAACCCAGTGAAATCAACAGGGGCAGATTTCAGAGTCAGAGCACGGCCAGCAAACATGCAGCCCAATGATCACATCACCTTAGGCTTTTTTAAATATAAAAAGTTTAAAACAAAGCCCAGTCCTAAACAAAAGCTGTGTCTCTCTCCCTCCCGCTTGTGTAGTTCCAATTATTGCAACCTTGCACCCTGGGGACACTCTTCCTTGGTACATTGTTCTATGATGCTGTCCAGCTCCAACCTTGTAGTCTCATCTTTCTCAACTGCAAGGAGAGCAGGGTCACTCAGCCATGTCTGTGAGAGTGTCAAACGTACTTTTTGACACGTCTTCATGGGCTCATTGTGTGTTCAGCACTAACCATTCCATGGCTAGTGGTGAGAAACAGTCGAGACAACATTTCCATTTCTGCTAAAATGTTATCAAGAAGACTTGACACTATGAAATTCAAGTAGCTCTGGATTCCAAGAGGCAAATTGATCATCCCGGTGTCTTTTGTAAAATAATACATCTTGAAAGACAATCTCATGAATTGAGTCTAAAGAAAAATATGAATATTTTCCCATATTAACAAAGCAAAATGGCCATTTGATCAACATGGCTAATATCCATGGTTGCATCTGCAATCGCAGTAAAAGCTTAGCTTATGTGCAGCTATTAACTATGTGCCTCCTGGTTTCAGATGCTAAAAGACCCAAAGTTCATCAGTAATTGTCTTGCTCAAGTATTTGATTCTCTTGGTGTCACTGATCTGTTGGGCAAAAATTGGATTATGTCTGGCAAGTAGCTTAATGATGCTCAAGTAAATACCACAATTGTTGCTCTCTAACATTTCATGCTGACCATGGAAAGGGAGACTAATCAGCCACAGACTCACCCAGCAGCACCTCCTGCTGGTCATCTCAGGAATTAGCTCACCAGTCATCAGAGCCCCCTCTGCAGGCCAGGTGTCCTGCCTGTCATTGGCCCCCTGTGTCCCTCCCGGACCCCAGTGCCCTTGTCTTGGGTGCTGCCCCCCGGCAGTACCCCACTCTCTCTGGGTCTCCCCACCCAGGGGAACCCCCACTCCCTATCTCCACATCACCTCAGTCATAGCTACTGCCAGTCACCATCTAGCCCCCGCACCCTATCAGCCAGTCATCACAGGCAACAAGGGGTTCAGACTGGCTGCCTTTACCCACCCTCAGGCTGCTCCTCTGCAACCCCAGTACCTACGTGGGCCTAGGACCAGGTCCTGCAGCCTGGGGCATTGCCAGCCTAGGGCTTCCCAGCCCTGCCTCACTCTAGGTCCCCAGATGTGTTCCCCAGCAGCCAGGCCTGTCTCTCTCTCCAGTCACAATGAGACTCATGAGCTTCTGGCTGTCCTGGCCTTCTTATAAGGCCTAGTTGCTCAGTTTGGGGCATAGCCCCAGCTGCAGCCACTTCCGCCAATCAGCCGGGGTTTTGCTCCTTTCCACAGCCCCAGCCCTCTGCAGGGCTTTTCAAACCCCTTCAGGGCAGGAACAGGTGTCCACCCCACTACAGAGCGTGCTCAGTGTCCTCTGTGGCTACCCTGCTGGCTGGAGCTCTCCCTCCTTCTCCTCCTCTCCACCTGCCCTGCTAGCTGGAGCTCTCCGTTCTCCCTTCCTTCCCTGTGTTGCTGCTGCTGGCTAGAGCTTCTTTCCTGGACTACTGCTGCTGCTGCCACTGCTACTGAGCGTGGGGCCTTGCCGGCCAGCCCCCCCCCACCATCTCTGGAGGGAGAAGCCAAGACCCCACCTTTACCATCACCACTACCACCCGTGGGGGGGTCCTTCCTGCCTGGCTGCCAGGGTTGCTGGAGCTGCTGCTGCTGCTGCTGTTGCGTATGTCCTGGGGAGCTGCTGGAACCTGGAGGAGGAGGAGGAAGAGGACTACGTTGATGATTGGCTGCTGGGGGAGTGCCCGGGACTCTGAAGACCACTGTGGAGGGGGCTGCTCAGGACCGAGTAATTTTCGAACTGTGCTCTAGTGGTGGGGGTCTAGACTGTGTTTGTGGGGACACAGGGGGTGTGGCGTGGAGCCTGCCCCCTGCTCCATCTGTGTCCCCCCCAAACCCCCACCACCACCGTTGCCCCCTCCACCACCACCCCCACAGCCCATTTACCATCTGCCTCCGCTCCTGCCTCTGGGACTCTGCTGCTCTCCTGGCCTGCCGCGCCCTATTGACATCGTTTGGGCCTGCAGCGGCAGGCAGCCGCACATAGACTTTCCGCAAAGTGGGCGCACCTACCCCCCCTGGACTTACCCATTTCGCTGTGGCTGGGGTCCGTGCTGGAGGACGTGATCCACCCAGACCAGACCTACACCGTCCCGGGCCGTAGCATCTTTGATAACCTCTACCTGGTCCGGGATCTTTTGGAATTTGGGTGTAGGGATGGTCTGTCGTTCGCCCTCCTGTCCCTGGATCAGAAGAAGGCGTTCTACAGGGTGGACCACGGCTATCTCCTGGGCACTCTGCAAGCGTTAGGCTTCGGACCCCAGTTTGTAGGTTTTCTCCAGATGCTGTACGCCTCCGCAGAGTGTCTGGTCAGGCTCAACTGGACCCTGACCGAGTCGGTCAGCTTTGGGCGGCGAGTGCGGCAGGGGTGCCCCCTCTCGGGCCAGCTGTACGCTCTGGCGATCGAGCCCTTCCTCTGTCTCCTCTGCAAGAGGTTGACGGGGTTGGTGCTTCGGGAGCTGGAGCTGCGGCTGGTCCTGTCGGCGTACGCAGATGATGTGCTCCTCGTGGTCCAGGACCCGGGCGACTTGGCGCAGGTGGAGGCTTGCCAGACCGTGTACTCGGCGGCCTCCTCCGCCCGGGTCAACTGGGTCAAGAGCTCTGGCTGGGTGGTAGGGGCCGGGTGGCAGGCGAGCTCCCTCCCACCCGCGCTTCAGGCCATCCGGTGGAGCGCGGGTCCGCTGCTCTATCTCGGCGTTTACCTTTCTGCCACGCATCCATCTCCGCCGGAGAACTGGCAAGGTTTACAGGGCAGGATGACGGAGCGGCTCCAGAAATGGACAGGACTACTCCGGTGCCTCTCCCTTCGCGGGAGGGCACTGGTACTCAATCAACTAGTCCTGTCCATGCTCTGGTACCATCTCAACACCCTGGTCCCGGCCCAGGGCTTCCTGGCCGACCTCCGGAGGGTGATTCTGGAGTTCTTTTGGCCAGGACTGCACTGGGTCTCTGCAGGGGTCCTCCATCTGCCCCTGGAGGAGGGAGGGCAGGGCCTGAAGTGCCTCCGCACTCAGGTCCATGTCTTCTGCCTCCAGGCCCTGCATAGGCTCCTTTATGGTGCAGGTAGTCCGGCGTGGAGTGTATTGGCGCACGCCTTCCTGTGCCACTTCCGAGGGCTCCGCTATGACCGGCAGCTCTTTTATCTCGATCCGAGAGGTCTTCCGCGAGACCTCTCCGGGCTGCCGGTATTCTACCAGAACCTCCTCCGGACCTGGAAACTGTTCTCAGCGACCAGGTCCGTGGCGGCCACCGGGGGGGCAGATCTCCTCACGGAGCCCCTGCTACACAACCCCCAGCTCCGTGTGCAGGTGGCGGAGTCCCCCGCGGTGCGCCAGAGGTTGGTCCTGGCAGAAGTCACTAGAGTCGGAGACCTCCTGGACTACGACTGGGGAGACTGGCTGGATCCCCTGACGCTCACTCAATGCATGGGGCTCTCCAGGCTTTGTACTCCCTGGCGCGTACTTCAGGAGGTGAGGGCCGCTTTGCCGCCCGCTGCTCGGGTTTGCCTCGACCGGTTCCTGCACGAGGGCACACCCTGCCCACCCTCCACCCCTGGCCCTCCGGACCTTTTCATTGGGCCCCTGCCCCGTGGACCCAACCGGCCCCCCCGCCCCTTCTCTGCGAGCCGGCTGCACGACTTGCAGCTGGTTCGTTTCCTGACCGCGCCAAGGAAACATCTATACACGCTCGTGCTCCACACTCTTCACTTCCTCACCCTGGTGTCCCGCCCCGATACGAAGTGGCGGGACCTTCTACCACCTGTTGAGGGTGAGAAGCCCCGGTGGGCCAGCCTCTATTCCACCCTGGTCCCGAGGCCTGCCGGGGATATCGACTGGCGGCTCCTTCATGGGGCCGTGAGCACGGGCGTGTACTTGGCGCGGTTTACCCCTGTCTCGGACACCTGTCCTTTCTGCGGCGTGAGGGAGACCCTGGCTCACGTTTACTTAGAGTGTGCAGGGTTGCAGCCCCTACACCGGCTCCTCACCGACATTATGTTACGTTTTTGGTTACACTTTTCCCCTCACCTTCTCATTTATGCACTCCCTATCCGTGGCCCCACAAAGTCACGGGATCTCCTGGTCAACTTCCTCTTGGCCTTGGCTAAGCAGGCCATCTATAAAACCAGGGAGAGGAGGTTGGCCGATGGAGGTTCATGTGACTGTGGGGCCTGTTTCCGATCCTCTGTCCGTTCACGTATCCGGGCAGAGTTCCTCTGGGCGGCGTCCACTGGCTCCCTTGACGCCTTTGAGGAGCAGTGGGCGCTGTCCGGGGTTCTCTGCTCGGTGTCCCCATCAGGTTCCCTTCTTTTGACCCTGTGACCGCACTCCTGTCCCTGTTTTTACATTAGTTGTCCCCCGTAATTATTTGAGTTTCAGGCCCTGTGGATCCTCCCCTTAGGCTGGGGGGGGACCCTTTATCAGTGGACGGCTTACGCCCGCCCACTTCCTGAAGCCCAATAGGTACAGAGCGTGCTCAGTGTCCTCTGGCTGCCTTCCTGGCTGGAGCTCTCCTTCCTTCTCCTCCTCTCCACCTGCCCTGCTGGCTGGAGCTCCTTCTCCCTTCCTTCCCTGGACTGCTGCTGCAGGCTAGAGCTCCTTCCCTAGACTGCTGCTGCCGCCACTGCTACTGAGTGAGGGGTGGGGGGGGCCTTGCCGGCCAGCCCCCCCTCCCCACCATCTCTGGAGGGAGAAGCCAGGACCCCACTTTCACCATCACCACTACCACCTGTGGGGGGTCTTTCCTGCCTGGCTGCCAGGGTTGCCGGAGCTGCTGCCGCTGCTGCCGCTGCTGCGTTTGTCCTGGGGAGCTGCTGGAGCCTGGAGGTGGAGGAAGAGGACTACATAGACCATCGGCTGCTGGGGGAGCGCACGGGACTCTGGAGACCACTGTGGAGGGGGCCATTCGGAACTGAGTAATTTTCGAACTGTGCTCTAGTGGTGGGGGTCTAGACTGTGTTTGTGGGGACACAGGGGGTGTGGCGTGGAGTCTGCCCCCTGGTCCATCTGTGTCCCCCCCCCCCAAAACCCCCACCACCACCGTTGCCCCCTCCACCACCCCCACAGCCCATTTACCATCTGCCTCCGCTCCTGCCTCTGGGACTCTGCTGCTCTCCTGGCCTGCCGCGCCCTATTGACATCGTTTGGGCCTGCAGCGGCAGGCAGGCAGCCCACACATTGACTTTGCACAAGTGCTCGTGGGTGCACCTACCCCCCCTGGACTGACCCCTTCCCCCTCGCAACAGGCCTCCCAGCTTTGCCCCTTGCTGCCTACCCCCTTTGCCCTCTGTAGCCTTTTGCCCCTCCCCAGCTTCAGTTTGTTTGCCTGCCCCGCCCTTTTCCCTCTGCAGTTTGGTTCAGTTGTCCCACCCCGGCCCTGCGGTTAGCCCCTTGGTTCCTCTGCCCCATTCCCAGCCTCGTTGCTCCCCTTCCTTTGCACCCCCCTTGCCCTGATTGACACCTCCCCTTGTGTGCCCATGCCCCTTCCCATGCGCTTGTGCCCCCCATCACATTTTGTTAATCACTGCACCCCCTTCTGTTATTGTGACCTTCCCTCCCCTAGTGTAGCTAGAGGAGCCGGTGTCGGTGACTGTCCCACCCCCCTCCCCCCCCAAGTCCTTGATACCCCCCCATCTCCCTCCATTTCGGCACCCTCCTCCCCTGCCTGCAGCCTAGCGGGGAGGAGTGGTTGACCTGCTTTCCCTTTGGCTGCCCCCTTTTTCTCCGGTGTGTTTTCCCCTCCCTCCCTGCTCATTATGGAGGGGAACACGGAGGGCAAGCCCCCCGAAGTAGGCCCTATGACCCCTCCCCCGCCTGCCCCCTTAGCCGCTGCCAAACCACCTGCCACCGCTGCGGCATCGGCAGCGGCGGCCGACGGGGTGACCTCCGCTGCTGCCACGTCCCTCGCTCCCTCCGATTATGGGGGAGCTGCCCCAGCCGGCAGGAAAGGCCAGGGCAAGAAAAAGGGAAAGAGCCCCGCTAAAAAGACTGGGCCCTCCATGGCAGGGGCTGCCCCCACTGCCGCGGCCCCGCCACCGGCCGCGGGGTCTCTTCCTGCTGCTCCCTCCACCAGCTCTGCGGGCTTCCCTCCCCCAGCCCCCAGGGCATATGCCCAGGTGGCGGCGACCCCTCCGCCTGCCGCTACATCATCTCGCCCATCCACCGCCTCTGCTTCCATCTATAGCGGCCTGGGCCCCTTCCCCACCTTGACTAGGAGGCATGGCATCCGTTGCCTCCAGGTGCCCGCCTTGCCCCATGTAGAGACCTATGTGCGGGCATTGGCGAGGGTGGTGGGGCCCACGGCCATCGTGGCGGCCTCCAAAATGTATGGCAAGGTTGTCTTTTTCCTTGCCTCGGAGGCCGCCGCCCAGGAGGCGGTGGAGAAGGGCCTGGCGGTGGGGGGCGTGTTCGTCCCCCTGGAGCCGCTGGAGGACCTGGGTGTCCGTGCGGTCCTCACCTCCTTTCCTCCCCAATGTCGCCCTGCTACCTGCCCTTTCTACCCTATGGAAACCGATTTCCATCGTCAGCACTCTCTCGCTGGGCTGCAAAGACCCCGCCCTCCGTCACGTCCTCTCGTTCCACCGGCATGTGCAGCTCCAACTGCCGCCGGCGGCACGTGGTGGAGAGGCACTCAAGGGGTCTTTCCTGGTCCCCTATCAGGGGGCCCATTACCGGGTGCACTATTCTACGGGAGAGGCCCGGTGCTACCTCTGCCGGGCGATAGGGCACGTCCAGAGGGACTGCCCCTTGGCCCGGCACGGAGGAGCGTCCGGGACCCCCGAGCCCCGGCAGAGTGCCAGCCCCACCATTGCTGGCGCCCCTAGTTGCCCGGTACCCGGAGCCGCCCCTCCTCCTTCTCGGACCACCACTGCTCCCGCTCGGGCCCAAGGGGTACCTCCCTCAACATGCCCAAACGAGCGGGAGAGCCCCGCCTCTGCTACGTGCATTGTGGCGGGGTCTGTAGAGGAGGGTGCGGTGCGGGTATTGCCGGGCGCGGGAGAGGGCCCTCCCCAGGGGGAATCCGTCCCCCCTCCTGCTGCCCCATTGTTACCTCCTCAGGTCCTCGAGCCGTCATCTCTGCCCCCCGACCCAACCCCTGTCACCCAGCCCGCAGATAATGCCATGGAGGGCTGGACCCTAGCACAGGGAAAGCGGGGCAAGCGAAAGGCTCGAGCTCCGCTCATGCCATCCGGTGCGGAGGCCCCCCGGAAAACCAGGAAGGGGGGCACCGCTGCCGAACCTTCCGCCATGCCCGCGGGTACATTGCATCTACCGTTGCCGGCGGGGAAGCTGTGGCAGCACCGGAGGATGCCGCCATCCATTCTCCGCGGTCCCTCCTCGCGGAGGCCCCGATGAAGCCCCTCCTGTCCCCTTGCCATCTGTATCCGCTGTGATGCCCGAGGGAAGTGTTGCCTCGGGTGCTAGCGGAGAAGACCCTGGGGTGGTGGGAGGTGAGCTCCCTTCTATTTATGAGAAGATCGAGGCCCTGGGTCTGATCCCGGTCACCCAGGGGGAGGACGACCCTCTGCCAGCGGGCCTCGATCTGGCCGACCTCACCCGAACCCCCCCTTCTCCGTCGCCTGTTCCCCTGACCGCTGCTCCTGCCTTAGAGGAACCCCTGGACTCTTTGACCTGCCCGGCTGCGGGTGACACCTTGCTGACGGCCGCCGAGCCTGTTCAGGCGACGGCTGGTGCCTCGTGGCTGGGACCCGAGTTACCAGGGGTATCCCTCGTTGGCGTGGGGCAACCGAGTTCCTTCCCGGGTGGGGGCCCCGTTGAAGATTATTCGCCTCCTGCTGCCGTGGCTGTTCCATCTGCCGTAGAGCCTGAGCCCGGCATCCCTGGGGACCCCCTCCCTAACCCTCAGACCCCTGAGCCCGACCGAGAGGAGCTACCTTCCAGTAGTCCAGCTCCTGGGGCCCAGGATCCCACCTCTGTCCCTCTTCCCGACCCTACTCCTGCCCCTGGCCCTGCCCTTACTCCTGACCCGATTCCTAACCCCTCCACCTCCTGTGATGCCATTGCCACCCCTGGGACCGTCTCCTTCTCTTTCCCGGAGGATGGCCCCCAGGGTGCGGCCTTTGTGTTCCCCAGTCCCGACCTGCTAGGGGCTGCTGTCCTCCCTCCGCCGCTGCCCCCCTTTGAGCCGGGGACTGAGGCGGGCCATGTGGCGCCAGTCCATCGGGCGCCACGTCGAGGGTCCGCCCCTTGCCTGCCCGTCTCGCTGGGCCACGGGGCCGTGGCAGGGGCCCCAACGAGGGATGACCAGAAGCCAGTGACCCCACCCCCCCATACGCTGAGAGACGAGCTGCGGGAGTTTTTAGAAGACGTCCGTGGCTCCCGCAATAAGGTGCCGCTCGCTCTCCAGCGATGGGGGGATTTCCACGAGATCCTCCGGGCCGCGAGGGCCCTCATCGGAGAGGGTAAAAGGACCGGGAAGCAGGGTGCCGCAGCTTACCAGCAGGTCTGCAGCTTCCGCTGCGGACGTCCTCTGGGAGATTGTGGAACATCACTCCCTGGTGGACATCTGGCGCGACCACCACCCGGACGATGTCTCCACATTCCCTATGTCCGGGTGGAAGCCCATGGGTCGTGCCGCTCCCGGTTGGACTTCATTTATTTGTCACGTTTCCATCTTTCATGGGCCCACTCCTCCGATGTCCGGCCGGCCCCTTTTTCGGATCACCATCTAGTCACTGTGACAGCCTCTCTCTGTGCGGAGAGGCCGGGGCTGGCCTATTGGCACTTTAACAATAGTTTGCTGGAGGATGTGGGCTTCGTGGCATCCTTCCGGGAGTTCTGGCTAGTCTGGCGAGGGCAGCGGCGTGCCTTTCCCTTGGCGCGGCGGTGATGGGACCTAGGAAAGGTGCGCACCCGGCTCTTCTGCCGTGACTACACCCGGGGCGCCAGCCAACAGAGGGATGCGGCGATAGAGCAGTTGGAACAGGAGGTCTTAGAGCTAGAGAGGCGTCTGGCTGCCAGCCCTGAGGATCCATCCCTTCGCGGCGCGTGCCGGGAGAAGCGGGAGGAGTGCCGGGCCCTCGACGATCATCAGGCCCGGGGTGCTTTTGTTCGATCCCGCATCTGCCTCCTTCGGGAGATGGATCGCGGCTCCCGCTTCTTCTATGCCCTGGAGAAAAGGAGGGGGGGCCAAGAGGCACGTCACCCGCCTCCAGGCGGAGGACGGCACCCCCCTCACGGATCCAGTGGAGATGTGCGAGAGGGCCAGGGCCTTCTACGCACACCTTTTCTCCCCGGATCCGACTGACCCTACCGCTTGCAGAGTGCTCTGGGACGGACTCCCGACGGTCAGCGCGGGCGACTGGGACCGGCTAGAGTCGCCTCTCTCTCTGGCCAAGTTCTGGGAAGCCCTCTGCCACATGCCCACCAATAAATCTCCGGGCATGGACGGGCTGACTGTGGAGTTCTACCGCGTGTTCTGGGACGTCCTCGGCCCGGACCTAGTCACCGTCTGGGCCGAGTCCTTGCAGGGCGGGGTCCTCCCTCTTTCGTGCAGGCGAGCCGTGCTCGCCTTATTGCCGAAGAAGGGGGACCTCTGCGACTTACGGAATTGGCGTCCCGTCTCGCTCCTCAGCACGGACTACAAAATCGTAGCCAAGGCCATTTCGCTGCGGCTGGGGTCCATGCTGGAGGATGTGATCCACCCAGACCAGACCTACACCATCCCGGGCCGTAGCATCTTTGATAACCTCTACCTGGTCCGGGATCTTTTGGAACTTGGGTGTAGGGATGGTCTGTCGTTCGCCCTCCTGTCCCTGGATCAGGAGAAGGCGTTCGACAGGGTGGACCACGGGAATCTCCTGGGCACTCTGCAAGCGTTAGGCTTCGGACCCCAGTTTGTGGGTTTTCTCTTTGACCGCACTCCTGTCCCTGTTTTTACATTAGTTGTCCCTCGTAATTATTTGAGTTTCAGGCCCTGTGGATCCTCCTCTTAGGCTGAGGGGGGACCCTTTAGCAGTGGGTGGGCTTACTCCCTCCCACTTCCTGAAGCCCAATAGGTACAGAGACCTAAATTAGCTAAAGTTTTGACTGTGTCAAGCAATATTTTATTACTTGCCACTTCCTAATATTTTCAGATACTTGTGTATCAAAACATGGATTGATACTATGGTCCTTCGTGAACTGTGACTGCATATGTTTCTGCTTCTCCCATGAACAGACATTGACTTTAGCATATTCTTCCAATCTTTGAAACCTGTTATAAAATCTCAAAGATCAACCAACAAATGTGATAGTATGCATAATCTGAAAGATAGGCGTATGCTAGCCACTTGACACACAAATTGTCATGCAGTGCATTTGTCATTCTGTAAAATGAAGATGGAAAAATGGTGGCTTGTTTGTGGGGGAAAAAGGAAACTGTTCATTTGGCATATCATTTTCAGTGGACGGGCAAGGAACAATCTGTACAAGCATACACAATTGCTCTGGTGATAAAACGGAATCTTGAAAGTAGAGGTTACCAGATGGGAACTTTAAACCTATTTCAGCAGGAAGACTGCTTTGACCTGCTTCATTGTTGAGCTGCTCATCTACCGGGCCTTTGGCTTTGATTGTTTCAAGTTCATCTCCAGGTCTTTGAGTCTTTTGATTTTAAGATAGTCTATTGGATCGTTGGTTTGTAGCTCATCTCAGGGTCTTCAGTTGTGCTGGTTTCAAGCAAATTTTTTCAGGAAATATCATCAGCTACTATTATAGGTGCAATTTCAGTGGTACTGCGTGAGTTATTTTCCTGACTTAAACCTTGACACGACATGCTTGCTGAATTGAGATCCAGTCCTGGACTTTCTATTTCATACTGTGGGGTTGACCCGGAAGTTTACAAAATAAGAGTTGCTGCTTCTTAGGATTTTTGGAGGCAGTTCATAATAACAAAATCTTTCTTCTCATTTTCTAAACTTGGATTTGTATTTATGGTTTTCATTTTCAGATAGTTATTCTCATACTGGAACATAAGTTGGAACTATAGGCCTAAATAAAGTGTATTTTTGTGTTGCTTATGTAAGCAGAGTCAGGATGAGCTCTACCCTGACATCTGGTGGAGAATTATGGCGAGGGTGGAAAAGAACTCCAGGGGCTGATCTTGTTTGCATAGGCACACCCACTCGCCTGGCATGAAACCACAGCAACTCAAAGTGGTTACTTTGGCTGGTGTGGGATCCCCAGTTTCTCTGTTATTGGGGCAGGAAGAATAAAGTTTTGTTACCCTGATTCTGTGAATCAAGGCCAGTGGAACTGTTGTATGACAGAAGGACTGAGTGAGTCATTCACCATTACCTAAGTAGCATTTGCTTGTCAAGGGGCATGGGTTACAAAACCCAGTGAATGGAGAGAGGATGGGGACAGGTATTTGTACCTGATGGTGTGGCCCCCTCCCTGAGGGGGTTGAAACACCAATTGCACTACCTCCTCTCTCCACTGTTGAATGTCAGAGCTAACTTTGATTCCCTTAGGAGTCTAGTTACAGACTGCTGAGCTGAGTTCACTTTGGGCCAATAGTGCACCAGCACTGGGGCTCCCCTACTACTAGCTGAAATCACTAAGAGCTGAAATCACAAAAGAGCTAAAGCTATTTAAGAGCTGAGATCACTGAGGCTGTGTTAACTAGTGGGGGAGCCTGAAGCTATATATTGCTAAGCTAACTTAGCTTAGCGGGGGTGAGCGGAGCGGCGCGGCTCACAGGTCGGTGAGCGGAGCGGCTGGAGGAGCAGCTAGCAGAGCAGAGCCTTGTGGGAGCGGCCCAAGGGACGGCTGGAGCGGAGCGGCGCGGCTCACAGGTCGGTGAGCGGAGCGGCGCAGCTCACAGGTCGGTGAGCGGAGCGGCTCACAGGTCGGTGAGCGGAGCGGAGCAGCGCGGCTCACAGGTCGGTGAGCGGAGCAGAGCAGCTGCCAGAGCAGTTCGTGGGACTGCGGGTGGAGTGGAGCAGTTCGTGGTGAAGGCTGCAGTGGAACCCCACGGAGAAGCAGCCGGTTGGCCTCGGATCACGTAAGGTGCCCCTCAACACCCTGCTCACCCCCCCCCCTTTGAACTCTGGGGCTGCACTGATCATGGACAGAGACTTTGGGGGGTTGTTGGACTTTTGGGACTTTTGTGATTCTTGGGTTGCTGGACCCAAGAGACTTTGGGATTGGTGGACTTTTGGGACTTTGGTGATTCTTGGGTCACTGGTTTCAAGAACCAACGGGAGAGGACACGGCCCAATTTGCTGGGGTGGGTCTTCGCTCATGGTTTGGTCTAAAAACTCTAGTTGTGGTGTTTTTCCCATTTAATGCTGATGTTGTTTACCTCATGTTATTAAACATTTTCTGTTACACTCAGACTCCGTGCTTGCGAGAGGGGAAGTATTGCCTCTTAGAGGTGCCCAGGGGGTGGTATGTAATTGTCCCAGGTCACTGGGTGGGGGCTCGAGCCGGTTTTGCATTGCGTTATTGAAACGGAACCCCTAGATACAGAACCCGGCCCTTGTTGCTGCCAACTTAGATGGGCAGAAGGGTTACACTTAATTTATGCTTCAGTTATGGAGATAAATCACAGGATTTATTTTCTATGCAGAGTCTAGCAGATTCTATCAGTAGACCTAGAGTGGGGCAGGGGTGGGGAGAGGCCAGAGAAGGCACACTTACCTCTCTGTGCCCCATGGCAAGAGGAGGATATGGAAAGAAATTACATTCTCCAACAGCAGCCCCTTCAGCACTGCAGCATGGCCAGTGGCTGCAACCCCTGCAGGATGGGTAAGAAACTCCTACTACTACTGGGCATGCTCAAGTGCTGTGGGATTTTGCAAAGGCATTGCAGGACAGGTGGGTGGGGTCCCCTGTGACCCCTATAAAAATGGGGGCTGATGGCCAGGGATTGTATGACACATACAACCCATGCAATTGAATAAGCCCTGATGCAGGGAGGGGGCCCCTTGGAAAGGTTACTGACTCAGCTACTTGTGAGGGTGGGGCCTCAGAATCAAGCGGGGCAGATGGCAGTGACAGAGGAACAGGAGGTGCAGCTAGGGTTCCCAACTTTCTAATCACACAAAACCAAACACCCTTGCCCTGCCCCTTTCCCAAGGCCCCTCCCCTCACTCACTCCATCCCCCTCCCTCTGTCACTTGCTCTCCTCCTCCCTCACTCTTGTTCACCAGGCTGGAGTAGGGGTTTGGGGTGTGGGAGAGGACTCTGGCTGGGGGTGCAGGCTCTGGGGTGGAGTTGGGGATGAGGGATTTGGGATGTGGGAGGGGGCTCATGGCTGGAGCAGGGGGTTGGGGTGCAGGATGGGGTAGGGGCGCCGGGAGGGTGTTTGGGTGCGGGAGGGGGCCTGGGGCAGAGGGTTGGGGTGTGGGAGGAGGTGAGGGCTCCAGCTGGGGATGTGGGCTCTGGGGTGGGGCCAGGGATGAGGGATTTGGGGTGTGGGAGGGGGCTCAGGGCTGGGGTAGGAGGTTGGGGTCCACGAGGGAGTGAGGGGTGTGGGCTCTGGCAGGACAGCGCTTACATCAGGCAGCTCCCAGAAGTGGCCAGCATGTATGGCTCCTAGGCGGATGGGCAGCCAGGGGGCTACGCGGTCTGCCCACGCTGGCAGGCGCCACCCCCACTGCTCCCATTGGCCGCAGTTCCTGGCCAATGCGAGCTGCAGCGAAGCCTGCACTTGGGGTAGGGGCAGTGTGTAGAGCCCCCCTGGCCGCCCCTGTGTCTAGGAGCTGGACAGATCTGCCGCTTCCAGGAGCTGCGCTGAACCAGGGCAGGCAGGGAGCCTGCTGCGCCACCGACCGGACTTTTAGCAGCCTGGTCCCTTTTCAACTAGCCATTCCAGTCAAAAAACGGATGCCTGGCAACCTTAAGTGCAGCCCCTGAGGGCCCCTGCACTTGGAGGATCCCTGCAGCTCAGGGCTGCTCAGCACATGCCGGTCCAAGCTGCTGCCAGTGTTTTCAGCCTGCTGGAACGTCTTGGGAGTGCAATGTGCCAGTCCCCACTGCCATGCTTGAATTTGTGCCTCCAAAATGGTGGCTCTGCCATGAATTGTGATGAGTGGGACCGCCAATGGCAGAGCCTCCAGCTTGGTCGGAGGCCCCTCCTCTCCTCCCACTGCCTGGGAAATTCAAATGGGGAGCAGGACACGGTATGCTGCTCTTCCCAGGAACTCTGACTCTAGCTCTGATGGGAGCAGCTGCGGTGTAGGTTAGTTGCTTTGGCTCCCACAGCAGCAGTTCTGGCTCTGGCGGGAACAATGGTTATGGCTGTAGTGGTGCAGGGCCCCAGGCCAGAGGGAGCACATGGCATGGCATGGGGATGGGCAGGGATGAGGATAGGGATGAGTGTGGGAGGTGGGGGCAGTGAGAGGTTATTTAAATGTGGGACATGTGGTGGCAGGTGGGACCCCCCAATAAAAACCTCTTGTTCCTCTGCCACTGGCAGATCGGGGGGCTGGATCATGTGGGGCCTCATCAGCATTTGCTTACACTGTTAAATCTGCCACTGGAATTCAGCCCTCCCTCTGCAGGTAAAATAAGTTACTTTCCCATAGTGCTGCAGCCACAGGGCTGTTACAGTAGGGTGCACTGTAGTATGCTTAGGTATAGGATGATAGCTAGGAACTTATGTCTACACTGCAATCAGAGTGTGATTGCAGCTCAGATAGGCATACCTGCACTAGCTTTGATCTACCAACCTAGCATGGGTAAAAATAGCAGTGGGCATGCGGTGGCATGAGCTGCAGCCCAGGTAACAACCCAAGTATGTACCCTGGGTCACTGGTGAGCTTCTACAGCCCACACTGAAGTTTGTGCCACTGCGTCTTCACCGCTGGTTTTACCATGCTAGCTAGATTAAAGGTAGCGCAGGTATACCAGCCCGTGCTGCAATCATAACTCTGTTTGCAGGGTAGACATCCCCTTAGAGAACATCGCTGTCAGGAAGTGCTTAATGGGAAAGGACCGCATACACTGAGGAAGGAATAAAGCCTGAATGTTGCACTGTCCTGCTGCCTGGTTTTATGCTTGTACAATAGCCATTAAGCTCTCTGTTTCTCATCATTCTTAACACTCAGCTCTTCTGAGCATCAATATATCACAGCCCCCCCCCCCCCCCCAGCCACAAAATCTAGATCTAAACTTCTCCCAAAGCTCAGAGGGTAGGGGGGGGGGGGGAGATTGGTTTCAGACAGATCGACATCATCGTATAGGGTGGGGCCCGAAAGCAATCATGTATTATTATGCAATTCTTTTTCTCATTGCCCCCCCAGCCAACAAACAGTTTGAAGTTTGAATCTAAAAATCCTGATTTAAAAAGGAAGAGATTCCAGAATTACACTTCTAATCCATAGCTGAGTGATCTAGCTTCCAGAAGCAAATAGATGGACAAAGCCAAACATCATTAGAAGCCAGATCCGACCACGTTTTCTATCTACAGCATCATACTTTCCAAATATTTCATTCAGTGTGGTCACCAGCAGTGATTCCAGAGATAATCCACTGTCTCCTGTTACAATTTCCGCCACAACTGGGGCTCAGCACTAGTGTGCCATTATTCATTTGCTTCAACATCATCCTTAAAGAAAGGTCAGCAATTTCTTCCTCCTTCTTGTGTCTGCACTTCTCTCTTAATGCATGGGATGGCCCTGGAGTGACCTGAGAAGAATTTTGGAGGGCTGCATTTTGGACATTTCTGTGGATTTTTAAAATATTCAATTAAAAACATATTTTCCATTGAGGGAGAGTGGCTATTTGACTGCTGTCCAGCAGGAGCCTAGCTTTACACCGGGCTTTCACTGTAAATATTTAAACAAAAAATAATCTTGTCAAGCTAAATTAAATCTGGTTTAAGTTACATGTGGAAATGAATCTGGTAGTTTCAGCCTAGCCCCTTGTGGCTGTTTGTTCGCTTCATCGCAGAAACCACCAAATAGTTTGTCACAGTTGGCAGTCTGTGCTCCAGCAAGAGCAGTAGGGGCTGCAAATCTGGACTGAGGTGCATTGGCTGAGCTGTAGGAGGCCCAGGAGTGCAATAGCAGGATGGCTGCAGGCCACCATGGATGTGCATTGGCAGACTTGCATGGTGCTGAGGGCTGGCATATTGGGGGGAGCTGCATGTCAGGAACGGGGGGAGTGGGGGGTGGGGCAGGGCTGGAATAGCCAGGAGAGGTGGGGAATGAAGTTCATCAGCCAAGCGACATGGGCACCAGAGCTGGAATAGCACGGGGACTGCAGGTCAGGAATGGGACACTGGTGGAAAGTCACTCCAATATGGTGACAAATATTTTTCAAACAATGAAGTTTTTGCATGATCAATAATAATCTGTGATAGGCAGCTGCACCCACAGCGCTTTGGGTATCTTGAAAAAGCCACTGTCATTTACAATACTCAGGTGAGTTGCCTGATTGGATTTCTTGAGTGGAATCTGGAAAGCCCAAATGCACCCTACAAAAGGAAACCACTTGAGAGGGTTAAACATGGCCACTGCCTCTGCGATGCAGCTGCTTTCCCAGAGCAGAATTAGGGTGACCAGGTCTCCTGATTTTATAGGGACAGTCCTGATATTTGGAGCTTTGTCTTATACAGAGTCCTATTACCCCCCACCCCTGTCCTGATTTTTCACACGTGCTATCTGATCACCCTGGGCGGAGTAACCACTGCATAGGAGCTGTTTTAGTCTGATGATGCAGCCAGTGGGGCAAAGTTTAAGTAACATTATGGGTAGTAAGGCCTGATTCTCTGCTTCCTTGCCCCTTGTTATCATCTGCCTCTGCGCAAAGTGAGCATGAGACGCTACTGTAGCAGAGTGGCATGTTCCATGCCCACTTGGCACAGGTGTAAATGACAATACCTGGAGCAAGGAAATAGAAAATCAAGCCCAGTGCGAGACCTGGTGTGGATTTTATCCAGAAGATTGTAGGGAATGAGTTAAACCTCTCCCTCTGTCTCCCTTCCTCTGTGAGGCTTGGCTAAAGTTACCACATATTTGACCTTTGCTTTAGACCTTGGCGGCATCCAGTGTGCCTCACCCCCTTACTCTGCATTTGGGCTGAGGGAAGCCCTGTTGTATGTGCGTTTGGCCTTGAAAAAGGGAGGATATTCTTTCAAGCTATGTCTATGTTGTACAGTAAAGCTCGCCATGCAGCTGTCCAAGCCCCTCCTAGGCCCACAGTGTCCTTTACTGCTGTAGCTGACCTTATGGCCTTATCTTGTATATCACCACAGCAGGGAACTGGTGACTGCACCAGCCTGAGAAATCTAATAGTTCACTGAAGTTATCAGGCTACTGGTTAAGACATTGCTAGCAGCCTGAAATTTTTGAATGAACTCATCACAGCGTCTGCTGTAAGAGGGAAAGGCGAAGGGGCAGTGATGGGAAGCTCAGTATGAGGTGGTGCCGGAAGTGAAGGAAAGTCAGAAGACCCCCCCCCCCATCAGTCTGCCTTCAGTCTACCTGGATGGAGACAGGTAGGAAGAGGATGAGCCAACATCTCAGTGACTGAGTCCCCTCCACCACAAAGAGGGACTTAGAGCTCAGCTCTCAGTCTGCCAGCACTTCCTTGGCAGAGAGGGTGCCCCTCGTGCCCAGAAAGCCCATAATCAGCATGCAGCTGGGGGCGGGGTGGGGGCAGGCACAGGCCAAGGGGAAAAGCCCAAAAGGTGCATTAATGAAAAACAACTGGGTTTGAAAAGTGATAGTAATAAAATGATGCCGTTGGGTCAAAGCAATGCTGTGGATTACAACAGGGCCATCCCCGACCTATGGTGTCAGGCAAGAGAGCCCCAGAGCAGGAGCAGTTCGGCCCTCTGGCCATGTTTTACTGTTCTTGCCTTTCAGAGCTCAGCCAGTGTGTGTGTTACAGGGTCGTAGCTGAGATGGTAACCTATTGGTGGGGAGCAGTATGGTGAATGGTTGGAACACACAACTGGGAGTCAAGCCGTTTCCTTTCCAGGCTCTGCAACCGCTTCCCAGCTAGGAATTATGAGTTAGCATTGGTAACATGTCTGGAAGATGGAAAGCGCAATGTAATTGATAGGGATGATGATTAATAACAATGTAGGAAGCAAAGGGTGATTAATGTTTTGCAAATCCACTTTAGGAACCCAAAAGTTCCCTGAATTTTATGAATATACACATAGTATATTGGGACTATTGTGCACAAATCCTGTTCTCTCACACTGAGTCGTGCGTGTGTATGTTACAGCCCTGGCACGCCGGGCCTGGTTCCAGAGGTGTGTACTCTACATGCATTCAAACTGTTTTGTGTTTGGATGCATAAGAAGCTGTAATGATTCCCATTTGGGTTTGACCTTTTGCTCGATATTAAGTCTCACTGTGACTCACTGAGATGAACACTGCAGTGAGTGCAATTCCTCACGATGAAATATCTCTCCAGTGGGTAATTCCAGCCTCATCTGAGCTATTTTTTCCCCCACTGAATCATTTATTCCTGGTGTCAGAAAAGTGCAGAACGACTCTCCCCACCGGCTCTCGGTGCTCAGAGCCTCATTGATTCCTCAACTCTTATGCTACCGCAGCAACCTCCTTCCAGATAGATTTTTTTCCCGGGGGATGTTGGGAGAAGGGGAGGATCCCAGGAAGGGGAGAGCTTCTCTAACAAGTCCATTCACAATCAAGGGGAAATGTGGTTTATTTAAGCTTCCTGTTCCCCAGTCCATGTCTTTCTGTTTGGAGGCTTTTCACACTAGTCCTGTTGCTGTGAAATACCTTCTCAGTACATTAGAGAGGCAACATGGGTGAGGTAATTTATTGGCCTAACTTCTGCTGGTGAAAGAGACAAGCTTTCGAGATTACACAAAGTTGTTCTTCAGGTCTGGGAAAGGTACTCTGAGCATCACAGCTAAATAAAAGGTGGAATAGACTGTTTAGCATAAGGAGTTAATGTTGTAAGAGACCATTCAAGGTGAAGTGGACAGCTAACACCTCTGCAGTCATAGGACAATGGAGGGTTAGTGGGTTATAGATTGTTGTAATCAGCCATAAATCCAGAGTCTTCCATGAATTTTGGTGTCTAAAATTATGAATTTAAGCTCCTAAATTAAGAATTTAGGCTTGTCTTATGAAGGTGTTGTATAGATTTCCTTTGAGGATAAGGATTGAGAGGTCAGATGTGGAGTGATCATTTTGTGAACAGTGTTCACCCCCAGGTGATACAGTGTTTTTGCTTCTTGTCATTTTTTGTGTGAGTTAGTTGAGAACATAGTGGTTGTCTGGTTTCACCCACAAAGATGCTATTGGGACATTTAGGGCACTGGATGAGATACCTATCACAGCATGTGGTGTATGTGTAGGACCCATGGATCTTGAAAGGTGTGTTGGGGGGGGATATTGATAATTGTAGCAGTGGAGATATGTCTGCAGGTTTTGCATCTATTGTTCTGGCAGGGTCTGGTGTTGCTTTGAGTTGTGGGTCTTGGTGTGTGGGGAGCTTGCTTCTGAGGATGAGCTTGGCGAGGTTGCGGGGGCGGGGGTTGAAGGCCAGAAGAGGGTCTTTCAGAATGTGGTCCCCATCGATTATGGGTTGTAATTGTTTAATGATACCCCCTATGGATTCCAACGTTGGGTGGTAGGTGACAACAAAGAAAGTGAAGTCAGAGGGTTTTTTCCATATTGAAGCAGGGTCTGTCGGGTATTTGGGTGGCACATTCCATGATGCAATCTAATTCTGTCATGGAGTGATCTTGTTTGGTGAAGGCGTTTTTAAGTGTGTTAATGTGCATATCCCAGACTTTCTCCTCAGAGCATATTCTGTGGTATCTGAGTATCTGGCTGTAGATAACAGATTTCTTGGTGTGTTTGGGGTGGCTACTGGATCTGTGAAGAGAAGTGTGGTGATCCATGGGTTTCTTTGTATATAGCTGCCTGTAGGGTTCTATTGTGGAAGCTGATTGTGGTGTCCAGGAAGCTGATGCTAGTGCAGAAATATTCCAGAGAGAGTTTGATGGATGGATGGTGGCTGTTGAAGTTGTGATGGAAGTCTGAGGGAGTTTAGGTTGCCTGTCCAGAGGATGAAAATGCCATAGATGTATCTGAGGTATATAATTTGTTTTGTGCTGTATTTGTCCAGAAATTCTTCCTTAGGATGACCCATGAAGAGGTTGGTATATTGAGGAACTATCTTGGTGCCCAGGCCTTTTCCCATGGTTTGCCCAAAGTGTTTGTTGTTGAATATAAAGTTGATGCATATGAGGATGAAATGGATGAGTTTGGCGATGTGTTTGGGGTGGATCTCTGAGGGTTGGCCATTGTCTTGTAGATATTTGAGGCAGGCAGCGGTGCTGTCTTCATGGGGGATGTTGGTATACAGGGAGATTACATGTATGGTGGAAAGGATGGTGTTCTGATGGAGGTTGTTAAACTTGTGGAGTTTCTGGAGGAAGTTGGTTGTGTCCTGGAGGAAACTGGCCCTCTGTATGGTTAGTGGTTTGAAGAAGTCTTCTATGAGTCCTGATACCCCGCCACTAAAGAGTGCTGTGGCCAGATATGATGAGTCTGCCTCAGTTCCCTTATTTGTGTATCTTGAGATGCATGTAGAAGGTTCCTGGGATGGATTTGTGGGGGATGAGATTATAGAGTTTCTCTTAAAGTTGTTTGGGGAAGGATTTGATGATATCCTTAAATCTCTTTCAACATGTAAACTCCTTATGCTAAACAATCTGTTCCACCTTGTGACACACTGAGTTCCTTTCCCAGACCTGAAGCAGAGCTCTGTGTAAGCTTGAAAGGTCGTCTCTCTCTCTCCAACAGAAGTTGTTCTGATAAGAGTTTTCTTCACCCATCCTGCCTCTCTAATATCTTGGGACCAACACTGCACACAACAGTGGAAGATATTGAATTTTCTAGTACATGGCTCCCATTGTGGGCTTGGAGACAGGGCTTGTCAGAGCTTCTGTGTAAAGCACATTATGCTGGAAGGTCATATTTTCAGGAATATGAATCGTATTCCTCAGTCCCAGGCTAATAGGCCCAGTTTTAGGCATTATGCAGAAACTAATACAGTTCACGGAAGGCAGGGGCAATTACTCAGACATGAGTGGTAGCTCTGGGTATAAATAAGCGGAGATGCATTAGCACAGTGAATCCGGTTCCCAGGCACAGGGTTACACAGAAGGTCAGGTGTTTGTGTGTGGGGAAGGGGGCACATTGTACTCCTCCCTCTGGAGCACTAAGCAGCATTGTCTATGAGGATCAGGCTGTGTGTATCATACACAATGGAATTCCTGGGATTGCAAAGAGCCCTGAAGGACCTTGGCCTTTCCTGGCTTCTAGTCTCATGCTTAACAGGCTAACTCCATTGCTCACAGCAGGGATGAATCTGAGCCACTCTGCTCAGGGGCAGAGAAAGCAGCTCCTTTCTATGGTAGTGAGCAAATACAATCGCTCACACACCCTCCATGCAGGAATGAGAGCATGGGGACCTCTGGACTTGCCATGGTCAATCTGTTTTAGGCACTTTGTCTGGCCACCATCACCATAGTACCTCCCCCTCTTTAATGCATTTACCCTCCCGGTACCCCAGGTGGTAGGGCAGTGCTACTATCCACATTGTACAGGTGGGGGAACTGAGACACAGAGGCTAGATGACTTGCTAAAGGTCCCACAGGGAGTCTCTGGTAGAGCAAGGAACTGAACTCAGGTCTCCTGAATCCCAGCCTAGTACCATATCCAGTGGACCATCCTTCCAACTGGTTAGGAGCCTGCCTGGGCTTTCAAATAAGACTGATGTGACCCTGGTACATTAATTTGCTCCTCTGGAACCATAAGCTGTTTTTTCCTCATTCTCCATTGGACACTGGGATTCCACCATCCTTCAGCATTGCTTTCATTTCACAGAATAACACACCCAGGTTAGTGAAATCCTCCTTGGCGTTGGTCAGTGCAGTGCAGTTCCAGAACAATTGCACAATGAGTCCTGTCTCCTAAACCCTAGTGCAACTTCCGTGGTACTTACCTCTCTGCACCCCCTTGGTGTCATTATCCAGTAAACTGCAGGAACTTGTCATTAGTTATGAGGTGTTTATTAGGGATGGGCAAAATTGTTTGGATAAAGCAAGAGCTGAACTGCCACCCAAACAGGAATCTGAACCCCAGACATTTCTGAAGTTCAGTGCAGCTGGGCTAACTTTGCTTCTCATCACTCTGCCTTCCCTGGATGTCACTGTGCCCAGAGGCAGGGCTGGGGAGGAGAAGGTGCTGGTGCGCTCTGGGGCCCAACTGGCAGCAGGAATTTAAATGTCCCAAATCACCTCTTCTGCTGAGATTCCCAGCTGTGGTTTACAGGTACAGAGCCACTTGAGGTTTACTCAGTACTAGATTTACTTTGTATTTAAAGAAGGCTTTTGTAATCTCCTGCGGATACCCCCTTTGGATTCCTGACTGGGATTTTGGAACAACCAGAGAAGATCTTACCCTCTGGAGAATCCAGCTATTCTCCCCTGTCTTGCACCTTGTCACTTACACATATGTGATGTGAGAGTCCACCAGTCTTTGGGAGGTTAGTCAGGGCTGTCTGGGTGCCCATGAGGTGCCAATATGATCAGAGAAGGTCACAGTCAGGCACTTCACTACTGAGTCTCAGGGCTTTGATTAAAAAAGTTCCCAGCAGCCTGGCCCTGGACACGAAGGCTGACTTGATTTCCGTGCCCAGGAACATTGTGTTTCTGTTCTTAACCATACTTTACCATCTACAGCGTGCCCACAATGTGACCCTGCTTTTCTCCAGCACCTCTTCTATCCTGGCTCAACCTCTTCCATCCTTTTCTTGAGTGTTTGAAGACAAACTCCAAAGGATGTGTGAAAAGGGCAATCTTCTTAGCCATCTCAGCTGCCCCCATGTTGTGAGACATCCAAATGCACCTGTGCCTCACCGTGACACAGGACATGGGCTCCACCTGTTCAAAGGTGGTTATGCAATGCTATAGACACTGTAGTGGCATGGTACTCAATGGGTTAAGGCAAATGCAAGAACAATAGCAAGTGCAAAAATGTACCAGCTAGCAATTGTGGGGGAGATGGGGCTAAAATTAGAAAGCTGATGCATATCAGAAGCTATGGAGGCTGCTCAGCTTTGGCAGATACTTAAGTCACTGTTTATTGCAGTGCTGCATGGGAACAGAAAAGATCAATATTTATTAGTCACAGAAAGCATAATTTTGCATGAAAAGCATTGATCGACCTGCTATCTGAAACAATGGCTTTATATCTTCTTTGTTATTTGGTCTGGATTCCCTTTAAATTAGAGTACTGCCCTCTTGACAGACAAAGATGGGAAAGGAAAGCAGGACTCGGGGAAACATACAGCGAGGATACACTCTGGGGGGGACCAACAATCTGCCTGAGGTTAGGGCTGCTATATTGCTGTTGGCAATGGGAATTGGAAGAGGAGTCCTGGCAAGGAGCTGAGGTGGCACATTTATGACTCACTCCAAGGTCTCGTCTTTGGAAATAGAGGGCAAAATTCTGGGATCAGGTCAGGCTCCCAGCCTATAACAAGGAAGTGTACACTAGTGGTTAGTGCAGAAACCTGGTCTCTTGGGTTCCACTCCTGTCTCTGCTTCTAACTCACCTGTGCAGGTCACTTTCATAGCATATGCACGACACTAGATTTGAACATAAACGAATCACCATTTTGGTCACCAGTACGCTTTGTATATTAAGTTTTCATTGTTGTAGGTCCAACAACAAAACAGAAAACCCACACTCGGCTCCCCCTTGTGCCTGTGCAGAAACAGTGAAACTGCTATTTCCAGAACCATGCTGACATCAGTAGAGACGCTGGTGCACAAATAAAGGTGGTTTTGCAGGAGTCTGAATCAGGACTTCTAGGTTCTATTTCCAGGCCTGCCACTGACTCACTCTGACATTTGGCGCAAGCCACAAGGTAACCTTTGTAGGCTACACTTTCAAGAGGTCTCAGTACCCACAGTCAGGGCCAGATTCCAAAAGAACCCCATTCCCATTTAGACAACAAGCTGTGTCCTGCTTATCAAAAGAGCTGAGCATGTTGGGCACTGCGGGTATGTCTACACTACAAAATTAGGTTGAATTTATAGAAGTCGGTTTTTTAGGAAACGATTTTATACAGTCAGTTGTGTGTGTCCCCACTAAGCGCATAAAGTCAGTGGAGTGCATCCACAGTACTGTGGCTAGCGTCGACTTTTGGAGCGTTGCACTGTGGTAGCTATCCCACAGTTCTCACAGTCTCGGTTGCCCATTGGAATTCTGGGTTGAGTTCCCAAAGCCTGATGGGGCAAAAACATTGTCGTGGGTGGTTTTGGGTACATGTTGTCAGTCGCCCCTCCCTCCATGAAAGCAACGGCAGACAATTGTTTCACATCTTTTTTCCGTGTGGGTGCCATACTGCTTTCAGCAGACGGTGCAGTAGGACTGCTAACCGTTGTCATCAAACGACCGATTCTGCTGCCACTCTGCTCTCCTGCTCTCCTAGTGCCATGAATCCACTTCACAGGTCCTCTTGTCATTCTAAATAAATATCTATTCTTGTGGCATCCGCTGCAACTCTGCTCTCCTGTTCATGTCTCGCCATACCACGGCAAGCGTGCAGCCCGCTCAGCTCAGCTAAGGGACACAGCTGTTGTGTCCTGTTGCTGCTGGCAGCAGAAGGTGCAATAGGTCGGCAAAACTGGCCATCCAACCACCGCTTCTGCTGCTACTGTGCTCTCCTGCTCTCCCGTTGCCATGAATCCACCTCGCAGATCCTCTACATGACCGTCATCATCCACCGCTTCTGCTGCAACTCTGCTCTCCTGCTCCTGTCTTGCCATACCGCGGCAAGCGTGCAGCCCGCTCAGCTCAGCTAACGGACATCGCTGCTGTTGTGTCCTGGCAGCAGATGGTGCAGTAGGTCTGCAAAACAACCACCACTTCTGCTGCCACTCTGCTCTCCTGCTCTTGTCTCCATCAATAGCGAATTTCTCCATGTTGGCTGTCATGGGCTCCCCCTTCTGCTGCAACTCTGCTTTCCTGCTCTCATGAATCCACCTCGCAGGTCCTCTCGCCTTTCTCTATAAATATCTATTCTCGTGGCATAAATCTATTCCATCATCCACCGCTTCCGCTGCAACTCTGCTCTCCTGCAGACACCATACCACAGCAAGCATGGAGCCCACTCAGATCACCGCGGCAGTTATGAGCACTGTAAACACTTCATGCATTATCCTGCAGTATGTGCAGAACCAGAACCTGCAAAAGCAGGTGAGGAGGTGACGGCAGCGTGGTGACGAGAGTGATGAGGACATGGACACAGACTTCTCTCAGAGTACGAGCCCCAGCAATCTAGATATCCTGGTGGCAATGGGGCAGGCTCATTCCGTGGAACGCCGATTCTGGGTCCGGGAAACAAGCACAGACTGGTGGGACCGCATATGTTGCAGGTCTGGGATGATTCCCAGTGGCTGCGAAACTTTCACATGCGTAAGGGCACTTTCATGGAACTTTGTGATTTCCTTTCCCCTGCCCTGACGCGCAAGAATACCAAGATGAGAGCAGCCCTCACAGTTCACAAGCGAATGGCGATAGCCCTCTGGAAGCTTGCAACGCCAGACAGCTACTGGTCAGTCAGGAATCAATTTGGAGTGGGCAAATCTACTGTGGAGGCTGCTGTGATCCAAGTAGCCAATGCAATCACTGAGCTGCTGGTATCAAGGGTAGTGACTCTGGGAAATGTGCGGGTCCTAGTGGATGGCTTTGCTGCAATGGGATTCCCTAACTGTGGTGGGGCAATACATGGAACGCATATGCCTATCTTGGGACCGGACCACCTTGGCAGCCAGTACATAAACCGAAATGGGTACTTTTCAATGGTGCTGCAAGCACTGGTGGATCACAGGGGACGTTTCACCAACATCGAAGTGGGATGGCCGGGAAAGGTACATGACGCTTGCATCTTTCATAGATTCATAGATTCTAGGACTGGAAGGGACCTCAAGAGGTCATCGAGTCCAGTCCCCTGCCCTTATGGCAGGACCAAATACTGTCTAGACCATCCCTGATAGACATTTATCTAACCTACTCTTAAATATCTCCAGAGATGGAGATTCCACAACCTCCTTAGGCAATTTATTCCAGTGTTTAACCACCCTGACAGTTAGGAACTTTTTCCTAATGTCCAACCTAAACCTCCCTTGCTGCAGTTTAAGCCCATTGTTTCTTGTTCTATCCTTAGAGACTAAGGTGAACAAGTTTTCTCCCTCCTCCTTATGACACCCTTTTAGATACCTGAAAACTGCTATCATGTCCCCGCTCAGTCTTCTCTTTTCCAAACTAAACAAACCCAATTCTTTCAGCCTTCCTTCATAGGTCATGTTCTCAAGACCTTTAATCATTCTTGTTGCTCTTCTCTGGACCCTCTCCAATTTCTCCACATCTTTCTTGAAATGCGGTGCCCAGAACTGGAAACAATACTCCAGTTGAGACCTAACCAGTGCAGAGTAGCACGGAAGAATGACTTCTCGTGTCTTGCTCACAACACACCTGTTAATACATCCCAGAATCAAGTTTGCTTTTTTTGCAACAGCATCACACTGTTGACTCATATCTAGCTTGTGGTCCACTATAACCCCTAGATCCCTTTCTGCTGTACTCCTTCCTAGACAGTCTCTTCCCATTCTGTATGTGTGAAACTGATTTTTCCTTCCTAAGTGGATCACTTTGCATTTGTCTTTGTTAAACTTCATCCAATTTACCTCAGACCATTTCGCCAATTTGTCCAGATCATTTTGAATTATGACCCTGTCCTCCAAAGCAATGGCAATCCCTCCCAGTTTGGTATCATCTGCAAACTTAATAAGCGTACTTTCTATGCCAATATCTAAGTCGTTAATGAAGATATTGAACAGAGCCGGTCCCAAAACAGACCCCTGCGGAACCCCACTTGTTATGCCTTTCCAGCAGGATTGGGAACCATTAATAACAACTCTCTGAGTACGGTTATCCAGCCAGTTATGCACCCACCTTATAGTAGCCCCATCTAAGTTGTATTTGCCTAGTTTATTGATAAGAATATCATGCGAGACCGTATCAAATGCCTTACTAAAGTCTAGGTATGCCACATCCACAGCTTCTCCCTTATCCACAAGACTCGTTATCCTATCAAAGAAAGCTATCAGATTGGTTTGACACGATTTGTTCTTTACAAATCCATGCTGGCTATTCCCTATCACCTTACCACCTTCCAAGGGTTTGCAGATGATTTCCTTAATTACTTGCTCCATTATCTTCCCCGGCACAAAAGTTAAACTACCTGGTCTGTAGTTTCCTGGGTTGTTTTTATTTCCCTTTTTATAGATGGGCACTATATTTGCCCTTTTCCAGTCTTCTGGAATCTCTCCCATCTCTCATGATTTTCCAAAGATAATAGCTAGAGGCTCAGATACCTCCTCTATTAGCTCCTTGAGTATTCTAGGATGCATTTCAATAGGCCCTGGTGACTTGCAGGCATCTAATTTTTCTAAGTGATTTTTAACTTGTTAAACCTATCCCCTTCCCATTAGCATTCACTATGTTAGGCATTTCTTCAGACTTTTTGGTGAAGACTGAAACAAAGAAGTCATTAAGCATCTCTGCCATTTCCAAGTTTCCTGTTACTGTTTCTCCCTCTTCACTGAGCAGTGGGCCTACCCTGTCTTTGGTCTTCCTCTTGCTTCTAATGTATTGATAAAATCTTCAGGAACTCTGGTCTGTCTGAACAGCTGCAGCAAGGGGCTTACTTTCCAGACCAGAAAATAACCATTGGGGATGTTGAAATGCCTATAATTATCCTTGGGGACACAGCCTACCCCTTAATGCCATGGCTAATGAAGCCATACACAGGCACCCTGGACAGTAGTCAGGAGCTGTTCAACTACAGGTTTAGCAAGTGCAGAATGGTGGTAGAATGTGCATTTGGACGTTTAAAAGCGCGCTGGCACAATTTACTGATGCACTTAGACCTCAGCGAAACCAATATTCCCATTGTTATTACTGCTTGCTGTGTGCTCCACAATATCTGTGAGAGTAAGGGGGAGACGTTTATGGCAGGGTGGGAGGTTGAGGCAAATTGCCTGGCTACTGATTATGTGCAGCCCGACACCAGGGCGGTTAGAAGAGCACAGCAGGGTGCGCTGCGCATCAGAGAAGCTTTGAAAACCAGTTTCATGAATTGCTAGGCTACAGTGTGAAAGTTCTGTTTGTTTCTCCTTGATGAAAACCCACCCCCTTGGTTGACTCTACTTCCCTGTAAGCCAACCAAGAC
This sequence comes from Chrysemys picta bellii, assembly GCF_011386835.1. Lineage (NCBI taxonomy): Eukaryota > Metazoa > Chordata > Testudines > Emydidae > Chrysemys > Chrysemys picta. Next base: position 44,705,040 of record NC_088800.1, read on the forward strand.
CTCCCCTCTTCGATCACCACTTGCAGAGGCAATAAAGTCATTGTTGTTTCAAATTCATGCATTCTTTATTAATTCGTCACACAAATAGGGGGATAACTGCCAAGGTAGCCCAGGAGGGGTGGGGAAGGAGGGAAGCACCGGGTGGGGTGGTGGGGGAGGAGAGAAAGACAAGGCCACACTGCACTTCAAAACTTATTGAATGCCAGCCTTCTGTTGCTTGGGCAATCCTCTGGGGTGGAGTGGTTGGGTGCCCGGAGCCCCCCTTGGGCGTCTGGGTGAGGAGGCTATGGAACTTGAGGAGAAGGGCGGTTGCTTACACAGGGGCTGCAGCGGTGGTCTGTGCTCCTGGTGCCTTTCCTGCCGCTCAACCATACGCATATTAGTTTGATCCTCCAGTAGCCTCAGCATTGCATCCTGCCTCCTCTCATCACACTGCCGCCACCTATCATCTTGCTCCAGCCATCTATCCTCTCGCGCATCCCTCCTGTCCTCGCGTTCATTGTGTGCTTTCCTGGACTCTGACATTGTCTGCCTCCACGCATTTTGCTGAGCTCTTTCAGTGCGGGAGGACTGCATGAGCTCAGAGAACATTTCATCACGAGTGCGTGTTTTTTGCCGCCTTATCTGTGCTAGCCTCTGGGACGGAGATGATAGAGAGAGCATTGAAACATTTGCAGCTGCAGGAGGAAATAAAAGGGAGAGGAGTATTTAAAAAGACACATTTTTTAGAGAACAATGGGTAGACTCTTTCGCGGTGAACCAAGCCGTTAACATTACATAGCACATGTGCTTTTGGTACAAGGTCACATTTTGCCTCTGAATGTCCCCTTAATAAAATTCCCCTATTTCAACCAGGTGACCATGAATATCACTCTCTGAATGCATTCCAGTAGCTGTAGTGGCCGCGAATGCATCCCAAGTCTTCAGGGCAAGTTAATCATTAAACACGCTTGCTTTTAAACCATGTATTATATTTATAAAGGTACACTCACCAGAGGGGCCTCCTCTGCCTTCAAGGTCCGGGAGCCCACCTTGGGAGATGGTTGGGAGGGTATTGTCTCCAGGGTGATAAAAAGTTCCTGGCTGTCAGGGAGAACAGTTTCTCCGCTTGCCTACTGTGTGCTATCTTCAACCTCCTCCTTCTCCTCTTCTTCCTCGTCCCCCAAATCCTCATCCCTGTTGCGTGCGGCTCCCCCCTTGCAGGGGTCCATGAACAGGGGTGGGGTAGTGGTGGGGCACCCCCTAGAATTGCATGCAGCTCATCATAGAAGCGGCGATGTCAGGGGGTCTAACCCGGAGCGGCCGTTTGCCTCTTTGTTTTTTTGGTAGGCTTGCCTGAGCTCCTTAAGTTTCACATGGCACTGCTGCGGGTCCCTGTTATAGCCTCTGTCCTTCATGCCCTTGGAGATTTTTTCAAATATTTTGGCATTTCATCATTTGGAACGAGTTCTGATAGCATGGATTCATCACCCCATACAGCGATCAGATCCAGTACCTCCCGTTCGGTCCATGCTGGAGCTCTTTTGCGATTCTGGGACTCCATGGTCACCTCAACTGATGAGCTCTGCATGGTCACCTGTGCTGATCAGCTTGCGATACTGGCCAAACAGGAAATGAAATTCAAAAGTTTGCGGGGCTTTTCCTGTCTACCTGGCCAGTGCATCTGAGTTGAGAGTGCTGTCCAGAGCGGTCACAATGGAGCACTCTGGGATAGCTCCCGGAGGCCAATACCATCTAATTGCATCCACACTACCCCAAATTCGACCCGGCGATGTCGATTTCAACGCTAATCCCCTCGTCGGGATAGTGTAGACCAGGGCTGAGATTTCTTGAAACTCTGGCCATGTGTGTCACAAAAGGAGTTGCCAGTTCTGAAACCCCAGCCCTGCCTGTGGGTGCTGAGCCCTTGGAAATCTGGCCCTAAATGTCTGATTTTTCTGTCTGTGAAATGAGGATGACAATACTACCCAGCAGTGAGCTTGAACAGATGTGTCTGGGAAGTTGAGTGGTTCTGCCTGGTTATCTGAACAATGAATTTGTTGTCCTTTCATTCAAACAGGAGTGAACTTGTGTACAGGTTATGAAACAAAATTTTTGAAATGCTGTCTTTTCTCGCCCTAATGGAACCGCCCATTGTCACCTAAAACACTAAAGGCACTCAAGAAAAGTCTGGCACACTTAGATGAGGCATTGGGGAAAACACCTGAGAGCCTGAATCCTATGTATATTACAGCTTCCACCATTGCTACCACCACGGCAGAGGAATTATGGGTCTCATTTTTGCTAGTGTCGATACAGTCTAAGTGGCTGGACGCACGCTCCCCATGAGGGCTGAATTGTGCCAGAGCTCCTGAGATGTCAGGCCCCTGAAGCCAAACACAAAGGGTGTAAAGAGGAGGAAAGTCACTCCCAGGCTAGATTAAGCCCCAGCCCAGCTCTGTGGCTCCCAGGAATCAGTCAGGCAAAGGAAATGTTCTGGTAACACGTAGGGTGACCAGACAGCAAATGTGAAAAATCGGGACGGGGTGAGGGGTGGGGTAATAGGAGCCTATATAAGAAAAAGACTCCCAAAATGGGACTGTCCCTATAAAATCAGGACATCTGGTCACCCTAGTAACACTTCTCACTCCAGAGCAGTCTGAAGTGGACCATTTAGCAATAATCTGGCTTATGTATGGCTAATTCTTCCATAAGTCCTACATCAACTGAGGGTGGCAGCACGGTCTAGGAGACTGAGCCCAGCACAGGAATTTCAGGAGTTACTACTAACTCACTGGGTAACTTTTGGGCAAATTTCTTCTCCACTCTGCCTCAGTTTCCCACTCTGGAAAAGGGGGAAGAGTAACTGACCCACTCCATGGGCTGTTGTGAGGATCTATTTGTGTCTGTAAAGCATTTTGACACAATGTCATCCTGGCATTGCTGCTTCTGGCTGCTGTAGCCAACTCTTCTGCATCATTCTCCAGACTCTTCCTAAGAAATGCAAGTGTTCAAGTCACTCCTTGTACGTTTTCCCTCAGAGACTGAAGCCAAAGGATATTTCAGGCTGGGCTGTCTAATTACATCACCACCTGGCAAAGAGGTACAGCGAGATGTGAGAAGAACACACAACTTCGCTGTATGGAGTCTTGTTGAGAGAGCTATAAATTTTGAATTAGGATATAAAAACTGCCTGAGCTGAACAGACCAATATTCCATCTAGCCGGTATCCTGTCTCCAACAGCGGCCCATGCCGGATGCCTCAGAGGAAGGCATAAAACACCCATAATGCACCTAATTGTGCAATACTATCCTATGGGGGGAGATTTTGAGCTGACCCCAGCTGGTGAGCAGTTCTTGCCCTGAAGCAGAAGAATCAATAGCCGTTATGATATTCATCTTAGCTAGTGTCACTGTGGATGCTGTTATTACTCACATAAATGTCCAATCCTGTTGAGAAACTTACTAATGCTATTTGTTCTATTGCTCTTTCGATAGCCTGTTGTGGAGCTGGTATTCTCATACTCAGGGACATGTGCGCAGGCCAGATCCTAGGTAAACTGCTGCTGTTTGCTGTCGGACCCAGAAAGGGGTTTAATCCCCACTCTCCTTCCTCCTATTGATTAGTGATTAACCTCCCACAGGTTCCCTCTATAAAGAGGCCAGGATGTGAAGGAGGGGGATTGGTGGGCCTTGCTGGGTGAACTGATTTTCTGCTGGGGCAAGATGTGGCACACAAGGGGTTAAGTTCCTTTGACTCTTTGTTATATCCAGAGCCTTACAACACTCCTTAAAGAGATGGACACAGGCGATCTGATTCATTGTTGGCAGGCTGTGATCCCCTCACTCCCTACACCTGCTTGGGGTCATGGCTTATGTTTAGAAAGCATTTCCACTGTCTGGCAACACCCTGGTCTTGTTACCCCTTTGCTTGACAGGTGTTCCAGCCAAACCCTGCTGTCTGCTGGGCTGCAGGGGAGAGACACGTCAGCCCTTCAGCCAGCATCAGCAATCTGACAGCAAAGGCCTCTTGTGACACTTCCTGCCCATGAGCTGAGCTGCCCATGCCAGGGCTGGACTCAGTCATGCAGTAGGCACGGGTGTGGTGGAAACTCCGAGGGACTTCTGCAAAGGGAACAGGTTTGATTCTACAGTCGTGTGAGGGAAAGTGTCCTGCTCAAAGAGCCCTGTCAGCATCCCTCACAGAGGAGGCTGCTCTCATTTATCCTCCCCCCCACTCCCTTCTGTTCCTCTGCGCACACAGGCCTGAAAGGATTCAGTGAGGGCAGTGGATGGAAATTAGAGCTAAAAGTGGCTCATCAGGGGACCAGTCGGTGAAGGTCTGCACTGCCAAGTGGGCGACCTGGATTCTGCTCTCTGTGTGGGTCTCTTGCTCTCCATCGGGGAGTGCTGGGGGCAGGGAACTCAGCCCCTGGGTGAAGATGGTGGGTGCCTCAGAGTCCACCACCAGCAGGGAGCACTCAGGCCAATGTCGTGGTAAGGTGACGAACTTCAACGATAGCCTCATCTGTTCCTCAGGAGTCCTGAGCTGGGAGCAGCCTGGAGCATGGGAGAGGGTAGAGAAAAGGGGAAGATACAGGAAACAGAACCCAGGAACAGTGGAGTTGTGCTTGCCTACTAGCAAAAACAGCAGAGCAGAATTGAGGGAGGAGAGCATGTCTCAGCAGGGGTACCAGGCAGGGAGCTGACTGAGTCCACACTAATTAGACCATTAAATCTGGCAAAGACACAGGCACTCGCGCAGCATGGCTCAGAGAAATGAGCATCCACTGGTAATTCCCCAATAATAAATGTCTCCAGGAATTGTTCTGTTCAGCCAGTACTGGCTATTGTTGGTTATGTTCCTGGCCAGATTCTCCTCTCACCTCCAGGCAAACCTCACTAATGGTCGCGGAGATGCACAGGTGTAACTGGCTCTGTAACTCAATTCACATGCCTCACATTCCTACCACGTGTTCCCTTTGTTTCTTTCTCCTATTAAGGGCTTCATGCCTTCTCTTGTACAGCGCTTCCACACACACTTTCATGTACCATGGAATAGCTGCCCCCTTCCCAGGCACCAAGTAACCGTCTCTCCTCCTTAAATCCCATGTTTCCCATGAAGAATTCCAATATTGCATGCAGCAGGCCTCAGAAAATCATGAGATTTGCTTTAAAATGATGAGAGTTTTAAAGATAATATTTTTAGATTCTTTTTATTTTCCTTCTAGTTTGAGATCTAGGGGATGTTACCTTCTCAGACTTTTCCCTGCAACCATGAGAGCTAGCAACAAACTTTTTTATTAACACAAGTTGAGAGTCTCACCTGACCACATGACTCCAGGAGCTGGGGCTTTAATAAGAACACCAAGTATCACAAGATTCACAATAAAATCTCAAGAACTGGCAATATTGGAATTCCAGGGGAGATCTGCCTGGGGGTGGCATCATTACAGATTCTTAGCATGAACTGTTACATTTGTCTGTTAGGGTTTGGTTGTTGCTCAAGTTGCAAAATTTGCATCCAGGTTTTGAATACCCCAAACTGCTGGGGTGTTCAGAGCTCAGGTTAGTTTCAGGCTGCTATAAAGCTAGGGGCCTGGTCAGATGACAGATTCAGATCCAGATCTCTGGGTTCCGAGTGCAAAGATCCACACAGTCCAGTGGTGTTTCAATGCAGGCAGGTACTCTGGAGCGATCTCTAATTGGCAACTCTCCAGGGCAGAGGCTGTATCTGTCTGCATGTCTGTACAAGCACTAAATAGGCTACCCCTGGGGGGCATTCTGCACCAAAAAAATAAAAATTCAGCGCACAATATTTTAAAATTCCACAAAATTCTGCAAATTTTATTTGTCAAAATAACAGTACATAACCACATCAGTTTCAAATATTTTGGTAATTTATTTCAAAATACCTGTCAGCAAGTATGTCTGTAACAATACAGACACACACAAAAATTCCCCCAGGAGTCGAGAGTTAAAGAAACCCTTATAACAACGCAGTTCCTGTTTCTCTGCCCCCTTCCCTCTCAGAGCCCAGCCAGGGGGCCAGATACCCATAACCCCCCCGCCCCCCGGAGCCCAGATGCAGTGCCCCCCAAACCCTGTCCTCCTCCAGAGCCCTGTCGTGGGGCCCCCATGGCCAAGAAACCTGCACCCCCTGCCCCCAGAGTCCAGCTGCAGGCCCCCCTTGCCCAGATACCAGCACCCCCCACCCCAAAAGCCCAGACACTCCCTCCTCTCCCTCCCAGAGTCCAGAGATCCAGGGGGAGAAACAGCCTGATGCTTGATCCTGGGCTTGTGTGGAGTTTCCTGCATGCCGCTGTCTCCTTCCCTCAGGGCATGTGGGGAACTGCAACTACCGGGAACCCTCTAGCTCCCTCACTTCCCGCCCCAGCAGTGTCTTCTATTTGTGAGCTCAGTCCAGCAGCCCCTAGTGGCGGCCAGCTGCACTGAAGCCCATTTCTGTGGGGGAAAGGAAATTCTGTGTGCACAGCATTAATTTCTGCAAAATTCTGCATTGCGCAGCGGCACAGAATTCCCCCAGGAGTAATAGGCTTATGGCATGTCTACAATGCATTTTAAAGCCTGCAGTAGCAAGTCTCAGAGCCCAGATCTACAGACTTGAGCTTACAGGACTTGAGCTGCGGTGTTAAAAACAGCTGTGTAGGCATTTGGGCTCAGGCTCTGAACCCAGGGAATGAGAGGTAGGCTTCAGAACCCAAGCCACAACATCTGCATAGCTGTTCTTGGTGCTGTAGCGTGAGCCCAAGTTTATAGATATGGGTTCTTGGACTCATTGTTGTGGGGTTTAAAAATGCATTAGAGACATATCATAGAATATCAGAGACCTTGGGAGGTTATCTAGTCCAATCCCCTGCTCAAAGCAGGACCAATCCCCAGACAGATTTTTGCCCCAGATCCCTAATGGCCCCTTTAAGGATTGAACTCACAATGCTGGGTTTAGCAAGGCAATGCTCAAACCACTAAGCTATCCCTCCCCCCCTCAATGGGTGAGTGGATGGGTCACCCTTGCTCTGGGCCCTTTATGCTGGGCAAAGGGCCTGGAGTGCCATAAAGGGGCTTTAAGAGCCCTGGATCTGGCTCAGGGAGAACGCATGTAGCCCCCCCAGAGATTCTGACCTACCCTGCTGTAATGTAGACAGCCTCCTGGTTGACTGGATTACATGGGAATCACTTTGGATTTGGGAGCAGCCTAGAAGTGGGATGGTGCAAGTGTGGCTTAACATAACCTTAGTCTCCGCTTCCCAGTGGGTGCAGCATAGACCCTCACCCAGTAACTCCATAAACAAAGCATCAGAACACCACTGGAACTGAATTGCAGCAGCCAAGGAAAGTGACTTTTTCCCCTAAGAACAAGTATTCTTGTCTTTAGTGTTGCTAGTTTAAAAGTATGCATTGCAATCCTTGGCTGAAGCCGTCATACCTGGGAATACTGCAGCCTTCCTGAATTCTAATGAATGAGACTGGTTTCTGAGAACAGCTACCATGTTTGCATGACCAGTTAGTCCTTTGTGAATGGCATTTACAATCATTCTTCAATGAAGAGCAATTTCTTTTTGCATTTCTTTTGGAGCTAACATTTTGTCAGTCAGGTACTGCTTTAATTAGTGTGGCTTTCTCACTGAGGTACGTGCTCCCACTGGCAGCAATCGGCACGTCTTACAAATTGGAAAAATTAATGAATCAAAGGGCCACCACCATCTTGAAAAATCATATTTCTGCCTGAAAAGCATGGTACCATTGCATCAAACTCCTAATGTGACTAATACTGAAAGAATTAATATATATTTTCCGTTTGTTTCCTCTTGGTCGTTGGACAGCATTTTGGAAATAGTCTGTTTCACTGTTTCCCTGTATAATTGGCTAGGCCGCAATCCTACAACCATTAATACAAGTGAGTAGTCACGTTGCATAGATACCCAAGAGTGCATAGGCATTTGTGGGATCCAAGCCTTTGAGAGTCAGATTTTTCCCTTGCTAAAAGAAACCTTGTAAAGAATCAACAGGGGAATAGAAAAACCCTTACATTTTTGTAAAGCATTTTTATTTAAAATTTTGCTGCCAGGTGTGGACTTAAAAAAAAATTAGTCAATTTAAAAAAAAATCAAGTTTATAGTGTCCCTTTTTTAGCCATATTAGAAAATATTGATCCTGCACTTTTTACTTGGGCAAAATTCTCCCTGAGATCTGGAACGTGAGGCTGGTAGAATGGCCAGGGGGTGGGGAGGCACTAAAAGATTTCCATGTTTTGGGGACCAGCTGGAACATCATGGTTTGGGGTGTGTCTGGATGCTAGCCATGACCTAAGGGTGGCATGATTTCCTTATTGGGAGGGGCGGGGAAGCAGGGGGAAGATTGAGGGTTGTAGGAGGGGTTGTTTATTTGCCAGTATGAATGACAGCTCTTTCCAGAGTGAGTCGCTTCCTTCACATTCAGCTTCAGGTGTGATTTAAATCTAAATAAATTGGACCTATTTAATTTGGTTTCTGAAAATATCAGAAACTCACCACCGCCACCACTTATGATGTGGTGTAATTAGGGATTCAACTTTAACAAATTGGCCATGTTGCATCATTGTCATGGTTACAAAGTTGGATGCACCTCCAACCCCTCTCTGAATGCACCCCCATAGGAGACAGGCCTGGTGTGGTTAGCTCTTCTGGGGTGGAATTAGGTGACTCTCTGTGACACATAGTGCTGGTTGTAACATCATGGTCACTTAGGTAATTTTGTAACAGAGAAGATTACAGGCTCAGCTGGACTCAACCTGTTATGTGAGGATTCTTGACACTTGTGGGCAATGACTGGGCTAATGAGGTAATTAGTTCAATAACAAAGCTATATGATTGGCAGGAACAGGAAGTAAGGGAGAGTGAGCTGGATGTGGTAGAGAAAGCTGGGTGGAAGGTTCTTCCTGACAGGTCTGTGCTATGTTCTGCAGTGCTTGGAATCTGATTAAAAGTATACCTGCGGAAAGGAAATGCACTCTGTAGGTCATGAAGAAGAGACTATGTAAATGGGCTAGGCAGTTTATCACACTGGGTAGCTTAGGGAGCACCCAGTGACACTTCCGCTCCTAGACTGGGTCCTGGGTTGCAGCATCCTGTGGGTCAACCTAGCTGGTGTGACTGGGTTTAGTGTTTGCTGGCCTTCCCTTTGGGAGTCGGTGACCAATGGTGAATAGAGTTGGGATGCTGGCCAGGGCTGGTGCAAGGATATTTTGCGCCCTAGGCAAAACTTCCACCTTGCGCCTTCCCACCCCCCCTCCTCCCCAGAACATCGCTTATTATAAACTTTCAAAAATGAATACAGTGGAGTCACACCTTACGCGGGGGTTAGGTTCTAAGGTCAGTGCGTAAGAGGAAAATCGCTTATAGGGAAAATTACCATAAAGTACAGTAGACACAGTATACTGTGTATGCACTAGAACAGCTGTCCTCAACCTACGGCACGTGTGCCAAAGGTGGCACAAGAGCCAATTTTTTTTAATGGCAGGCTGCGGGTCCCGGCCACCGCTGAGCCCGCTGCCGGCCTGGGGTTCCGTTCACTCAGCCGGTAGCGGGCTGAGTGGGGCTGGCAGTGGGCTGAGCGGGCTGGCGGCCGGGACCCTAGACCAGGAGCAGGCTGAACTGCTCAGTCTGGGGTTCCGTCCGCCGGCTCCTGTCAGCCAGGGTCCCAGCCGCCAGCCTCGCTCAGCCCGTGAACAGAACCACAGGCCGACGGACGGAAGACTGGGTGAACGGAACCCCAGACAGTTCACTCAGGCCAGCAGGAGGCTGAGCGGAGCGACCGGCTGGGACCCTGTCTGGCAGTGGGCTGAGTGGGCTGAGCAGGGCCGGTGGCTGGGACCCGCAGCCTGCCATTAAAAAAAAATTGGCTTGCGTGCCACCTTTGGCATGCATGCCGTAGGTTGAGGACCCCTGTTCTAGTGTATACTGTGTGTACTGTACTTTATGGTAATTTTCACTATATGTGATTTTCCTCTTACGCTCTGACCTTAGAACTTAACCCCCGCGTAAGATGTGACTCCACTGTAGTGTAAAAAAAAATTTTTGGGCACCGCTTTTTGGTGCCCCCAAATCTTGGCACCGTAGGCGGCCGCCTAGTTCACCTAGTGGTTACACATGCTGGCAGACCAGGTGTTAGCTGGTCTCACCTGAGCACTGACAAATATGTAGCTGGAATCAGTCTGGCTCAGCTGTGTGCTATAATAATAAATGGAGATATCCTATCTCCTAGAACTAGAAGTGACCCTGAAAGGTCATCAAGTCCAGCCCCATGCCTTCACTAGTAGGACCAAGTACTGATTTTTGCCCTAGATCCCTAAGTAGCCCCCTCAAGGATTAAACTCACAATGCTGGGTTTAGCAGGCCAATGCTCAAACCACTGAGCTATCCCTCTCCCCTAGTGTTGTTAAAATAGGGATTGGAATTATAAGAATGTATTTAGACTTTATTGAATGCTTGTGAGTTGCTGCAGCATTAATCTCATAACATCTGTATCCATATTGTAAGGTAACATTTGAACTCTTGTATTGTCAGCCTCTGTATAAATTGTGACTATGTAAATCACAAGCCAGGAAGGAGAAGGGGTCTTGTAACACTGCCCGAAGTAACTTGAGTGTGAATACCACCCTCAGGGAACATAATACTGTATTCATAATACAGTTAGGAGCCAGGGCACAAACCCCAAATTGGTTGTGAGTTCTCTACTTAGATTTCACCAACCAATTATCAGTATGCTTGGTTAAAAGGCTAATCTGTATGTTAGCAACAGAATGCTTAACACTTCTTTAACTATGCCATGGAGGTTGGCTGTAACTAGAGCCACAAGCCAACATAAATTGCTTCTGTCAATGTTTTATTGGACTACATCAAAGTAAAATCGATGAAGATTTAACAAAAATAAACCAACTGATTTGCTAGACCAGACTAAGTCATAAACAGATTAGTGCGCTGTGGAGGGCTGGCTACCGCATGCATATGTGAGCAGGTCTGTCTTCTGGGGTGATTTCCCTTCCATCAGGCTGATGGAGGTGAAGGAATTAATAAAGAGACAGTCAGTGCTTAGCCATAAGGGGATCTGGGTTCATAATGTCTCTAATTTTGCTATTGCCCTTAATGTCATAAGGTATCAATGATCTACCTACAGTTAACATAGAGGCAAGCTAGCATACGATTATTGTGTTAGAGGTTTGCTGGAACTTCATTAATTGACAATAAATTCAGACAAATTAATTTCTAAAATGTAGCTTATTTTCAGTGGCTTTTTTGGGCATGCTTTACAGGCTCATGTGTGAAAGCGATTTCCTTCACCATCTTGTAACAAAAAGGCTGAGCTGGCTATGTACATTTTGCAAGAAAAATAGCTGCTCCCTGGAAGAGAAATTACACAGTGAGGTTTAGGCCCAAAATGAATTCAAATATCTGCAATATAAATCTTGGGGAAAAAACAGGGTTTGTAATGGAAATCTTCCCTCATCTTAAATTACAGTGATGCACATGTGAACATGAAATTCATCCTGCAGTATCCAGGCAGCTCCCTGCGCTGGCCACGTGTCCCCACAAATAAAGAGAATAGCACAGAATACCTGCAAAATGACCTTTCTTCTAACAGCTCCAATGCTTTTGTGCTGTAAGAGGCAGGATAAGATACATGAAGTGACAGATTGCTACTGACAGTGTAAGGCTATTTCAGCTGCGTTTCTCTACAGACACAACGATCTATCCAGGGGTTTGTTAGGAGAACAACAGTACCTGCCAATAACCAGGTGGTTTAAACCCTAGAGATAGGCTGATCATAATATATTTGCTATTTTGGTGGAATTACTATCTATAAAATCAATAGATATACGTGTGTATAAATGTGTAGGTTATGTATTTATGTGTATGTACATCACAGGCAGGGTTGAAAGCACTGCCTTTATTAAAAAGAAGAACAGGAGGACTTGTGGCACCTTAGAGACTAACAAATTTATTAGAGCATAAGCTTTCGTGGACTACAGCCCACTTCTTCGGATGCATATAAATTTGTTAGTCTCTAAGGTGCCACAAGTCCTCCTGTTCTTCTTTTTGCGGATACAGACTAACACGGCTGCTACTCTGAAACCTGCCTTTATTAAGGATGTCCAACAATTCCCATTTTAAGACCTTTGGCCAGTTGCTTAATTTTGCCAAATTTTAACTGGTTGGGCTGAATTTTCCCATGCTAGGTGTCTGCCTCAGGTTGAAAATTTCCAGAAAGTTTCTGTGGAAATGGCTCAGATGTTTCTGAGGATAAGGCTAGGGGCAAACACATTGTTTTGCCATTTAAAAAAAATTGGTAACTTTTTCTTTGCAAAGCTGTGGTGCCCCCAGGCTGTGGAATAGGGATTTGAAATTTGGCACAGCGGTGGCCTTTATGTGAGGGTTGTGCATTGGCTATTCCTGTGCAAATTTTGCTAACTTATAAGTCTGGAAAAATTTCAGTTCATACATGCTCAGTGGAGATGTCTTAGAGTTGAATAGCTAAGATTGCCAATGATTCAGCCCTTGCTGAACATGCTCCATCCCTTCATAGCTCCGAAATGTGATGGGACAACACATATGCAATTGAGCATGCTCCATCTCCATGCTGCTGCTCTGGGCTGGGGTGCAATCAGGCACCGGAGCTGAGAGCAGGGGGCCTCTCCTTCCTGTGCTCTCATAGACCCACCCTTCTGGACCCAGGCAGTGTGGTGGAAGAAGGCACCTGACTCAAATGCAAAGGGGCAAGAGCTGGATAGGGGAAGGAATAGATCAGGTCAAGGAGCCTGATGAGACAGGGACAAAGAGAGAAGAGAAAATGGGTCTAGGAGCTAGGGGGTTGGGGTGAGAAACTGATTCTTGTTGGGCAAGGAGACTGGGAGCCAGGGGAAGACTGGGACTGGGAAACAGTAGGTGGGGGAAATGGGGTGGAGGTAACAGATTTTACAAGTAGCTGAGTTATGTGGGAAAGACTGGGACTGGAGTAAGGAACTGGAGTGGGTGGAAGAATGAGATTAGATGAGGACCCTGGAGAGGGAGCCTGGGACTTGGGAGCTGCTGATGAACCATGTGGGTGTCAATATAATGCCACATGATGGAATTTCTGATTTTTTTTTCAGTTTTCTTTTTTTAAAAACCTAGGCAATTGCACGTGTGTGTGTGCACATGCACCCCCCCCCCACCTATGTTAAAAGAACATTCAGGTGGCAAAGTCAAGCACTCAAAAATTAGAAAATGACACAATTAAGGATGAAGGGGGTGGGGGGAAACTGACTGGTTGAAGAGAAAATGTAGCTATATTAGTTGCTGTTGCAAATGATGTAATCAGCTAATTTGGATATTTGAAAATAATTGCCATTATAACCATAGATTTGTTGTTTTTAATGCTGAAGAAGGTTGGCATGGACAGCCATGGTGAATGGAGCCCTCTGTTTATCTAGGCAGCAGCAGGACAAGGTTCTCACACACATTACCCTGCCAGCTTGCCTCAACCCCGAGATGGGGTGGGGACACTTCCTCGGGGGTAGCAAGCATAGTTTGGTCTCCATGGCCCATGCAATTCTTGGCCTCTCTGCTGAGTCGTCCAATGGGTGCAAAAAGTGGTGTTGAGTTTATGATGGGAGAGCTAGAAATGAGACCCACCAAACTCATCTCACATAGGGGCCTCTAAAAATCCATTAGATGGGAAATACTTTCAATCTCTACTGAGCTGAGCTATATTCAAATTGGCAACCTACCAGTGAAAGGCTCCGTAATCTATTAGCATTGCCCTGAGACATCCAGTCCCCCAGTAAGTGCTAACTTAACAGGAAGGCTTACATAAATAAAGTATGAATGAGGATGAAGAGATAGACACTGAATGTACAATAGATAGATCATGCCTATACATTTTATATGTAGTATTAAAGGAGAATTAAAATGGCAAAAGTTAGAAAATCCAAATTAAGCTGAATGAGGCAACCTTAACTCTGCCCTCTTGCATAGGTGCAACTACAAAAAAGTGGGGGGGATGGGATGAGTGGAGTAATTTCTTTAACCCCAAAGTTGCAGGGACAAGGTGCAGGCTTCACAGATGTGCTTGTTTCCTCCCTCTGCCCCCCCATACCATAAGTGTGCATGTGCCGATGTCTGTGCACACGTGCAGGGCTCTGTGTCCCTCTGTCTTCTCTCTCTCCTGCCTCCCACCAGGAGGAAGTCCATCTGTATCTGGGTTTCCTCCTCCCCCTGCATGCAGCGCTGCCTGTGGTCACTTTGGTTCCTGTGATGTCAGTTGGATCGCGCCTAGGGTAAATTACAAACATTTATAGCCTAGTACAAAAACAGTGTGGAGTGTCCAGACCAGCTTGAACAAACATGTTCACTGCCTTGAGTTAGCTGGCAATCAATTAACTTGAGGTAAAAGTGTAGACACAGCCTTAGTTAGCATAAGTAAAATTTTACATTTGGAGTAAAATTTTCAAGAAGTGTCACTTTGAAGCCTCCATAATTGAAACGGTTTGGGCAATTACCATCAAACTTCCAAAATCAAAACATTTCTAATGTGCACTGAACGTAAATCACAGCCATACTTTTCCTGTGTAACATTGTAAGGGGCAAAGATTATGGGGGTTATAATAGAGCCTGGGTTACATCCTAACACTGGTGCTGTTGCTGAGCAGTTTATAGCTAGTGATGTTTTTTTTAATGGTCTGTAACTCACAAACTGCTCAGCAATTTTCTCTAAACTTGAAAAAATAAATGTAAAAAATCCTTTGCCTTTAGAAAAAGCCTGGATATATTCAGACCAAATCAGCCCACTAAATTATGGGGCTAAGGGTGCTAAATATGTGGCTTATAATGGAATCTGGCAGCAACCTTTACTACAGAGAGACTATTGTTTCTCCATAATAATTCAGCTTCCTATAAGGAAACCAACACACACAAACCTCCCTCTGTTGACATTTGCTGCTGGAGAGATTTATTTCTGTAATAAGTTCTTTGCAGCAAGACTTAATAAAAAAACGAAGGGGAAAGTTTATTAATTATATCTTTTACAGCTAATGAAACATAATATTCAATTGAAATAATTTCAGGCATCTACTGTGATAGCACGATCCATTTTCAATAATAAATGGTTTGTGCTTTCCCCTGTTGGCCTGCTGGATCAATCTGTTATAATGACAAATCTGCCCCTTTCCCCATATTGTGGTTCAAAAGAAGATGAAACCTTCTCCTGCCCTGCCCATAAAGAAGAGGCTGGAGCCAAATTGTTAGCTTTTTAATACTCAAGAAGTCCCAAAGAAATCAGTGCTCTTTATTTAATGTTCTGGTGAAATTGGTGCTCATGAAATAGTGCACCAGTATCAGGGGGAGGTAGGTGTGCTGTTCACATACTGCTCTGCCTATGCACCACAGTCCTGGCCTAGGCCACCCCATACTGCCCCATCCCTGGCAACCCCAGCACCACTTCTCCAATGCACTTCTCCAGCACCTTCTGCTATTGCAGCCCTGGAGCCTCTTCTAAGCAAAGAATGTCAGCTTGTACTGAAATGCCATGCAGGAATGAGACTCATCAAACTCACTTCAGCTTGCTTTCAAACCCCCTTCACCAGAGGTGACAGGTCAGTGCATTAGATGCCCCTGTAATAACTCAGCTAGTCACTGAAGTAGCTCATGTTCAGTATCTGATGTAAATGGTGGATGTAAGCCATCTCTTACACTCTGACATTTGTTGCCCATGAGGGCCAGGAAGTTCCTCCTTTAATATTGCTCTGATACTTTGCTACACTGCTGCCTCCTTCCTGCCAGAGTGGGGGCCTGTACATCATATACTAGCCCTGCCACTTGAGCCAAAAACAGAACCTGTTTGCAGGGCCTATGTCACACACTTGAGTGATTCTGATTCTATCCGCATGGGGGCAGTTGCTTACAACCTGCTACACTGCCATAGTTTATTGCAAACAGTCCATTACACTTCACCTATGACTGAAGTGCAGCCACCTCTAGGGTAGAACATATTTTTAACGTCACACAACAAAGCTACAGAACAGTTTAGGACAGGAAGTGAGGAAGAAATCTGTATCAGAATTGTAACCATGCAGATATTTTATCACACAGAATTAACATATATCCCGACTAAATGCAAATACACATCCTATGTGACATTCACTCTCATTTTTACTTTATAAACTATCAGTACAGTTGGTGGTTTTTCCTCATGGGGTTCACTGCAAATAAACGGTGACAGGTGAAGTTATTAGCTCTAATGGCTATGGACACCTCAAGACAACAGTCCTTCATGCATAAGAGGTTGCTTGGAAATTCTAAAAGAGGTGTTTATACAATGGCATGCCACAGGGGTTGGTGTTCAGTCTGATTTTATGTAATAGCTTCATTAATGAGCCGGGCGAAGGAGTAAACAGCATATTAATGGCATTTACAGATGACACTATATTAGGAGGTGAAGACAGAAATAATGCAAAGGTAGGTTAGAAACAAATAATGCAATGGGAGGTTGGAAACAGAAGCAGGCCTGGAAATAAGGAGATCTGCGTCCTATCTGCTGCTGGCTTTCTGATTGGGTCAACACCAATCTTTATTCTGACAAAAAAAGGGTGGAGCCTAATGCTGAACATGACCATTGGGCATATTAAAACATGGTGTATTTTTTCAAGCTAGACGTGCTCTTTGTGGCCCCAAACATGCAAATGTGTAAGCACACAAGTAAGTTTGCTCAGGTGAGTAATCCCAATGGAGTGTCCTTGTTCTCCCCCGTCGGTGTGTCTGTAGCCATCTGTTGTCTCTTGTTTGACACGTAGATTGTAGCTCTTTGGGGAAGGAATGTCTTTTTGGTGTGTGTGTGTGTGAACAGCATATAGCACACTGAGGTCCTGGTCCATGTCTGAGACTCCTAAGGTCTATGGTAATATTGCTGCTGCTGCTGCTGCTACAATAACAATGAGCTGTGATAGTCGTGGTAGCCAATGCTGAGATGGCATGGAGGAGGGGACGATAGGGTGTTTGTCTTCCTCACCCCCTGCCCCTCCCACAAATTAGAATGCTTTCTAGAACCTCTTTTGTCCAAAGATCTCAAAGCAACTTTTCCCAGCATTACTCAGATGAGCCGACCAACCCTCCTCAGAGGGTTAGGTGGGGGAGGGCTGGGCTGTGTTCTGTTTTTGGATAGTATGTAGCTCATTGTACCTAGCACATACTTATTGCTATATGTATTTTTGGATCACCCCCATTTTAGAGGAGCAAGCAGAGGGCTAGTTAGTCCTGTGAGTATGCGCTCACTAGTGTGAGTGAGGGCTCCACGTGCAATCTTATCCTTAATGTTTGCCCAGCAGCAGTCAGCAGTAGAGGCAGGGATGGAAGCCAGGAGCCCTCACCCCCTGCTTCAAGCACTAGCAAATGCTTCCTCCTCCTCTCCACCGCGAAAACCCCTCTGCAGAACCACCCGCGCAAGAATGGCTTTGTCCTTTGGCAGTGGGATGGGCACCACCGTAGTGAATGGCCAGGCACATTTTTGGGGTTGTGTGTTGACTGAAAACTTGGCTGTGCTGGGCCGGGGAGAACAAAGGATTGTTGTTCAGCCACCAGGAATTGGCATCTCAGTGCCTGTCTGTGTACATAGATCTTTAGATTTAGGCTGGGCTGTGTGGAATGGCCGTGGGGCAGCAGCCTGTTTGTATTAGCAGCCATGGCTCTCCCCTGTGATAAATGCATCCCTTGTTACGAGTCCATGCTGACTCTACCCTGGCTTCTCAGGCCCTGTGTAGTGACCTACTTGTCCAGTTAGCCTCTGGGCTCTTGCTATTGCTGATGTTGGTGTCACTAGGCATAGTTACCAGGTAACTCGGGAGAGTGGAAGGCCAAAAGTGCCGATGAAGCTCTTCTGCTCTGGGCCTACCTGAACCACAAAACCCCATCTTGTGAACTCTCACCTACTTCTATGCTAACTGCTTACATCCTGAAGCAGAAATGTAAGGGTCAGCTTTTCTAGCAGGCAGCTGCTGTAAACAGGCCTTGCAAGGCCAAAAGATAAGCAGACGAATGGGAACTTTTCTAATTGTAACTGCTACAGAAGGGAGGGGTGGGAGGGGTAAGAAGGAGTAACAGGACAAAGGCTTGCACAGAAACGGCTTGGTTTATAAAAGGGAAAATTTGTTTGTATTTGTTGCACTTGATTTGAGACATGCTGGTCTCCTAGTGCCATTTCAGAGCTCTGAAATAAACTTGGCTTGCTTTCTCCCCTCAGTGTCTTTATTGGTGCCAAGCACACCGGGCAACGAACCCCTGTTTGCCATCTCGGGGCCCAGTTCTGGGCAGGCAACAGTTTTGGCGCCCAACGTGGGGCTCGAGGCTGAAATTTAGCCTTGCCCGGATCCCTCCTGGCGGCCGACGGATTACAGCGACGCCCGACGCCCAGCGCGCACCGGTGACTTCATCGGGGGCCTCAGCGGAGACGTGGTTTGCTCGACCCCAGAGGGCACAACGGTGCAACGCACTTAGACAGTGGAGAAGCAGCTGCGGGCGACGGTGAGGAACCGGTCCCGTGGATAGGGCGACGGTGCAGAACCGGACCCTTGGATAAGGTAGGAACAGTCCAGTGGGGACTTATCTGTTGTGACCTGGGGACGCCCAGTGTCTACCTGTTTTGACCTGGGGACGCCCAGTGTCTCCCTGTGACGTTATTGATATACTCTGGGACCATATAGATCATTGTTGCAACCAAGGTCCTGTAGTGGCACCCAGATCTTGTATAAAGGGGGTCAAATGGGGTGTCTAAGACAAGGTTGTGGTTTACTGGTTATAATTATGCTGTCTATATGTATGTATCAATTTTGTGGTTGAAGTTAGGAATATTGGCTCTATACTAACTGCATTTCAAACTTATGCTATGCTGCTGGGTGACATCCCAGACAACATGGTGTTAGCTCTGCCTAGCATGCTTGATGGCCCATTAAGGACCATCAGCTATACAATGGACCCATTGAGAGAAGGCAGATACGCCTTGTAACTCAGCAAAGTATGCAGGGACTGGCCCATGTGACTCCAGACTCCATTTTGCTGTAATTTTCCATGGTAAGAACAAAGGTGTTCTTACACCTGGAAAAGACTATATAAGGCTGATGCCTCATCTCCATCTTGTCTTCAATCCTGCCTCATATCTCTGGAGGAACTTTGCTACAAGCTGAAGCTTTGAACAAAGGACTGAGGACCCATCCCAGCGGGGGATGTATTCCAGAGACTTGATTTGAACCTGCAGTTTATTCCATTGCTGCTGCAAGCCTGAACCAAGAACTTTGCCATTACTGTATGTAATTGATTCCATTTAACCAATTCTAACTCTCATCTCTATCTTTTTCCTTTTATGAATAAACCTTTAGATTTTAGATTCTAAAGGATTGGCAACAGCATGATTTGTGGGTAAGATCTGATTTGTATATTGACCTGGGTCTGGGGCTTGGTCCTTTGGGATCAGGAGAACCTTTTTCTTTAACTGGGGTATTGGTTTTCATAACCATTTGTCTCCATAACGAGTGGCACTGGTGGTAATACTGGGAAACTGGAGTGTCTAAGGAGATTGCTTGTGAGACTTGCGGTTAGCCAGCGGGTGAGACCGAAGTTCTCCTAGTCTGGATGGTTTGGTTTGCCTTAGAGGTGGAAAAAACCCCAGCCTTGGGCTGTAACTGCCCTATTTGAGCAATTTGTCCTGAGTTGGCACTCTCAGTTGGGTTCCGCCAGAACTGCATTGTCACACTCCCTATGGGGCAGGGTACAGTGTACACCCCTAGAATGCATTCTGGGGAACTGGAAAGTGTCTGGATCTGACCAGTTGATTAAAAGTAAATTGAAAAGGTTCTGTACAGTTGATTGGCTTCAGTATCAGCTAGAGTGCCGAGAAAGGTGGCCACCGGAAGGATCACTCAATTACAACACAATCCTTCAGTTGCTTTTGTTTTGTCAGAGAACAGGTAAATGGAATGAACATCTCTATGCGTATACGTTTATGGTGTTAAGAGATAGGACTGATATTTTGCTCAAGTGCCATTTGACTCCGACAGGCTCGGTAGTAATGGCTGCTAAACCCCAGAACCCTCCCACTGTTGTAATGGCAGAATCGGTGTCCCCTTCTCCACCCCCACAGGCTCCAGAGAGTATCCCCTCGGTGGGATTGTATCCGTTGATTACTGAGAATGTGGTAGCCCGTCCAGGAACCCAGGATCGTGCAGCCCAGATTGTGTCAGTGTATTCTTATGTTGCTTTTAACCCTGTACATCTAGCTGCTTTCAGGCAGAGGCAGGGGAGTTCTCGACGAATCCAAGCAGGTTTATTTCAATCTTTGAAGGGTGTCTGGCTAGCCATAAGCCTGACTGGGATGATTGCAATATACTTATGAGAACCTTGTTGTCTGAAGTGGAGCGGAATCAGGTTATAGCCAAGGCTAGGGAGGAAGACAGAGAAGGCATTTCAAGTTTAAAAGGGAAAGCTATTGGATACCAGAGGTTGTACAGAGTGGAATCCTCAGAAGTGAGTGTGCTCGTCCTGGTTTGTTGTTTCAAAG
The DNA here is from genome assembly GCF_011386835.1 of Chrysemys picta bellii. Lineage (NCBI taxonomy): Eukaryota > Metazoa > Chordata > Testudines > Emydidae > Chrysemys > Chrysemys picta. The sequence continues at coordinate 44,725,596 of NC_088800.1, forward strand.
CTCTGTACAGAAGTTATATTACTGAAAGGATGTATAATGGTAATGTGTATGTGTTAATGGTTGGAGAAAAGGTGTATGAGTGAAGAGTGGAAGGTTCTTTTGGAAGTTAGAAGAAGCCGAGAAAGGGAAAAGGAAAGAGCACAGAATGAGTTAACTGAGAGGAAAATACAGCTAGCAGGCTCAGTCCAAGGACATTGTTCACAGCCAAGACTTGGCTGACAACCAAGAGAAAGGGGGGCCTGAATGTGACCAAGCAACTGTGAGATCTGCAAAATACTGCAAGGCATAATGAGGACAACAGAAGGGTTAAGAAGCAGCTTTGCTGGACAGTATTGGCCCAGGGATTTAAAAATTCCCCCACTCTGTTCGGCCAGGCTCTGGCCAGAGACTTGGAGGAGTGGGATAATGAGGACAAAGCCCTCCTTCTGCAATAGGTAGATGATTTGCTAATTGCTGCTGTGGGTCTGATCCCTTGTCTTAGAGCTACTGTGAGTCTCCTGAACTTTATTGGACTCTGAGGATACAGGGTAGTGGACTGTGGGCTAAACCTCTGTATGCATGTGTTAAGTGAGAGGATCATGACCCCTTTCACTGGTCCCCAGAAGCGGACAGGGCATTTCAGTTACTAGGTGCCTGGAAACGTCCCGTGGCATATTTCTCTAAGCAACTGGATCAAGTTTCAAAGGGATGGCCAGCCTGTTTGAGGGCGGTCGCAGTCACTGCTCTAGTGCTTGGGAAATCTGAAAAACTGACACTGGGAGGAACTGTGCAAGTGTATGTTCCCCATATGGTTCCAGCCCTGCTGGATACTAAGGGTGGTCTCTGGCTCACACAGGCTCGGGTTGCTCGGTACCAGGCACAGCTGTTAGAGAATCCTGAAGTTGCCCTGCAAACCTGTCCCTCCCTTAATCCAGCTACCCTGCTACTAGAGACAGAAAAGCAGGAACATGACTGTCTGGAAATCATAGATGCCCCACTACTCTAGCCACCCAGATTTAAAAGATCAGCCACTCCCAAATGCTGACTTGGAATGGTATACAGATGGAAGTAGTACTGTGGTGGATGGGCAAAGGAGGGCAGGTTATGCTATTGTGTCTCTTCATGATACCGTGGAAGCTGAGAGTTTACCGGCAGGGACATCTGCCTAACTTGCTGAACTAGTGCCCCTGACTCGTGCACTCAAGCTGGCAAAAGACAAACGGGTTAATATCTTTACTGACTCAACGTATGCTTTTGGGGTATTGCATGCTCACGCTGGTTTGTGGAAGCAAAGGGGAATGCTAACAGCCCAAGGTTCTCCGGTCAAGCATGGGTCTCAAATTCTCCGGCTGTTAGAAGTGGTACAACTCCCCTCAGTAGTAGCAGTGGTACATTGCAAAGCCCATCAAAGGGAAGATCAAGATGTAACCAAGGGCAATGCCAGAGCAGACAAGGAAGCCAAGCGTGCTGCTACCCTGAAATCACCAACAGAGGAGAATGTCCAAATGCATGCCCTTATCCCATCAGTAGGTGAGCTTGCAGCTCCTCAGTACTCCCATGATGACAGAAACCTGGCTGACAGGCTCGGTCTCCCGGAAACCTACTGACCGCTACACTTACCTACATGCCTCCAGCTTCCATCCAGGACACACCACACGATCCATTGTCTACAGCCAAGCTCTAAGATATAACCGCATTTGCTCCAATCCCTCGGATAGAGACAAGCACCTACAAGATCTCTATCAAGCATTCTTAAAACTACAATACCCACCTGCTGAAGTGAAAAAACAGATTGACAGAGCCAAACGAGTACCCAGAAGTCACCTCCTACAAGACAGGCCCAACAAAGAAAATAACAGAACACCACTAGCTGTCACCTTCAGACCCCAACTAAAACCTCTCCAGCGCATCATCAGAGATCTACAACCTATCCTGAAAGATGATCCTTTACTCTCACAGATCTTGGGAGACAGACCTGTCCTCGCTTACAGACAACCCCCCAACCTAAAGCAAATACTCACCAGCAACCACACATCACTGAACAAAACCACTAACTCAGGAACCTATCCTTGTAACAAACCCCGATGCCAACTCTGTCCACATATCTATTCAAGTGACATCATCATAGGACCTAATCACATCAGCCATACCATCAGGGGCTCGTTCACCTGCACATCTACCAATGTGATATATGCCATCATGTGCCAGCAATGCCCCTCTGCCATGTACATTGGCCAAACCGGACAGTCTCTACGCAAAAGAATTAATGGACACAAATCTGACATCAGGAATCAAAATACTCAAAAACCAGTGGGAGAACACTTTAACCTGTCTGGTCATTCAGTGACAGACCTGCGGGTGGCTATATTACAACAGAAAAACTTCAAAAACAAACTCCAACAAGAGACTGCTGAGCTAGAATTGATATGCAAACTAGACACAATCAACTCCGGTTTGAATAAGGACTGGGAATGGCTGAGCCATTACAAACATTGAATCTATCTCCCCTTGTAAGTATTCTCACACTTCTTATCAAACTGTCTGTACTGGGCTAGCTTGATTATCACTTCAAAAGTTTTTTTTCTCTTAATTAATTGGCCTCTCAGAGTTGGTAAGACAACTCCCACCTGTTTATGCTCTCTGTATGTGTGTATATATAACTCCTCAATATATGTTCCATTCTATATGCATCTGAAGAAGTGGGCTGTAGTCCACGAAAGCTTATGCTCTAATAAATTTGTTAGTCTCTAAGGTGCCACAAGTACTCCTGTTCTTCCTTTGGGGTTGGTTACCTGGTTTAGGGGAACTAAGGGTATAGGGGGAAGCATTGTTCGCATCTTGCTCACAGGTGTGGTGATATGTTTTGTCCTTTTCCTTTTGCTCACTTGCTGTAAAGTGCTCATATGTAAGATTTGTATCTCCCCCTTCCAGAGGTTCCTTTATATTCTCTCATTGATAATCCTGATTGTATGGAGCTTAATCGCATTTTGTTTTTAGAGTATGAGAAAACTCTGACAAAGGTTTGTTGAGTGTTCTCAAAGGAGGGATTGTTGGTGTCACTAGGCATAGCTACCAGGTAACTCAGGAGAGTGGAAGGCCAAAAGTGCCGATGAAGCTCTTCTGCTCTGGGCCTACCTGAACTACAAAACTCCATCTTGTGAACTCTCACCTACTTCTATGCTAACTGCTTACATGCTGAAGCAGAAATGTAAGGGTCAGCTTTTCTAGCAGGCAGCTGCTGTAAACAGGCCTTGCAAGGCCAAAAGATAAGCAGACGAATGGGAACTTTTCTAATTGTAACTGCTACAGAAGGGAGGGGTGGGAGGGGTAAGAAGGAGTAACAGGACAAAGGCTTGCACAGAAATGGCTTGGTTTATAAAAGGGAAAATTTATTTGTATTTGTTGCACTTGATTTGAGACATGCTGGTCTCCTAGTGCCATTTCAGAGCTCTGAAATAAACTTGGCTTGCTTTCTCCCCTCGGTGTCTTTATTGGTGCCAAGCACACCGGGCAACGAACCCCTGTTTGCCATCTCGGGGCCCAGTTCTGGGCAGGCAACACTGAGGCATTTTTTTTTAATAGCAACTCCTAAAGAACTGGCTCCTTCACAAGTGACTCACTCTTGGGACTGGTTGTCTCCTAGGAGACAGGTAGGGTGAAAGTGTGAAGATCACAATGGGGTAATAGGTGGGGGGGCAGGGCTGTGTGGAGTGAGCCCCACCTGCAGCCCATCAGGAACGCTAATTGATTTCTAGCCAGCACCTTCCGCCTTCCCCCTCCGCCCCCCGCCTTCCCAGCCAAAGTGACTTCCTTCTCCCAGTCCTCCACCTGGCCCAAGGACCCAGCAAAGGGAGCCAAACGGGGCAAGAATGCATATCCTAGGAGGGAAGAATGGACCCGAGCTGGGAGGGGAGCTACCAGCAGAAGGGGCATACTGAGAGAGCAGGAAAGTAATCTGCTTAGGGAGGGGGCTGCAGGTGGGGCGCTCATCAGGAGGTTGCTGTAGAGACAAGTGGTGGCTAAGGCCTGTCTCTGTTGGGAGGAGAGAGAAAGGTCAGAAGATTGGGCGGGGGGTGGGGGGGGGAAGGAAGAAGGGGAAGATTAAGCACATTTTATTCTTCATAAATTTCAGCTCCTTGGCATGGTGCGGGAAGGGCAGATTAGCTCCTCAGCACTGCAAGGTTTAACGAGGCTGTTAGTTAATAAAAGCAGATGAGAGGCATTTCCATTGTGTAACTGGCTGTCAACTGAGGGATTGGCTAATGGGATTTTTTTTTTTTAAGTCATACGTCCTAACTCAGCATTAGGCTGAGGCTGGGCACCACAGGCACCTGGCTGATCCAGAGGGACATGTTCCCCTGGCACTCTAGCTCAGCCTGACAGTCATGTTGCTTCTTTAAAGTATCTGATTTTATTTGACTTCCGAAAATATCTCTGGGTTCTGCTGTACCTGTGGCTGCGGACACGGGGCACTCAATGATCTGAGCAGAAGTCCATCAAATCATTCTGTATCTCAGATCTGGAGAGATGGAACCAACCACATGTCCTCCCACTATTTTCATCTAGTTTTTGGAGGGCTTAAGCACATCGGAAGGATCTGATGGCTCAAGATTGAGGCCTGTCTCTCCCCACCCTAGGAGGAACATTGGAGCTGTGCTCTTCAGAGGGTTGGGTTTGAGATGTGCATTCCAGGATAATTTCCCTTTAGGACATTGCCCCTTTTGCCGAGGAAGGACTGTTGTCCAATGGAGTGTGCATCTGCACAGTGCCTTTGCCAGCAGTGTTCGGCACCATCAGTAGGGTTGCCAACTTTCTAATCACACAAAACCAAACTCCCTTGCCCTGCCCCATCTCTGAGGCCTCGCCCCTGCTCACTCCATCCCCCCCTCCCTCCATTGCTTGCTCTCCTCCACCCTCACTCACTTTCACTGGGGTGGGACAGAGGATTGGGGTGTAGGAGGGGGTGATGGCTCTGGCTGGGGGTGCAGGCTCTGGGGTGGGACAGAAATTAGGGGTTCAGGGTGCAGGAGGGGGCTCTGGTCTGGGGCAGAGGGGTCTGGAGTGTGGGAGGGGGCTCAGGACTGGGGCAGGGGATTGGGTGTGGGAGGGGGTCCAGGCTCTGGCTGCGGGTGTGGGCTCTGGGGTGGGGCTGGAGATGAGCTGTTTGGGGTGCAGGAAGGGTTTCAGGGCTGGGGCAGGGGGTGGGTGAGTGGGGTGCGGGCTCCAGGAGGGAGTTTGGGTGCAGGATGGGGCTCAGGGATGGGGCAGGGGACTGGGGGGTGGTCTCTGGGAGGAAGTTTGGGTGCGGGAGGAGGTTCTGACCAGCAGGAGGGGGTTTGGGGTTTGGCCGGCATGTGTGGCTCCTAGGCGGAGAGGCCAGGGGGCTCTGTGCACTGCTTGTGCCCGCAAGCGCACCCCCACCCCCTGTGGTTCCCAGCCAGTGGGAGCTACAGAGGCATGGGGGCAGTGCGCGGAGCCCCCGTAGCCGCCCCTGCGCCTAGGCTAGACATGCTGGCCACTTCTGGGAGCCATGCAGAGCCAGGGCAGGCAGGAAAGCCTGCCTTAGCCCTGCTGTTCTGCTGACTGGTCTTTTAGCAGCCCGGTCAGGGGTCACTTTTTGACCGAGTGTTCTAGTTGAAAACCAGACGCCTGGCAACCCTAACCATCAGTGTGGTGCCTTTGGCCCTTTCCACAACAATAATTGTATGAAAAAATCACAGGGGCAAGGTGGGGTCAAAATAACAGTGTTTATAAATTGACCCAGCATGCAAGGCCTAGTTACACATACACACCACTGCTCTGGCTGGCTTCTAAAACTGAATACAGTGATCACCACTAAAGGGCTCACTGATTATCTAAAGGGGTATTACCTGTACACTACATTCAGGGAATCAGGGCTGACAGGATACTTTGAATCCTGAGGCCTGTTGTGTGTTGTGCATGGGGAAACTGAGGAAAACAATGGTGTGTCAGGAGCTAAACCCTTCTGTGCATGCATTCACTTTGGAGAGGGAGGGTTTGTGCGGGTGTTGGAGGGAGAAGTCCCAGAGGGAACCCTGCTACCCTGGGGGGGACAGTATTCCTGCAGAGGGGCCAGATCCTGGGATGCCACTTCCCTCCCCTGATGACTACCAGGATTTGGAGGTTGTGCACCCGGCCTGCTCTGCAGTGCCCCAAGCCCCTCCCCATTGGAGGAAACTTGGAGATGTGTTGTCTGTCCCTCCGCCAGTTTCATAGCAGGAGAGAAGGCTGTGGGCCAAGTGAGGGCTTCAGGAGTGGAGCTCTGTAGAATCCAGGGGAGAGGAAACTCTTGCCCCAAATTAGTTAAGGGTCTTTTCCTTTTAATGCTTTGGTGGAAGGTCCTTGTGAAAATCTGGAAGAGAGAGTCTTGTGCAGTAAACGTTAAAAACAGATGGCTTGAGTGTGCACGTGTGCGCGCATTGGAAAAAATAGTCCCAACTAGACATACAAAATGATGGGGTCTGAATTAGCTGTTACCACTCAAAAAGGTGACCTTAGAGTCATTGTTGCTAGTTCTATAAAAACCTGTGCTTAATATGCAGCAGCAGTCAAAAAAGCTAACAATGTTAGGAGCCATTAGGAAAGGAGTAGATAATAAGACAGAAAATATCATACTGCCACTCTTTGAATCCATGAGATGCCCACACCTTGAATACTGTGTGCAGTTCTGGCCACCCCATTTCAATAAAGAAATATTAGAATTGGAAAAGGTACAAAGAAGGGCAATGAAAGTGAATAGGGGTATGGAGCAGCTTCTATATGAGGAGAGATTTAAACTACTTGACTGTTTAGCTTGGAAGGGAGTTGATAGAGGTCTATAGAATTATAAAGGGTGTGGAGAAAGCAAATAGGGAAGTGTTATTTATCACTTCATATAACCCAAGAACTAGGGGTCACCCGATGAAATTAATATGCAGCATGTATAAAACAAACATAAGGAAGTATTGCTTCATACAACACACAGTCAACCTGTGGAACTTGTTGCCATGGGACGTTGTGAAGACCAAAAGTATAACGGGGTTCAAAAAAGAATTAGACAAGTCCATGGAGGATAGATCCATCAATGGCTATTAGCCAAGACGGTCAGGGACACAACCTCAAGCTCTGGGTGTCCCTAAACTTCTGACTGCCAGAAGCTGGAACTGGATGACAGGGGATGGATTACTCAAAATTGCCCAGTTCTGTTCATTCCCTCTAAGGTCTCTGTCACCAGCCACTGTCAGAAGACAGTATACCGGGCTAGATGGAACATTTGGTCTGACCCAGTATAGCTGTTCTTATATTCTTGAGTGGGTGGATGTGGTAGCTGACTGGAGAATTTGGTTGGACTCTTTCAAAAATCTGTGATGCTTCCTTGAGTGAACCATTGGAGACTGCAACTTTGCATGTTTCCTTTTTTTGATACTGAGGATTACATGGTGTCTTTATAAAGACACCGTTTTCCCTAACGATTTTCAGACAAGGCTGTAAAAATTCTTCTTATCATATTAGAGGAGGCTAACCCTGAGGGTAGCTTGTATGTAAAAGATTTTTCTCAACTTGGAATATCTTTTTGTGGAAGACTACATGGGTGCTTCTTCTGCAGATACCACACCTTTGGCAAGATCCCCATCCCTTTGAGAATGTTACCATGATGCTCTCAAATCTGGGAGGTTCCTTTATAGCCAAAAGTTGTTCTGACTGGATTTTTATAAAAAATAAGTTACAGTGAACAGTTGTTTTGTTTGGTAACACTTCAGTTTACCTGCATATTATATTTTCAGGAGTTTCCTCGCCTGCTGGCTTGAAGACAGGCCTGCAAGAGTGATGTCAAATCCTGTACACAAGGGGCAACCAGTTTGGAGAATGAACCAAATACTGGTGGTGTATGGGTGAAATCCTGCTGGTCTCAGTAGGTAGCACTAATGTCCCTAGGATGGGCTCAGTGGTGTGATTAGCCACTGACTGGAACATTTCAGTTTCTAACAGAGGGACAGATTCTCAGTTAGACTCATGTAAATCTGGAGTCAATTCAGTGGGGTTATTCTGGAATTAAACCAGTGTAACTGTGAACAGAATCTCATCCAGAATTTTTGCCCCCGTTGCTGTGTCCTCCAATGCTGCAGCTCAGAAAAGCAGAGGCAACCAGAATGCTCTGAAACCAGCTATGGATTCCTGTTGTTCTCATGTAGTAACCTTATCTAATCAGCCTATATGGACAGAAGCAGGATTTTCTTAAAGGCACAGACGCATTCCAGGTCCCATTTCCTGGTTTATCCCAAGCTTCTCCATCAGCTGTAGTTTCTGTCCTAAAGAGGAGATGCCCCAGCTGCTCTCTACAGGTCTGCACCCTTATTGGGTGGGTGGGTGTGCTGTGGAGGGACATCTGAGCTGAAGAGCTTGGGACGCATGGATTCTATGCATCCTACTCTATCATCCTTGCTGCCTTTGTGTAGTGCAGCTTCAGCTATTCCTTGCTGCAATGAAATGTGGCTTGCAAAGCAGCTTTCTCACTGAGAGAAAAGCTGCCAGGCTCCCGGTAGACCAGCACTCCTGAAACTCCTCGGGCTTCCTCTTCTGTCAATGTCAAGTGTAAGAATTGCAGTGGTGCTCAGGCTCTCTTCCCCCTGTGCCTCCCACACTGTACCTTGGCCTGATGTTCTGGCTCCCTGGTTCCCCTTAGCACTGTCACAAATGGACCAGGGCTACCTTTCCATAGCACATTCCCCCTGGTCCCTCTAATCCATTGATCCAGCTCCTCTCTCGGGACGTACAAGATGTCTCACTCCTCCAGTCGCACACACCTCCCTGCATGTCATGGAGGGCCCGCTGACTTCCAGGCCTGCATCTCTCATGGTCCAAAAGTGCTTTGTTCTTTGCAAGATGCCACCCCTGCCTATAATTCTGTTCCATCACCATCCATGGGGGAGACCAGTGATCGATGCCCATCACCAGCTGCCTTCTCATCTCTCCTTTCACACTTCCCTTGGGAATATCCCAGAATTCCTTGACATTGTTTCCTGATGTCCTCCCTGATTTCCCTCCTCTGGGCTCTGGCAGCTCATTGTGTTCAGCTGTCTCTCCTAGTGCCGCTGCCTCCCCTGGATCTTCTCTGCTTGCCCATCCTGTCAGTTGATTTTCTTGCTGTCTCACTGGAGGCTTTGCTTGCTGCCTCTGCTCTCTATTTTGATACCTTTCCCCTTGTACTTCATACCTATGGGGAGGACATACTTTGGGTGTTTACCAGCAAAGTAACCTGTCCGGTAGCCAAAAAGCATGCACTGTCTCTACCCGAAGATCAAGACCTAATTCTCATTAAAAGTGAAAACTCCACAAAGCCCATTAGCACTGGGCTGAAGCTCGTTAGACAGAAGAATAAAATGAGGCACAGAGGCAAAGTGACTTGGCTAAGATCATACAGTGAGACATTGGCAAAGCTAGGAGTAGAATCAAGTATAAACCACACTCCCTCTGCAGGGCCTGCCATAGACCCGAAAGTTCCCACTTGCAAGACTTCATAAACATAAAATTCCTTCTTGGAAACTGATCATATCCCTCCCGTCACTCAGTATGTGGGCTATTCCTGCGCACGGGCTTTCGTTCAGGGAGCTGTCTGTAGCTCACCACATGTCTCCTTCACCAAATCTCAGGCCCCTCTTTAGTTTGCCATCCCAGCATTACTCAGCACACTTGACAAGCCTTCCCTGAGCCTGGCCTTGCTGAATGGCTGGCCTTGCTGAGTTTCAGGGCATCTTAGGCCACAATCGCCCAGGGAAGGTAGGAATCTACTTTGGGTTTGGTTCTTGCTCTTACATTTTTAAGGCTAGAGTCCATTTCTGTTTGGCTGTCTTGGCTGCATTGTCTGGGTTGTGAGTTGTTCTAGCTGTGGTGACTTTTGCTCTCTACACACTAACACTAATAATAAGAAAGCACCCAGGCACGGCTGGCTCCCAGTAACCAAACACAAACATGCAAGGCCTAGCTACACACATCCAGCTGCTCTTGTGTTTTAGAAGCCATCAGAAACCCACAAAAGATTTGTGAGGGTCACTGGTGAGGTCACAATGTATTTAAAGGGATACTGCGCTATTCCTATACACAGGGTAAATTTCCGTTATCAGAATAATCAAACACCTCTGCTTGCAAGGGCTGGGACCAATCATTCAGTGGTTCAGAAATGCATCACTTAGCCTTCTGGGGGAACCTAAAACAAGGTTCCCTCAAAGAAAAAGCCAGTCACATTCCACCTATGGCCAGAAAGGGAATCTGCTTTATTTCCATCAGATGCTTAGACAAAGAAAATTTTAGCATTCGGCTCCATGAGGGAGGGGCAGAGAGCTGAGAGCTGTATGCAGCCCCCAGTTATGTCGCATGAGTTAATTATACAACCCACCATTCCTTACTGCACTTGGGGTACGTCTTCACTACCCGCGTATCAGCAGGTAGCAATCGATTTATCCGAGGTCGATATATCGCGTCTCATTAAGACGCGATATATCGATCCCCGAACGCGCTCACCGTCGACTCCGGAACTCCACCAGAGCGAGCGGCGGTAGCGCAGTCAACGGGGGAGCCATGGCCGTCGATCCCGCGCCATGTGGACCCCAGGTAATTCGATCTAAGATACTTCGACTTCAGCTACGCTATTCACGTAGCTGAAGTTGCGTATCTTAGATTGATCCCCCCCCAGTGTAGACCAGCCCTTTGTCTGGCACAAGCATATGTTCTGGCTCCCCTAGTGGTAGCTCTTTAGAGCAGCAGCCAAAGACCGGCTCCATTTCAGTTATGATTTGTTAATGTTCCCTCTGGCTTTATTCCTAGCAGACATGTCTTGGCATTGTGAAGGGAAGCTGATATTGAACATATGGCTTACTGTGGAGCACTAATCTTCCCAGAACTCTTGCACTTTGAGGCAAAGCCAGATTGTAGGATAGAAGGTTGGCATGTCCATTAAGTGTCTCTTTAAAGTATACTTGATAGTGTGGAAAACCATTGCACCCGTTTAGGAAAATTAAAGCTTTGCATGTGAAGTGCACTTGAGGTTGTCAAGTTATTCCTAGCTATAAAGTTGTGTAGCCCTTTAAGGGTTTCACACGCCCTTTATATAATCAGTTGGTTTTGGGCCTCTCTTGTAGGGTTCAGTGACTGGCAGATAAGCCCGCACTCCCTCTGGAGAATGGCTTCTAAGGATTAGAGTTATAGGGACACTGGTTGGGTTGTCTATATAAAGCTTCGGTTACGGATGTAGCGGAAAATGTGACGGATTTGCTTGAAAGTTGGGATTAGTATGGCCTAGTTGATAGCATGCTGGCCTGGTACTCAGGGGATATGGGTTCTAGGCCTGACTCTGCTGCTGGGTGAACTTGGGCAAGTCATGTCACCAGTCTGTGCCTCTTTCTCCCCAGCTGTAAAAGGGGTACAGTGATAGTGCTCTGTCTTGTAAAGCATTCTGCATTGTGTGGATGAAAAATGCTATATAAGAACAAGGTATTATTTATATTAAAGTCCTCAAACTGAATTACACTGTCCCTAAGTAAAGACCCTACAATATCTGACTTTATTACATGATTGAGCCCCGCAGGGACACTGGAATTGTTTAGACACTGCTACAGAATAGGGACTGAATGGCTAGGCAGCAGTTCTGCAGAAAAGGACCTAGGGGTTACAGTGGACGAGAAGCTGGATATGAGTCGACAGTGTGCCCTTGTTGCCAAGAAGGCTAACGGCATTTTGGGCTGTATAAGTAGGGGCATTGCCAGCAGATCAAGGGACGTGATCGTTCCCCTCTATTTGACATTGGTGAGGCCTCATCTGGAGTACTGTGTCCAGTTTTGGGCCCCACACTACAAGAAGGATGTGGAAAAATTGGAAAGAGTCCAGCAGAGAGCAACAAAAATGATTAGGGGGCTGGAACATATGACTTATGAGGAGAGGCAGAGGAACTGGGATTGTTTAGTCTGCAGAAGAGAAGAATGAGGGGGGATTTGATAGCTGCTTTCAACTACCTGAAAGGGGGTTCCAAAGAGGATGGATCTAGACTGTTCTCAGTGATACCAGATGACAGAACAAGGAGCAATGGTCTCAATTTGCAGTGGGGGAGGTTTAGGTTGGATATTAGGAAAAACTTTTTCACTAGGAGGGTGGTGAAGCACTGGAATGGGTTGCTTAGGGAGGTGGTGGAATCTCCTTCCTTAGAGATTTTTAAGGTCAGGCTTGACAAAGCCCTGGCTGGGATGATTTAGTTGGGGGTTGGTCCTGCTTTGAGCAGGGGCTTGGACTAGATGACCTCCCGAGGTCCCTTCCAACCCTGATATTCTATGATTCTATGATTCTAAGTCACTTATCTCCAGCACCCAGACACCCAGCTTCCAATGGGATCCAAACCCCAAATAAATCCGTTTTACTCTCTATAAAGCGTATACAAAGTAAACTCATAAATTGTCTGCCCTCTATAACACCGATAGAGAGATATACACAGCTGTTTGCTCCCCAGGTATTAATCACTTACTCTGAGTTAATTAATAAACAAAAGTGATTTAAGTGGTTTCAAGTAATAACAGACAGAACAAAGTAAGTTACCAAGCAAAATAAAACACACAAGTCTAAGCCTAATACATTTAAGAAACTGAATACAGGTAAATCTCACCCTCAGAGATGTTTCAATAAGCTTTTATCACAGACTAGATTCCTTCTTAGTCTGGGCCCAATCCTTTCCCCTGGTACAGTTCTTGTTAGTTCCAGCTCAGGTGGTAACTAAGGGTTTTCTCATGACTGCAGCCTCCTTTGTTCTGCTTCCTAGCCATTCGGTCCCTAGTCTGTAACAGTGCATGGGATTCTTCTGTCCTAAGTACAGAACTCTGCACTTGTCCTTGTTGAACCTCATCAGGTTTCTTCTGGCTCAATCCTCTAATTTGTCTAGGTCCCTCTGTACCCTATCCCTACCCTCTGGCATATCTACCACTCCTCCCAGTTTAGTGTCATCTGCAAACTGGCTGAGAGTGCAGTCCACACCATCCTCCGGATCATTAATGAAGATATTGAACAAAACTGGCCCTAGGACTGACCCCTGGGGCACTCCACTTGAAACCATCTGCCAACTAGACATGGAGCCATTGATCACTACCCGTTGAGCCCGATGATCTAGCCAGCTTTCTATCAACCTTATAGTCCATTCATCCAGCCCATACTTCTTTAACTTGGTGGCAAGAATACTGTGGGAGACCGTATCAAAAGCTTTGCTAAAGTCAAGGAATAACACATCCACTGCTTTCCCCTCATCCACAGAGTCAGTTATCTCCTCATAGAAAGCAATTAGGTTAGTCAGGCATGACTTGCCCTTGGTGAATCCATGCTGACTGTTCCTGATCACTTTCCTCTCCTTTAAGTGCTTCAGAATTGATTCCTTGAGGACCTGCTCCATGATTTTTCCAGGGACTGAGGTGAGGCTGACTGGCCTGTAGTTCCCCGGATCCTCCTTCTTCCCTTTTTTAAAGATGGGCACTACATTGGCCTTTTTCCAGTCATCCGGGACCTCCCCCGATCGCCATGAGTTTTCAAAGATAATGGCCAATGGCTCTGCAATCACATCCGCCAACTCCTTTAGCACCCTCGGATGCAGCGCATCCGGCTCCATGGACTTGTGCTCGTCCAGTTTTTCTAAATAGTCCCAAACCACTTCTTTCTCCACAGAGGGCTGGTCAACTTCTCCCCATACTGTGCTGCCCAGTGGGAGCTGACCAGTCGGGGAGCTGACCTTGTTCGTGAAGACAGAGGCAAAAAAATCATTGAGTACATTAGCTTTTTCCACATCCTCTGTTACCAGGTTGCCTCCCCCATTCAGTAAGGGGCCCACACTTTCCTTGACTTTCTTCTTGTTGCTAACATACCTGAAGAAACCCTTCTTGTTACTCTTAACATCTCTTGCTAGCTGCAACTCCAAGTATGATTTGGTCTTCCTGATTTCATTCCTGCATGCCTGAGCAATATTTTTATACTCCTTCCTGGTCTTCTGTCCAATCTTCCACTTCTTGTAAGCTTCTTTTTTGCGTTTAAGGTCAGCAAGGATTTCACTGTTAAGCCAAGCTGGTCGCCTGCCATATTTACTGTTCTTTCTACACATTAGGATGGTTTTTTCCTGCAACCTCAATAAGGATTCTTTAAAATACAGCCAGCTCTCCTGGACTCCTTTCCCCCTCATGTTATTCTCCCAGGGGATCCTGCCCATCAGTTCCCTGAGCGAGTCAAAGTCTGCTTTTCTGAAGTCCAGGGTCTGTATTCTGCTGCTATCCTTTTTTCCTTGTGTCAGGATCTTGAACTCGACCATCTCATGGTCACTGCCTCCCAGGTTCCCATCCACTTTTGCTACCCCTACTAATTCTTCCCCGTTTGTGAGTAGCCGGTCTAGAAGAGCTCTGCCCCTAGTTGGTTCCTCCAGCACTTGCACCAGGAAATTGTCCCCTACACTTTCCAAAAACTTCCTGGATTGTCTGTGCACTGCTGTATTGCTCTCCCAGCAGATATCAGGGTGATTAACGTCTCCCATGAGAACCAGGGCCTGCGATCTAGTAACTTCTGCTAGTTGCCGGAAGAAAGCCTCGTCCACCTCATCCCCCTGGTCTGGTGGTCTATAGCAGACTCCCACCACAAAATCACCCTTGTTGCTCACACTTCTAAACTTAATCCAGAGACTCTCAGGTTTTTCTGCAGTTTCATACCGGAGCTCTGAGCAGTCATACTCCTCTCTTACATACAATGCAACTCCCCCACCTTTTCGGCCCTACCTGTCCTTCCTGAACAGTTTATATCCATCCATGACAGTACTCCAGTCATGTGAGTTATCCCACCAAGTCTCTGTTATTCCAATGACATCATAGTTCCTTGAGTGTGCCAGGACTTCCAGTTCTCCCTGCTTGTTTCCCAGGCTTCTTGCATTTGTGTATAGGCACTTAAGATAACTTGCTGATTGTCCCGCTTTCTCAGTCTGAGACAGGAGTCCTCCCCCTTGCACTCTCCTGCTCGTGCTTCCTCCCGGTATCCCATTTCCACACTTACCTCAGGGCTTTGGTCTCCTTCCCCCGGTGAACCTAGTTTAAAGCCCTCCTCATTAGGTTAGCCAGCCTGCTTGCGAAGATGTTCTTCCCTCTCTTCGTTAGGTGGAGCCTGTCTCTGCCTAGCACTCCTCCTTCTTGGAACACCATCCCATGGTCAAAGAATCCAAAGCCTTCTCTCCGACACCACCTGCGTAGCCATTCGTTGACTTCCCAGAGCTATGTAGTCTGCAGTGATCTGCTCAAGGTCATTCTTGGCAGTATCATTGGTGCCCACGTGGAGAAGCAGGAAGGGGTAGCGATCCGAGGGCTTGATGAGTCTCGGCAGTCTCTCCGTCACATCGTGAATCCTAGCTCCTGCTGAGCAGTTTTTGGTTAAAGTCTGCAGCTTTGGGGGCGTGGACCAGACCTGGGTCTGTGTTGCAGCAGACTAACGTGTCTGGCTCAACAAGGCAGGGTTCTGGAGTCCCAAGCTGGCAGTGGAAAATGGGCTCAGAGGTAATTCCAGCACGTCAGGTGACAGTCCCAAGGGGGTTTCTGTGACTGAACCTGTCACAATGTTTACAGTGAAAACAAGAAAAAGTTTACTGAACAAAGCCCAGAGATTCATGTGATAACCAGTAGAAGTATTGTGAACAAATAGCTACATATAAAATCATGACACACATTTCATGTCTTATAGAGCAATGATCACCCAAGGTCCTTCCAGCATTTTACAGCCAGGCGAGGCTGTGACCTTCCATTCCTGGGACAAGTTAGGCTGTCAGCTTGCAAAGATTATGATGACCTCTCGAGGTCCCTTCCAGTCCTATAATCTATAATCTATGACCAGTGGGCTACTGGCTTTCAGTGGAGACCTCACATGCTGCCCTTTTGTAAACTATTTTGCATATGTCTGACTCAGGGGATTCCTCTAAAACTCTATGCGCCCCCTCTGGCAGCTGGCACTTAGTCCCTTCATCACAATAACTCTCAATGACTTGCCAGGTCTTGGTGGGAAAAGTCTTTGAAGAGGATTCCCTACTGTCTCCCAAGAGCATCTACAGATGCTGAGGCTTCCATTCCAGGGCTGCTTCTTTCTGGGATTTACTTTTCTCCAGACCTTGAAGCCCACTCTCCTCTCTGGGCCCAGGTCTCTGGGCTAGTACCTCTCTCCCTCTCTCTGGCATTTGCTCGAAACAAAATGATTTCTGCTGTATTTTCTTTTACTCTGCAATGACCTAATTAGTTAATTTTGCATTACAGCCTCTTTCAAAGTCATTTGTCAGAGCTCATCAAAGCTTCCTGACCCTTACACTGTGGGGAGGTGGATTATTAGCCTTTCTAAGGTCAAGGCTAGGGGAGATGTTTCCTTCACTTGAGGACTAGCATCACTTACAAATTAATCTTTTTGCCTCCCCATTCAAGATCAAAACCACGGGCAGCTGGGAGAGCATTAGTGTAATGCTCATTCAAGGGGAAGGCTTTGTTCATTTTAAACAAGTACCATCCATGCTCATAATGCAGCGAAGCGACAGACATCGTCCTCCCCAGCAATCAGCCCCCTCTGCTCTCGGGATGGACTGCAGGCAGTCCCATGCAGACGTGCAAGCTGGCAGGGTAGGACATGAAGTAAGGAGCCTTCCGGGCCCCTGTATTGGTGCTGGACACAATCAGGCTCCTGCACTCAGGAGAAAATGGAAAATAAAGTCCAGATTGTGCCCCGCCCCTGTGCAGAAGCTGACACCGCTTGGACAGTCAGGACAGTAATGCTGCCTCCTTCACGTGAACCATGCCCCACCCCCTGTACTGGCCAGTGGAACCCAAAGGGCAAGGGCCACATCCTGGAAAAGAGTGGAACAGCAGCCATGCATCTCCTGTGCTCCCTGGCAACCCTGGGTCAGAGTCAGGCATATTGCCTCTGGGAGCTGCTGTTGGAACAGTGCACCTCTGCACCACCTACAAGGCCAGGATCTGCTTTGAAGGCTCTACATACATCCCTAAAGGGTGACCTGTGTGAACAGGAGAGCACCAGGGGGAGCGGGGGATGACAATGACTGTTACTTCAGTAGCACCAACATGCTCACAGACTAGGGGCAAATACTGCTTTCCCCTCACCCACCTTCGAAACACAACCAGCTCTGAGGTGCAGCATGGCAACTGTTTAACACACCTGGTAGAAGGGGGCTATAAAGGGAGGTTATTATATCACCCTTCCACCCCCCCATTTCTCCCTGATGTCCAAAAAAGAAAGGGCTGAAAAGAAAGTTGGCCCATCACTTTGGGGCGGTGGGCAAAATGCCATTGCTGTGCGCTGTTGCTGCCAGCACTGAGCACGCAGCAAACATTCAGAAAAGGAAGCAAAGCAGAGCTTGTCCACTTAAAGCTGCAGAGGGAACTGAAGGATCAGAAGTAATTAACCAAGATGGAACTCAGCCAGAACACTGGGGCTAACCCTCTACCCTTGCAAAAAGCGCCATGGGAACTTTAAGGAGTGCAAGTGGCCAGGCCCTCGATTTTAGATCTCCTCTGAAGTCTGGCTAGAGTAAGTCCATGTTTCAGTGTGGGTAGCACTATACACCCCCCTTGAGCCCGTGTGTTTATTTTCCCTAAGCTGACAGGATATGCCATTTCCCCCACTGTATTATTCTTGTGTGGTGTTGAGCTTCCGACCGTGGCCAGTGCCAGATGCCCCAGAGGGAATGAACAGAACAGGGCAATTTACTGAGTGATCCATCCCCTGTCATCCAGTCCCAGCTTTTGGCAGTCCGAGGTTTAGGGACACCCAGAGCATGGGGTTGCAGCCCTGACCATCTTGGCTAATAGCCATTGATAGACCTATTCTCCAGGAACTGATCTAATTCTTTTTTAAACCCAGGTATATTTTTGGCCTTCACAACATCCCCTGACATCCACAGGTTGACTTTGTGTTGTGTGACAGAGTGCTTCCTTATGTTTTTTTTAAAACCTGCTGCGTATTAATTTCATCAGGTGACCCCTGGTTCTTGTGTTTATGTGAAATAACACTTTTTCTCCACACCGTTCATGATTTTATAGACCTCTATCGTATCCCCCCTGTGATGCTGGCAGACCAGGTATCAGCTCATGCCAAAGGTTCAGGGCGTCACTGAACACTGAAAAATGCATAGCTGGAAATCAGTCTGGCTCACATGAGGGTTAATATAGTTAAAATAGATATTAGTGTCATAAGACTTTATGGAATACTTGTGGGATGCTACATGTATTCACCATCCTACTTTTTAATATCTGCATCCCATCCTATAAAGTTATATTGAGTGTTTGGTGAGTTAGTTGCAGAAGTTAACAATGCAAACAGGAAAAGAAGCATTAATTAAGATGAAGTTCTTGGCCTGCACACAAGATGGCCCATTCAAGGCAGATGAGGCATTGTGTAGCATCAAAGGGCAGAGACCTTGTTGACTGCATTCCTAACTCTCTCCAGGAAGGGGAAATCTGCACACGAACTCATCCCATCAGCTTGGATTCTGGGCTAAAGGGAATGATAATCCTTGACAAGCAGAAACAGGGATTGTTGTGCTGTCTGGACTAAGATGGGTAAAGATTCCTAAACATAAGCCAGAGAGCCCCATGCTGCTTGGCATGGATCAGCCCTAAAGGACATATAGAGCTGTCCATTAGAGAAGCTTATATTACCTTTTAAAATCTAAGACTTTAGATTTTAGCTCATTTGTGTGTGTGTATGTTTCCTGTTTTAACCTTGTAAATAACTCTCTTTTTAGTTAATACATCTTTAGTTAGTTTGTTACAGGATTGGCTACAGGTATTGTCTTTGCTTTGAGATCGGAGTACAATTGACCTGGGGTAAGTGACTGGACCTTTGGGACTGGGAGTACCCTGAATATTGTTGTGATTGTGTGTGTGACCATCTACCACATAGTCCAGCTTGCTTGGGTAGCAAGATAGACTGGAATGCCCAAGTGGACTGTCTGTGACTCCATGGTAAGACTGTTATAGTGCTTTAGGAGTT
Organism: Chrysemys picta bellii; assembly: GCF_011386835.1. Taxonomy (NCBI): domain Eukaryota; kingdom Metazoa; phylum Chordata; order Testudines; family Emydidae; genus Chrysemys; species Chrysemys picta. The sequence goes on from NC_088800.1 coordinate 44,744,610, forward strand.
TGCACTTGTTATTGGGTTGGTGAAATATAAATACAGCACATACAACCAGTTTGGGGTGTCTGCCCTGCTTTTTGACAATCTGGCCTGAGGTTGACTCTTTTATAAAATGAACAGTCCTATGCTTTTTAATCTGTCTTCATATGGAAGCTGTTCTATATCCCTAACCATTTTTGTTGCCCTTCTCTGAACTTTTTCCAGTTCTAATATATCTTTTTGAGATGGGGTGACCAGAACTACATGCAGTATTCAAGGTGTGGGTATACCATGGATTCATATAGTGTCATTATGATATTTTCTGTCTTATTTTCGATCCTTTTCTTAATGGCTCCTAACATTGTTCGCTTTTTTGACTGTTGCAGCACACTCAATAGATGTTTTCAGAGAACTATCCACTGTTTCTCCAAGATCTTTTTCTTCAGTGTTAACAGCTAATTTAGACCCCATCATTTTGTCTGTATAGTTGAGATTATTTTCCAATGTGCCTTACTTTACATTTATCAACATGGAATTTCATCTACCATTTTATTGCCCAGTCACCCAGTTTTGTGAGATCCCTTTGCAACTCTTTTCAGTCTGGTTTGGACTTAACTATCTTGAGTAACTTTATATTGTCTGCAAACTTTGCCACCTTACTGTTTATGCCCTTTTCCATATCATCTGTGAATATGTTGAACAGCACTGGTCCCCATACAGATCCTTGGGGGACCCTGCTATTTACCTCTCTCTACTGTGAAAACTGACCGTTCATTTCTATTCTTTGTTTCCTATCTTTTTAACCAGTTACCAATCCAAGAAAGGACCTCTCCTCTTATCCCATGACTGCTTACTTTGCTTAAGAGCCTTTTGGTATGGGACCTTGTCAAAGGCTTTCTGAAAGTCCAAGTACACTATATCCACTGGATTCCCCTTGTCTCCATGCTTGTTGACACCTTCAAAGAATTCTAATAGATTGGTGAGGCATGATTTCTCTTTTCAAAAGCTGTGTTGACTCTTCCACAAGAAATCATATTCATCTATGTGTCTGATAATTCTGTTCTTTACTATAGTTTTAACCAATTTGCCTGAAGTTAGGCTTACTGGCCTGTAATTGCCACGATCACCTCAGGAGCCCTTTCTAAAAATCAGTTTTACATTACGTATCTGCCAGTCATCTGGTACGGAGACTGATTTAAGCTATAGTTAGTAGCTCTGCAATTTCATATTTGAGTTCCCTCAGAACACTTGGGTGAATACCATCTGGTCCTGGTGACTTATTACTGTTTAATTTAACAATTTGTTCAACTCTGCTACTTCAGACTTTCTCCCTCCTTGATGAAAGCACCTGCTGGATGACTCTAATGATGCTAGATGGCAAAGATTATTGATTCTAAAGGGGAATAAGTCTAAAAAATGTAAGAATCATTCCAAAGCTTTGGGCTATGTTCAACTACTGACATCTGTGGAGTGTCTTATTCTTATGCGAGAGCTTAATTTGATCCATTAAATCATGGAGTATCTGGATGAACCAGAACCTGGGTGTTGCACTTTGTGTGTTTAGAGTTCCAAGTGCAAAGTTTTGCTGCCTCCCACGCTGACAAAATAGGTGTATCTTTAAAATAATACCTTATCATGTCTCACTCCTTATGCAGCATGCAAATGAAGAACAAGGGGGCCAAATGCACTGAGACTAGGGCACAGATGTGCAAAATATCCCACAAATGCATGTGTGCCCTATGTTCCCTCGCCATTCCAGGGGTGCTGTGCTGTGCTCACTTGTGCTATCTGGTATGTCAGAAGGGGACATGGCCAGAGCAAGAAAGCATGGCTAATTACCACTGCTTGGTGCAGATTACACACAGCAAGACATAAGGCATGGTTAAATGCCAACACTGCCCAGACTGCACATCAGAGGTGCTGGAACAAGGGCGCTCAGGGGGCCATACCCCTCCCACATTTTGAAAGTGGAAAGGCCTGTCCCCTTCCCCACCTCTTCCCCCCAAGGTCCCACCCTCAAGCCAGCCCAGCAGCTGGTGGAACCTGGCCAGTTGTGGAAGCTGCATGGACCCTCCACCTGCCCACAGTGCAAGGGGGCTGAAAGCAGCCCCCAGCTTGTGTCCCCACCCGGCCCAGGGCAGGTGGAGGTGGAGGGTCCACAACTCCGCGCTGGCTCACCACAGCTGGCCGTGTGGCTCTCCCTGACCTGGCTCTGGCCGGGGACAGGGCCTCAGAGCCGCTGCCTGGCCATGATAAGAGCCGCACAGGCAGCTGCGGGGAGCCACAGACCCTCCACCTGTCCTGGGCAAGGGGCCCAGGGGGTGGGGACGTGGGCCGGAGCTGCTTTCCTCAGGCCCCTTCACTGCGGCTCACTACAGCGGTCTGTGTGGCTCTTATCATGGCCAGGCTGAGACTCTGAGACCCTGTACCCCAACCAGAGAGAGCCACGTGGGCAGCTGTGGGGAGCCTGGGTCCCTCCACCTGCCCTGGGTGGGAACACGGGCAGGGGGCTGCTTTTGGCCCCCACCCTGAGCAGAGGGGAGGCAGGCTCCCCAGCCCCACTCCAGCTTCTGGCTTTACCAGGGGCAGGGCCTCTGGGGGAAGAGGAGGGGCAAGGCGAGGCATTGGGGAGAGAATGCGGGGCCTCAGGGGGTGGCGTCCCCCACTTTTGGGAAGGCTCTGATGCCCTTGCTTCACATTCACACACATACAGGTACATACATTCTCCCCCTCCCCCCCACAGGCTGTATATAAAGTAAAGCAGCCTTGCATACCTGCACACAGATCAGCATGTGGCACTGTGGCTGTGGGGAAATGCAGTAGCACAGAGTGCATGAACAAGCAATGAGCAGTGAGTATTCTGAGTGGCAGACATGTAGGCTCACAATCAATAAGGAGGACAAAAGGCAGGAAAGTACAGTGAAGGTCCGGGAGGAGGTAAGATGGGTCCCAGGAATGCAGCAGGGGAAGCAAGAAAAGTGTTTGATCTCACTGGACCAAATCCCCTTGGGCATCAGCAGGGACTTGGCCCACTCTGAGGAAGGAGTATGCTGCACCCTGGGCAATATCACTGAGATATTAGCATAGGGCCTGTTAGCACAGCCACACTTGCTGGGCTAAAGGAGTGACTGAGATGCCATCTGCCCTATTGAGTCATCGCCACAATTCCTTGAAGTACATGCACTCACTTGGACTGGCCCAAGCGGAGAATACTCCTTAGGCAGTGCTGTCTTGACCCTCACTGGGGGGTTGGCAATTGAACCACTGGAACAACTGTACTAATCATTAGAACATGACCAAGAGCCGTGGGGAATTCTCCATCACTGACCATCAAGACTGGATGTATTTCTAAAAGAGCTGCTCTAAGCATTATTTTGGAGAAGTGGCCTGTGTCACACAAGAGGTCAGACTAGATAGTCACAGTGGTCCCTTCGGGCCTTGGAAGCTATGAATGTAAAACTCCATCACATGATATACGTGTAACCCTTCTGCCCATCTAAGTTGGCAGCAACAAGGGCCGGGTTCTGTATCTAGGGGTTCCGCTTCAATAACGCAATGCAAAACTGGCTCGAGCCCCCACCCAGTGACCTGGGACAATTACATACCACCCCCTGGGTGCCTCTAAGAGGCAATACCTCCCCTCTCGCAAGCACGGAGTCTGAGTGTAACAAAAAAATGTTTAATAACATGAGGTAAACGACATCAGCATTAAATTGGAACAAACACCACAAACAGGATTCATAACACAAACCATGAGCAAAAAAACCCACCCCAGCAAGTTGGGCTGTGTCCTTTCCCTTGGGTTCTTGAAACCAGCAACCCAAGGATCACCAAAGTCCCAAAAGTCCAACAACCCCCCAAAGTCTCTGTCCCTGGTCAGTGCAGCCCCAGAGTTCAGGGGGGGGGCACACAGGGCGTTAAGGGGCACCTTACGTGATCCGAGGCCGACGGGGTTCCGCCACAGCCTTCACCACGAGCCGCTCCACTCCACCAGCTGTCCTGTGAGCTGCTCCCGCCGTCCCACGAACTGCTCTGGCAGCTGCTCCACTCTGCTCACCGACCTGTGAGCCGCTCAGCTCTGCTCCACTTCAGCCGTCCCTTGGGCCACTCCCACAAGGCTCCGCTCTGCTAGCTGCTCCTCCAGCCACTCCGCTCCACTCACCGACCTGTGAGTCGCTGAGCTCCACTCAAACCGTCCCACAAGGCTCCACTCTACTAGCTACTCCGCCAGCCGCTTAGCATTATAGCTTCAGGCTCCCCCACTAGTTAACACAGCCTCAGTGATCTCAGCTCTTTTGTGATTTCAGCTCTTAGCAATTTCAGCTTATAGTAGGGGAGCCCCAGTGCTAGTGCACCATTGGCCCAAAGTGAATTCAGTTCAGCAGTCTGTAAATAGACTTCTAATAGAATCAATGTTAGCTCTGATATTCAACAGTGGAGAGAGAAGGTAGTGCAATTGGTTTTTCAACCCCTCAGAGAGGGGCCCATACTATCAGGTACAAATACCTGTCCCCATCCTCTCTCTATTCACTGGGTTTTGTAACCCATGCCCCTTGTCAAGCAAGTGCTACTTAGGTAATGGTGAAGGACTCACTCAGTCCTTCTGTCATACAACAGGTTCACTGCCCTTGATTCACAGAATCAGGGTAACAAAACTTTATTCTTCCTGCCCCAATAACAAAGAAACTGGGGATCCCACACCAGCCAAAGTAACCACTTTGAGTTGCTGTTGTTTCATGCCAGGCAAGTGGGTGTGCCTATGCAAACAAGATCAGCCCCTGGAGTTCTTTTCCACACTCGCCATAATTCACCACCAGATGTCAGGGTAGAGCTCATCCTGACTCTGCTTACATACGTGTGCCTGTTTTGCTGCTGTAGCTATGTGGCAAACAGCCATATGCCTCCTTCATCAACTGAGCCCCCCCTTACTACCCCCATCAACAGCTTTTTGTGCACAGTCCTATGTGCACTCCTCAGTGGGGCACCTCTGGGTGCCCAGTGTTTGTGGTTGGGCCCAGGCATCAGCTGGTACATCCATTCACTTAGCAGGTCTGTTTCTGCATTGCTTGAAAGAGTGGGCCCTCTAGAAGGGAAGGGAGGGCAGAGGAATGATGGGAGAAGAGAGGGCAAAAGGAAAGGAGAGAGAAGCAGAGATAGGGAATGGAGTAAAAGCAGGGAGGGGTGGTGAATGGCTGGGAGAAACAGAGATGGAGGACGGAAAGGGCTGCCTGGCCTTGTGTACTAGCCATACCCAGGGGTGTCTCTGCTTTACCACTGAGTTCTCCCTTCTGTCTGCTTGTTTCCTAATTGCTGGTCTAGTAAACTGTTTGATTTATGGCTCTGTTCATCAGTTCTGGCCCTCGGGTATATAACATGCTTTCCCTTCCAGGTTGGGAAGTGAATAACGAATTAACAGCCTTGCCTTTGGTTCAATAAGGTGCTGAGCATTTAGGGATCTTTATTGTTTTGCATGTGCCAAGTCTAACTGTTTAATTTTTACTTCTAATTCATTGAGTTTATGCAGCGGCTCCTTCTCCTGAGCAGCAGCTGCATCATGGATGCTTGGTCATCAAGGCAGCCGTTTCAGCGTCCCGCTAGAGGAGCCTCCAAGGAACAGTGTCATTATTAGTTTGCACAGAGAACTCAATCTATTTCCTTGAAGAGGGTTGGAAGCTAATGTTCTGTGTAATGCACATTTGTCTGGGGACAGTTGGGTCCCTTACCTCCTCCAACTGCAGAACAGGGGTGAACATCAATCTGCTGAGCAAAAATCATCCTGACAAAAGTTGGAGACAGAACTAGTAAAGTGCAAAGGTGCCACCACGAGGAGCACAGTATCTGTAACTAAATCAGAACGTAACCACTGGAACAGATTACCAAGGGCTGGGGTGGATTCTCCGTCACTTGGGAGACCTTCAAACAAGAATATGTCGTTCTAAAAGATACTCAAGTTCCACGGCAAGTCCGGTTGAAGGAATCGCTTGAGTGAAATTCTCTGACCTGTGCTATGTACGAGGTCAGGTGAGATGGTCAGAAAGGTTCCTATGACCTAAACCAATGATACTCTGACCTCAGTGGGTCAGGAGCCAAATTAGCGACAACATTACCCAAAAGAGCTACAGTAGCGTGAATTCATGGTTTCATTTACTACATTTATATTATTCTCACAGAAAAATTACATAGTAAAAGCATCCTGATTGATTAATAACTTAGATTTGATTATTAACCAATCACACAGTGTTTGAATATCATGTGCAGCAAAGAGCTGCAGGAGACACATGAAAGAGCCACTTGGGACTCATGAGCCTCAGTTTGAGTATCGCTGACCTAAACGCATCAAATTATTGTCACAAGTTCCCCCCCATCTCTGGTCTCGGCATGCAAATGAAGTGGGACAGATTCGGACAGCCGAACCGGTTAAGATTTTTGTTGATCCTTCTAAAGCTTTGCCAAGGGTTCCACAATACCCTCTGCGTCCTGAAGCAGAGGAAGGTATAGCCCCAGTAATGGAGTCTTTATTACAGCAGGGTATTATTGTTGCCACCACCAGTTCTTGTAATATTCCTATCTTTCCTGTAAAGAAGCCAGGAAAGAACACCTATCGGTTTGTTCAAGATCTCCGCGCGATTAATGCTGTTGTTTTGCCTTCTTTTCCTGTGGTTCCAAATCCAGCTACAATTCTTTCTTGTATTCCCCCTTCAGCCACCCACTTTACTGTTGTGGACCTTTGTTCAGCTTTCTTTTCTATCCCCATTCACCCTGATAGTCAGTATTTGTTTGCCTTTACCTATAAAGGACGCCAGTACACCTGGACCCGGTTACCCCAAGGGTATACTGAATCACCATCCTTGTTTTCCCAAATCCTGAAGAAGGCTCTGGATGATGTGGTTTTTCCAGGTAAATCAGTGCTTATACAGTATGTGGATGATCTTTTGCTGGCATCCCTTTCTTTTGAATCTTGTAAAGCTGATACTTTGATTCTTTTGACTGCTTTAGCTGCTAAGGGTCATAAGGCATCCCAGGAAAAACTACAGCTGTGTCAGCCCAGGGTTCATTACCTTGGTCATGATATTTCCCCTGGCACTCGTCATTTATCAGATTCTCATATTTCAGCTATTCTAAATATGCCTAGGCCTGGTACTATTTCTCAAATGCGTACTTTTCTTGGCATGACTGAGTACTGTAGACAGTGGATTTTAGGCTATGCAACAATGATTAAACCCTTACAGGATCTGACTAAGTCAGGTACCCCCGAGCCTCTTCCTTGGTCTCCAGAGGCTGAATGAGCTTTTGTTGCTATCAAGCAAAGCCTGTCCAGTGCACCAGCCCTGGGACTTCCTGATTATGCTAAACCATTTACTCTTTTCTGTCATGAGCATAATGGGTATGCTTTGGCTGTATTAATGCAAAAGCACGGAGATAAACACCGTCCCATTGCTTATTACAGTACTGCCCTAGATGCTGTGGCAGCTGGATTTCCCCCTTGCCTTCGTGCTGTGGCTGCAGCGGCCCTTGCTGTTCAAGTATCCGAATCTATTGTCTTAGGATCTCCTTTGATTGTTGCTGTCCCTCATGCTGTGGCTGCACTCTTGTTAAAATCTAAGACACAGCATTTATCCACTTCTCGTCTTACAGAATATGAGCTTGTCTTGTCGTCTTCGTCTCATATTACTTTGGCTCGTTGCCCCGTTCTAAATCCTGCCTCCTTGTTGCCTGGGCCAGAGGATGGAGACCCACATGACTGTGTGTCTGTGACATCAGTCCTCTCCCGTCCAAGAGATGATTTGCTAGATGTGCCTTTGCAAAATCCTGATCTTATTTACTTTGTGGATGGTTCATGTTTGCGAGATTCTAAGGGTAAATTGGTTGCTGGTTATGCTGTGTGCTCTGCCTATGCTGTTATTGAAAGTGCTTCTCTTCCTTCTGTGTTTTCTTCTCAAGTGGCCGAACTTGCGGCTTTAACTCGAGCCTGCATTCTAGCTCAGGATCAAGCAGTTACAATTTATACAGACTCTCGTTATGCTTTTGGAGTGGTACATGATTATGGTTTGCTCTGGAAGTATAGAGGTTTTCTTACATCCACTGGTTCTCCTATTAAGAATAGTCTGTATGTATCTGCTCTTCTGGATGCCCTTTTATTGCCCAAAGCTATAGCTGTTGTTAAATGTATAGCTCACCAGACCCCTCATGATGAAGTTACCTGTGGAAATGCTTTGGCAGACTCTGCAGCCAAAGCAGCGGCCCTTTCTGCACCTCAGGCTGAATATACTTGTGCTTTGATTGAGCAGCCTCCACTAGCCTCCCTTGAGGATCTGGCCAAGATCCAGGAAGCAGCACCAGCAGCTGAGAAACATTTTGGGAGTGCTAATGGATGTATTCTACACACTGACCATCTTTGGCGTGCCCCAGCTGGTCGCCTGGTTGCACCGAAGATGCTAATGCCCTATCTTGCTCGTGTATACCACGGAATAGCACACGTAAGCAAAGGGGGGATGGTTGCTGCAGTTAACCGAGATTGGTGTGCATTCGGTTTCCCAGTCATTGCACATCACTACTGTCAACAATGTGTGATTTGTCAGCAGCTTAACATTGGTAAAGCTGTTAAAGTTAGGCAGGCAGCTCCCCCTCCCCCTTGGGGACCTTTTGTAAATATTCAGATTGATTTTATTCAACTGTCTAAATGTTGTGGTTATGAATATGTATTGGTTTTAGTTGATGTATTTTCAAATTGGGTTGAAGCTTTTCCCTGCAGGAAAGCAGAGGCCAGGACTGTTGTGAAACTTCTGCTTAAAGATTTTGTACCACGATTTGACATCCCTGTGACTATCAGCAGTGACCGTGGAACTCATTTTACTGGACAGATTGTAAAGGAGTTATGTGCAGCTTTGCAGATCCAACACAACCTTCACTGCCCCCACCATCCGCAGTCTGCCGGGGCAGTGGAACGCCAGAATGGAATTCTGAAAAATAAACTGGCCAAGATTTGTGCTGAAACAAACTTAAAGTGGCCAGATGCCCTTCCTCTGGCACTAATGAGTATGAGGGCCACTCCCAATCGAAAGACTGGACTCAGCCCTCATGAGATTTTGACAGGACGCCCGATGCGACTACCAACTGCGCCCCCACTGACCCTAGCTCAGATGGACATTCATTTAATGGATGACACAATGCTTAAGTATTGCCAGGCACTAATGAAATGTGTTAAGTCTTTTTATACACAAGTGAAAGAAGCACTACCCAAGGATCCTGTGCAACCCTGCCACTCACTGGAACCAGGAGACTGGGTATACATAAAGGTCCATCAGCGAAAGACTGCCCTGGCTCCACGCTGGAAGGGCCCTTTCCAAGTCCTGTTAACCACTAACACTGCTGTGAAGTGCCAAGGACTACCTGCCTGGACCCATGCTTCTCACTGCAAAAAGACCCCTCCACCTGGAGATGATTCTCCAGCTGATGATCAGCCTATTTCTCCTGCTAGCTCTGCTGTGCCTTCTGGACAGCAGGGAAGGAGGACAAGGTGAAGTGCTAGTAACCTCTCCCTTGTCCACTGACAGATCTACAATGCCTTTGAATTTTTCTAAAGGAATCACACCAATACAGGGTGAAGTGCTAGTAACCTCTCCCCTGTACTATGTTGAATCACAACTGCTTTTGGAGAAGAAAAGAAGAAACACTCGCTCTGCTGAAACCACCAAAGTCCAGAGATTCCTGACTACAAGAGACATTAAGAACTGGCCCTGGTGGAAGAGACGGAGCATTGTTTATTGGCAAGGAGGGAATTGTGGGGATCGTTCCTGGGAATGCGGGGTCGAGTGGTGGTTTGGATTTCTTCCACGGTCAGGGCTCTGTGCTTATGGACAGGTACCTTCAGGATGCACTGCCCTCCCTAATTGGCTTTCAGATGACGAATATCAAAAACGCCTTGCCACCACGAAGACTACGCCCACTAGTAGTCCCTTGACCCCTGCCACCACCACTGTAACTTACCCAGATACAAACAATACTGTATATTCCAATGAAACCCATTGGCCAAGGCTTTCACATCTTAGTGATTTACTGAAATTTTGTTCAGAGAAATTATTCTTTAAAGTTCAGGATAATGTATATGAGCGAACAATTGAATGAAAAACAAATGGATCAGTGGAAATAGAAATACATGATATCACTACCAGCAAACCCCAAGAATTAATAATTGCAATTGATGGGTTCATAGAATCATAGAATATCAGAGTTGGAAGGGACCTCAAGAGGTCATCTAGTCCAAGCCCCTGCTCAAAGCAGGACCAATTCCCAACTAAATCATCCCAGCCAGGGCTTTGTCAAGCCGGGCCTTAAAAACCTCCAAGGAAGGAGACTCCACCACCTCCCTAGGTAACGCATTCCAGTGTTTCACCACCCTCCTAGTGAAATAGATTTTCCTGATATCCAACCTGGACCTCCCCCACTGCAACTTGAGACCATTGCTCCTTGTTCTGTCGTCTGCCACCACTGAGAACAGCCGAGCTCCATCCTCTTTGGAACCCCCCTTCAGGTAGTTGAAGGCTGCTATCAAATCCCCCCTCATTCTTCTCTTCTGGAGACTAAACAATCCCAGTTCCCTCAGCCTCTCCTCATAAGTCATGTGCTCCAGACCCCTAATCATTTTTGTTGCCCTCCGCTGGACTCTTTCCAATTTTTCCACATCCTTCTTGTAGTGTGGGGCCCAAAACTGGACACAGTATTCCAGATGAGGCCTCACCAATGTCGAATAAAGGGGAACGATCACGTCCCTCGATCTGCTGGCAATGCCCCTACTTATACAGCCCAAAATGCCGTTAGCCTTCTTGGCAACAAGAGCACACTGTTGACTCATATCCAGCTTCTCATCCACTGTGACCCCTAGGTCCTTTTCTGCAGAACTGCTACCTAGCCATTCGGTCCCTAGTCTGTAGCAGTGCATGGGATTCTTTCGTCCTAAGTGCAGGACTCTGCACTTGTCCTTGTTGAACCTCATCAGGTTTTTTTCGGCCCAATCTTCTAATTTGTCTAGGTCCCTCTGTATCCGATCCCTACCCTCTAGTGGATCTACCACGCCTCCTAGTTTAGTGTCATCTGCAAACTTGCTGAGAGTGCAGTCCACACCATCCTCCAGATCATTAATAAAGATATTAAACAAAACCGGCCCCAGGACCGACCCTTGGGGCACTCCGCTTGAAACCGGCTGCCAACTAGACATGGAGCCATTGATCACTACCCGTTGAGCCCGACGATCTAGCCAGCTTTCTATCCACCTTACAGTCCATTCATCCAGCTCATACTTCTTTAACTTGGCGGCAAGAATACTGTGGGAGACCGTATCAAAAGCTTTGCTAAAGTCAAGGAATAACACATCCACTGCTTTCCCCTCATCCACAGAGCCAGTTATCTCATCATAGAAGGCAATTAGGTTAGTCAGGCATGACTTCCCCTTCGTGAATCCATGCTGACTGTTCCTGATCACTTTCCTCTCCTCTAAATGTTTCATAATTGATTCCTTGAGGACCTGCTCCATGATTTTTCCAGGGACTGAGGTGAGGCTGACTGGCCTGTAGTTCCCCGGATCCTCCTTCTTCCCTTTTTTAAAGATGGGCACTACATTAGCCTTTTTCCAGTCATCTGGGACCTCCCCCGATCGCCATGAGTTTTCAAAAATAATGGCTAATGGCTCTGCAATCTCACCCGCCAACTCCTTTAGCACCCTCGGATGCAGCGCATCCGGCCCCATGGACTTGTGCACATCCAGTTTTTCTAAATAGTCCCGAACCACTTCTTTCTCCACAGAGGGTTGGTGACCTTCTCCCCATGCTGTACTGCCCAGTGCAGCAGTCTGGGAGCTGACCTTGTTCGTGAAGACAGAGGCAAAAAAATCATTGAGTACATTAGCTTTTTCCACATCCTCGGTCACTAGGTTGCCTCCCTCATTCAGTAAGGGGCCCACACTTTCCTTGATTTTCTTCTTGTTGCTAACATACCTGAAGAAACCCTTCTTGTTACTCTTAACATCTCTTGCTAACTGCAACTCCAAGTGTGATTTGGCCTTCCTGATTTCACTCCTGCACGCCTGAGCAATAGTTTTTATACTCCTCCCTGGTCATTTGTCCAATCTTCCACTTCTTGTAAGCTTCTTTTTTGCGTTTAAGATCAGCAAGGATTTCACTGTTTAGCCAAGCTGGTCGCCTGCCATATTTACTATTCTTTCTACACATCGGGATGGTTTGTTCCTGCAACCTCAATAAGGATTCTTTAAAATACAGCCAGCTCTCCTGGACCCCTTTGCCCTTCATGTTATTCTCCCAGGGGATCCTGCCCATCTGTTCCCTGAGGGAGTCAAAGTCTGCTTTTCTGAAGTCCAGGGTCCGTATTCTGCTGCTCTCCTTTCTTCCTTGTGTCAGGATCCTGAACTCGACCATCTCATGGTCACTGCCTCCCAGGTTCCCATCCACTTTTGCTTCCCCTACTAGTTCTTCTCTGTTTGTGAGCAGCAGGTCAAGTAAAGCTTTGCCCCTAGTTGGTTCCTCCAGCACTTGCACCAGGAAATTGTCCCCTACACTATCCAAAAATTTCCTGGATTGCCTGTGCACCGCTGTATTGCTCTCCCAGCAGATATCAGGGTGATTAAAGTCTCCCATGAGAACCAGGGCCTGCGATCTAGCAACTTCTGCTAGTTGCCAGAAGAAAGCCTCGTCCACCTCATCCCCCGGTCTGGTGGTCTATAGCAGACTCCAACCACGACATCACCCTTGTTGCTCACACTTCTCAACTTTATCCAGAGACTCTCAGGTTTTTCTGCAGTTTCATACCGGAGCTCTGAGCAGTCATACTCCTCTCTTACATACAACGCAACTCCCCCACCTTTTCTGCCCTGCCTGTCCTTCCTGAACAGTTTATATCCATCCATGACAGTACTCCAGTCATGTGAGTTATCCCACCAAGTCTCTGTTATTCCAATCACATCATAGTTCCCTGACTGTGCCAGGACTTCCAGTTCTCCCTGCTTGTTTCCCAGGCTTCTTGCATTTGTGTATAGGCACTTAAGATAACTCATCGATCGTCCCTCTTTCTCAGCATGAGACAGGAGTCCTCCCCTCTTGCACTCTCCTGCTTGTGCTTCCTCCCAGGATCCCATTTCCCCACTTACCTCAGAGCTTTGGTCTCCTTCCCCCGGTGAACCTAGTTTAAAGCCCTCCTCACTAGGTTAGCCAGCCTGCTGGCGAAGATGCTCTTCCCTCTCTTCGTTAGGTGGAGCCCGTCTCTGCCTAGCACTCCTTCTTCTTGGAACACCATCCCATGGTCGAAGAATCCAAAGCCTTCTCTCCGACACCACCTGCGTAGCCATTCGTTGACTTCCACGATTCGACGGTCTCTACCCCGGCCTTTTCCTTGCACAGGGAGGATGGACGAGAACACCACTTGCGCCTCAAACTCCTTTATCCTTCTTCCCAGAGCCACGTAGTCTGCAGTGATCTGCTCAAGGTCATTCTTGGCAGTATCATTGGTGCCCACGTGGAGAAGCAGGAAGGGGTAGCGATCCGAGGGCTTGATGAGTCTCGGCAGTCTCTCCGTCACATCGTGTATCCTAGCTCCTGGCAAGCAGCAGACCTCTCGGTTTTCCCGGTCGGGGCGGCAGATAGATGACTCAGTCCCCCTGAGGAGGGAGTCCCCGACCACCACCACCCTCCTCCTCCTCTTGGGAGTGGTGGTCGTGGAACCCCCATCCCTAGGACAGTGCATTTTTTGCCTTCCAATCGGTGGAGTCGCCTTCTGCTCCCTTCCCTCAGATGGGTCATCTAGTCCACTCTCCGCATTAGTACCTGTAGAGAGAACATGGAAACGATTGCTCACCTGTATTTCCATTGCTGGTGCATGGACGCTCCTCTTTCTCCTTCTGGAGGTCACATGCTGCCAAACCTCCTCACAATCCTTCTGTCCCTGCTGCGCCTGCTCTGAATCTTCAGAACATTGCGGCCGTAGAAGCATCTCCTGACGTCTGTCCAGGAAATCTTCATTTTCCCTTATGCAACTCAGAGTCGATACTCGTTTCTCCAGCCCTCGAACCTTCTCTTCCAAGATATGATGGCTGTTCCTGGAATTTGTACTGTGGCCCTTATTGTTATTTGGTCACCCAATTAGTGAATAATCAAACAAATACCCAAAGAGTTTGTTCTGCCACTGGAAATTTTACCTGCATAGAAATTATTCTAGTGACTAATAATGTGACCTGTACCTTATTGCAATACACCCCCTCTTATTCCATTAATATTAATGCCTCCCGGAAGTACATAAAGGTGTTCAACCAATGGACGTGGTATAGTACTACACCAAAGAGAGATGTATTAGGATATCGATGGACTGTGATTAACACTACATTAGGGACTGTTAAATTTTCATTACCCTTATCCAGTTTCCAGATCACCTCTACATACCCAAATTGTTCACAGGGGGGCTGCTATTAGATTAGCACAACAGAGGGCTTGGCTTATTTCTTCTAGAAAGAAGAGAGACTTGACCGGATCCCTGTGGGATGGGGCCAATAGTGCAGCAGCAGTTTGGAATATTTTTAAGAACCAAGAACATGATGAGAAATTTGGCCAACTGGAGAAGGCCATTGGCCTTGTTTCTGGAGCACAACTAACCCAGGTACAGGCTGGAGTTGGTGAGTTACATGTTATTTCCGCCCTTAGTTCTATGACCCAGAAGTTGCTGACAGAGATGGTATTGAATATCACTGAGGCTGGGAAGGCATTGCAGTGGGATCTAGCATATTCAGAAATTCAGGATTTCCTGAATGACCAGCTAATGGCCATTCTGAATGATCTAGAGCATCAGGCTTAGCCCACTGCCCTTACAGATACATCAGGAGTACCATCTGATCTGTGGCCATGGAGACATACTTGGAGACTTTCTGGGTGGAAGTGCGGACATTCTCAATGCTCCTTCCAAGCATATGGACCGGTTCAGGGGGTGAAGGCTCCCACATACCGTATCCTGCCGGGTCCATGGGGAGGATGCATGTGGGATTGGGTAATTCACCGAGACATCTGGGAAATTAGACCACCTGGTATGCCCAATCGATTTTTAGTCAGTGCTCCTGGGATTACACCTGACATTTGGATGGGATTAGGAAGTCAGTGGACATTTTGGCCGTTAGAACCCCCATAGCTTCAGTGTATACGTAAACTGAAGCCAGGAGAAGTTGTCACTGTTCATGACTATGTTTGCTGGGAGGGTAGGGGACAAGGAACTACCCTGACAGGACACTTACTTTTTCAAGCTAATGATAGCTGTGTGTATGTTAATGCCACCACATTGCAAGACATGCATTTTACCACTGCAGGCAATCATATTATCTATTGGCCTGCAGATAGAGTTTTGCAAGTAGCCCTTAGGTTCCAGATACCCTTTAATTGGACTAGTTTAGTACCTGATAGATTTCAGAATTTGTTTTCACTGTTACCAGAGGTTCAGAAAATCTCTAAAGTACAAGGGCAAATTCACATGCTTCAAAATATATATCAGATTGAAAAGTATGCCTTTCAGACAGCTTATAGAGTATCCACCTTGCTTCTCGGCTCTTTGAGCTGTGGTCCAAGTGTCAGTAGTCTCTTGGTCTATCCAAGGCCGTGATCAAGTGTCTTGATGTTTTTGGTCTTTTGGCCTCGGGATGAAAACCTTGCCTTTGCTTCTGGGACCTTGAAGTGAAAAAAATTCTCTAAGTTATATCTGTTCTTATCAGTATGATGTATTGTGTTCTATGACTAAGATGGTACAACAACCCCATCATATTATCGCTATGGGAATGTTATTGCTTGTGTTGTTGTTAGCTAGTGTGGGAGTATGTTATTGTTGTTGTAAAGGACGTAATAATAGTAATACCTTTCATGTCCATGCACACCATGCATTGTCATTACATACAATCAAAACCCCTAAGGTTGAAGCATCTGATGTAGAATCTGAATTCCAAGATTTAATGCAAATAGAGATTTGAAAATGTTTGTTGTACTAGTAGTACAAAAGGGAGGGGTTGTGGAAGCAGAGAAAGAACTGACAGGAAGGAACTGCAATGCATGACAATTCGTTAGCAAGAGTCAGGCTAACTGTAACCCTAATAACGCGAGATTTGTAGAAGCGAGGATTGTGTGAGGCGAGTGGGAAAGAACTGTGTGAGAAGTTGTTGCGACCTTGTGTAGATAATGTGTAGAAAATATTGTATGTAGGCTAGAGTCAAAACAAGTGAGAAAAATAAGATATCAAGATGGCCTATGTATAAACAAAATGCAGTTGTTGCTTGTTATTGTCTGTAATGAAAGGTATAAATGCTTGCTGTAATTGTTTACCTGTAGAGAGACCTGCTTAGCTCTCTCCCTCTAACTTGCTGTACCCAAACAGGAAGTGAGAACTGTGTTATTCTCTGACAGCAGGGAGACTTGATGGGCTGGAATTTCCAAAGGAGCTATAGGGAATTAGGCGCAGGCTGAAATTCACTGGTCTGAGTGCCTAACTGCAGTTAGACTGTTCAAAAAATCCCTGCCTTTAATCCCACAAAGTTATGTAATGAGGGGGAGACTTCTGGTATATGGGTGAGCCCCTAATTTACTGTGGGACTGTATGCTGTGTGAATCCTTAAAAACAGAAGTGCTGGAACACACTTCCAGTACTTCCAGAACTATTCCTCATCGCTCTGGAAGTACCAGAATGCCCCCAAAAGTGCCGGAATGGCCTTCTGGAGTCTTCTGGCACAACTCGAACCCTGGGAGAACAGGGTCTGAGCACATCACCGGGGGTTCTGCTAGCTGCACCTAGCCGCAAACAAAGCTCTTCAACGGCCTGGCCAGCTTCTTCTCTGCACCCCCATCTTGGATGAAGCAAGGAAGGATCTATCCACCTCAGCCACCCAAGGGGGGTGGGAAGAAGGCCATGGTAGGGGGATGGCAGAAGAGTAAATAAAGGAGATATTGTGGGGAAGGATGGGGGGAGCACACCCTGCACATTAGTGTAAGAGCAGCAATGGGGGACAATCATGCCTTTGGCCATTGACTTTTGGCACCCTAAATGACAGTGTGTGTGAGGAGGAATCCCTAAATCCTGGCCTAAGTGGATGATAAAGATCCAGATGAGAAACAAACCCCAAACCCAATAATGCGTGCCAGCCCTGAAAGGAAAGAACATATGTATTCTTCTGAAGACATACAAACCACATTAGCCGTAAGGGAGCTGTTCAGCAGAAATGTTATTTTCAAAGGTCCTAGGTCCAGGCGTCCAGGACTCTGGCAGCTGCTAGAGGATGGTGTCTCCAGGAGGGTTTCAGCTTTCTTGACCATGGGATGCTGTTCTGGGAAGAAGGACTGCTATGCAGAGATGGGGTCCACCTATAGAGGAAGGGGAAGAGCATATTTAGATACAGACTGGCTAACCTAGCGAGGAGGGCTTCAAATTAGGTGCGATGGGGGCAGATGACAAAAGCCCACAGGTCGGTCCAAAACATGGAGACCTGGTAGAAGGGTCGATTCTGGAGGGAGTATGGGCCACTGTAACAAAGATAAGGGAAAGGCAAGAGAGAACAAAGTAGGGAAATCAAATCAGTATCTTAGATGTCTGTATACTAATGCGAGAAGTATGGGGAATAGGCAGGAACTTGAAATGGTAGTTAATAAACACAACTATGACATAGTTGGCATCACAGAGACTTGGTGAGATAATAGACATGACTGGAATATTGGTATAGAAGGATACAGCTTACTCAGGAAGGACAGGCAGGAAAAAAGGGAAGAGACGTTGCTTTATATATTAAAAATGCATACACTTGGACCAAGGTTGAGATGGAAATAGGAGACCTACTTATTGAAAGTCTCTGGATAAGGATAAAAGGGGTAAAAACCAAGGATTATCACAGGTGCTGACTCCGGGGGTGCTTTGGGGGCTAGACAACCACGGAAAAAAAATAGTGGGTGCTCAGCACCCACCAGGCATCTGCTGATCAGCTGTTCAGCCACAGGCAGGGGGCGCTCAGGGAAGTGGGCAGGGGCCGGCCTCAAGGGAAAGGGTGGAGTGGGGGTGGGAAGAGGAAGAATGAGGGTGGAGCTTTGAGGGGAGGGAAGGAGTGGAGTGGGGGCAGGGCCTCAGGGCAGAGCAAAGGTGGAATACCCACCCAGAAAAATTAAAGTCCGTGAGGGTGATGTCATGCTAGGGATCTACTACAGACCACCTAAGCAGGAAGAAGAGGTGGATGAGGCTTTTTTAAAACAGCTAACAAAATCATCCAAAGCACAGGACTTGGTGGTGATGGGGGACTTCAACTACTCAGACATCTGTTGGGAAAATAACACAACAGGGCACAGATTATCCAACAAGTTCTTGGAAGTATTGGAGACAATTTTTTATTTCAGAAGGTGGAGAAAGCTACTAAGGGAGAGAGGCTGTTCTAGATTTCATTTTGACAAATAGGGAGGAACTAGTTGAGAATTTGAAGTGGAAGGCAGCTTAGGTGAAAGTGATCATGAAATGACAGAGTTCCTGATTCTAAGGTATGGTAGGAGGGAAAACAGCACAATAAAGATAATGGATTTTAAGAAGGCAGACTTTAGCAAACTCAGGGAGTTGGTAGGTAAGATCCCATGGGAAGCAAGCAGGGCCAGATTTCCAATTAGGCACAGTAGGCATGTGCCTAGGGGCACCGGCATTCCAGTGGCACCTTACCTCTCTAAAACTGTGTGCAACATGAAGGTCAACTGTAGGCAGGGTGGGGCGCTGAAGATGCTGTGCCTAGGGGTGCATAAAGGTGTAAATCCAGTCCTGGATGCAAATCTAAGGGGAAAAACAGTTCAAGAGAGTTGGCAATTTTTTAAAGAGACATTAGTAAGGGCACAAGACCATATGATCCCACTGCATAGGAAGTATGGCAAGAGACCACCCCGGCTTAACCAGGAGATCTTCAATGACCCGAAACTCAAAAAAGAGTTCTGCAAAAAGTGGAAACTAGGTTAAATTACAAAGGACAAATATAAATAAATAACAAGTATGTAGGAACAAAATTCGAAAGACCAATGCATAAAATGAGATCAAACTAGCTAGAGACATAAAGGGTAACGAGAAAACATTTTATAAATACATTAGAAGCAAAAGGAAGACCAAGGACAGGTTAGGCCCTTTACTCAATGGGGGGAGGAGGGAACAATAACAGAAAATGTGGAAATGGCAGAAGTGCTAAATGACTTTTTTGTTTCAGTTTTCACCAAAAAGGTGAGTAGCGATTGGGCATCTAACATAGTGAATGCCAATGAGGTAGTATCAAAGGCTAAATAGGTGTAACCCTTCTGCCAGGTGGAGCCATCAGCAACCAGGGCTGGGTTCAATATTGAGGAGTTCCTTTCCATTGATGCAACACAGAACCAGCTCGAGCCCCCACCCAGTAATCTGGGAAATTTACACACCACTCCTGGACACCTCTGAGAGGCAATACTTCCCCACTCGCAAGCACAGAGTCTGAGTGTACAAAAGAAACTTTTAATAAAAGGAAGTAAGTAACTGGGTGTTAATTTGAGAAAACACCGCAAACAGAGTTCATAAACATAAACCATGAGTAAAAGACTCACTCCCAAGTAGGTTGGGCAGTGTCCTTTTCCCCTCAGGTTCTTAAGTCCAGCAAAGCAAAAGTCCCTTTCACGTGCCCGACCCTTCTCTGCACTCCTCTCTCAGTTGCTGTCCTTGGTCAGTGCAGCCCCGGAGTTCAGAGGTTCATCTACAGAGTTCACCTGCCCTCCGGGTGAGGTAAAGAGGTACCTTACTTGGTCCACTGCTTGGGCACTTGCTTGCTGCCCCTCTCTGCCAGCCACCCTGCTGGCCTCTTTCACTGGCCACCTGCTTACTGCGCCTGTCCACCAGCCGCCCTGCTCGCCGCTCATTGCACCTCTCCGCCACACCAGACACTCGTTCACCAACTGACTGTCAGTTGCCTTCTGCTGCCATCTGCCTCTCTGCTGTGACCTCTGCACATCAATCTCTTAGTAATTTTCAGCTCTTTGCAGGCTGAGCAGAAACCCTGCCCCACCTCAAGCAATTTCAGCTCTCAGTGATTTTTAGCTCTTAGCAAGCAGAGTAGAAACAGTCCCACCACAACTGACTTCAGCTCTGATCAGGCATTTAACATAACAAAGAGACTTCTAAGGAAACCTGTTTAGCTCTATTGTTTAAACAATAGGGAGAAACAGATTAAATCAGTCTAGGCAGGACCCTTAATGAAGATGTATAGCCTCCTAATTTAGGATTCCTATCCCTCTTACTTTCACAGGGCTCTGGCATTCAAGCCCCTGGCTTAATGACATCCTTTCAGCTGAAGGTGACCTCCCTCATTTGGGACAAGCTAAGCATAGTCCTGCTTCCCTGTATTCCCACAATAATTACAACATTTTGGTAACAGCATTTCACTACCCCTGCATTCAGTACCAAAGTGATTTGTACCCAACACCAGCCATAATTGATTACTTTGACACTGTTCTATGCGCTGAATATCTAAGCAGAGCAGGAGCAAACTGTATTTACATAAACACACCCAATTCTTTCCCCCTCCCAGCTGCGCAAACCTCCCCTGTCCTTAGCTAGAGGACTCCTCCGTTGGGCTGCCACTGATTGTGATGGCATGTCCCTGTCTCACCCCCCACCCACCCTCCGGTCCCCCATCCATGAAAGGCTTTTCCTGTGGCTGCTGTGGGAAGGTCTGAACTGAGCATGCTCTGAGCACCATGTAAAAGGGAACAAAGAGAATGAGTGAGTTTCTGCCTTGGGCCAGGATTTCTTCAAGGCAAACACGTGACTTGCTGATCAGCACCAGTGGCATGACACATGTCTTACTGATGGTTTTAATAACTAAACTTTCCCTCTTAATATGTTTGAATGTGTTTGTTTAATCCCTATCTTTGCACTGTGAATAGGGTTGCCAGGCACCCTGTTTTTGACCAGAACACCCGGTCAAAAAGGGACCCTGGTGGCTCCATCCGACACCGCCAACCAGGCTGTTAAAAGTCTGGTTGGCGGCGCAGCAGGGGCCTGGGGCTAAGGTGCTCCACAAGGCTCCCAGAAGTGGCCACCAGGTCCCTGCAGCCCCTAAATGCATGGGTGGCCAGGGAGGCTCCACGCGTTGCCCCTGCCCTGAGGGCCAGCTCCGCAGCTCCCATTGGCCGGGAACCATGACCAATGGGAGCTGTGGAGGCGGCACCTGTGACTGCGATGGAAGCACGCGGAGCCTCCCTGGCCGCCCATGCATCTAGGGGCTGCAGGGACCTGGTGGCCACTTCCTGGGAGCCGCTGTAAGCGCCACTGAGAGCCTGCACTCCGAACCCGCTTCTGCTCCCTAACTCCCTGTCCCAGCCTGGTGAAAGTGAGTGAGGGTGGGACGAGTGAGCGATGGAGGGAGGGGGCAGGGCCTTGGAGAAGGGGTGTGGCCTCAGGGAAGGGGGGCAGGGGCGGGGTAGCGTGTTCAGTTTTGTGCGATTAGAAAGTTGGCAACCCTAACTGTGAAGTGCCTACGTTATTTTTCCAGGAGATTGGTATTATATAAATGTTGCCATTGATAATGTCTAGGCTCTGAGAAGAGGCATTTCTGGGTTATGCACCATGCTTAATCTCAGCTAGGCAGAGTTGAAACACCTAGGTACATGTCTGAGGAGTGTGCTTAACACATCCTGGGGCTGTCCATATAGGCCCAATCCTCTTGTCATGGCGGACTTTTCCTGAGCAACCACTCTGTTAAATGCATATGGATCAGTTGTCACCTTTCCTGAACCTCTCCCAATGGCATGACATGGCCTGAGGCACAGTCTCCATGAGCCTTTAAGTGGGGTGGAGTCCAGTGAAGTGAGGTAGCCAGGTACCATATCCAGCTGGGGTCACAATCTGGCCCTTAATGTCAGCACAGTGCTTTAAAATCTTGGAGGGAAGATGCAAAGTATTATGATTAAATAATTATGCAAAGAATTGCAAAATAATGCAAAGTATTATGATAATGAGCTGTCAGCATTCTCTCCTTCCAAATACCTTAATGAGCCTACAACAGGACAACACCTCTCGAAATGCAAGGCACATGCATTTGACGTCTGAGACGCTTGCAGCACGAGCAACAGTACTACATTAATGTGCATTTGGGAATTTTTGGTGCATGCCAGCAGGGTCCGCATGGGCTAGTTAGTGCATAACACACTGGTGCTCATCAGAACTTACACCCCTCTGAAGTATATTTGGATCTAAATGCCTCACAGTCTGGGATGCAAGAGCACAATGAAAGGAGATCAGAAGAGCACTCTGCACACATTCTGCCTTCCAGTTCATTAATTAGGAATTACTAAACAAATCTAAACACCCATAAAAAGTCCAGGCATTATCACTTACTGATAAACTTTTTAAGGGCAAAATGCTGTGGGAGGAAGGGGGAATTGGAGCAGTAGCATCCATGCAGGGGGTCTGTAATATTTCCTGAGGTGCATGGCACACAGGATGGCTCAGATAGAATGCACTCAGGGGGTTCAAGGGTTAGGCCATACCTTGAAGCTGGCTAACCATGCCACCATGGGACTGCTAGCGGGGCCCCAACAAAGCTCAAGAGAGCAGCCGCTTGGAATCCTGATTGTGTATTTGGGGAGAAGGCAGAAGAAACTCCCTGCACCCTCTTCTCTCTCATCCCCGTGCATCCACACTTGAGAGGGTGCCCAGTGGTCACTGTCTCTAGTTCATGCTGTGCTTTCCCCATCACAATGCTTGTACCACCTTGCCCAGCAATGGAGGTGTCTGTGGGAGCCGGCTGTTATAATTCCACCACCGAACTGAAGGGAGGGTTGGGGTAATTTATCTTCCTAAGACAGTCCCCTGCCTCTCTGGGTACTGCTAAACCCTCATTGCCATGGACAGCTCCTCCCCGGGGATTACAACAAGGAGAATTTAAATTGGAGCAAATGGTGAATATTAAAAAAAAAAAAAAAAAAAAATTCACCTGGACTGATCCCCTTTGCGCACAGCCACCACCACACTCTGCTTTCTCGCTGCAAACATGGACCTAATCACCAGGTAATTGTACAGTCACAATTGTAAAAGTAAGCTCTACCTCCCTCCAACATATTGGAGTAAATCTCAAAGAGGCTGTGGTAGCACACTTAGCAATGAATCTGTTTAACTGGATGTGGTTGCCTGTTGTGACAGACCCAGACCAGTGGGGTACAGGAGTCTGGTAGAGGGCAAATATACTGGTCACTGGATGAGTAGTTTTCTGTTCCCTAAGTGACCAGACCTATTGGGATCCAGGAAGTGGGCGGGCAAAGCCCGCCCACTGCTAAAGGATCCCCTCCCCAGCCTAAGGGGGGGTCCACAGGACCTGGAGACCAAAAAATTACGGGGGACAACTAATAAAAGAACAGGGACAGGAGTGAGGTCAAAGGGTCAAACGCAGCGAACCAGACGGGGACACTGAGCAGAGAACCCCGGACAGCGCCCACTGCTCCTCAAAGGCGTCAAGGGAACCAGTGGACGCCGCCCAGAGGAATTCTGCCCGGATACGTGAAAGAACGGAGGACCTGAAATACGCCCCACAGTCACAGGAAACTCCATCGGCCAACCTCCTTACTCTGGTTTTATAGATGGCCAGTTTCGCTAGGGCCAGAAGGAGGTTGACCAGGAGGTCCCGTGACTTTGTGGGGCGACGGATAGGGAGTGCATAAATAAAAAGGTGAGGAGAAAAGTGCAACCAAAATCTTAACAAAACATCCGTTAGGAGCCGGAATAGGGGCTGCAGCCTGGCGCACTCCAGGTAAACATGCGCCAGGGTCTCCCTCACGCCGCAAAAGGGGCAGGTGTCTGGGATAGGGGTAAACCGCGCCAAGTACACGCCCGTGCTCACGGCTCCGTGAAGGATCCGCCAACTGATGTCCCTGGTGGGCTTCGGGATCAGAGCAGAATAAAGGCTGGCCCACTGGGCTCCTCACCCTCCAGAGGTGGCAGAAGGTCCCGCCACTTCGTATTGGGGCGGGACGCGAGGGTGAGGACATGAAGAACATGGAGCACGAGTGTGTATAGATGTTTCCTTGGCGCGGTCCGGAACAGAACCAGCTGCAGATGGTGCAGCCGGCTCATGGCGAATGGACGGGGAGGGGGCTGGTTAGGTCCACGGGGCAGGGGCCCGATGAAAAAGTCTGGAGAGCTCAGAGTGGAGGGTGGGTGGGGCGTGCCCTCTCGCAGGACCCGGTCGAGATAGTCCCAAGCAGCAGGCAGCAAAGCGGCCCTCACCTCCTGAAATACGCGCCGCGGAGTACGAGGTCTGGAGAGCCCCATGCGCTGAGCGAGCGTCAGGGGATCCAGCCAGTCTCCCCGGTCGTAGTCCAGGAGGTCTCCGACTTTGGTGACTTCTGCTAGGACCAACCTCTGGTGCACCATGGGGGACTCCACCACCTGCACACAAAGCTGGGGGTTGTGTTCCAGGGGCTCCGTGAGGAGATCTGCCCCCATGGTGGCCGCCATGGACCTGGTTACTGAAAACAGTTTCCAGGTCCGGAGGAGGTCCTGGTAGAAGACCGGCAGCTCGGAGAGGCCTCACGGAAGACCTCTCGGATGGAGACAAAGGAGCTGCCGGTCATATCTGAGCCCTCAGAAGCGGCGCAGGAAGGCGTACGCCAATACGCTCCATGCTGGACTACCTGCACCATAAAGGAGCCTCTGCAGGGCCTGGAGGCGGAAGACGTGGACCTGAGCGTGCAGACACTTCAGGCCCTGCCCTCCCTCCTCCAGGGGTAGATGGAGAACCCCCGCAGAGACCCAGTGCAGTCCTGACCAAAAGAACTCCAGAATCAACGTCCGGAGGGTGGTCAGGAAGCCCGGAGCCGGTACCAGGGTGTTGAGCCGGTACCAGAGCATGGACAGGATTAGTTGATTGAGCACCAGTGCTCTCCCTCGAAGGGAGAGACACCGGAGCAGTCCCGTCCATTTCCGGAGCCGCTCTGACACTCTGCCCTCTAAACCTAGCCAGTTCTCCGGCGGAGACGGATGCGTGGCAGAAAGGTAAACGCCGAGATAGAGCAGCGGACCCGCGCTCCACCGGACGGCCTGAAGCATGGGTGGGAGAGAGTTCGCCTGCCACCCGTCCCCTACCACCAGGCCAGAGCTCTTGACCCAGTTGACCCGGGCAGAGGAGGCCGCCGAATAGATGGTCTGGCAAGCCTCCACCCGCACCAAGTCGCCCGGGTCCTGGACCACGAGGAGCACGTCGTCGGCGTACGCCGACAGGACCAGCCGCAGCTCCGGCTCCCGCAGCACCAACCCTGCCAACCTCCTACGGAGGAGAGAGAGGAAGGGCTCGATCGCCAGAGCATACAGCTGGCCCGAGAGGGGGCACACTTGACGTACTCTTCGCCCGAAACTGACCGGTTCGGTCAGGGTCCAGTTGAGCCTGACCAAACACTCTGCGGAGGCATACAGCACCTGGAGAAAACCTACAAACTGGGGCCCGAAGCCAAACGCTCCCAGAGTGCCCAGGAGATACCTGTGGTCCACCCTGTCGAACGCCTTCTCCTGATCCAGGGACAGAAGGGCGAACGACAGACCATCCCTACACCCGAGTTCCAAGAGGTCCCGGACCAGATACAAGTTGTCGAAGATGGTGCGGCCTGGGACGTTGTAGGTCTGGTCTGGGTGGATCACGTCCGCCAGCAGAGACCCTAGCCGTAGCAACATGGCCTTTGCTACGATTTTATAGTCTGTGCTGAGGAGCGAGATGGGACGCCAATTCCGTAAATCGCGGAGGTCCCCCTTCGGCAATAAGGTCAGCACGGCTCGCCTGCACGAAAGAGGGAGGACCCCGCCCTGCAAGGATTCGGCCCAGACAGCGACAAGGTCCGGGCCGAGGATGTCCCAAAACACGCGGTAGAACTCCAGGGTCAGCCCGTCCACGCCCGGAGATTTATTGGTGGGCATGCGACGGAGGGCTTCCGAGAACTCGGCCAGAGTGAGAGGCAGCTCCAGCCGGTCTCGGTCGCCCGCGCTGACTGTTGGGAGTTCATCCCAGAGCATTCTGCAAGCGTTAGGATCGGTCAGATCCGAGGAGAAAAGGCCTGCGTAGAAGGCCCTGGCCCTCCCGCACATTTCCGCCGGATCCGTGAGGGGGGTGCCGTCCTCTGCTAGAAGGCAGGTGACGTGCTTCTTAGCCCCCCTCTTTTTCTCCAGGGCGTAGAAGAAGCGGGAGCCGCGATCCATCTCCCGAAGGAGGCGGATGCGGGATCGAACAAAGGCACCTCGGGCCCGATGGTCCTCGAGGGTCCGCAGCACTTCCCGCTTCTCCCGGCATGCTCCGCAGAGGGATGGATCACCGGGGCTGGCGACCAGACGCCTCTCCAGCTCTAAGACCTCCCGTTCCAACTGCCCTATCGCCGCATCCCTCCGTCGGCTGGCGCCCTGGGTGTAGTCACGGCAGAAGAGCCGGGCGCGCGCACCTTCCCCAGGTCCCACCACCACCGCGCCGAGGGAAAGGCACGCCGCTGCCCTCGCCAGGCCGGCCAGAACTCCCGGAAGGACGCCACGAAGCCCACATCCTCCAACAAGCGATTATTAAAATGCCAATAGACCGGCCCCAGCCTCTCCGCGCAGAGAGAGGCTGTCATGGTGGTTAGATGGTGATCCAAAAAAGGGGCCGGTCGGACGCTGGAGGAGTCGGCCCGGGAAAGATGGAAGCGTGACATATAGATGCGGTCCAACCGGGAGTGGTACGACCGATGGACCTCCACCCGGACAAAAGTGAATGTCGAGACGTCATCCGGGTGGTGGTTGCGCCAGACGTCCACCAGGGAGTGATGTTCGACTATCTCCTGGAGGACATCCGCGGTGGCTGGGTGCTGCTCGGTCCCTGACCGGTCCCGTTCCTCAAGGGTGGCGTTAAAGTCCTCACCCAGGACCAGGCACTCGCGAGGATCCAAGGTGCCGAGGAAGGCGGACGCCTGCTGATAAAAACACAACCTCCCTGGGCCCAATGTCGGGGCATAAACATTGACGAGATTAACCACAAGCCCCTCCATGCGGACCCGGAGGTGCAGCAGGCGGCCTGGCACAGCCTCGGCGACCCCCAGCACCTCGGGCCTTAGGTCGGGGGAGAACAGGGTCGCCACTCCAGCCATACGAACTGTGAGGTGGCTAAAATAGACCCTGTCCCCCCACTCCAGCCGCCAGCTAGCTTCAGCGGCCGGATCTGTATGGGTCTCCTGCAGGAAAATCACAGAGTATCCCCCCTCCCGAAGGAAGGAGAGCACCTGGCTCCTGCGGAGACCCATCCTACAGCCCCGGGTGTTTATTGTTGTGAAGATGATTGGTGCCATGAGGAGGGCTGGGGGGGATCCTCGCTAGCAGAGACACCCACAGTCTCCGTCGGGCCGCGCAACAATCCGTGACCTACCCCATAGGCGATTAAGGAGTCACGGAAGAGGCGGACCCGTTGGTAGGCCGCGGCGGCCTGCCTCCCGGTCCTCTTATCCTCCCCCACGAGAGCCCTCACGGCCCGGAGGATCTGATGGAAATCCCCCCATCGCTGGAGTGCAAGCTGTACCTTGTTGTGGGAGCCATTGATGTCCTCAAGGAAGTCCCGTAGCTCCTCTCTCAGCGTATGGGGGGGTGAGGTTATCGATCTATGGCTATCCCCCAGCGGGGCCCCTGTCACAGCCCCTTGGCCCACCGAGACGGGCAAGCAGGGGGCAGACCCTCGACGTGGCCCGTCTCAGACCCTGGCTCAATGGGGGGCGGCGGAGGGAAAATAGCAGCCCCTGGTGGGTCGGGACAGGGAAAAACAAAGGCCGCTCCTTGGGGGTCATCCTCTGGGATATGGAAGGAGACAACCCCAGGGGCAGCAATAGCATCATGGGAAGTGGAGGGGACAGGGACAGGGTCGGTGACAGGGGCAGGGTCAGAGTCAGGAATAGGGACAGGGGAAGGGGCGATAGTGGGATCGGGGGCCTCAGCAGCCAGGCCACTGGGTGGGGGGGTGGCACCCCACAAAGGGGCTCAGGGATTTGCAGGGAGGGAGGTGGGCCCTCGGCGATGCCGGACTCGTGCTCCAAGGCAGATGGTAAGGCCACGGCATCTGTAGGTGGAGAATCAATGATGGGGCCCCCAACCGGAAAGGAGGTCGGCTGTCCCTCAGCCATGAGGGAGTCCCCTGGCGACTCGGGTCCCAGTTGCGTGGCACTGGCCGTCGCCTCAAGAGGTTCGGCGGCCGCTAGCGGGGTGCCATCTGCAGCTGGGATGGTGGAAGAGTCCAGGGGCTCCTCGGAGGCGGGAGTGGAAGCAGTGGGTAAGGGGACGGAATACGGGGAAAGGGGGGCCGAGGTGAGGTCGCTCAGATCCAGGCCCGCTGGCAGAGGGTCGTCCTCCCCCTGGGTAACCGGGGTCAGACCCAGGGCCTCGATCTCCTCATAAATGGAAGGGAGATAACCTTCCACCACCCCAGGGCTCTCCCCTCCTGCACCCGAAGTGACGCTGCCACGTCTTCCCTAGCCGGCAATGGTGGACAAAACCCACCCGGGGGCAAAGCGGAAGGCTCAGCATCGGTTCCCCCCTTCCTGGTCTTCCGGGAGGCTACCGCATCAGATGGAAGGAGCGGAGCTCGAGCCTTCCGCTTGCCCCGCTTCCCCTGTACTAAGGACCAGCCCTCCATGGCATCATCCGGGGGCTGGCTAACAGGAGTTGGGTCAGGGAGCAAGAGCGAAGGCTTAGGGACTCGGGGAGGCAATGGTGGGGCAGCATGTAGGAGGGAGGATTCTCTCTGGGGCATGCCCTCTTCTATGCCTGGCGATATCCCTACCTCACCCTCCTCCACAGGCCCCGCCAGATTGCAGGCAGCAGAGGCGGGGCCCTCTCACTCGTCTAGGTGCACTGGGGGAGATACCCCTTGGGCCCGAGCGGGAGCATTGGTGGACCGGAAAGGAGGAGGGGCGGCTTCGGGCGCCGGGCAGCTAGGGGCGCCGGCGATGACGGGGCCGGCGCCCTGCCGGGGCTCGGGGGTCCCTGATGTCCCTCTATGCCGGGCCAAAGGGCAGTCCCTCCAGACGTGTCCCATCGCCCGGCAGAGGTAGCACCGGGCCTCCCCCGTTGAATAATGTACCCGGTAGCAGGCCCCCTGGTAGGGGACCAAGAAGGACCCCTCGAGCGCCTCACCGTCACGTGCCGCCGGCGGCAGTTGTAACTGTACCTGCCGGCGGAACAAGAGGACATGACGGAGGGCGGGGTCTTTGCAGCCCAGTGGGAGAGGGCTGACCACAGAGATCGGCCTCCCCAGGGTAGAGAGGGCGGGTAACAATGCGGCATTTGGAAGGAAGGGAGGGACAGAAGTCAGGACCAATCGGGCGCCCAGGTCTTCTAGCGGTTCCAGGGGGACGTACACCCCCCCCACCGCCAGGCCCTTCTCCACTGCCTCCTGGGCGGCGGCCTCCGATGCTAGGAAGAAGACGACCTTGCCGTACATCTTGGAGGCCGCCACAATGGCCGTGGGCCCTACCACCCTCGCCAGCGCCCACACGTAGGTCTCCACGTGGGGCGAGGCGGGTACCAGGAGGCAACGGACGCCGTGCTTCCTGGTCAAAGTGGGGAAGGGGCCCCGGCCGCTATAGATGGTAGCAGAGGCGGTGGATGGGGGAGATGACGTAGCGGCAGGCGGGGGGGCCGCCGCCACCTGGGCGTATGCCCTGGGAGCTGGGGGTGGGACACCCATACAGCTGGTGGAGGGAACAGCAGGGAGGGATGCTGCGGCCTGTTGCGGGGCCGCGGCAGTGGGGGTACCCCCTGCCATGGAGGGCCTGGCTTTTTTAGCGGGGCCTTTACCCTTCTTCGTGCCCTGGCCCTTCCTGCCGGTTGGGGGGACTCCCCCAGAGTCAGAGGGGGCGAGGGACATGGCAGCAGCGGAGGTCACCTCGTTACCCACCGCTGCCGGCATTTCAGCAGTGGTGGTAATAGGTGGCTCAGCAGCGGCGGTTGAGGTAGAGGCTGGGGGGGTGATGGTGGGGTGGGTGGAGGAGGGGCAGTAGGGTCTGCCCGAGGGGTCTCACTCTCCTTGTCCCCTGCCATAATGAGGACGGTGGAAGAGCAAATACTGGAGGGGGGATAGGGAAAGGGGAAGCAGGTCGACCACTCCTCCCCGCTAGGCTGTAGGCAGGGGAGGAGGGCGCCAAAAAAAGGAGGGTGGATGGGGGGCTATCAAGGGCTAGGGGTCAGTCACTGACTCAGGGAAGGTTTCCGGCTCCTCATGTTGCACCAAGGAAGGGAGAAGATAACAGCATTCGGGGGGTGCAGTGAGACAGAATCAAAACTAAAATGGGGAGTGGCACAAGCACATAGGAGGGGACATGGGCGCACAAGGGGAGGGGCTAATCAGGGCAAGGGGACCGCAGGGGGAAGGGAGCAACCAGGCGGGAAAAGGGGCAGAGGAACCACGGGGTTAGCTTCAGAGGCTGGGGCAGGTCAAACAAAGGCTGCAGAGGGAAAGGGCAGGGCAGGCAAACAAATTGGAGTTAGCGAGGGGCTGGGGCAAGGGAGAGGGGCAAAAGGTTGCAAGGGGCAAAAGGGTAGGTAACAGGGGCAAAGCTGGGGACTTGCTGCAGGGGGGAAAGGGTTAGTCCAAAAGGGGGGGCACGTGCACCCACGTGCGCTTGCAACAAAAAAGAAAGTCCTTGCAAGCTGGCTGCTGCGTCAGGCCCAATGGTGGCAGCAGGATGTGGCAAGCCTTGGAGAGCAGCTGAGGTCCAGAGGCAGGAGCCCAAGGCAGATGGTAAGTAGCCGATGGGGGTGGTGGAGGGGGCAACGATGATGGTGGTGGTGGGGATCGGGGGTGGGGGGGACACAGATGGACCAGGGGGTAGGCTCCACGCCACACCCCCTGTGTCTCCACAAACACAGTCCACAAACACAGTCTAGATCCCCACCACAAGAGCACAATTCAAAAGTTACTCAGTCCGGGAGGGCCCCCTCCACGGTGGTCTGTAGAATTCCTACGTGCTCCCCCACTGGCAGATGGTCCTCTTTTTCTCCTCAGGGCTCCAGCAGCTCCCCAGCAGCAAACGCAGCAGCTCCAGGCGGCAGTCTGGTGGCCAGCAGGAAGGACCCTTCTCAGGTGGAGGTGGCAGTGGTGGTATCCCTAGCAGCAGGAGCAATGGTTGGGGTCTCTCCCTCCCCTCCTCTGGGGAGTGGGCCAGCAGGCCCCCCCGAGGGGCTGTAGCTGGAGCAGCAGCACCTAAGGGTGTGGGTGGGTCTAGCAGCCAGCCAGCAAGCAGGTTGTAGAGAAGGAGGAGGAGCAGCCCCCTCCTTCCAGGCAACAGGAGAGTGATCTATGATCACCAGGTCAGACAGGGTTTCTGTTCCCTGAGTGACCAGAGCAGGGGCTGCACTAGAGTAATCAGGAACCTGCTAGAACCAGTTAAGGCAGGCAGGCTAATTAGGACACCTGGAGCCAATTAAGAAGAAACT
This sequence comes from Chrysemys picta bellii, assembly GCF_011386835.1. Taxonomy (NCBI): domain Eukaryota; kingdom Metazoa; phylum Chordata; order Testudines; family Emydidae; genus Chrysemys; species Chrysemys picta. The sequence continues at coordinate 44,776,065 of NC_088800.1, forward strand.
GCTAGACTCAATTAAGGCAGACTAATCAGGGCACCTGGGCTTTAAAGAGGAGCTCACTTCAGTTTGTGGTGCAAGTGTGAGGAGCTGGGAGCAGCAGGAGGACGACGAGGAGGAGGACGACGGAGCACAAGTGTTATCAGACACCAGGAGGAAGGTCCTGTGGTAAGACTAAGGAAGGTGTTTGGAGGAGGCCATGGGGAAGTAGCCCAGGGAGTTGTAGCTGTCATGCAGCTGTTAAAGGAGGCACTATAGACACCTGCAGTCCACAGGGCCCTGGGATAGGACCCGGAGTAGAGGGTGGGCCTGGGTTCCCCCCAGACCTCCCAATTGACCTGGACTGTGGGTTCTTCCAGAGGGGAAGGTCTCTGGGCTGTTCCCCCAACCCACATGGTGAATCTCTGAGGCAAGAAAATCTGCCAATTAATGCAGGACCTGCCAAGATAGAGGAGGAACTTTGTCACACTGTGTATAGATGTGTGAAGAACTGTTGAGGGGAAGTGAAGAGTCACAGCAAGTGTTGCATGTAGTTCTGAGCACAGCACAGTCCCTTGTTTCTTGCAGGAGTCAGCTCCACAGTGTAGGTTCAGCTGTGATGAAATTCTGTCTCCTGCCCTCAGTAGCTTCCATCTATTAACAGTTTCATTTTTCCAGTGGTCCAAAGCTGTCACTGGAGGTTGTGATCGCAGGAGGAGAGGTGACCATATATTGGGCATAAAGTGGAATGACTTCACCTGTAATGCAGATGTTTATGGTCGCTCCAGTCTACAGACTACTGGGGCCATTGTCCATAGATGGCGCCTTACGCTTTTTGGATATATTACGAGAATGCCACAAGACATTACAATGAATGCTGTTCTCTGGGTGGCTTGTAACATACGGATGGCCCAGAGGCAGGCCCCCATTATATGGGTTCCTCAAGTCTGTTCCAATGTTGGACTCTCAGGCTATCAATCCCTTGCAGCCTCACAGGAACGGACCAAATGGTGAATGATTGCTACGGCTGACTGTTTGTCTAAGCACTGAAGAAGAGAGAATGTTATAAGAGAACATTTAAGTGTTTGCTCTGTAACTATAAAAATATTTGCTAAGACTAGCAGTCAGGGAAGAAGCATTACCGAGTGTGAAATACTAGTTCATCACAAGCGGTGTCATCTCCTACCCAACAGAAGAAGCCTGGAGGCACCAGACAAACTATTGAGAAACATCTGTGAACAAAGGCCTTTTCTTTCCCCAACACCTATAAAGAGGGTACATGCACAAGCCCTTGTCCCATCACAGCTTGAGCTCTGGGAAATGGGATAAAAATCCCTGTTAAAAATAAAAATAAAAAGTATCACTATGCTGCTTGAAATTTGAAGAGGGCAAAATTTCTAAGCATAAGCAAGGGATCCCCAAGCTGTTTGGCTTGGGTTAGCCCTACAGGACACACAGAGCTTGCATATTATAGCAGCTATTATCTTCTTCTGGAACCTAAGACTGTATCGTGTGTGTGTGTTACCTGCTTTATCCTTGTAAAAAAACTCTCACTTCTTTTTCTTAGTATTGTCTTTGGTTTGAAATCTGCGGAACAATTGACCTAGGTAAGAAAGCCCTTTGGGACTAGGAGTAACCTGAATATTGTTGAGATTTTTGGTGTAAGGCACCCTCTATGACAGAGGCAGGCAAGATAGACCGGAGCGTTCCAGGGGACTGTCTGTGACTCCATGGTAAGGCTGTTACAGTGCCTGAGGAGTTCACATTTGTTACATGGTTGGCGAAATCTACTTGCAGAACACCCAATCAATTTGGGATTTGAGCCCTGTTCTTTGGCAGTCTGCCCTGAGGCTGCCGCCCATGCTCGTGAGCTACTCTGGACAGCTTAACCCTCTCCATAGCTGGAATGTTATGGAGGAGGAAGTTCTACGAAGTGCTTCCCACTTTCTACTGACTTAACTTTTCTGCCTTGGTCAGTAATGTGCAGCAGCTGATCTCTGCTAGGTATTGGGAGAGCAGGGTGGTGGTGTTCTTGGCATCAGCCATAAGAGAGATGTGCAGCTGGGTATCATCTGTGCACTACTGGCATTTATCTGGGTGCTGTCTAATCAGCCCCACCGGTGGCTTCATAGAGAAGCTGAAGAGGAGGAGAGGCAATATTGGGCATTGTAGGCTCCCCACAGGGGAGGGTTCTTGGAACAGAAGAATAGGTTCTCAACACTATCGTCCTCCCCACACAAGCTGAGCATTGTGTAACACTCCCAGTATATTTAGTGGGCTTGATTCAGTGCTACACTGGGGCTCCTTTACATCATCTGGCAGAGTGAAAGTGACCTAAAATGAACAAATCTGTGACCCTGAGAATAGCCCCTCTGCAGGTGCCCTTCCTGGCCAGGGTAGCACTGATGTCAGGGTGGATCTGGGATGCATAAGGGGAATGGCTGCACTATGCTTTCTGCTTTGAAGGGCCCAGTGGGCTATGGGAAGGGGAATGTAAGTGAAGGCAGCCCTACAACTGCTGTAACTTACATCAGGGACCAGGCAGGGCTCTGCACACCCCCAGAATATAGGGAGCATGAAGATTGCTTACCTTTAATTTAAAATACCCATCTCCCTGTCCCAGGTACTGGACTATTGAACTGAAAAGCAAACTGTGATAAATGAAGTGGGGGAGTAGCTCCCTTTTAAGGACACCCAGCCAGTTAATTCCTTGGGGAATTAGCCTTGACATGGTGGCAGAGCAGTGGGATCATTTTGAAGCAGAGGCACAGGCCTCAGGATTTTAAAAGGACACATTTTTCCTTTTGGCAGCCTGCAAAGCCAGGGAGAGTTTGTTTTCTTTCTTTCTTTTCTTTGTTGCCTGAGGGGGAACAGGCACGCAAAGGGTTCCATGCTATGTAAATTCATGAATGAGCACTTCAATTATTAGGACCTAGTGTTGCAGCAGTTGCTCTTTGATTACAGGGCTGTACCAGATCCCAGTTTGGGGTTTTCACCCTTTGAACTTGTTTGAACTAGTTAAGGGGCAATTACAGTTGGTGAAGCAGCAATAGGAGGGGGTTACATCTTCTCCAGGAACAAACATTTTGGACTTTGAGGGTGTTTTGCAGATTGGTTACAAAGACTCTCTAGCCTTTGCTTGAGAACCTACAGAATGCTTAACAAGAGCAAAAGGCCTGGTATGATAAACATGCCAGAGAGCATTCATTCAGAGTAGGTGACCAAGTCATGGTCCTGAAAGCACTCCAGGCCAATAAAATGGAAGTGTCATGGGAGGGTCCATTTATGGTCTGAGAGAACCTGGGAGCTGTTAATTACCTCATAGCATTCCCAGACCCTACCCTAAAACTTAACGTATACCATGTTAATTCTCTAAAGCCCTTTTATTCCAGAGAAATCAAGGTTTTCCAGTTTACAGCCCAGGAGAGAGATGACGTTGAATGGCCTGAAGGAGTCTACTATGAAGGGAAAAGCAATGGTGGCATAGAAGAGGTGAGCCTTTCCATAATCCTTGGGCGTAAGCAGTGACAATAAATCCAGGAGCTGTGCACCAGCTTCACGCCAATGTTTTCAGCCACCCCAGGATGGACAGAACGGGGATACCATTCCATTGACACAGGTGATGCTCACCCAATTAGAGCCCAACCCTACCGGATGGCTCCTCAAGCCAAAATTGTGATAGAAAGGGATATCAAGGACATGTTACAGATGGGTGTAATCTGCCTCTCCAGTGGTTCTGGTTCCCAAACCAGATGGGGAAATCTGCTTTTGCATGGACTACAGTAAGCTAAATGCTGTAACTTGCCCAGAGAACTATCCACTGCCACGCACAGATGAGCTATTGGAGAAACTGGGACAAGCCCAATTCATCTCCACCTTAGACTTAACTAAGGAGTACTGGCAAGTGCCGCTAGATGACCCAGCCCAGGAAAGGTCAGCCTTCATCACTCATGTAGGACTTTATGAATTTAATGTGCTCCCTTTCGGACTGCAAAGTGCACTTGCCACCTTCCAGAGATTGGTAGATAACCTTCTGGCTGGAGTTGGGGAATTTGCAGTCGCTTATCTTGATGATGTGGCCATATTCTCAGATTCATGGGCAGAATACCTGGAACACCTCCAAGCTGTCTTCCAGCACATAAGGGAGGCAGGATTAACCATTAAGGCCAAGAAATGTCAAATAGGCCTAAACAGGGTAACATACCCTGGACACCAGATAGGTCAAGGAACTATCAACCCCCTACAGGCTAAAGTAAATGCTATCCAAAACTGGCCTGTTCCTAAGTCAAAGACGCAGGTGCAATCCTTCTTGGGCTTGGCTGGGTATTACCAATGATTTGTACCACACGGCAGCCAAATTGCCTCCCCACTGACTGACCTAACCAGGAAAAAACAGCCAATTGCAGTTCAGTGGACTGAGAAGTGTCAGGAAGCCTTTAATCAGCTTAAGGCGGCTCTTACATCTGATTCTGTACTAAGGGCCCTGGACTTCAACCAACCTTTCGTCGTAACCACAGATGTGCCCGAGCATGGGGTAGGAGTAGTTTTAATGCAGGAAGGACCAGATCAACAATTCCATCCTGTCGTGTTCCTCAGCAAAAAACTTTGAGAGGGAAAGCCACTGGTCAGTCTCAGAAAAATAATGTTATGCCATTGTGTATGCTCTGGAGAAGTTACACCCATACATTTGGGGACAGCGTTTCCACCTGCCGACTGACCATGCTGCACTGAAGTGGCTTTACACAGACAAAGAGACTAACAAAAAACTTCTTTGGTGGAGTTTAGCTCTACAAGACTTTGATTTTTGTGATACAACACATTTCAGGAGCCTCTAACAAAGTGGCTGATGCACTGTCCCGGGAAGGTTTTCCAGAATCAGCCGGGTAAAAATGTCTCCGTATTCTAAGTCGTAGTCCTTAAAATGTGGAAAATACTGTTTAGTTCTTCATGTAATTATTAATAAAATTAGAGGTTCATGTATCTTATTAACTCTGTTTCCTAAACCTACAGGAAGAAATCCCAGCCGGTGTGGACCCAACCTGAACCAGGCTGGCCAGCACCGGCAGTGATTTGGGGGGCGTGTGATAAATGAAGGGGGACACCCAGCCAGTTGGCTATAAAATCCCTCCTAGTAGCTGTTCTCTACTTGCTTTACCTGTAAAGAGTTAAAAGTCTCACTGCTATGCATAGGTAAAAGGAAGTGAGTGGGCACCTGACTAAAAGAGCCAATGGGAAGGCTAGAACTTCTTAAAATTGAGAAAAAACTTCCCTTTTGTCTGTCTGTGGTTATTCTCTGGGACAGACGGACAGAACAAAGTTATGTTGTAAGAAGCTTGGGCCAGGTATGAAAATCCATGAGTATCATACCTAGAAACTACTTATTTGAAACCCAAATATGTAAGTAGATCAGGAAATGTCCAGGAAGACCCGATTAGGTTTATCTCTTATTTCTTTCTGGCTTTTGGATTCCTCTGTGCTAACCCAGGTGCTTTTGTTTTGCTTGTAACCTGTAATCTGGACCTCAAGAAAGCTATTATTGATGCTTAATCCTTGTAGTTTTTTTTAATCTAGCAAATACCCAAGTTCCCAGATGTATTTTCTTTTCTTATTAATAAAATTTACTTTTTTTAAGAACAGAATTGGATGTGTGTGTCTTAAGAGGTTTATGCACATGTTTAATTAGCTGGTGGCAACAGCTGATTTTTTTTTTTTTTTTCCTTTTTCTTTCTCAGCTTTTTCCCCATAGGGGAGGGGAGTTAAAGGACTTGAGGGTACCCCACAGGAAGGAATTCCCAAGTGCGCCTTCCTGTTTCTCAAAGGGGTTCTGCACTTGGGTGGTGGCAGCATCTACCCATCCAAGGTCAGAGAGAAGCTGTAACCTTGGGAGTTTAATTCAAGCCTAGAGTGGCCAGTATTAATTTTTATAATCCTTGCGGGCCCCCACCTTCTGTACTCGAAGTATCAGAGTGGGGAATTAGCCTTGACACAGGCCCAGTGCATTTTCCATGATCAAAGTACACACATCTCCAGTAAAATGCTGGAACTGTATTTGTTTTGCTTGTTTGCCCTGTAGTGCTGCCTCACAGCTTGGTTGTGGTAATGGGAGAGAACTGTTGTTTAAATAGGAAAACAAATTAATAGATCCCACAGTCCCTCATCCTCTTTTCAGCAGGGCACACATGTTCTGGGGAGAAGTTGGTGAGAGCCCCTTGCTGAAATATCAGTAGCCTGGATCTCTGCTCCTTGAGTTGTGCTTTGCAGCCCCCAGATTGCTTCAAGTCAAGAGTGAACATTTATTAACTTACTAACTCTCCTCCTGTTCCCCACAAAGTGCTGTAACTGGCTCTGCTGCCTCATAGAGAAGATGTGCTCTAATTGGAAAGTAAGGGAAAGTTACCCTGTTAGGTGGGGTGAGCGGGCTATGGGTGAGGGAATAAACATAACCAGTTAATATAGAGTGGTTCCTTTCCATGGTAACTGCAGTTCATTGAGAGCATCACCTCTGCAGATTCACTCTTGTGCAGAGTAGTGCAAATATCTGACTTTTTGTTTGTTTGTTTTTTTGTTTGCTGATTTATTCCGAAAAACTTGATGGGGGGTTGTTTTGGGGTGCTCCAAAAGAAGATTTTTCCAAATGTTTGAACAAAAACACAATCCTTTTGGGTCAAACAAAAACTCTTATTTCGTTTTAGGGCATTTTCAAAAGTTTAGAAATTTACATTCATTTTCTTTAAAGAAAATTGTAAACAAAGTCATTTCAAATGGAAAGATCTAAATTTCATTTTGAAAACAGTGAAACAAAACATTACAATTATTTGTTTTAGGCTTTTTTCCAACTGAAATAATTCAGTGAAATCTACCCAAATTTGCAAAATGTTTTGGTTGAGCTGAATCTGCATTTTTCAGCAGAAAAATTTCAGCTGAAACATTTCACTCAGTTTTCCTGTGGGATGCAGCCATTCAATCCCCACAGATGACCAAACAAGGAATATAATTATGTACATAGAAATGAATGCAAAAATATTTGTCCTGCTAAGGAGACCAGGAATTAACAAAACACACTGTTGCCAAGAGGGTAAATAAAGAACACACCTCCTCTTATTCCAAGCACCCCAGGTCCAAGTGAATGAGAATCCTGAAAGGTCTGACATGAGGTTAGCAATTATCCCCTCTCTATGGATACCCTACACCAGGATTCGAACCCTTGGAGCATGAGTAGCTTGAAAGACACCCAATGGGAAATACAGCCATCCCTGCAAAAGAGAGGGCCAAATGCCAACAAAGAACAAATCTGTGTGCATGGGAAGAACTGTTTCCCCTTCTCTAACTACAGCCATGTCACTTAGGCACTCTAGTGCAGAGATCTGAAGTTCTGTTAATAGCGGATGGAGGTGAGGTTGTTTTTCCCCCCTCAGTTTCTTTGTTCAGTGTTTAGGTAGCGGGTGGCTGGAAGGATTGCCTGGCTGGCTACATTAAGGAAGCCCTCAGCTAAACAAAAGTTTAAGTGCTCTTTCAGGGAAGGAGGGATTTGTTTGCTTATGGGTTTTTTTTTATGAATTGTGCAATTTATTTTAATTAGCTCTCTCTCTTTTTACGTAGGTCTCAGTTAGCCAGAGAACAAAATTCTGAAAGGAGGATTTAAAGAGCGAGTGAGAGAAAAGAACACTCATTTGGGTTGGGATTATAAATTTATTCACTCATTTTATCACCCAAGGGAAGTAAAAGAGAAGGACATGCCCTATACCGAGTTTAAGATAAATGTAAGGGGTACTTTTTACTGTTCTCTCCCTCTCTCTGGAATCTGAGTTCACCCCAGAGAATGAAATAAAATGAGGCAAGCTTTAGTTACTATAGCTCTGTCATGAATTCTACCACATCATGGGGGTGTACAGAGTTTATAAAATCGTCTAGTCAGGTGTTCATTGAGGATGCTCTTCAACTGGGTGTGGCTGGAGCTATGAGCCTTTGAGGGCAAACAGTGATGGAACTGATGTCTGGGGTTTGGATGTCTGCTAGGAGGAGAGAGGGACAGAATGACTGAGGTCTGACCAGAATAGGGGAATGCTTCTCAGGAGCCCCATATTCACCTCCAAACAATGGGTCCAGTCTAGAGGTAACCAACATTGTTGGTCTGGTGATCAGCTGTGGTAGGCACATGGTGAATGGAAGGTGTCATTGACCAGCACATAGGTGGTCATGCCTATACAGGAGTTGGTAACTAGGAATTGGAGCCCAGGGTCAGAGGCCAGAACCAAGGGTCACAGCCGGAGTCAGGAATTGGAGTCGAGGGTCAGAATTGGGTTACCTGGAGTGAGGAAAAGCTGGGAGCTATTGCAGCTATGGGTGAATGCTTTGAGCAGTCACTGAACAGTCTGCTGACTCTTCCAAGCAATCAGGCACGGTGGCCAACCAGGCAGCTTGGAGACTGGCTGCCTGGAGACGGGCTCTGTTGCAGGCCCTGATTCACGACTGGAGGTTTCTTTGGGCCCTTGGGTGAGAGGTGTTCTCTGCAGGGATGTTGAAGTCTCTCAGGGCAGGTCTTCACTACGGGGGGAGGGGTCGATTTTAAGATACGCAAATTCAGCTATGTGAATAGCATAGCTGAATTCGACATATCGCAGCCGACTTACCCTGCTGTAGGGACGGCGGCAAAATCGACCTCTGCGGCTTCCCGTCGACGGCGCTTACTCCCACTCCGCTGGTGGAGTAAGAGCATCGATTCGGGGATCGATTGTCGCGTCCCAACGGGACGCGATAAATTGATCCCCGAGAGGTCGATTTCTACCTGCCGATTCAGGCGAGTAGTGTAGACCTAGCCTCAGTGCAGTGAGATCTGGGGACCGCATCACTATGTCAATGAGCATCTCTATCTGCTCTCCTGGGAAGCCACCACTGTCTGGAAGTTAGTAGGATTTCTAGGTTGGCTTGTCAGCTGCTTTGTAAATGAGAATTCTCTTCCTTCCACTCTTTTGCAGTTGAGGCTGGACTGAGGTCAGATGGTTACTCTGCCCCCATCGTTCTGGGGGTTTGGTGGATGGGGTAGGTGACTTGGATGGGGTAGCTTGCAATCTGTCTTCTCACCAGGTACTGATAACACAGACCAGAGGGAGGAAGCCAATCATCTCATGATGCGGGAAGGCCTTGCGGACCATGGCTCTTGCTTTGAGAAGCACGACTTTGAGACCTAGGTTACAGCTGAGAGTGGTGCTCATCTGAGGGGCAGCTGCAGGTCCAGCTCCCTGGGGTGGAGGTAGGTTGTAGTGTCTTTCTGTTGAGGTGTGGGCTGACCTCAGACATCCATCTGTCCCGTTAGCACTGGGGCTGGGGGGGCAGGGTAGTGAGCAGCCACCTTTGAACCGGATGCATTGGAGAACCAAAAACCAAAGGAGTGGCAAAGCTGCCCCACATGGGTCCTTTGTACCAAGCTGTAGGAGAGGGTGGAGCAGGGGTAGTTGTGGCTCTGCTCCTGAGCGCCAAAGAGGGGGCTGAGGGGTAAGTGGCCTTTCCCTCCTCCCTTTTCTCACTTCTGTCCTTTCCCACCCCCCTTCTTCCTCGCCACTCTCCCTCTCTCACCTCAGCTTTTGAGGGAGAAAGTGCCTCTCTGCCTGTGCACAGACTCTGGTGGGGGATGCTCAGCTGCTGCAGCCTGGGAGCTGGGAGGAGTAAGGAAGGTGGCGGTGGTGGGGCTGGGGAGTTGGATCCTATAAAGTCCATCTCCCTGCTGGTATCAGGATCTTCTGCCTTCCAAGCTGGAAGGTGATTGGTGGTGGTAGCAGTTGGGAAGCAGGGACAGGCAGCTGGGGAATAACCAGCTACAGATCAGGGTAGGGTTTGCCTATTGTATACGACTGTGAGGAAGGAGCCCTCCTGGTACAAAGAATTTAAAACCTCTCCATCAAAGCAGTGTAAAGCACACCCGGCTGCTACAAGACCTCCAGTCCATATCTTAAGGCTGGCAGCATTGCCTGTAGACTGTTGCCTTCCTAGCTGAGCTTTGTGACTTCTGTCTCCATTTATTCTTCCTCAGGGCACCTCCCTGCTGTCTGAGCGAGCTCAGGGTCACCCTCCCCATCTCTCACTTGAATTCTCTTTCTTCCTTCCAGCTCCTGAAACAAAGGTACCAGTGGAATTTATACCTGTGGATGAAGGAGTGCGAAATTGTCCGGGTTTTGTGAGGGCTTCATCAGCTTTTATTGCTTTTCAGTCCTCAGGTTCCAAACCTTCCTTCGGCTTATAAAAATTGCCCACTGAGTGCAGATTCTGCCCTTATCCCATATGTTGGCTCCTTTTGATTATTTTATTTATATAATTTAGTTTGTCTTGTCTTTTATTGTACTGGAACAGCAAGGGATTTTTATCTCATCAGTTTCTATTTAGCTTGTCAACGTAGCACACGATTTTCAACCTTTCCCTCCCTCTGCACATGAGCACAATGGCTAGTCTGGAGGAGAACAAAGCAGTTGACAGTTTTAAAAAGGCACATGTCTCTTAAGCTGCCCTTTAATGACTTCATAAACTGACCGGACACCCTGATTTAGATGGGACAGTCCTGATTTTATTCTACCATCCCAACTGATTCTTATAATTTCATAAAAACATGGTTAGAGGGAATGCAAACTACAACTTAGAGCAGAGGATTGAGAGCCAGGACTCCCTAGTTCTTTTTCCAACTCTTAACATTGGCCTGACCACTCCACACCTCACCAGTCTGTAAAATTGATATATTTACCTATGTCATTGAGGTCTTGTGAGAGCTACTTACTTTATTTAGACTGTAAATGCTTTGGGGCAGAGACCAGCTTTTTGTTCTGTTTGTATAGCACCTAGCACGATGTGGTCCTAGCCATTAGCAAGGTTCTTAGATGCTACCACAATACAAAGAAATAATGATGATAATTCATGTTTGTAAAATGCTTTGAGATCCTCAAACAAAAGGTATTGTAGACAGGCAAAGTATAACAAGTTTTGGGCCCACATTTCATATATGGTCCTTAAAAATTATCTTGTGGATTGTAAATAGCTGTTTCCTTTAATGGCCATTCTGTTGCCAAGGCAACAGTTGTCACTTATTTTTGTTTTTAGGGCTCTCAAAAAGGTGTACTCCTCCTGCTGTGTCAACACTTACCCAACACTATTGCTGAAAGAGTTATGCTACTATGAATAGATGCTGCTGCTCTACAGATGAAGAAGTTCTGGCAAGATTTAGATGCCATGTAAGTTGAAGCTGCTGTTAAACAAAAGCAGGCATGTTAATTTCAGCTCCATTCATTTCTTTCATTCACATATTTCAGACCTCCATGTCTGCTAAAAGGATAAACCATGGAAGAGAACAAGTATCTTGAAACTTATAACCGGGTAATAAAAGCAAAGAAAGCACCCAAAAAAAGTTAGAGTTTAAAAACTGATTAAAAACTTTCACCTGCCTATGACTGTGTGGCGGGGCGACGATTCACCGGCACAGCGTCTCCTGTTGGTCGTCCAGGGAATTAGCTCTTCCAGCCCGGAGCGCCCTCTGCAGGCCGGTGTCTCACTTGCCACTGGCCCCTGTGTCCCTCCCGGACGCCGGTGCCCTTTTGTGTCAGGGTCCTGCCCTCGCAGGAACCCACAGTCTGGGTCTCCCCTTCCCAGGGAAACCCCAACCCCCTATCCCCACCTTGCCTCAGTGGCTACTGCCAGTCATCGTCTAGCCCCCGCTCCCTGGGGCAGACTTCAGTCTGTAAACCACTCATCATCGGCCAGTGGAGTTGGGCCAGCTGCCTCTGCCTATATCTGGGCTACCCCTCTGCAGCTCTAGTACCCTTTTGTGGGCCCTTACTTCGGCCTGCAGCCTGGGGCTTTGCTAGACTAGAGCTCCCCAGCTCCCTCAGCCCTTCCCCAGCACTGCTCCACCCTAGATACCCTTCTCAGCTTCCCATGCAGCCAGGTCCTTCTCTCTAGGAAGCTAGAGAGAGTGTTTTTTTTTTTTTTTTCTTCCTTCTGGCCCACCACCCTCTTATAAGGGCCAGCTGGGCCCTGATTGCTCTGGCTGCAGCTGTGGCTGCTTTCCCCGCTTTTCCCCTGCCACAGCCCTCTCCCAGGGCTGTTTTAAGCCCTTCAGGGCAGGAGCGGGATGACCGCCCCGCTACAGACTGGTATATAACTTTTATATGTTTGCAGATGGAAAACATACTCAGAGTGTCACAGCTAAATACCAGGTGGAACAATTGTTTAGCATAAGTAGTTAACACATATTTCAAGGGACCATTCAAGGCAAAGTGGCCTGTTAATACCCCTCCAATCACAGGGAGAAAGGAAGGGGTGGGGGGAAAGGCAGCGGTAGGGGTAGGGCTTGTTAGTAGGTTATCGATAGTTGTAATAAGCCATAAATCCAGTGTCTCTGTTCAGTCCATGATTTTTAGTGTCTCACGAAATTATGAATTTAAGCTCCGAGGCTCATCTTTTGAAGATGGAGGGCAAGTTTCCTTTGAGGAAGAGGACAGAGGTCAGATGTGGAGTGATCATTTTGTGAGAAGTGTTCACCCACAGGTGATATGGTGTCATTGGGGTATTTAATGCACTGGATGAGGTACATACGTTGCGGTGGACCCATGGATCTTGAAAGGTGTGTTGTGGCAGCTGGTATTACTCATTATAACAGAGGAGATATGTCTGCAGTTTCGGTATCTGTTTGTTTTCACTCCTCTGTTCCTCCTCCCCCTCCAAGTGTTAATGGGCCTCTTCACTTTAGAATCATAGAATATTAGGGTGGAAAAGACCTCGGGAGGACATCTAGTCCAATTCCCGGCTCAAAGCAGGACCAACACCAACTAAATCATCCCAGCGAAGGCTTTGTCAAGCCGGGCCTTAAAAACCTCTAAGGATGGAGATTCCACCACCTCCCTAGGTAACCCATTCCAGTACTTCACCACCCTCCTAGTGAAATAGTGTTCCCTAATATCCAACCTAGAACTCCCCAACTGCAACTTGAGACCATTGCTTCTGAGACCATTGTTCTGTCATCTGCCACCACTGAGAACAGCAGAGCTCCATCCTCTTTGGAACCCCTCTTCAGGTAGTTGAAGGCTGCTATCAAATCCCCCTTCACTCTTCTCTTCTCCAGACTAAATAAGCCCAGTTCCCTCAGCTGCTCCTCGTAATGTGCCACAGACCCCTAATCATTTTCGTTGCCCTCCTCTGGACTCTCTCCAATTTGTCCACATCCCTTCTATAGAGGGGGGACAAAAACTGGACGCAATACTCCAGGTGTGGCCTCACCAGTGCCGAATAGAGGGGAATAATCACTTCCATCTATCTGCTGGCAATGCTCCTACTAATACAGCCGAATATGCCATTGGCTTTCTTGGCAACAAGGGTACACTGCTGCCGCATATCCAGCTTCTCACCCACTGTAATCCCCAGGTCCTTTTCTGCAGAACTGCTGCCTGTAGCAGTGCATGGAAATCTTCCTTCCTAAGTGCAGGACTCTGCATTGTCCTTGTTGAACCTCATCAGATTTCTTTTGGCCCAATTCTCCAATTTGTTTATGTCACTCTGGACTTATCCCTACCCTCCAGCATGTCTACCTCTCCCCCCAGATTAGTGTCAGCTGTGAATTTGCTGAGGGTGCAATTAATCCCATCATCCAGATCATTAATAAAGATGTTCAACAAAACCGGCCCCAGGACCGACCCCTGGGGCACTCCGCTTGATACCGGCTGCCAACTAGACATTGAGCCGTTGATCACTACCCATTGAGTCCAACAATCTAGCCAGCTTTCTATCCACCTCATAGTCCATTCATCCAATCCATACTTTTTAAATTTGCTGGCAAGAATGCTGTGGGAGACCGTATCAAAAGCTTTGCTAAAGTCAAGATATATCACATCCACCGCTTTCCCCATATCCACAGAGCCAGTTGTCTCATCATAGAAGGCAATCAAGTTGGTCAGGCATGACTTGCCCTTGGTGAATCCATGTTGACTGTTCCTAATCACCTTCCTCTCCTCCAAGTGCTTCAAAATGGATTCCTTGAGGACCTGCTCCATGATTTTTTCAGGGACTGAAGTGAGTCTGTAGTTCCCTGGGTTCTCTTTCTTCCCTTTTTTAAATATGGGCACTATATTTGCCTTTTTCCAGTCATCTGGGACATGCCCCAATCACCAAAAATTTTCAAATATAATGGCCAATGGCACTGCAATCACACCAGCCAACTCCCTCAGCACCCTTGGATGCATTAGATCTGGACCCATGGACTTTTGTACGTCCAGCTTTTCTAAATAGTCCTTAACCTGTTCATAGAATCATAGAATATCACGGTTGGAAGGGACCTCAGGAGGTCATATAGTCTAAGCCCCTGCTCAAAACAGGACCAATTCCCAACTAAATCATCCCAGCCAGGGCTTTGTCAAGCCTGACCTTAAAAACCTCTAAGGAAGGAGATTCTACCACCTCCCTAGGTAACCCATTCCAGTGCTTCACCACCCTCCTAGTGAAAAAGTTTTTCCTAATATCCAACCTAAACCTCCCCAACTGCAACTTGAGACCTTGTTCTGTCATCAGGTACCACTGAGAACAGTCGAGATCCATCCTCTTTGGAACCCCCTTTCAGGTAGTTGAAAGTAGTTATCAAATCCCCCCCTCATTCTTCTCTTCTGCAGACTAAACAATCCCAGTTCCTCAGCCTCTCCTCATAAGTCATGTGCTCCAGACCCCTAATCATTTTTGTTGCCCTCCGCTGGACTCTTTCCAATTTTTCCACATCCTTCTTGTAGTGTGGGGCCACAAACTGGAGACAGTACTCCAGATGAGGCCTCACCAATGTCGAATAGAGGGGGAATGATCACATCCCTCGATCTGCTGGCAATGCCCCAACTTATACAGCCCAAAATGCCGTTAGCCTTCTCGTCCACTGTAACCCCCAGGTCTTTTTCTGCAGAACTGCTGCCTAGCCATTCGGTCCCTAGTCTGTAACAGTGCATGGGATTCTTCCGTCCTAAGTGCAGGACTCTGCACTTGTCATTGTTGAACTTCATCAGGTTTCTTTTGGCCCAATCCTCTAATTTGTCTAGGTCCCTCTGTATCCTATCCCTACCCTCCAGCGTATCTACCACTCCTCACAGTTTAGTATCATCTGCAAACTTGCTAGAGTGCAGTCCACGCCATCCTCCAGATCATTAATGAAGATATTGAACAAAACCGGCCCCAGGACCGACCCTTGGGGCACTCCACTTGATACCGGCTACCAACTAGACATGGAGACATTGATCACTACCCATTGAGCCCAATGATCTAGCCAGCTTTCTATCCACCTTATAGTCCATTCATCCAGCCCATACTTCTTTAACTTGCTGGTAAAAATACTGTGGAAGACTGTATCAAAAGCTTTGCTAAAGTCTAGGAATAACACATCCGCTGCTTTCCCCTCATCCACAGTCAGTTATTTCCTCATAGAAGGCAATTAGGTTAGTCAGGCATGACTTGCCCTTGGTAAATCCATGCTGACTGTTCCTGATCACTTTCCTCTCCTCTAAGGGCTTCAGAATTGATTCCTTGAGGACCTGCTCCATGATTTTTCCAGGGACTGAGGTGAGGCTGACCGGTCTGTAGTTTTTAAAGATAATGGCCAAGGGCTCTGCAATCACATCCGCCAACTCCTTTAGCACCCTCGGATGCAGCACATCCAGCCCCATGGACTTGTGGTCGTCCAGTTTTTCTAAATAGTCCCGAACCACTACTTTCTCCACAGAGGGATGGTCACCTTCTCCCCATACTGTGCTACCCAGTGCAGCAGTCTGGGAGCTGACCTTGTTTGTGAAGACAGAGGGAAAAAAAAATCATTGAGTACATTAGCTTTTTCCACATCCTCCATTACTAGGTTGCCTCCCTCATTCAGTAAGGGGCCCACACTTTCCTTGACTTTCTTCTTGTTGCTAACATACCTGAAGAAACCCTTCTTGTTACTCTTAATATCCCTTGCTAGCTGCAACTCCAAGTGTGATTTGGCCTTCCTGATTTCACTCCTGCATGCCTGAGCAATATTTTTATACTCCTCCCTGGTCATTTGTCCAATCTTCCACTTCTTGTAAGCTTCTTTTTTGCGTTTAAGGTCAGCAAGGATTTCACTGTTAAGCCAAGCTGGTCGCCTGCCATATTTACTGTTCTTTCTACACATTAGGATGGTTTTTTCCTGCAACCTCAATAAGGATTCTTTAAAATACAGCCAGCTCTCCTGGACTCCTTTCCCCCTCATGTTATTCTCCCAGGGGATCCTGCCCATCAGTTTCCTGAGGGAGTCAAAGTCTGCTTTTCTGAAGTCCAGGGTCCGTATTCTGCTGCTCTCCTTTCTTCCTTGTGTCAGGATCCTGAACTCTACCATCTCATGGTCACTGCTTCCCAGGTTTCCATCCACTTTTGCTACCCCTACTAATTCTTCCCGGTTTGTGAGCAACAGGTCTAGAAGAGCTCTGCCCCTACTTGGTTCCTCCAGCACTTGCACCAGGAAATTTTCCCTACACTTTCCAAAAACTTCCTGGATTGTCTGCACCGCTGTATTGCTCTCCCAGCAGATATCAGGGTGATTAAAGTCTCCCATGAGAACCAGGGCCTGCGATCTAGTAACTTCTGCTAGTTGCTGGAAGAAAGCCTTGTCCACCTCATCCCCCTGGTCTGGCGGTCTATAGCAGACTCCCACCACAACATCACCCTTGTTGCTCACACTTCTCAACTTAATCCAGAGACTCTCAGGTTTTTCTGAAGCTTCATACCGGAGCTCTGAGCAGTCATACTCCTCTCTTGCATTGTATGTAACTCCCCCACCTTTTCTGCCCTGCCTGTCCTTCCTGAACAGTTTATATCCATCCATGACAATACTCCAGTTATGTGAGTTATCCCACCAAGTCTCTGTTATTCCAATGACATCATAGTTCCTTGACTGTGCCAGGACTTCCAGTTCCCCCTACTTGTTTCCCTGGCTTCTTGCATTTGTGTATAGGCACTTAAGATAACTCGCTGATTGTCCCGCTTTCTCAGTCTGAGACAGGAGTCCTCCCCCTTGCACTCTCCTGCTCGTGCTTCCTCCCGGTATCCCATTTCCACACTTACCTCAGGGCTTTGGTCTCCTTCCCCCGGTGAACCTGGTTTAAAGCCCTCCTCACTAGGTTAGCCAGCCTGCTTGCAAAGATGTTCTTCCCTCTCTTCGTTAGGTGGAGCCCGTCTCTGCCTAGCACTCCTCCTTCTTGGAACACCATCCCATGGTTGAAGAATCCAAAGCCTTCTCTCCGACACCACCTGCGTAGCTATTCGTTGACTTCCACAATTTGACGGTCTCTACCCAGGCCTTTTCCCTGCACAGGGAGGATGGACAAGAACACCACTTGCGCCTCAAACTCCTTTATCCTTCTTCCCAGAGCCATGTAGTCTGCAGTGATCTGCTCAAGATCATTCTTGGCAGTATCATTGGTGCCCATGTGGAGAAGCAGGAAGGGGTAGCGATCTGAGGGCTTGATGAGTCTCGGCAGTCTCTCCATCACATCGTGAATCCTAGCTCTTGGCAAGCAGCAGACAGATGACTCAGTCCCCCTGAGGAGGGAGTCCCTGACCACCACCACCACCCTCCTCCTTCTCTTGGGAGTGGTGGTCGTGGAACCCCCATCCCTAGGACAGTGCATCTCATGCCTTCCAATCGATCGAGTCTCCTTCTGCTCCCTTCCCTCAGATGTATCATCTACTCCACTCTCTGCATTAGTACCTGTGGAGAGAACATGAAAACGGTTGCTCACCTATATCTCCATTGCTGGTACATGGACGCTCCTCTTTCTTCTTCTGGAGGTCACATGCTGCCAATTTTCTTCACCGTCCCTCAGTCCCCTCTGCGCAACCTGCTCCGATTCTTCAGAACGTTGTGCCTGTAGAAGCATATCCTGACGTCTGTTCAGGAAATCTTCATTTTCTCGTATGCAACGCAGGGTCGATACTTGTTTCTCCAGACCTCGAACCTTCTCTTCCAATATGGAGACCAACTTACACTTTGTACAGACAAAGTCACTTCTGTCAGAAGCCCGTGAGATGTTCTTTCACCATTGAGAGCTGCTCACCTCCTCCCCGTACTGTGTTGCCCAAGTACAGCAGTCTGGGAGCTGACCTTGTCTGTGAAGACCAAGGCAAAAAAAGCATTGAGTACTTCAGCTTTTTCCACATCATCTCTCACTATGTTGCCTCCCTCATTCAGTAAGGGTTGTACACTTCCCCTGACCACCTTGTTGCTAACATACCTGTAGAAAACCTTCTTGTTACCCTTCACATCCCTTGCTAGCTGCAACTCTAATTGTGCCTTGGCCTTCCTGATTACACCCCTGCATGCTCTAGCAATATTTTTATATTCCTCCCTAGTCATCTGTCCAAATTTCCACTTCTTGTAAGCTTCCTTTGAGTTTAAGCTCACCGAAGATTCACTGTTAAGCCAAGCTGGTTGCCTGCCATATTTGCTATTCTTTCTGCACTTCAGAATGGTTTGTTCCTTCTTTAAAATACAGACAGCTCTCGTGGAGTCCTTGCCCCCTCATATTAGCTTCTCAGGGGATCCTTCCAATCAGTTCCTTAAGGGAGTCAAAGTCTGCTTTTATGAAGTCCAGGGTCCGTATTTTGCTACTCTCCTTTCTTTCTTTGGTGAGGATCCTAAACTCAACCATCTCCTGGTCACTGCTGCCTAGGCTGCACTTCTACTTCTCCTACCAATTCTTCCCTGTTTGTAAGCAGCAGGTCAAGAGGAGCACGGCCCCTAGTCGGTTCCTCCAGCATTTGTACCAGGAAGTTGTCCCCAACACATTCCAAAAACTTCCTGGATTGTCTGTGCCCTGCTGTATTGCTCTCCCAGCAGATGTCAGGGTGATTGAAGTCCTCCATTAGTACCAGGGCCTGTGATCTGGAAACTTCAGTTAGTTGTCCGAGGAAAGCCTCATCTACCTCATCCTTCTGATCCGGTGCACATGCCCACCACAACATCACCCTTGTTGCTCTCGCCTCTAAACTTAACCTGAGGTCTCTCAACAGGCTTTTCTCAGGTTTCAAACTGGAGCTGAGCAATCATACCGCTCTCTTACATACAATGACCTTGAATGGTCCCTTGAAATATGTGCTAATTAGTTATGCTAAACAATCTGTTCTACCTGGTATTTAGCTGTAACATGCTGAGTACATTTCCCAGACATGAAGTTTAAGCTTGAAAACTTGTCTCTCACCAACAGAGGTTGGTCAAATAACAGGTATTACTTCACCCACCTCGTCTCTCTCATATCCTGGGAACAACATGGCTACAACAACACTGCATGTCTCATTATTGTTATAGCTAATGCTAATTGATAACAGCCAGTTAGTAAATGAAGTGTATCCTTCAGAACAGGAGAGGAAGGCAGTAGGGGAGAAGAGCAACGAACTACTACATGGTGGAATAGGGTGACCAGACGTCCTGATTTTATCGGGACTGTCCCGATATTTCCTTGTTTGTCCCGCGTCCCGACCGACATGCGGTCAGGACACTGGACAAACAAGGAAATGCGCCAGAGCCTGGAGCCCGGAAGTGCTCGCACACACACACACACCCGCCCCGACTCCGCCCCTTCCTCCCCCAATTTGCTCCCTCCCCGAATCCCCGCCTCTTCCCCAGGCTCACCATTCCTCCTCCCTCCACAAGCGCTGGAGGGAGGCCCAGGAGACTCAGAGGAAGCGCGGGGCCGGGGTGAGTAAGAGTCCGGCCTGGTCCCGAGTAGGCAGGACTCAGTTGGGTGGTAGAGAGAGGAGGGGGGCAGCCCGCAGGGCCAGGCGGCGGCTGTTCTCCCCCCCTGGGCAGCGGGACTCGGGAGCAGCCGCTGCTGCAGCTCCCACTGCCGCGGGGGGAGGAAGCGGCCATGGCGCTTGCGGCTCTGGCACCCCCGAACTCCCCGAGCCTGGGCCTGCTGCGGGGACCCAGCAGCGCGCACGCTGCACCCAGCCCCTGGCCAGTCATGTCTGGGCTGCTGCCCAGGTGGTGCAATCCCGCGGCGTCCCCGGGGCGGAGGCATCGGCAGCCCAGCCCCGTTCATTCCCCTGCGGGACCCGAGCGGGACGGGGGGGCTGGAGCCTGCTGCCCCCACTCCGGGGCCGCCGCGGGATAGCACCACCTGGGCAGCAGCCCAGACATGACTGGCCAGGGGCTGGGCGCGTGCAGCGTGCGCGCTGCTGGGTTCCCGCAGCAGGCCCCGGCTCGGGGGGTTCGGGCCCGGGTGCCAGAGCCACAGCCGCCGAGCTTGGCCATCGGCTGCTTCCTCCCCCCACGGCAGTGGGAGCTGCAGCAGCGGCTGCTCCCGAGTCCCGCTGCCTGGGGGGGAGAACAGCCGCCGCCTGGCACCGCGGGCCGCCCCCCTCCTCTCCCTACCACCCAACTGAGTCCTGCCTGCTCAGGGCCAGGCTGGACTCTCACTCACCCTGGCCCCACGCTCCCCCTGCATCTCCCGGGCCTTCCTCCAGCGCTTGTGGAGGAAGGGTGGGGTTTTTTTGCCCCCCCGCGTCCCGATATTTGACTTGGGTGATCTGGTCACCCTATGGTGGAGAGCTGGTAGAATCTGTGAATTACCTTAAAAATCCAGTGCAACCCACTCATTGCTTAGCTGCTGTGAGAATGTGTGTACTGTTTCTTTAAATCCCTGGTGGGCTAAATCACATGCTGCCACACAGCAGCTCAGCTCAGCAGTGTCTTGATCAGGCCTTTTAAAATCCTTGCTTTTGGCCTCTCAGCTGCTTAAATCACAGAAACAGCTTCCTCAGCCTCAGTGGAACCAAGCATTAGAGAGAGGAAAAGCAAAGCTCAGCTGGCCAATAGAGTAGGAGCAGAGCGGAAAGGACAGTCAGGCTAATAGAACCAAGCCCAGGCACCTGGCTGCCAGCATCACACCAAAAATTACCCTACACCTGACTATAGTGGCATCTGGTAAGTTTTCAGAAGTCAAAATGTGTCTCAGTGCTGCCAAGGAATGAAAAGGGGGAGATTTCAGCCTCTGAACAAAGGGTGACGACCTCCTCTGAATCACCTCAAACAACATTCTTGACTTGCCATTGCAGATAAAAATAGTGGTCTCACTTCCTATCCTCCTGTCTCCAACATGTTCCATACCAGATGCTTCAGATGAAGGTGCAAGATACCATAATTGTTGACTTAGGGTATCACCTACCCACAGGGGAAGTTTCTTCCTAGCCCCTTTGTTCTGAGGTTGGCTTAAGCCTCATGTTTCTCAGCATTGTATCTCTTCTAAACGTTTGGTTGTGGTGGTGGTTTTTTCAATCCTAACTAATGTAACGGTTTAGTTCCTTGGGAAATAGTCACTTGTTTTTTATTAGTAATATTTTATTATTTATTTGTATTGCTATAGCACCTAGGAGCCCTACGCAGAGGATAAAGTTGATGATACTGAGAACAGAGGAAGCCACCAACTCAGTGTATGACCCCTAGCTCTTCCAGTGGAAAATAAGGTTGCCAGCTTTCTAATGGCACAAAACCGAACCCCCCTGCCCTGCCCTGCCCCGAGGCCCCGCCTCTGCCCCGCCCCTTCTCCAAGGGCCAGCCCCCACTTGCTCCATCCCCGCTCCCTCCATCGCTCGCTGTCTCCTACCCTCACTCACTTTCACCAGGCTGGGGCAGGGGTTGGGGTGAGGGAGGTGGGTGAGGGCTCCAGCTGGGGGTGCAGGCTCTGGAGTGGAGCTGGGGATGAGAGGTTTGGGGTGCAGGAGAGGGCTCCAGGCTGGGGCCAGAAATGAGGAGTTCAGAGTGCAGGAGGGGGGCTCCAGTCTGGAAAAGGGGGTTGGGGTGGATGAGGGCTCTGGCTGGGGGGGTGGGATCTGGGGTGGGGCCAGGGATGAGGAGTTTGGGTTGCAGGAGGGGCCTAAGGTAGGGATTTGAGGCGTGCAGACTCCAGGAGGGAATTTGGGTGCGGGAAGGGACTCTGGGCTAGGACAGGGGGTTGGAATGTGGGAGAGAGGATTTGGGGTGTGAGTTCCCAGAGGCACTTACCACAGCTCCCAGGAAGCGGCTGCCAGGTCCCTGCAGCCACTAGAAGCATGGGCGACCAGGGAGGCTTCTCGTGGTGTGTGCTGTCCTTGCACCTGCAGGTGCCTCCCCCGCAGCTCCCATTGGTCACGGTTCCTGGCCAATCGGAGCCACGGAGCCAGCCCTCAGGGCGGGGGCAGCGCACAGAGCCTCCCAGGCCACCCATGCGTCTAGAGGCTGCAGGGACCCAGTGGCTGCTTCTGGGAACTGCGCAGATCTAGTGCAGGTAGGGAGCCTGCCTTAGCCCCAGGCCCCCACCGTGCAGCCTACTGGACTTTTAACAGCCCGGTCAGCAGTGCTGACCAGAGCCACCAGGGTCCCTTTTCAACTGGGCGTTCCGGTTGAAAACTGGATGTCTGGCACCTGGAAAATCCTGATCTAATGAGGTTTTTCCCCACCCCCTCCCTGATTGAATCCCAAAACTACTGGAATTAGAGGTAAAAGGGACAAAGTTGCAAATAGATAAACTTTATCAGGCACTAAGCATGTCTGCAAGGGACAGCCACGTCACTATGTGCTGACATAATTGTAAAAACGTGCAGGCTGCCATGGGAAAGTAAGATCTTACTTAAATGTGGAAAATGTCATTTTCCCAGGATTTTTCTTTCCATTCATAGCTGTAGAAAATTGCATTTAATCTAGCAAGAAACCCTGATCTCTGAGCAGTTATCTGATATGTTACCTTATTCCTAGGGACTGCAAATTTCAGAGCTTCCTCAGGGTTTTTAAACATGAAGGCTTGTTCAAAGACTCAAGTGCAGAAAAACCTAATTTCAGAGAGAATCTTAAGGCCCTTTTTATGCTAAACAAATACAGGTATGCAATCAGAAGGGGAATACTATTTGTTATATGAAAGATATGTAAATAATCCATTTTTCTTATTAATTATATGATATGAGGTTAGCTTCAGTGGTGAGCACATGTAACTAATAGGGAACAGCTTCTGTGATACTTTTATTACTTTGATGGCACTGATTGAGAGCAGGCTACGCTTTTCTTATAGTCTACAGATTAGGTACTAATTAAAGGGTCTGCTGTGAAACATCATGAATATTCTTTGCATGCAGATAGATGCCGAACATGCTCAATATTCTTTTACTTTCTATGGTTCTTAGACCTAACTAAAGCCCCAATTCATTAAAGCACTTAAGTATGTGCTTAAACCCCTTTGAAGTCAATAGGATTTAAACATATGTTTCAAGTTACATTTTACAGGGCCATAGACTGCTAGTTAGGAATAATCTTAAGATCCTACTTTCAGTGAAGGACTCAAAGACATGATTAATGACTAACAAACCCCACTTACAATGTTTCGATGACACCACTCTGATTTTGCTGCAGTTAATTTTATTTAATGTTAAACACAACAAGCAAATTTCATAGTGCTTGAAAAGCTCCTTCTCCAAGAAATACAATAAAGAGGATACACAGAGAAGATAGAGAGCATTATCTGCTGCTACATTAAGTTACTGATGCCAATCAATGAGGAATCATTACAGGAGTATTTCTGTACAGTTGTAATAATACTGGTTCTGTGATAGCTTTAATGACTGGACCTTTGTTCTGTCTTCCAGCTGTGACTGTTGAATAACCAGTCTGCTTACTTTGTAGGGTGTTTTATGGAGTTTAAGTGCATTTAAGAACACTGTTAAAATTAGAAATGTCATTTAAGTATTCATTTGGCAGCAGATAGCTTTCCAGTGGTACACCTATGGAGTGTGCTCTAGGAAGCATCATTATACACAGAAGAGCCTATTTAGACAACAGTTCCTTGGATACAGACATTAAGCAACCGGCAGCCTCCGACTTCATCTCTTTTGCGTTCTTTAAAATTCTGTATATGAAATATTAAGGTCATTAACCACCAGTAAAACTCTTCAAAAGATGAATATTGCCCTAATTCAGGAAACACCTCTGCATATCTCTGAATATAGTTCATTGAAAAAAGACCGGGTATGACAAGTATTTGTTGCATCCTACATTGCTCAGAGAGGAGTAGCTATACTAATACATAAAAATGTACCCTTTAGTATGATATGGATTAAGGTCTATATCCGGGTGGCTTGCTCCATGGGCTGGAGAGCCTGGGGCTAAGGGCTTGTCTTACTACTACAGTGGCAGGAGAGCTTCTCCTGTTGGCATAGTCAGTACCGGATTTATAATGGTGCCAATGGCACTGTGCCAACATTCAGAAGGGGCCCTAGCACCCAGACCGTGGCCCTGCCCCCCACTCCTGTGCTCCACCCTGAGGCACTACCCCCGCTCGGCCTCTTCCCCCTCCCCAAGGCCCTGCTCACTCCTCTCTGTCTCCTCGCCTGACCTTCCACTCACTTGCTCCTCTCTGCCCCCCCTCCACACACCCACCACCTGCAGCTTGCTCCTTTCTGCCCCCTCCACCTAATGAGCAGCAGGCGGGGCCTTGGGGGGAAGAGACCAAGCATGGTGGAGTGGGGAGCAGGGCCTCAGGGTGGGGCCATTAGGCAGATTAGAGGGTCCCTGGGCCAGAGCAAGTGGGGGCCCTTCCCCACCCCTTCCACCTGCAGTCCCCCCACACCCCAGCAGGAGTGTCAGGTGGGTGGAGTGGGTCAGGGCATGGGGGTGCTCATTTTTACATGGCCCGCCCAGACACGGACCCCATTGGCTAATCCTAGGGTTACCATTCGTCCGGATTCCCCCGGACATGTCTGGCTTTTTTGAGTTAAAAATAGCGTCCAGGGGGAATTTGTCAATGTCCGGATTTCCCCCCATGCAGAGCGTGCGCGGCTTACAGGGCAGCCGGCTGGATCGAGCCACTCGCACGGGGCTCTGGCAGCCTGAGCCCTTCCTCCACTTCCCCCCTCCTCTCCCCTGCAACTTGAGACCAGTCCCCTCCTCTCTCTCCCTCCCTCTCCCTCCCTGTATTCGCAGATTGCCGGCCGGCCGTTTGCCTCGGCCTCCAGCAGTCTGGAGCTCCGACCCTGCTCCCCTCCCCCTGCTGCTGAGCACGCTGCTCTGCAGCACGGTAAGGGGGCCGGGGGTCAGAGAAGTGGCAGGGAGGTTCTGGGGGGGGCAGTCAAGAGACAGGGAGCAGGGGGAGGGTTGGATGGGTCAGGAGTTCGGTGGGGGCTGTCTGGGGTTGGGGGTGTAAGGTTTTGGGCAGTCAGGGTACGGGGGGGTCTCAGGAGGGGGCAGTTAGGGGACAAGGCACAGGGAGGCTTAGGTAGGGGGTGGGGTTCTGGAGGGCAGTTAGGAGTAGGGGTCCTAGAAGGGGGCAGTCAGGGGACAGGGAGCAGAGGGGTTTAGATGGGTCAGGAGTTCTGAGGGGGGGCTGTCAGGGGATGGGGGTGTGGATAAGGGTTGGGGCAGTCAGGGGACAGGTAGGGGGTAGGGTCCTAGGGGGCCAGTTAGGATGTGGGGAAGGTCTCAGGAGGGGGCAGTCAGGGGACAAGGAGCAGGAAGGCTTGGATACAGACATTAAGCAACCGGCAGCCTCCGACTTCATCTCTTTTGCGTTCTTTAAAATTCTGTATGTGAAATATTAAGGTCATTAACCACCAGTAAAACTCTTCAAAAGATGAATATTGCCCTAATTCAGGAAACACCTCTGCATATCTCTGAATATAGTTCATTGAAAAAAGACCGGCTCTCTTAATGGCTCTCCATGCGTCTCTGGACCCTCTCAGCTGTCGGGCTTGGATGGAAACATTGCCTGAGGGTAGTGAGAGAATGGGTTATCGGTGAGGTGGGGGTGGGCGTGAGCCCGGTCAATAGGGGCAACCCCTACCAAGATCTGAGCCTTTTCTCACACGCCCGTTAGAGCTCGACATTATGCTGTTTGGGACCCCTCTTTGAGGAAAGCCTCTGGATTGCAAGTCCAACCGCTACCTCCTCGTGGTGAGAGTCGGTAACTGGCTTGGATAGCCAGGCGGATTGCGGAGGACGAACCCACATCCCAAATTCAGTGGGGTGTGGGACGGGGTTGGGCAGCCCCATATGGTGCCACATGGATGCCCCCCTGGTAAGGGTAGCCTCCCCCAGGTACGGGTTGACTCCCCCTGGTAAGGGTTAGATTCCCCCTGGTAAGGGTAGCCTCCCCCAGGCACGGGTTAGTTTCCCCCTGGAAAGGGTAAGTTTCCCCCAGGTACGGGTTAGTTTCCCCCTGGAAAGGGTTAGTTTCCCCCTGAGAAGGGTAAATCTTTTAGCTATGGAAAAAAGTAATTTATATTTTTATACCGGATTGGCGCTGGACCGGGTTAATAACGCCCCCACTGTTGGCTTTGATGCCCCGGCCGACAGTGTTAAATATATTAGGGGTGTGATCAGGGTCGCTGGACCAATGGATAAAACGGTGTGGACTATAATGAAGTCTCATGAGAATGAGAGTGAGAATCAAGTCCTCCCAGTGGAGCATGGAGAGGAGGTAGAGGAGAATGTTTGTGATGATCGTGGTGAGGAGATATTATCTATCTTACCGATGGTTTTTACAAGGGACACTTTTAATGATTTAACTATGGACAGTTTTAATCCAGATTTTAAGTATTTAAGTACATTTGATGATCCATATGTTAGGGAATCGGGATATCTTAATGCTCATTTAGTTAATGGGTCTAGTTTATTAAATAGTTTTAGACCAAGTACTGATTTTAATAGGGATC
Organism: Chrysemys picta bellii; assembly: GCF_011386835.1. Lineage (NCBI taxonomy): Eukaryota > Metazoa > Chordata > Testudines > Emydidae > Chrysemys > Chrysemys picta. Next base: position 44,802,723 of record NC_088800.1, read on the forward strand.
GTAATAAGGATCTTAACAGTACTGGTAGTAATATAAATATATTAGAAAGTAGTTCGTGGAAGGATGGGGTTTTTTATTTAGAGTATCCCGTTGATAGTTTTAATTGTCCAATATGTCCCCAGATATTACCAACATTTGGTAAATGGGCCAAACACATTAATGTGGTTCATAAAAGTAAAGCCATACGAGTTGTATGTAGTAAATGTGGAAAATCTTCTCAATATCGTAATATAGCTTGCCACTACCCCAAGTGCATACCCAAGAAGGCGGATACCCCAATGAAGAGCCATACGTGCTCGGTCTGTGGGCTTGGTTTTCATACTAGATCTGGATTGAGCCAACACTGTAGACATAGACACCCTGCTGTGAGGAATGAGCAAAGAAAAGAAGATATGGCTGCTAAAAGTAAGATCAAAGAGGGATCGATTAGATCTCGTATATGGACCAAAGATGAGGTTGCGCAGCTTATACAGTTGGAAAGGAAATATATTGGGAAAAGGAATATAAATAAATGTATTGAGAGCGAGATGAGGACCAAAACGAATAAACAAATATCAGTTAAAAGATGAGAATTAGCAAAGAAGAAGTTAGTGGTAACAGGAGATAGGGAGGAAGTGACTGAGGTAGAGGACATTAGAGTAAATATATTAGAAATTCCGCCCCCAAGAGAGAGGATTTTCCCACTAAAAGGACATCCAGAAGTGGATTTAGTGGAGAAAATATGTAAACGGGGAAAACAAAGTAGGGAGGGAAGAGAAATAATAAATAGTTTAGGGGAAATTGAAGGATTATTAAAGGAGGATTTAACAAAAGCTCTCGGATGGGCAATGTTGGAAAATTATGTTATTCATTAGTAGAGGGAAAGGACCCTAGAAATGAAAGTCAAATAGAGTTGAGGAATAAAGGAAAAGGGAAGATGAGAAAGGAGGGGAGAAGGAAGCAATTTAATGCAAGTAGGAGATATGCTACAAAGAAAGCTAAGTATAAATTCTATCAACAATTATTTGATAAGGATAGAAGAAGATTGACTCGCATTATAATGGGAGAGCCAGATAAGGCTAAGTGTGCTATCCCTATGAAAGAAATTGAGGAATACTATGTAAATATTTTGGGAACAATTGGACATGGTAATATGATAGGGTGGCCATCATCCACAGAGAATGCGGATAATGATATATTAATGAGTCCGATCTCTGTGGATGAGATTAGAATAGCTTTAAGAGAAATAAGAAAAGATAGTGCTCCTGGCCCAGATAAAGTAAAAGTGAGCAATTTGTGGGATATTTTTAATTTAGACTCCTTAATACTTACAAAAAATTTAATATATGGTTTCTAAATAGACAGGTACCAGATGAATTTAAGAAAAATAGAACGATTTTAATACCAAAGACACAAGATGAGGAGGAAATGAAGAAGTTAACATCTTGGAGACCATTGACAATTGGGTCAGTTTGGATTAGAATCTATACCAAAATATTAGCAAAAAGACTGGTGGAAACAGTTAAGATATGTAGTAGACAAAAAGGGTTTATATCCGCCCCTGGGTGTGAGGAAAATATTGCTATATTAGATAATTTGATTAAAGGGGCTAAACGAAATGGGAATGAAATTGCAATAGTGTTTGTAGATCTGGCTAAAGCATTTGATTCTGTGGGACACGGACATATAATAGCCGGGTTGAGAAGATTTGGTATAGATGAACATTTTATAGATATTATTAGGGACCTTTATGATAATTGCACAACTAGGGTATGGGTGGGTGATGAAGCTACTGAGTCTATTTTAATTAGGAGGGGGGTCAAGCAGGGTGACCCGTTGTCCCCAATTTTGTTTAATATTGCTATGGATCCCCTTTTAACTAGATTAGAAGTAGAAGGAAGTGGTTTTTATGTTAAGGGTAATAGTGTCACGTCATTGGCTTTTGCTGATGATGTGGCAATTTTAAGTAGCTCATATAAAGGAATGATCAAAAATTTGGGTATCTTAGAGGAGTTTTGTAAAAATACTAATCTCTCTGTTAATGTGAAGAAAACGAAAGGCTTTCATAATTTAACTAAACATAAAACCTATGTAGTTAATCCTAAGGATAATTGGCAGATAGGGTCAGAGGAGATTGAATATGTTCAACCAGGGGATTTTGAAAAATATTTAGGAGCTAGAATAGATCCCTGGATAGGTGTAGGGGGACCGGTACTTAAAGAAAAATTGAAAGATTGGAGTGAGAATTTAATTAAGGCCCCATTAAAACCGGCCCAAAAAATATTAATTTTACAGACATACATCTTACCGAAGCTATTTTATAATCTTCTTTTAATAGAACCCCCTTTTAATCTTTTAGATGATCTTGATGTGTTAGTTAGAAAAATAGTTAGAGATTTTACATTTACCTCAGTGTACCACAGATGGGATATTTTATTCTAGAGGTAGGGATGGTGGTTTAGCTCTCACTAAGTTTAGTGTGCAAATCCCAAATATGTTAATTCGTAAATGGAGGAGACATATTGTCTCGAGAGATGATTGGATGGACCTATCTTATCTATATGCAGGAGAAAATCTTGTGGATAAAGTATTGTTATTTAGTGCAGTAACATCTCATCCCAAGAAATGGAGGGAAGAGGAATTTTTAAGATGGTCGGAACTGAGATGTCAGGGAATAGGGATAAAATATTTTAAAAATGATTTAATTAGTAATTCGATTTTTAGAAACTCTAGTAAAGTTAAATCGTCAGCGTATATCGCAGCATTGCAGCTTAGGGCAAATATTTATCCTACTAGGGAGACATTAGCAAGAGGAAGAGGAGGTGTGAATGCTCTTTGTAGATGGTGCGGTAAAGTGCGGGAGACTGTTCCCCATATCTCAGGACAATGTTATAAGACTAAGAATGCTAGGATAAAAAGGCATAATAGAGTAGTGTCTGCAGTTGTAGATAAGGTTGGTAAATTAGGGTGGAAGGCAATAATAGAGCCCCATTTGAGAAATAGTAAGGGTGAGTTAAGAAAGCCGGATATTATATTTATAAAAGGAGATACAGCAGTGGTGGTTGATGTTACAGTGCGATGGGAGGATAATGCCGGAAGTTTGGAACAAGCCCACAGTGAGAAGGTGGCTTATTATCTTGAGTTAGAGGAAGAAATTAAAAACTTAACGGGAGGTAAAAATATCCACTTCTTTGGTTTTGTGCTTGGGGCACGTGGCAAGTGGAGTGAAGGGAATAATGATTTGTTACAATTATTGGGAATGGACAGAAGTAAAAATTTTAAGGAGATTATATGTAGACTTGTTTTATATTCCACTATTGGTATGATGGCTATATTCAGTGACAGGTAAAGATCCCGGAGTTTCCATTCCGTGTATCTTGCCAAAACTAAATTTTAGCTATTTTGGTTTCCATGCTCTAAATTTTCAAATTTTTAATATTGTTTTGAACATTAACATATTTAGTGTTATTTAATATCTGTCCTTTAATAGAATGGTTTTAACTATATAATAAATACTTATTAATGGATGAAATTCCAATTTAAATTATTAGTTTTTTTTTTTTTTAACTACTGGATGTGGATGCGGACTGGCCACGTATAGTAACCAGGAAAGGACAGGTAGTCACGCCTGTACATAAATAGGGGGTAGAGTCCTGGGGGGCAGTTAGGGGCAGGGGTCCCAGGAGGGGGCAATCACGGGGACAAGGAGTGGGGGGGAGGGTTGGGGGTTCTGAGGGGGTGGGAAGTGGGAGGGAGTGGAAAGGGGCGGGGCTAGGGCAGGACAGGGGCGGGGCTAGGGCGGGGCTCCTCCCGTCCTCTTTTTTGATTGTTGAAATATGGTAACCCTAGCTAATCCGCCACTGGCTAGGGCCCACAAAAAGTTAATCCAGCCCTGGGCATAGCTAAACCTCCTCCGAGAGAGGCAGTAGCTACAATGGCAAGGGAAACTCTCCCATTGTCATAGCACTGTCTACACAGGGGGTTAGGTCAGTGTAACTGCGTTGCTCAGGGGTGTGGATTTTTTACACCCCTGAGCCATGTAGTTATACCAATATAGGTCTGTAGTGTAGACCTGGCCTAAGCCAGCCCTGATTACACGATGAGCCATGCCTGGGTGAATCAGGTGATCCCAGTGTAAAAAGAGCAGGAAGTTGCAGTATAGGGCATTTCTCTCTTGCCAGCCTTAGTGTTTCTCCCCTCTGCCAATGGTGGGTCTGGGGTAATCAGTCCCATTCAGGCAGGGTTTGCCTTTCCCCCCCTTTGGTGCTCCCTTGATTGTGTCTTCAGGGTAGGCCTGAAGGTAAGCCTTAGGGGTACTTCTTCCCCATTCAAAAAAGGGAAATAGTCCCATAGACGCAAACAAAGGGTGATACCTTTCCCTGCCTCCTCACTGGGACAAGGTGTCATCCTGTTGTTTGTCCTGGGGTGTCAGTCCTTCCCCTAGGCAGCGCTTGGGCTTGTCTGCTTCCCCTATAAGAAGGGACACAGCCTCTCCTCCTGGAGAAGCTAATTCCCTGCTGCTAATAGCGTGGTAACTGCTGGTGTGTTTGTGTCTTTCTTTTACTAGAAGAAGCGTTTTAAAAGGTCTCAGCTAGCCCTTAATTGGATTCAGGTGTCTCTAATTAACCTGAGGTAACCCCTTCTCAGTTTGTGGGGAAAAGGGCCTTTAACATTCTAGGGCTAATATCTATCTTCCCCAACACTCTCTTGTGGGTGTGGAGCTGGGCCTAGAGCTCTTGCTGCTTCAGCTTCTCGCCTGGGCCAGAGGACCCCCCCCCCCGGCTGGTGGGCACCTGGAGGGAGGAACCCTGCCCCTGCTGCCACCACCTGAGGGGTTCCTCCTGCCTCATTGCCAGACTACCTGCCGGTGCTGCTGCCTGGAACCCTGCTAGTGCCTCGAGGAGGAAGAAGACCTCTGTTGCTGGGGGAGCATGCAGGAACCCAGCAGGACAACGTGGAGGGGGCCTCCTGAAGGACTAAGTAACTTTTCAGCTTTGCTCTTTTGGTGGGGGTATCGACTGTTGCTTTGGGAAGATGGGGTGGGGTGTGGTGCCTGCTCCCTCATCCATCTGTCCACCGTACCCCTGCTACTGTTGCTCCCTCCATCACCCCCACTTACCACCTGCCTCCACTCCTTATTCTGGGACTCAGCTGCCTGCCTTGTCCCTTTTCCACCACCTGGGCCTGAAGCAGCACCATGTTCAAACTGAGTTACAAGCACATGTGCCGCCCTCCTTGGACTGCTTCCTCTTCCCTGCAGCCTTTGGCTGATGGACTCTCCCACCCCCTGCCTTGCCCACGAGCCTTCCTGCTGCAGCCTACCCCTTTTCCCATTGCCACCTGCCCCTTGCTACCTTTTTTGCCCCCCACCCCCTTTTCCCCTGGACCTTAGTAGCTTCAGTTTGTTTGCTTGCCCTGCCTTTCACACTTGGGCGTTCTGTTTGCCTGCCCCACCCCACCCCAACCCCTGAAGCTAGTCCTTTTGGTTTGCTTGCCCTGCCCCCACTCTGCTTCCAGCCCATTTGTCTCTCTCCTCTCCCTCTACAGTGCCCCTGCCTTGCCCACCCCTCCTTCTGTGCACCCACATCCTCTCCAAATGCGCTTGTACCCCTTCTCCCGTTACGTTGAGCCCTGCTATTCACTGCACACTCCCCCCGCCCCCATGATATTACAGTCTTTTCACCTCCCCTAGTGCAGCCAGAGGAGCCAGAAATCCTATCTTGTGTCAGTGCCTGCACCACTCCTTCCCTGCCTTGGTAGGTGCCCCTGTAACCCCTCCACCCCCACCTTGGTGCCCTCCTCCTCTGCCTGCAGCCTAGTGGGGAGGAGTGGTTGACCTTCCCCTTCCCCATTCCTTTCCCTCTGGTGATTATTCCCCATCCCCACTGACTATGGCAGGGGAAAAGGTGGGTGGGTCCCCTTCGGCGGAAGCTGCTGCCCCTCCTCCACCTGTTCCCCTGTCCCCCTCTGTGGCTACCACCTTGACCACCACTGCCAAACTACCTGTCATTGCCCTCACTGGGGCACTGGCATCCATAGTCGCCCCTCCTTCTTCCCAGCCTATCACAGCTCCCGCTCGGGCCCTGGGAGCAGCTCCCCCCACAAACACCCAGATGGGCGGGCCACACCTCCGCTGCGTGCAGTCCGGCAGGGTCCATGGAGCAGAGTGCAGTGGGATTAGCGCCTGGCGTAGGAGAGGGCCCATCCAGGGGGAGCTTTCTCTTCCCTAGGCTGCCCCCCCACTCCCTCCTGACACTCCGTACCCTTGCCCCCTGGCCCTGCTTCTGCTAGCCAGCCTTCCGATAACACCTTAGAGGTCTGGGTCCGTGTCCAGGGGAAGCGGGGCAAGCTCCTCCCCACCGATGCGGAGGGGGCAGAGGCCCCCTGTAAGACCAGGAAAGGGGGCGCTGGGGCTGAGCCTTCTGCCTTGCCCCCAGATAAGCTCCAACCACTGGGGAAGTCGTGGTAGCAATGATGGGCAGTACTGCCCCTCTTCTGGTGTCCCTCCACATGGGGGCCTCTGATGGACCCTCCTCCCCACCCCCTTGCCATCCGTACCCCCCATCGGCACCGAGGCAACTGTTGCCTTGGATGCTGGCGGGAAGACCTCCGGGGTAGTGGGTGGAGACTTCTCCATTTTTGAGGAAATTGAGGCCTTGGGTCTGACTCCTGTCACTCAGGGGGAGGATGACCCTCCATCAGCAGGCCTTGATCTGGACAGCTTCACGCCGTACTTCCTTCCCTTCCCCGAGCCACTGCTCCCACTCTCGGGGAGCTCCCGGACTCATCCAGCCACGTCCGGCACCCCACTAGTGGCCGCCGAGCCCACTGCAACGACGGCCAGTGCCATGCAGATGGGCCCTGAGCCATCCAGTTGCCCCACTCCAACGGGGGCTGCTCCCAATTTCCTTTCCAGGTGGGGGCCCCACTGTTGAACTTCCATGACCTGATGCCGTGGCTACGGGTGCACCGCCCGCTATGGTGCCCGAGCCTGGCATCACTGAGGGCCCCCCTCCTGCTCCTTTTCCTCTCACCCCTGAGCCTGGCCGAGAGGTGCCACACCCCAGTAGCTGGGTTGCTGGGGCCCCTAATCCTGGGTCTGCTCCCCTCCCTGATCCCAGTCCCATCCCTGTTCCCGATGCCATTCCCTTCTTGCCCTCCCCCCCCCACACACACACCTCCCATGCTGACACTGCCCCTGGAGTTGTCTTGTTCCCCTTCCCGTTGGACAACTCTCAAGGGGCGGCCTTTGTGTTCCCCCGTCCTGACCTCTTAGAGGCTGCTATTTTCCCTCTGCCACCCCCTTCAGAGATGGGGTCTGAGACGGGCTGTGCGGCACCAGTACAACAGATTGCTGCAAGGCCCAATGGGGGCCACAAGTGTCCCTGCCAGCAAGGGTCCCCCGCAGCCCTCACTATGGCACCAATCACCTTTGCCACATTAAACACCCAGAGATGTAGGATGGGTCTCCACAGGTGCCATGTGCTCTCCTTCCTTTGGGAGGGGGGTACTGTGTTTCCTTCCTGTAGGAGACCCATATGGATCCAGCCACCGAAGCTAGCTGGTGGCTGGAGTGGGGGGACAGGGTATATTTTAGCCATCTTACAGGTAGTATGGCTGGAGTGACTACCCAGTTCTCCCCCAACCTACGACCTGAGGTGCTGGAGGTTGCCGAGGTCGTGCTGGGCCGCCTGCTGCACCTCTGGGTATGCATGGAGGGGCTAGTGGTCAACCTCATCAAAGTCTATGCCCCAACATCGGGCGCGGAGTGGCTGCGCTTTTTTCAACAGGTGTCCGCCTTCCTCGGCTCCTTGGATCCTTGCGAGTGCCTGGTCCTGGGCGGGGACTTTAACACCACCCTCGATGAGCAGGACCGCTCGGGAACTGAGCAGTGCCCAGCTGCTGTGGACATCCTTTGGGAGATTGTCGACCATCAGTCCCTGGTGGATGTCTGGCGCGACCACCACCCAGACGACGTCTCGCTGCTCACCTTCGTCCGGGTGGAGGCCCATCGGATGCGCCAGGGCCAGATTAACCTTTTGTGGGTCCGGCCAGCTGTATGCTCTGGCGAGCGAGCTCTTTCTTTATCTCCTCCATCAGAGTTTGACGGGGTTGGTGCTCCGTGAGCCAGAGTTGCGGCTAGTCCTGTTGGCATATGTCGACAGCGTGCTCCTCGCGGTCCAGGACCTGGGCGACCTGGTGTGGGTGGAGGCTTGCCAGGCCATCTATTCAGCAGCCTCCTCCGCCTGGGTCAACTGGCTCAAGAGCTCTGGCCTGGTGATCAGGGACACGTGGCAGGTGAGCTCCCTCCCACCTGAGCTTCAGGCCATTCAGTGGAACGTGGGTCCACTGTTCTATTTCAGCATTTCTTTCTGCCATGCATCCATCTCCTCCGGAGAACTGGCAAAGTTTAGAGGACAGGGCGTCGGAGCAGTTGCGGAGGTGGATGGAACTACTCTGGTGCTTCTTCCTATGGGGGAGGGCACTAATGCTCAGTCAGTCCTGTCCATGCTCTGGCACTGGCTCAACACCCTGGTCCCAGCCCTGGGTTTCCTGGCCAACCTCCAGAAGTTGGTTCTGGAGTTCTTTTGGCCAGGACTGCACTAGATCTCGGTGCGGGTTCTCCATCTCCCCCTGGAGGAGGGAGGACAGGACCTGAAGTGCCTGCACACTCAGGTCCATATCTTCCACCTCCAGGCCCTGCCCAGGCTCCTTTGTGGTGCAGGTAGTCCAGTGTGGAGCACATTGGCTCATGCCTTCCTGCGCCGCTTCCGAGGGCTCCGATATGACCGGCAGCTCCTTTATCTCCACCCGAGAGGTCTTCTGCGAGACCTCTCCAGGCTGCAAGTCTTCTACCAGGACCTCCTCTGGACCTGGAGGCTGGTTTTGGCAACCAGGTCCATGGCGGCCACCGAGGGGGCAGATCTTCTCGTGGAGCCCCTGCTACACAATCCCCAATTTCATGTACAGGTGGTGGAGGGGTTAGTCCTGGTGCACCAGAGGTTAGTCCTGGCAGAAGTCACCAGAATCAGAGACCTCTTGGACTATGACCGGGGAGACTGGGTGGACCCCCTGATGCTCGCTCAGCACATGGGGCTCTCCACCCTTCGTACTCCCCAGCACGTACTTCAAGAGGTGAGGGCAACCTTACTGCCTACTGCTCAGGTTTACCTCGACCAGGTCCTGCAGGAAGGTACTCCCTGCACACCCTGGGCCCTCCAGACCTTTTCATCGGATCTCTGCCCCATGAACCCCTCAGCCGCCCCACCCATACACCGAGAGCCAGCTGAATGACTTGCAGTTGGTTCGCTTCTGGACCGTGCCAAGGAAGCATCTGTACATGTTCGAGCTCCACGCCCTTCATTTCCTCACCCTCGTGTCCCACCCCGATATGAAGTGGCGGGACCTATTACTATCTCTTGAGGTGGTGAGGAAGCCAGTGGGCCAGCCTATACCCCACCTTGGTCCCCTGGCCCACTGGGGATATCAGTTGGAGGCTCCTCCATGGAGCTGTGAACATGGGCATGTACTTGGCGTGGTTCACCCCATCCCTGATGCCTGTCCTTTTTGTGGTTTGAGGGAGACCCAGACACACACATACGTGGAGTGCGCATTGTATGTAAGAGAGCAGTATGACCACTCAGAACTCCAGTATGAAACTGCAGAAAAACCTGAGAGTCTCTGGATTAAGTTTAGAAGTGTGAGCAACAAGGGTGATATCACGGTGGGAGTCTGCTATAGACCACCACACCAGGGGGACAAGGCTTTCTTCCGGCAACTAACAGACGTTACTAAGTCACAGGCCCTGGTTCTCATAGGGGACCTCAATCACCCCGATATCTGCTGAGAGAGCAATACAGGAGTACACAGACAATCCAGGAAGTTTTTTGAAAGTGTAGGGGACCATTTCCTGGTGCAAGTGCTGGAGGAACCAACTAGGGGCAGAGCTCTTCTTGACCTGCTGCTCACAAACAGGGAAGAATTAGTAGGGAAAGCAAAAGTGGATGGGAACCTGGGAGGCAGTGACCATGAGATGGTCGAGTTCAGGATCCTGACACAGGGAAGAAAGTAGAGCAGCAGAATACAGACCCTGGACTTCAGAAAAGCAGACTTTGACTCCCTCAGGGAACTGATGGGCAGGATCCCCTGGGAGAATAACATGAGGGGGAAAGGAGTCCAGGAGAGCTGGCTGTATTTTAAAGAATCCTTATTGAGGTTGCAGGAAAAAACCATCCTAATGCGTAAAAAGAATAGTAAATCTGGCAGGTGACCAGCTTGGCTTAACAGTGAAATCCTTGCTGATCTTAAACACGAAAAAGAAGCTTACAAGAAGTGGAAGATTGGACAAATGATCAGGGAGGAGTATAAAAATATTGCTCAGGCATGCAGGAGTGAAATCAGGAAGGTCAAATCAGACTTGGAGTTGCAGCTAGCAAGGGATATTAAGAGTAACAAGAAGGGTTTCTTCAGGTATGTTAGGAACAAGAAGATGGTCAAGGAAAGTGTGGGCCTCTTATTGATTGAGGGAGGCAACCTAGTGTCACAGAGTTTGGGGGAGATAAGGCCCTGCACCCCCGGCTTCCTGCGATTCACCATGACTCTCAGCCAGCTAGTAAAATAGAAAGTTTATTTAGATGACAGGAACACAGTTCAAGACAGGTCTTGCAGGTACAGCCCACAGGACCCCCTCAGTCAGGTCCATCTTGGGGAGGCCAGGAGGTCTGTCTGCAGCGCTTTTACTCACCTGCCGGTGCTCCGGGTCTTCGGCTGCACTTCAGCGGCAGGACCTTCATTCGCTCCACGGGTCTTCGGCGGCACTGAAGAACCCGCCACTGAAATGCCGCCGAAGACCCGTGAAGCGAGTGAAGGTCCTGCCGCCGAACTGCGGCCGAAGACCTGGAGCGCCGCCGGGTGAGTAAAAGTGCCGTCAGGTGAGTAAAAGGGCCGCAGCGGGTGGTGCCTTTTTTTGATCGCTCCCCCGTTCCCTCTAGGTGAGTAAAAATTAAAAAGGTGCCAAGAAATTGACAAGGCACCACTTGTGCTCAGTGGGGGAGCTGCCCCGCTCCCCCCCAGCTACGCTACTGCCAGACTACTGCCGTGGGCAGCACAGTATGGGGAGGAGGTGACCAGCCCTCTGTGGAAAAGGAAATGGTTCAGGACGAGCACAAGTCCATGGGGCCGGATGCACTGCATCCGAGGGTGCTATAGGAGTTGGCGGATGTGATTGCAGAGCCATTGGCCATTACCTTTGAAAACTCATGGTGATCAGGGAAGGTCTCGGATGACTGGAAAAATGCTATTGTAGTGCCCACCTTTAAAAAAGGGAAAAAGGGAGGATCTGGGGAACTATAGGCCAGTCAGCCTGACCTCAGTCCCTGGAAAAATCCTGGAGCACGTCCTCAAGGAATCAATTCTGAAGCACTTAGAGGAGAGGAAAGTGATCAGGAACAGTCAGCATGGATTCACCAAGGGCAAGTCATGCCTGACTAACCTAATTGCCTTCTATGACACGATAACTGGCTCTGTGGATGAGGGGAAAGCAGTGGACATGTTATTCGTTGACTTTAGCAAAGCTTTTGATACAGTCTTCCACAGTATTTTTACCAGCAAGTTAAAGAAGTATGGGCTGGATGAATGGGCTATAAGGTGGATAGAAAGCTGGCTAGATCATTGGGCTCAATGGGTAGTGATCAATGTCTCCATCTCTAGTTGGTAGCCGGTATCAAGCGGAGTGCCCCTAGGGTCGGTTTTGATCAATATCTTCATTAATGATCTGGAGGACGGCGTGGATTGCACCCTCAGCAAGTTTTCAGATGAAACTAAACTGGGAGAAGTGGTAGATACACTGGAGGGTAGGGATAGAATACAGAGGGACCTAGACAAATTAGAGGATTGGGCCAAAAAAAACCTGATGAGGTTCAACAACGACAAGTGCAGAGTCCTACGTTTAGGATGGAAGAATCCCATGCATTGCTACAGACTAGGGACCGAATGGCTAGGCAGCAGTTCTGCAGAAAAGGACCTAGGGGTTACAGTGGATGAGAAGCTGGATATGAGTCAACAGTGTACCCTTGTTGCCAAGAAGGCTAAAGGCATTTTGGGCTGTAAAAGTAGGAGCATTGCCAGCAGATTGAGGGACATGATCATTCCCCTCTATTCAGCATTGGTGAGGCTTCATCTGGAGTACTGTGTCCAGTTTTGGGCCCCACACTACAGGAAGGATGTGGAAAAATTGGAAAGAGTTCAGCGGAGGGCAACAAAAATGATTAGGGGGCTGGAGCACATGATTATGAAAAGAGGCTGAGGGAACTGGGATTATTTAGTCTGCGGAAGAGAAGAATGATGGGGGATTTGATAGCAGCCTTCAACTACCTGAAGGGGAGGTTCCAAAGAGGATGGACCTCAGCTGTTCTCAGTGGTGGCAGATGACAGACAAGGAGCAATGGTCTCAATTTGCAGTGGGGGAGGTCTAGGTTGGATATTAGGAAACACTATTTCACTAGGATGGTGGTGAAGCACTAGGATGGGTTATCTAGGGAGGTGGTGGAATCTCTATCCTTAGAAGTTTCAAAGGCCTGGCTTGACAAAGCCAGGGCAGGGATGATTTAGTTGGGGTTGGTCCTGCTTTGAGCAGGAGGTTGGACTAGATGACCTCTTGAGGTCTCTTCCAACCCTAATCTTCTATGATTCTATGAAGGTCTGGAGAGCCTGGGGCTTAAGCCAGCCCTTATTACAAGGATGAGTCCTACCTGGGTTGAATCAGGTTTTCTCAGGAGAAAAAGAACAGGAAGTTGCAGTATGGGGGGGAAGTCCAGGAGACTGCAGCTCTGTCTGTAGATACAGCAGAGAACAAAGACCCCTGCAGGGCCCTGAGCAAGCAGGGGAAAGCAGGAGAGAGTGGTGTCCAAGCAGGGGAGAGGCGGTAAAGGCCTGCTTGGAGGAAGACTGCGAATTTGTGCATTTTGGATAAATTAGGAGAGAGACACTGAAATGACCGTGAGGCCGAGAGGGCCAGTATGTACCAGAGGACTAGATAAATGGGACCCCTTGTGGGGATTGTTTGAACCACTTTTGAACTGTGAATTCTTAAAGGGCCCTGAAGAGGAGGAAGCAGAGGCAGGTGCCGGAGAGAGGCCTCTGGCCTTGAGAGGGTGCTTGGTAAGTGTGTATGGCACTACAAGGTCAAATCAAGAACGAACCCTGTTGTGTGAAGCATTATACAAACACATAGCAAGAGTCAGACTGTTGGTGTCACTAGGCATAGTTACCAGGTAACTCGGGAGAGTGGAAGGCTAAAAGTGCCAATGAAGCTCTTCTGCTCTGGGCCTACCTGAGCCACAGTGACTCCATCTTGTGAACTTTCACCTACTTCTGTGCTAACGGCTTACATGTTGAAGCAGAAATGTAAGGGTCAGCTTTTCTAGCAGGCAGCTGCTGTAAACAGGCCTTGCAAAGCCAAGAGATAAGCAGACGAATGGGAACTTTTCTAATTGTAACTGCTACAGAAGGGAGGGGTGGGAGGGGTAAGAGGGAGTAACAGACAAAGGCTTACACAGAAACAGCTTGGAGTATAAAAGGTAAAAGTTGTTTGTATGTGTTGCACTTGATTTGAGACATGCTGGTCTCCTAGTGCCATTTCAGAGCTCTGAAATAAACTTGGCTTGCTTTCTCCCCTCGGTGTCTTTATTGGTGCCAAGCACACCGGGCGACGAACCCCCTGTTTGCCATCTCGGGCCCAGTTTTGGGCAGGCAACAGTTTTGGCGCCCAACGTGGGGCTCGAGGCTGAAATTTAGCCTTGCCCAGATCCCTCCTGGCGGCCGACAGATTACAGCGATGACCGACGCCCAGCGCGCACCAGTGACTTCATCGGTGGCCTCGGCAGAGACGTGGTTTGCTCGACCCCAGAGGGCACAACGGTGCAACGCACTTAGACAGTGGAGAAGCAGCTGCGGGCGACAGTGGGTAACCGGTCCTGTGGATAGGGCGACGGTGCAGAACCGGACCCTTGGATAAGGTAGGAACAGTCCAGTGGGGACTTATCTGTTGTGACCTGGGGATGCCCAGTGTCTCCCTATGGGGCAGGAACAGAGTACAGCCGGCAGGGTACAGTGTACACCCTTAGAATGCATTCTGGGGAACTGGAAAGTGTCTGGAACTGACCAGTTGATTAAAAGTAAATTGAAAAGGTTCTGTACAGTTGATTGGCCTCAGTATCAGCTAGAGTGCCGAGAAAGGTGGCCACCGGAAGGATCACTCAATTACAACATGATCCTTCAATTGCTTTTGTTTTGTCAGAGAACAGGTAAATGGAATGAACATCTCTATGCGTATACGTTTATGGTGTTAAGAGATAGGACTGATATTTTGCTCAAGTGCCATTTGACTCCGACAGGCACGGTAGTAACGGCTGCTAAACCCCAGAACCCTCCCACTGTTAAAATGCCAGAATCGGTGTCCCCTTCGGCTCCTCCACCCCCACAGGCTCCAGAGAGTACCCCCTCGGTGGGATTGTATCCGTTGATTACTGAGAGTGTGGTAGCCCGTCCAGGAACACAGGATCGTGCAACCCAGATTGTGTCAGTGTATTCTTATGTTGCTTTTAACCCTGTACATCTAGCTGCTTTCAAGGCAGAGGCAGGGGAGTTCTCGACGAATCCAAGCAGGTTTATTTCAGTCTTTGAAGGGTGTCTGGCTAGCCATGAGCCTGACTGGGATGATTGCAATATACTTATGAGAACCTTGTTGTCTGAAGTGGAGCGGAATCAGGTTATAGCCAAGGCTGGGAGGAAGACAGAGAAGGCATTTAACGTTTGAAAAGGGAAAGCTATTGGACACCAGAGGTTGTACAGAGTGGAATCCTCAAGTGAGTGTGCTTGTCCTGGTTTGTTGCTTCAAAGCTCTGTACAGAAGTTATATTACTGAAAGGATGTATAATGGTAATGTGTATGTGTTAATGGTTGGAGAAAAGGTGTATGAGTGAAGAGTGGAAGGTTCCTTTGTAAGTTAGAAGAAGCCGAGAAAGGGAGAAGGAAAGAGCACAGAATGAGTTAACTGAGAGGAAAATACAGCTAGCAGGCTCAGTCCAAGGACATTGTTCACAGCCCAGACTTGGCTGACAACCAAGAGAAAGGGGGGCCTGAATGTGCCCAAGCAACTATGAGATCTGCAAAATACTGCAATGCATAATGAGGACAACAGAAGGGTTAAGAAGCAGCTTTGCTGGACAGTATTGGCCCAGGGATTTAAAAATTCCCCCACTCTGTTTGGACAGGCTCTGGCCAGAGATTTGGAGGAGAGGGACAATGAGGACAAAGCCCTCCTTCTGCAATAGGTAGATGATTTGCTAATTGCTGCTGTGGGTCTGATCCCTTGTCTTAGAGCTACTGCGAGTCTCCTGAATTTCCTCAGACTCCGAGGATACAGGGTAGTGGACTGTGGACTAAACCTCTGTATGCATGTGTTAAGGGAGCGGATCATGACCCCTTTCACTGGTCCCCAGAAGCGGACAGGGCATTTCAGTTATTAGGTGCCTGGAAACGTCCCGTGGCATACTTCTCTAAGCAACTGGATCAAGTTTCAAAGGGATGGCCAGCCTGTTTGAGGGCAGTCGCAGCTACTGCTCTAGTGCTTGGGGAAGCTGAAAAGCTGACACTGAGAGGAACTGTGCAAGTGTATATTCCCCATATGGTCCGAGCCTTGCTGGACACTAAGGGTGGTCTTTGGCTCACACAGGCTCGGGTTGCTCGGTACCAGGCACAGCTGTTAGAGAATCCTGAAGTCACCCTGCAGATCTGTCCCTCCCTTAATCCAGCTACCCTGTTACCAGAGACAGAAAAGCAGAAACATGACTGTCTGGAAATCATAGATGTTCAGTATTCTAGCCGCCCAGATTTAACAGATCAGCCACTCCCAAATGCTGACTTGGAATGGTATATGGATGGCAGTAGTACTGTTGTGGATGGGCAAAGGAGGGCAGGTTATGCTATTGTGTCTCTTCATGATACCGTGGAAGCTGAGAGTTACCTGCTGGGACATCTGCCCAGCTTGCTGAACTAGTGGCCCTGACTCGTGCACTCGAGCTGGCAAAAGACAAACGGGTTAATATCTTTACTGACTCAACGTATGCTTTTGGGGTATTGCATGCTCACGCTGGTTTGTGGAAGCAAAGGGGAATGCTAACAGCCCAAGGTTCTCCGGTTAAGCATGGGTCTCAAATTCTCCGGCTGTTAGAAGCGGTACAACTCCCCTCAGTAGTAGCAGTGGTACATTGCAAAGCTCATCAAGAAGGAAGATCAAGATGTAACCAAGGGCAATGCCACAGCAGACAGGGAAGCCAAGCGTGCTGCTACCCTGAAATCACCAACAGAGGAGAATGTCCAAATGCATGCCCTCATCCCATCAGTGGGTGAGCTTGCAGCCCCTCAGTACTCCCAAGAGGACAGAAACCTGGCTGACAGTCTCAGTCTCCAGGAAAAGGAGGGATGGCTTTATTCCACAGAGGGAAAAATCCTCCTGCCCAAGCCAGTGGAGTAGGAACGCACAAATCAGACACTCAAGCGACACCTCTCAAAGGTCTGTCAGGAGGCCTCTCTTAAGTGGCCTGATGCTTTGCCCCTTGTGTTACTTCGCATTCGTGCTCTCCCCAAGGGCAGGTTAGGGCTTAGTCCCTTCGAGATTGTTTGGAAGAGCATGGCCTCTGAATGGTACACCGGTTCTGGCAGGGGAGTGGGAGATGGGGTATGGTTTCTTGTCTCAGTACATGTGCTCTCCGTCTGCTGTTCTTTCTTTTCTTCACAGGTACACCAAAGATTCACAGCCTCTTCTGCTGGATACTCTGGTCCACTCCTTGCAGCCTGATGACTCCGTTCTCGTGCGGACCTGGAAGGACGAGCCTCTCCAAGAGAAGTGGAAGGGGCTCCACATCATCCTGCTTGTTTCCCACACAGCGGCAAAAGTCAAAGGACACAAGAACTGGTTTCATCACTCTCGACTGAAAGCAGTACCCGCTCCTGAACAGTGGACTGTCCAGCCTGCGGAGAAGACTGCTAACGACGATTTGGGACTTAAGCTGTTATTCAAAAGACAGTAAGGGTCATTGGGAATGCTTTGTGATATCTCTCTGAACAGCCACAGCGCTCTCCCCACGAGAACCCTGAGCATTGGTTTTTGCCAATGATACCCTGGCCATAGAGAAACGCATAAGTTCTGAGCGGTACCAGCTTCGACTGCTGGCTTTGCAGAACCGCCAGGCCCTAGATTATGTGTTAGCCTCACGGGGCAGGGTATGTGCCCTTATTGGAGAAGAATGTTGTACCCTATGTCCCAGAGTTTTCACAGGATATTAACAAGCATATCTTGTCAGCCAAACAGGCCTTGAACCAGTGGAAGGCCCAGGAAGGGGAACCCACTATTTTTGATTCCCTTTGGGGTTGGTTACCTAGTCTAAGGGGACTAGGGGGAAGCATTGTTCGCATCTTGCTCACAGGTGTAGTGATATGTTTTGTCCTTTTCCTTTTGCTCACTTGCTGTAAAGTGCTCATATGTAAGATTTGTACCTCCCCCTTCCCAGAAGTTCCTTTATATTCTCTCATTGATGATCCTGACTGCATGGAGCTTAATCGCATTTTGACTTTAGAGTCTGAGAAAACTCTGACAAAGGTTTGTTGAGTGTTCTCAAAGGAGGGATTGTTGGTGTCACTAGGCATAACTACCAGGTAACTCGAGAGAGTGGAAGGCCAAAAGTGCCGATGAAGCTCTTCTGCTCTGGGCCTACCTGAGCCACAGTGACTCCATCTTGTGAACTTTCACCTATTTCTGTGCTAACGGCTTACATGTTGAAGCAGAAATGTAAGGGTCAGCTTTTCTAGCAGGCACCTGCTGTAAACAGGCCTTGCAAGGCCAAGAGATAAGCAGACGAATGGGAACTTTTCTAATTGTAACTGCTAGAGAAGGGAGGGGTGGGAGGGGTAAGAGGGAATAACAGACAAAGGCTTACACAGAAACGGCTTGGAGTATAAAAGGTAAAAGTTGTTTGTATGTGTTGCACTTGATTTGAGACATGCTGGTCTCCTAGTGCCATTTCAGAGCTCTGAAATAAACTTGGCTTGCTTTCTCCCCTCGGTGTCTTTATTGGTACCAAGCACACCGGGCGACGAACCCCCTGTTTGCCATCTTGGGCCCAGTTCTGGGCAGGCAACAAGACCATTCTCTGAAGAGCGCTCAGTCCGAATGTACGAGAAAAACAAATATTGGGGGGGAATCTGAGGGATAGAGAGGTGAAGTGACTCACCCAACAGGTCAGTGGCAAAGCCAGATAAAACCAAGCTGTCCTGACTCCCAATCCACCATCCTACACATGAGACCACACTGGATCCCTTGGTGATAAGATGAGAAAGAGAAGTTACCCATGCAAGGTCTGTTGAGCTCCACCTTGTGTTTGTTTTTGCTGTGGCTGAGGAGTGTATTTAGTTGAGCTGCAACCATGGCTAGACACCTACCAGTGTAGTAACAGGCAAAATGTTACACACTTAGGACAAGATACTATCTCTCCCAGAGATTTCAGTAGGGGCCTGCCAGGCACTCAGTGGGTTGACCCTGTACTATTGCCTGTGTTAGGACCCTCACTTGTTGCAATTTAGTTATCAGGCATAGAAATTGCTGATTTTAGTGTTGATAGGTGGTAACCTGCTAGTGAGCCTGGCAGCACAGAACCTCCTCTGCCTTCTGCAGGCTGCTATAGCAGGGTCTGAAGGAAAATCAGATCAGCTCAAATCCCCGTTTTGAGTAGCACATGTCAGGTTGATTTCTGCTGCTCTGGCTCTCTGTGCCAGTGCCTTTTCCTTGCCTGAAACAACTCTCTCTTGAGAGAGAAGTATCTTGCCCCTGCAGTTGTGCCTCTGTGGCTGTACCCTAACCTGTACCCTTCCTGACGGCATGCAAGGCTGTGTATGCTCCTTCACAGGGCTATCCAAATAGCAGTACCAAAGGCTGAAATATGTAAGTCTAACATCTTTGTTAGGAAATCTTTGGGGATGACCTTCTTTTACTGTTAGTTTGCAGATGGATTTTGGACAGAACATTTACTGTAATAGATGTGAATCAGCAAGGATAGCAGGTAAATCATGTCAGACTAATTTGATTACTTTTGCTAATGAAATAACTATTGGTCTAGGTTGCGTAAATCTATCTGGATTTCCAGGTTTTAACACAGTTTTGCATGATGGATTATTGTATGAACTCTCTACATTTAGATTAAAGTAAACAAGTACTAAGATGGAAAAGGAACTGGCAAGAAGGCAAAGAGTAGTGGCTTGGAGTTAAAGGTGAGTGTCTTTGAGGAATTGACTGAAGGCTCTCTGGGACTCTTTAATGTAATTTTGTCTACATCTTTAATAAATACAACACAAGATCATTTAAATTTGCAGCTAGTAGAAAGCTAGGGGGAGTGGGGAGGATGTAGCAGTTTGACATGATAAACGTGACAAAAGATGTAAACAGACTCAAATGGTATTGAATGGCCCATGCTGATTTTGATGGAATTATGCCAGGGACGAACCATTGAGACTTAGTGTAAATGATTTCCTTGATAATAAGAGGAGAGTGGCAAGCTTGGCTACTCACACAGCAGGCCTGGATCTTGCAATGAGGCCAGGACTGGGCCGCCAGGCATTTGCCATGTTGGTCTTTACATGGGTCATGAGAGCAGTTGCTGCTACTGTGTCAGTATAAAGCCAGTGCTTGATGGGAGAATTGCTTTACTCTGTGGACTTTGCCTGCTCTCTCACTAGGAAAGGCCAAGTGATTGGAGAGCAGATCTAACATCATCCCTTGCTCCAACAGCTGCCAGGCCAACACCCAAGTGCTTTGACTCCCTCTCGGTGTAGGTCAGGGTGAAGAATAAACCCTTGAAGAATTCTTACCTTTTGATTCCTCTCCCACTGTCCCTTCAGAGGGGAGCTCAGCTGGCAGAGAATCTATCCCTAGAACACCTTTCCCATCACCCATTTCCCGCAGTGATAGAGACGAGAGACTCCTACTGGTGCTTCTTCTATCCCAAAGGTTCCTGGAGTTAGCTGCTGAGGGAATGTCTTCACTACAGAGTGAATTCAAGTGAATCTGCCCTCAAATTGCGCCTCTTGAGTTAGCCCAGCTCACGTGAGAGTGGCCACACTGCAAAATAACACTTGAGTGGCTGTATCCACTCTGGCACTGCACTCATTTGTGAGTGGCACTAAGACTTTTGGGGACACATCCCATGGTTCTTTGCACTTAAAAAGCTGAGCCACACTGTGAATTCTTTCCCATGGGATTGTGGGAGAACTTATCTGTCCTTTTTGGGGCACATGGGGGAATTGGGGGGGAGGGATAGCTCAGTGGTTTGAACATTGGCCTGCTAAACCCAGGGTTGTGAGTTCAATCCTTGAGGGGGCCACTTGGGGATCTGGGGCAAAAATCAGTACTTGGTCCTGCTAGTGAAGGCAGGGGGCTGGACTTGATGACCTTTCAAGGTCCCTTCCAGTTCTAGGAGATGGGATATCTCCATGAATTATATTTATTATTATTAATTGTGGGAAAGGATTGTGGGACTTGCGGCACTTGCATGGAGCTGGCCTGTTCCATACCACAGAGAGGTCATGTTAGTAGCTGACGTGTTAACTTGAGCTTTAGCCTGCACCCCGCATTGGACTAGCTAACTCGAGTTAAAAGCACCCCCACACTTGAGTTCAGGGGGTTTGGGAGTGGATGAGACTGAACTTTTTGTTTGAGCATGGACTCCTGGAAAAGTAGGGAGTGGAAGGAAGGGATCGTTATCCCGCCCTATAAGGGGAAAGGCCCACATGCTGAGCCCAGTAGTTATAAGGCCAGTAGCTTTGCTCTCTTTCTGGAAAAATCTTCACACATGTCCTACTCACTTAGCTCCAGCCTCTCCTTGGGAAACAAAAATGATTAGGGGGCTGGAGCACATGACTTATGAGGAGAGGCTGAGGGAACTGGGATTGCAGAAGAGAAGAATGAGGGGGGATTTGATAGCTGCTTTCAACTACCTGAAAGGGGGTTCCAAAGAGGATGGATCTTGACTATTCTCGGTGGTACCAGATGACAGAACAAGGAGTAATGGTCTCAAGTTGCAGTGGGGGAGATTTAGCTTGGATATTAGGAAAAATTTTCACTAGGAGGGTGGTGAAGCACTGGAATGGGTTACCTAGAGAGATGGTGGAATCTCCATCCTTAGAGGTTTTTAAGGCCAGGCTTGACAAAACCCTGGCTGGGATGATTTAGTTGGGGATTGGTCCTGCTTTGAGCAGGGGGGTTGGACTAGATGACCTCCTGAAGTCCCTTCCAACCCTAATATTCTATGATTTCGAGTCAATACTTGCCAATAAATCATGCCTAATAGGTAGAAATGTCATGACTCCACCCATTCTATATCACTGATCTACAATTTTTGAGAAGTCATCTGCTTCAGAGATAAAATGTGCTATTTATTATGTTTTTTGATGTGCTGAATTCAAATATGACAATTAAACCAACTGATTGGCTACTGTTTCTAAGATATTTAAGTTTTTACATTTTATGTCTATGTATATTGTGTAGCTAGTAGTAGAGTTTTACTCATAAATTGTAAACCTAGGTCTTTTCATGTGTTTATGGTTGCTTTACATGATATTTCACCTGTCCTGTTTATGTAACACTTTAAAAATCAGCAAAAGGGTTATATAAATAAAATGTATTATGAAACAAAAGGCAAAAAACTATTATGTACATAGTTTAGTCCTATTCAGTGTCTACTCGGCGCGTCTTGGCTTGTCTCTTGTATTCATTAACTGGAGCATCTCTTGTCACTGTCCAGCAATAGTCTGCAAGCATTGATGGGCTCCATTTGCCCTGATAGCGTTTCTCCATTGTTGCAATGTCCTGGTGAAATCGCTCGCCGTGCTCTTCGCTCACTGCTCCGCAGTTCGGTGGAAAAAAATCTAGATGAGAGTGCAAAAAATTTATCTTTAGTGACATGTTGCAACCAAGGCTTTTGTATGCCTTGAGGAGGTTTTCCACCAACAACCTGTAGTTGTCTGCCTTGTTGTTTCTGAGAAAATTTATTGCCACTAACTGGAAGGCTTTCCATGCCATCTTTTCTTTGCCACGCAGTGCATGGTCAAAGGCATCATCTCGAAGAAGTTCACGAATCTGAGGACCAACAAAGACACCTTCCTTTATCTTAGCTTCACTTACCCTTGGAAATTTTCCACGGAGGTACTTGAAAGCTGCTTGTGTTTTGTCAATGGCCTTGACAAAGTTCTTCATCAGACCCAGCTTGATGTGTAATGGTGGTAACAAAATCTTCCTTTATTCAACAAGTGGTGGATGCTGAACACTTTTCCTCCCAGGCTCCAATGACTGTCGGAGTGGCCAATCTTTCTTGATGTAGTGGGAATCTCTTGCACGACTATCCCATTCGCAGAGAAAACAGCAGTACTTTGTGTATCCAGTCTACAGACCAAGCAAGAGAGCAACAACCTTCAAATGGCCACACAGCTGCCACTGATGTTGGTCATAGTTTATGCACCTCAAAAGTTGTTTCATGTTGTCATAGGTTTCCTTCATATGGACTGCATGACCAACTGGAATTGATGGCAAAATATTGCCATTATGCAGTAAAACAGCTTTAAGACTCGTCTTCGATGAATCAATGAACAGTCTCCACTCATCTGGATCGTGAACGATGTTGAGGGCTGCCATCACACCATCAATG
Source organism: Chrysemys picta bellii (assembly GCF_011386835.1). Lineage (NCBI taxonomy): Eukaryota > Metazoa > Chordata > Testudines > Emydidae > Chrysemys > Chrysemys picta. The sequence continues at coordinate 44,825,453 of NC_088800.1, forward strand.
TTGTTGCAGGCTACAAGATCACCTTCCATGGGACAAGATCCTTTTGACAGTCACGGAACATGGAAACCCTAATATCACCTGCCAGGAGATTCCACTGCTGTAGTCTGGAGCCCAACAGCTCTGCCTTACTCTTGGGTAGTTCCAAATCCCTGACAAGGTCATTCAGTTCACCTTGTGTTTATGAGGTGTGGTTCAGAGGAGGAGGATGGGAGAAAATGTGGGTCCTGTGACATTGATGGTTCAGGACCAGAAGTTTCTTCCTCGTCTGACTCAAGTGAGAATGATTCTGGTGCATCAGGAACTGGCAGTCCTTCTGCGTGGGGTACTGGGCGTGTAGCTGATGGAATGTTTGGATAATGCACAGTCCACTTTTTTTTTCTTTGACATACCTTTCCCAACCGGAGGTACCATGCAGAAGTAACAATTGCTGGTGTAACCCTTCTGCCCATCTAAGTTGGCAGCAACAAGGGCCGGGTTCTGTATCTAGGGGTTCCGTTTCAATAACACAATGCAAAACCGGCTCAAGCCCCCACCCAGTGACCTGGGACAATTACATACCACCCCCTGGGCACCTCTAAGAGGCAATACTTCCCCTCTCGCAAGCACGGAGTCTGAGTATAACAGAAAATGTTTAATAACATGAGGTAAACAACATCAGCATTAAATTGGAAAAAACACCACAACTAGAGTTCTTAGACCAAACCATGAGCGAAGACCCACCCCAGCAAATTGGGCCGTGTCCTCTCCCGTTGGTTCTTGAAACCAGCGACCCAAGAATCACAAAAGTCCCAAAATTCCAACAAACCCCCAAAGTCTCTGTCCATGATCAGTGCAGCCCCAGAGTTCAAAGGGGGGGGGGGATGAGCAGGGTGTTAAAGGGCACCTTACGTGATCCGAGGCCAACCGGCTGCTTCTCCGTGGGGTTCCACCGCAGCCTTCACCACGAACTGCTCCACTCCACCCGCAGTCCCACTCCTGCCGTCCCACGAACTGCTCTGGCAGCTGCTCCGCTCCGCTCCGCTCACCGACCTGTGAGCCGCTCCGCTCCGCTCCGGCCGTCCCTTGGGCCGCTCCCACAAAGCTCTGCTCTGCTAGCTGCTCCTCCAGCCGCTCCGCTCCGCTCACCCCCGCTAAGCTAAGTTAGCTTAGCAATATAGCTTCAGGCTCCCCCACTAGTTAACACAACCTCAGTGATCTCAGCTCTTAAATAGCTTCAGCTCTTAGTGATTTCAGCTAGTAGTAGGGGAGCCCCAGTGCTGGTGCACTATTGGCCCAAAGTGAACTCAGCTCAGCAGTCTGTAACTAGACTCCTAAGGGAATCAAAGTTAGCTCTGACATTCAACAGTGGAGAGAGGAGGTAGTGCAATTGGTGTTTCAACCCCCTCAGGGAGGGGCCATACCATCAGGTACAAATACCTGTCCCCATCCTCTCTCAATTCACTGGGTTTTGTAACCCATGCCCCTTGACAAGCAAATGCTACTTAGGTAATGGTGAATGACCCACTCAGTCCTTCTGTCATACAACAGTTCCACTGGCCTTGATTCACAGAATCAGGGTAACAAAACTTTATTCTTCCTGCCCCAATAACAGAGAAACTGGGGATCCCACACCAGCCAAAGTAACCACTTTGAGTTGCTGTGGTTTCATGCCAGGCGAGTGGGTGTGCCTATGCAAACAAGATCAGCCCCTGGAGTTCTTTTCCACACTCGCCATAATTCACCACCAGATGTCAGGGTAGAGCTCATCCTGACTCTGCTTACACTGGTATGATCTGTTGGCTCTCCCAAATCATTGGCACTGCAAAAGGCATAGATTTCCTTTTCCTGTTCAACCACTGGTGAAGATTTGTTGCACAAGTGTTGCGGCATATGTGTGGGGCCCACCTCTTGTCCTGATCTCCAATTTTGCAGCCAAAATAAAGGTGATAGGCTTTCTTAACCATAGTGGTTATACTGAGCTTTTCTGATACAAAAGTCACTTCACTACAAACATAGAAGTTATCTGCACTGTTCACACAAGTACGAGGCATCTCTGCTCACTTTGGCTAGACAGAAATGTGTCCCTTTGCAAAATCAAACACTGACAAATAAGAGAGCATGACATTGTATGATTTCTAGAGCTGATAGAGGGCAATTTGTTCAGCAGAGTGATGTAAGCTTCGTTACGATTGCATCATCCATGACTTCTAGGAATAACATGATGCAATTCATATCATATATGACGCAATACCAGCTTCAGATTGCATCATTCATTGTTTTGCCTAAAAAGCAAGTACTGTCCAAACCCAGTCATAGATTTATTCATAGATCCAGTCAAAGATGTATTTTAGTCATTTCTGGTTTAAATTGAGATCCCTTCCCTTTATAACTCACTTATCCTCCGCCATTCCCAACTCAAGGGTTGTATGCTATTGGGTCAGTATATATCTTGAAAACTAGAGCCAATCAACAATTTTAAGCATCATTTTCGTTCTCAGTGACCCAGAATTAGTAAAGTTTGACTACATTTATTTCAGAAGCATTTTGGCTGTGGAACAGTGATTTGGTTTATACAGATGTTTCAGTCTTTGTTTTAAATTAATATTGTTGCCCCTCTACCAGTGGTTGTAGATGTTGCAAGTCCGTTTCCCAGTGGAAGAGAAATCAGTGATGTGGAGTCTGGGCTTATTCTACGTGTACTTTGTTTTATGTACACACATACGCTAATCCTGGAACAGAGGTGGTCAAACAGCCACAGGACAAACCCTTCTTTCAGTAATTTCAGCCCAACACTACCACTATAGTGGTAAAATAGATGTGCAGTTATAATGTTATCCTTTATTTGCTTGGTTATCTCAGGGTTTATGTTTGTCTGATCCCCATAAGATATTACAGTAGCCTGTTTTAAGGCAGTCAAATTGAGACATCTTTCCTCTGTAATAGATGAGAGTATCAATTCAGGACAAATTGCTTAGAACAGGGCAGTCACAGCCCCAGGCTAATGGTTTTCCACCTCTAAGGAACACTAAACCAGCCAAACAGAGAGGACTTCAATCTCACCTCACTGGCTAAGCATAAGTTATACAAGCAATTCCCTTAAACACTCCAGTTTCCCAGTATTGCCACCAGTGCCACTTGTTATGGGGATGAATGTTTATGAAAACCAATACCCCAGTAAAAGAAAAAAGGTTCTCCCGATTACAAAGGACAAGCCCCAGACCCAGGTCAATATACAAGTCAGATCTTACCCACAAATCATACTGTTGCCAATCCTTTAGAATCTATAATCTAAAGGTTTATTCATTAAAGAAAGAAATACAGATAAGAGCTAAAATTGCCATTACTGTATGTAATTGATTCCATTTAACTAAAGTTCTTGGTTCAGGCTTGTAGCAGTGATGGAATAAACTGCAGGTTCAAATCAAGTCTCTGGAGTACATCCACAGCTTGGATGGGTCATTCAGTCCTTTGTTCAGAGCTTCAGTTTGTAGCAAAGTTCCTCCAGAGGTATGAAGCAGGATTGAAGACAAAAAAGGGGTTTCCAGGGCATTTTATATTCTTTCTCTTGTGGGCGGAAACCCCTTTGTTCTTCTGTAAAGTCACAGCAACAAGATGGAATTTGTAGTCACATAGGCAAGTCACATGTCCATGCATGACTCAGTTTTTTGCAGACCAACGCCATTGTTTACATGTTAGTTTGAACGTTCCTAGGAAAACTCAGATGTGAATTGGCATCTCCCAAAGTCCATTGTCCATTAAGTGTTTCTTGATTGAGCATTTACTGAGAATAGTCCTTTCTTAAGAAGCTGAGCAGATGCTTCACTGAGCTACTTAGAATCAAACACATTGAGATACAAATGCATAGCCAATATTTATAATGTCAAATACAAAAATGATATACACATACAGACAGCATAATCATAACCAGCAAATCATAACCTTGTCATAGACACCTCACTTGACAACCTTTGTACAATATCTGCTGCACATATATAACAGTGGTTGAAACAATGATCTATACGGGCACAGTTCATGTCAATAATGTCACACGTACACAAAACTCAAAGTGAAAAATTGTATCAGAAAGTAAATGCTACAATAACTCTTAACTGAAAAAAAACAATTACTATTCCTTATTAAATTTAGCACTAAGAAGAGTGAGATACAGTTTCTTCATAGAGATTCATTTACCGTTGGTATGCTGTAAAGTGATAGACTCAAAGAGCTCACTCTATTCAGTTTCACAAAGAGACTGTTACAGGCTGACTTGATTACAGCTTATAAGTACCTACATGGGGAACAAAAAAGTTTATAATGGGCTCTTCAGTCTAGCAGACAAAGATATACCAAGTTTCAGTGGCTAAAAGTTTAAGCTGGATTAATTCAGACTGGAAATAATGTGAATTTCTTTAACAGTTAAAGTAATTCACCATTGGAATAATTTACAAGCTTTGTGGTGGAGTCTCCATTCCTGGCACTTTGTAAATCAGGATAGGAGAACTTATCTAATGGATCTGCTTTAGTTCAAACAGGAATTAATTCAGGGAAGTCCAATGTCCTATGTCATGCAGGAGGTCATAATCATAGTGGTCCCTTCTGATTTTATAATCTACGACTTTGTGAAATCTATGAACCACTCTCTTCCCTTCAATGAACTCTGGAATGAGAATAAGCTACAGACTCCTGCCTAAAATATAGGCTGTTCAGGACCTTGGCTCTTTCTCTCCTCCACCATCTCCACCAGGGAACTGGAGGAGCCCACTAGCTCTAGATTAACCAACACTAAGTAACCACAGACCGCTCCAGCTCCAGATTCATATGGCATGAAAAATGTACAATCTTCCATTGTGCCTACCAACCCCTGACTGAGTCTGGGTCAGCTGGCACTAAGGAAGAGACACTTTACAGCAGGGGTTCTCAAACTGGGGGTTGGGACCCCTCAGGGGGTCATGAGGTTATTACATGGAGGGTCGTGAGCGGTCAGCCTCCACCCCCAAACCCTGCTTTGCCTCCAGCATTTATAATGGTGTTAAATATATTTAAAAGTGTTTTAATTTATAAGGGGGGGGGGTCGCACTCAAAGGCTTGCTATGTGAAAGGTGGCACCAGTACAAAAGTTTGAGAACCACTGCTTTACAGCATACATCACTCTGTTGCCTCATGGGAAACATTCTCACCTCACGCCTATTCTCGGTGTATTGTAACATCCTGATAGGCCCCAAGCACAAATTCAAAAGGGGAGTGACACGTTGCACTCCATATGCTTTATGAAAATATGCTTCGAATGTGAATATAAGGTAACTGGAATATGCTCTATGCAAAAGGTCTCTTGTATGGTATCATTACAAAGCTTATAATGTACTGAGTGTGTTCATCCTATTTGTATGTATGTATCATTCTTGTATCTAAAACTAGAAATATGAAGGTAACTCTGAAGTCCTATTGTAATTATGCAAAGTGTGGGCCATTAATGGTGGTTTAGAATCTTGATGGCACCCATTGACTAGGACAATTGGCTGTAGATGGTTTATTTACCTGCAAGTCTTCTTGTGGATGTGGGGGCCAACCTGTGGGTAATGAAGAATGAGGTCTTACAGTGACATGTGACCATGTCACCTGATACAGGAATCCATCTTAAACCAGGCGCTTTTCCATTTAGAAGGAGGGGTGGGAAACCAGAGAGACAAAGGATTCCTGCCTTGGGCCAAAGCTATAAAAGGGGGTGGAACAGAACAAAGGGGGCTACTGTCATGAGAAATCTCCGAGTTACCATGTGAGCTGGAACTAACAAAAACTGTACCAGGAGAAAGGATTGAGCCCAGACTGAGGCCTGGTCTACACTACGGGTTTAGGTCGAATTTAGCAGCGTTAAATCGAATTAAGCCTGGACACATTCACACCACGAAGCCCTTTCTTTCGACTTAAAGGGCCCTTTAAACCGGTTTCTTTACACCACCTTCGACAAGGGGATTAGCGATAAAATCGGCCTTTACGGGTCAGAATTGGGGTAGTGTGGACGGAATTCGACGTTATTGGCCTCCGGGAGCTATCCCACAGTGCTTCATTGTGACTGCTCTGGACAGCACTCTCAACTCAGATGCACTGACCAGGTAGACAGGAAAAGACCCTCGAACGTTTGAATTTCATTTCCTGTTTGCTCAGCGTGGAGAGCACAGGTGACCACGCAGAGCTCATCAGCACAGGTAACGGTGATGGAGTCCCAGGATCGCAAAAGAGCTCCAGCATGGACCGAACGGGAGGTACGGGATCTGCTCGCCATATGGGGAGATGAATCAGTGCTAGCTGAACTCCGTAGCAGTAAAAGAAATGGCAAAGTATTAGAAAAGGTCTCCAAGGCCATGAAGGACCGAGGCCATAACAGGGACATACAGCAGTGCCGCGTGAAAATTAAGGAGCTACGGCAAGCCTACCACAAACCCAGAGAAGCAAATGGAAGGTCCGGGGCAGAATCGCAAACTTGCCGCTTCTACGCGGAGCTGCATGCCATTCTAGGGGGTGCAGCCACCACTACCCCAACCGTGTGCTATGACTCCGTCAATGGAGAAACACACAGGGAAGAGGGTTCGGGGAACGAGGAAGATGAGGATGGAGGTAATGTAGGTAGCTCACAGCAGCAAGGAAGCGGAGAAACCGGTTTCCCCAACAGCCAGGATATGTTTGTCACCCTGGACCTGGAACCAGTAACCCCCGAACTCACCCAAGACCCAGAGGGCACACAGGAGACCTCTGGTGAGTGTACCTTTGTAAATATTACACATGGTTTAAAAGCAAGCGTGTTTAATGATTAATGATTAATTTGCCCTGGCAATCGCGGCCAGTACAGCTACTGGAAAAGTCTGTTAACGTGTATGGGGATGGAGCGGAAATCCTCCAGGGACATCTCCAGAAAGCTCTCCTTCATGTACTCCCAAAGCCTTTGCAAAAGGTTTCTGCGAAGGGCTGCCTTATCCCGTCCGCCATGGTAGGACACTTTATCACGCCAGGCCAGTAGCACGTAGTCTGGACTCATTGCATAACAAAGCATGGCAGCGTATGGTCCCGGTGTTTGCTGGCATGCAGACAACATCCATTCCTTATCTCTCTTTGTTATCCTCAGGAGAGTGATATCATTCACGGTCACCTGGTTGAAATGGGGTGATTTTATTAAGGGGACATTCAGAGGTGCCCGTTCCTGCTCTTCTGAACAGAAATGTTCCCCGCTGTTAACCACGCGGTGGGGGGAGGGGTGAAGTGATCATCCCAGAGAATCGTGTGTGTGTGTGTGGGGGGGTGGTTTACTTGGGTTTGTGCTGCATGTTAACCCGGAAACCGCAGCCCCTCCTTTTACATTGAAAACCCATTTTAAATGGCCAACCCAATTCATCCTTGATATGGGAAATGCGCTGCTGTTTGAAACCATTCCCACATGTTAAGAAGGTTAAAAAAGCCAAAAGACTGTGGATTACCATGGCTGGCTGCAAGCCGAAATCTGTTGCCTGGCACTGCGTGAGTGATCTCTCATACCAAACCGGCAGGCAGAGGAAAAATGCGACCTTGTAACGAAAGTGTACCCATTGTTCTCTAAAATGTGTCTTTTTTAACCACCTCTCCCTTCTCCTCCACCAGCTGCAAATGTTTCTCCTTCGCAGAGGCTAGTGAACATTAGAAAGAGAAAACGGAGGACGCGGGACGATATGGTCACGGAGCTCCAGATGTCCTCCCACGCTGATAGAGCACAGCAGAATGCGTGGAGGCAGTCAATGTCAGACATGAGAAAAGCACAATATGAACGAGAGGAGAGGTGGCGGGCTGAATGGCGGGATGAAAAGAGCAAGTGGCGGGCTGAAGATGATAGGTGGCGTCAGCTTGCAGACAGAAGGCAAGAGTCAATGCTCCGTCTGCTGGAGCATCAAACTGATATGCTCCAGCGTATGGTTGAGCTGCAGGAAAGGCAGCAGGAGCAGAGACTGCCACTACAGCCCCTGTGTAACCAACAGCCCTCCTCCCCAAGTTCCATAGCCTCCTCACCCAGACGCCCAAGAACACGGTGGGGGGGGCTCCGGCCACCCAGTCACTCCACCCCAGATGATTGCCCAAGCATCAGAAGGCTGGCCTTCAATAAGAGTTAAAGTTTTAAAATGCAGTGTGTCCTTTTCCTTCCCTCCTCCCCCACCCATCCCGTGCTACCTTGGCAATTATCCCCCTAGTTGTGTGATGAATTAATAAAGAATGCATGAATGAGAAGTAACAATGACTTTATTGCCTTTGCAAGCGGTGCTCGAAGGGGGAAGGGGGAAGGGGAGGGTGGGGTGGTTTGTTTACAGGGAAGTAGAGTGAACCGGGTGGGGTGGGGGGGCGGAGGGTTCATCAAGGAGAAACAAACAGAAGTTTCACACCATAGCCTGGCCAGTCATAAAACTCGTTTTCAAAGCTTCTCTGATGCGCACCGCACCCTGCTGTGCTCCTCTAACCGCCGTGGTGTCTGGCTGCGCGTAATCAGCGGCCAGGCGAGTCGCCTCAACCTCCCACCCCGCCATAAATGTCTCCCCCTTACTCTCACAGATATTGTGGAGCGCACAGCAAGCAGCAATAACAATGGGGATATTCTTTTCGCTGAGGTCTGAGCGAGTCAGTAAGCTGCGCCAGCGCACTTTTAAACATCCAAATGCACATTCCACCACCATTCGGCACTTGCTCAGCCTATAGTTGAACAGGTCCTGACTCCTATCCAGGCTGCCTGTGTACGGCTTCATGAGCCATGGCATTAAGGGGTAGGCTGGGTCCCCAAGGATTACGATAGGCATTTCAACATCCCCAACGGTTACTTTCTGGTCCGGGAAGAAAGTCCCTTCCTCCAGCTTTCGAAACAGACTAGAGTGCCTGAAGACGCGAGCATCATGTACCTTTCCCGGCCATCCCACGTTGATGTTGGTGAAACGTCCCTTGTGATCCACCAGGGCTTGCAGCAGCATTGAAAAGTACCCCTTGTGGTTTATGTACTTGGTGGCTTGGTGCTCCGGTGCCAAGATAGGGATATGGGTTCCGTCTATGGCCCCACCACAGTTTGGGAATCCCATTTCAGCAAAACCATCCACTATTGCCTGCACGTTGCCCAGAGTCACTACCCTTGATATCACCAGGTCTTTGATTGCCCTGGCAACTTGGATCACAGCAGCCCCCACAGTAGATTTGCCCACTCCAAATTGATTCCCGACTGACCGGTAGCTGTCTGGCGTTGCAAGCTTCCACAGGGCTATCGCCACTCGCTTCTGAACTGTGAGGGCTGCTCTCATCCTGGTATTCTGGCGCTTCAGGGCAGGGGAAAGCAAGTCACAAAGTTCCATGAAAGTGCCCTTACGCATGCGAAAGTTTCGCAGCCACTGGGAATCGTCCCACACCTGCAGCACGATGCGGTCCCACCAGTCTGTGCTTGTTTCCCGGGCCCAGAATCGGCGTTCCACGCCATGAACCTGCCCCAGTAACACCATGATTTCCACATTGCTGGGGCCTGTGCCTTGTGAGAGGTCTATGTCCATGTCAATTTCCTCATCACTCTCTTCGCCGCGCTGCAATCGCCTCTTCGGCTGGTCCGGGTTTCGCCTTGGCATGTCCTGGCTCTGCATATACTCCAGGACAATGCGCGTGGTGTTCATAGTGCTCATAATTGCCGCGGTGATCTGAGCGGGCTCCATGATCCCAGTGCTAGCTATGGCGCCTGGTCTGAAAAAAGGCGCGAAACTAGTATCTGACGGACCAGGGGAAGGAGGAAGGGAGGGAGGGCCGAGTGATGACATGACATACAGGTACAGGGAATTAAAATCAAGAAAGGTGGCTGTGCATCAGGGAGAAACACAAACAACTGTCACACAGAATGGTCCCCCCAAAGATTAAACTGAAAACCCTGGGTTTAGCAGGCCGTTGATTTGACAGAGGGAGGGGGAAGCAAATGAATACAGAACAAATCTATTTTTTACATCTTAAGACAACGGTGCAGCATGACTGATAGCCCTCGGCATCTTCTGGGCGCTTGGCAGTTAGTGTACTACGATGGCCTTCAGGCCTATTGCACGATCTGCTGCTCAGGGAAGACTCTGCTAATGTGCGATGATCCAACTTGTAATAGGACGGTTACCAGTCATAATACACCATCTACTGCCAAAAGGCAAGGGGCTGGTGCAATGCAGCCCTACGGCTGCCAGCCCCACAGTTGCCAGCACCCAGCTCGCTGATGAAGGCTACCAGTCATGCTGCACCGTCTACCACCAAAAGGCAGTTAGCTGCTGCTGCTGTGTAGCAATGCAGTCCCATGTCTGCCGGCACCCAGATGACATATGGTGACGGTGAGCTGAGCGGGCTCCATGTTTGCCGTGGTATGTTGTCTGCACAAGTAACCCAAGTAAAAAGGCGCGAATCTATTGTCTGCCGTTGCTCTGTTGGAGAGGGAGGGGCCTGACGACATGTACCCAGAACCTCCCGCGACACTGTTTTGCATCATCTGGGCATTGGGATCTCAACCCAGAATTCCAATGGGTGGCGGAGACTGCGGGAACGGTGGGATAGCTACCCATAGTGCAATGTTCCGGAAGTCGACGCTAGCCTCGGTACTGTGGACGCGGTCCGCCAACTAGAGCACTTAGAGCATTTTATGTGGGGACACACACAATCGGTTGTATACAACCAATTTCTATAAAACTGGCTTCTATTAATTCGACCTAATTTCATAGTGTAGACATACCCTAAGAAGGAGTCTAGTCTGTGAAAAAAGCTTATTGGAACATCTCTGAGGGTGAAATTTACCTGTATTCAGTGTCTTAAATGTATTAGGCTTAGACTTGCGTGTTTTGTTTTATTTTGCTTGGTAACTTACTCTGTTCTGTCTGTTATTACTTAAAACTACTTAAATCCTACTTTTTATACTTAATAAAATCACTTTTGTTTATTTGTAAACCCAAAGAACGTGATTAATACCTGAGGAAGCAAACAGCTGCGCATCTCTCTCTCTGTGTGTTATAGAGGGTGAACAATTTATGAGTTTACCCCATATAAGCTTTATACAGAGTAAAATGGATTTATTTGGGGTTTGGATCCCATTGGGAGCTGGGTGCTAGAGATATGTAACCTGCTGAGCAGTTTTCAGTTGGGGGTGTGGTACAGACATGGGTCTGTGTTGCATCAGGATGGTGTGTCTGGCTCAACAAGGCAGGGTTCTAGAGTCCCAAGCCATCAGAGAAAACCGGCTCAGAGGTAATTCCAGCATGTCAGGTGACAGTGCCAATGGGGTCTTGTGACCGAACCTGTCACAGGGAACTCTAGGACTCAACTCTGAATTGTCTCCTCTGTCTGTAGTGAGGGGGCATAGCCTCCCTCCAAGACTGACACCAGGACACTCACACCCACCTCACCAGAAGCCGAGGGGTGGGACAGGAAGTATAAACAGTGGGCCCGGCAGCTCACTTAGGCTGGAGCCGCCGGAGGAGACAGCCTTTTGCTGGGGCTGGAGCCTGAGGAGGATCCCTGCAGTGCTGAGGACTTGCCAGAGCCATTGCCCAACCAAGTGCTGTCTACACCTCAATTAAATAGCCCCGTGAGCCCAAATCAGCTGGCACGGGCCAGCCATAAGTGTCTAATTGCAGTGTAGACATACAGAAAGTCATTCACCCAAAATGTCCTTAGTAACTCCTATCCACCCTCTCCTTCCCCTCCTGAACTTGAACAATGTTGGCTCTGTCTCTACCCCCTGCTTCCCTAAATTGAGGGGCTCTACCCTTCCTCATGGAGTCTAACTTTACTTCTGCAAGGCCCCATAAATTTGAGGGCTCCTAGACACAGGTAGGATTTATATCCATGCTTATCATAACCCACCCAAGGATTCTGCTGTGTTCCATCACACATGAGTTTTGAAAAGTTTTAATGTAATGACACCACCTGCTGGAAACTGGCCTACACAGAGGATAAGGGGCCTATTACTACAGCCAGTTAAGGGAGATCTCCGTTAGCTCTGGTGATAGAAGCCTGTGCTTTTAGAGCTGAAGGACCAAGGTATGATAGGGAACTGGTATGTAAGAGTGTTATGTATGCTGAGATATAATGATTTTGTGGACACAGCAGCTGACTGGGTCAGAGAAGAGAAGTTATTGTATTGATCTAACTTATAGTGAGGATAGTGGAATGTTTATTATACGCCTATACTGCTTGAATTCAATGGGCTGTGTGCATGAAGGCTTCCCAGATAAGAACACCCAAGTGTATACTTGAAAGACAATGGGGCAGACCGTTAGCTTCAAGAAGCCTGTGTCCTGCCTCCAACCAATTGCAAACCTTGTTTAGCCAATCCTGGGAGTTACCAGTTCAAAGGGCTATAAACAGTTAACAGTGGCTTGATCCCTGCAAAGGGGTGAGCTGCCAGGGGCTGTCCAGAGGCTTTTCCGTGAGCTCTGACAGGGAGACAAGTTCACAGAGAGAGAAGCTCTGTAGAATTGTCTCTAGGGAGCTAGTCCTGCCAGATCCCTGTGTGAAAAATGGTTAAACTCCTGATGAACTAGATATACATGTAGGTTGGTTTGTGGTTTTGAAGAGCTGTTTTCTCTTAAATGCCTTTGTTCTAAATAAATGATACTTTGCTTTAAAGGAGGCTGTTTGGTCACTGATTCCCCTTGTCATTGCCTGGAGCCAGGCTCAGTTCTGCAGACTCAGACCTACTGGGGTAATCACAGTTAGCACCAGGGGACTGCAGCCTTGGGCCCAGTCTGAGAGTGGGAGATCTCTGTAATTCCACCTGGAGCCAGGTGACTATCAGAGAGATGAGACCTGGGAGGAGGATGCACTGGAAGAGAGCAGGAGGGGTAAGAGGTGCAGATCACCTGGACACTGTGATGCTGCATTCCAGTCCTGGCTGTGCAGGGGCATGGTGGGTGAGATTAATTTTATTGTGTAATTATCTTTTCTTTGCAACACACACACTTTTTCACAAAGTCATCACCACCTACTGACTTTATTTCTGTGTCACGCTGGCCACTCCTGTATAGTCAGAGGGTGAGAAGATGAATTTCCCTTGCTGGCAGTTCAGCCTATAAACCAGAAAGAGAAATGGAAACACAGGCTGTAAGACATGTCACAAAGCTACAGCGGGGCTCTTTCTGCCTCCCACACTGTGACTGATCTCTGCTTATTTTGGCTTGAATGCCAAGCCTGGATTTGAAATAGGAATGTACTATTCTCTTTTATAAAGTTATTTCAGGAGGCAGCCCTGAAGGAGGAACCCAGAAAGCTGGAAGACAGGGCGTGAGAGATCAGAAGGAAATGTGGAGAACACAAGCTGCCACTGTTAGGATCCCGGGGGTGGGGTTGGATGAAGAGGGGTCTCCTGCTGTTCCCTGGGGCGGAGCTGGCATTGCTGTGCTGGGGAAAACATAGGCAAAGAGCTAATCTATCCAAACAGAAGGCCTTTACTTGGAGAAAGTGAATATACTGGGCCACTTTCTGTGCTGTTATACTCCATTGGCTCCAGTGGGGCTACATGGCTGTAACAGGAGCAGAAATTGTTCTGTCATGGGCTCTCTCTGGAGCTGGACTGGTGCGGATTTGCAAGGGGACAGGAGGAGCTGATATCGGGATTATCAGCCCTGCAGGAGGGAAACTTTCCATGTTTCATTTGAGGAGAGAAAGCCAGAGAACTTACCACAGTAAGGCTTAAGTGGTGACAGCATCATACAATGAACGAATGCTTACCCTCCCACTCCAGATCAGGCACCAAAGAAAAGGTCTCTCTGTCTGCTTATGTCCTCTATACTGCTTTTGAAATTCCTCCAGGCATTCAGAGAGTGATGGCTAAATCAGACACATCTAGTTGGTCTTACCCAACACAAAAAGAAAGACAAGCTCCACTCCAAACCATTACTTACACCCTGCAGTGCCCTGGATTTTTGCATAAAATCTCTCTGAGTAGACAAAGCCCTGGGAGATAGCAGAAGCAGACGCCTGTAGTTTACCAACATAGGCATCCTCTCCTGCTGTCTCCCAGGGATTTGTCTACATGGGGAGATTTTAGGCACAAATTCCCCCTTGTATTAGGGTCTAAATTATAGGGTATTAAAAATTTCAGAAGTAGCCCCAGCTTTGTGTGCTCTAGGACTCTGACTGCTGGTACCAGCAGTGCAGTTAAAATAATGGTAGCACCGGGGGAAAGTTTTTAAAAATTCCCTAGTCTAATCTTGACCCTAGAGTTTCCTATTGCCCTTGCAGTGTAATGGGGTGTGGGGGGGGGGTGTAGGTGTGTGTGTGTGTGTGTGTGCGCGCACGCGCTTTGAATGGTTATACACATAAGTGGCAGCTCTACATCTGCAAAATGATTCAGTCAGAGAGATGAAGGAATGAACATGTAATACACTCAACTTCTAGAAAGGACTGCATCACAACTTACTGTTGTTAGCAAGTGTTTCTCCAAGATCTAACTGCCTATACAGCCATTTAACCAGAAGAGATAAGACTGTAACGGGACAGAACCATGTTACCCTGTGGAAGCTGATTGTCCTGCATTCTCCATCCCTCCTTCAATATCTCCCCCCAGCATCTGTGGAAGCCAATCAGGAGTTACCCCTGGTTTGCTGGTGACCTGGTAGCACTCCTGAATTCTGTCACAGGATGTTGCTACATGTTTCAAACATTTCTATTGCTGTAGGGAGGCAGTTGGTGCCAGTTAACACATACACACATATCCCCTGCTCCCCCATCCCCGAATGGGAAACTTGCTAAATGACTTAAGTTTTTAGTGTGGTGAGCTAGACCTGTTAGAGAGTAGTGTGTGGGGGTTTTAAAATTTGTATTGATGGTTTGCAATTGTTTACACTTTTCCTTGCTTTTTGCATAATTTGGGGGCCCTTTATAGAGCTAAAATACAGTGAGGAGACCAGCTCTCATTTTTAGGTCCTGAATAGAAGTACTATGAGCACAGCAGATGTCTTATTTCAACCCTATAAATGGCTCCCTTAAGACAATAAAGATGTCAACACAAAGAATGAGATTTGAACCCCTGTTACAGACCCTGTACATTGCTGTGGGCCTTACATTTCCCCGACATGGCTGGATAAGAATTCCTCTGGTGCAGGCAATGCACAAGACAGCTATCAGCTGCTCTGCAAGACTCTCCCACAAGCCCTGCTGTAAGGGGAATGCCAAGAGCATGAAGGGTCAGGTGCTACAACATTCTCAGCAGTGGTGCTGTCCCGGGACTATCTAAGTGAGGCCAGGCAATGTTTCAGCTTCCAGAGCAGTGGAGACTCAGGACGGTGCAAAGATGGCATTCAGCCACCTTTACCCTCCCTCCCTCCTCCAGTCCTGTGCAGTCTGTGCTGGCACAGACTCACCCAAATACCTACATACTGGGGTCATGAAAGCAGAGAATGACTATTGAATGGCTCACCTGGGCCTTTAAAATTAGACTTCAAACAGCCACCGGCTTTGGGGGCTGATGAGCGACTAGGAATGACTACATTTCACAGAGCAACCTGAAGAGCCAAGTGTGGGTGTCATAGGAGGGGTTGGGTGGGGGACAATCTTTACAGGGCTTTGTTCCATGTTACCTGTAAAGAGATAATGCCTCGATGCTGCTAAGGGGGCCCTGGCCAAGAGCATTTTACAAATATTGCCAGGCTGGGCAGGTGCAGTGAGCAGGAGAATGGAGTTCGCCATCAGAGACTGACCTTTATCCGGCAATGTAATTGAGGCACCAATCCTCCACCCTCCCTGAGGACAGATAGGAGGAAGCAGGTCAGCCTTTGACACATTAGCAGTAACTCCTACCTCCAGTCCAAGAAGCAGACTGATGAGCTCTGACGGAAGTTATCTCCAGTCAGAAGGGGCACGAGGCTTATTACCAGTCAGGCGAGGGTGGTTGTTAAAAGGAGACCTCTCAGCCTCTGTGGCTGCATTTGAGTTCTTCTGGCCTTTCTCTGCCTCGGGCTTGGACACTGAATTCATGAGACAATTCTAGAGGTGGAGTTGTGGTTGGGGAGGCCCTGGCACTGGATGTGGAAGAGTGGTCATGAAAAATACATAAAATAAAGACCATTTACTAAGATGCAGGGGGTCTCACAGGTTAAATACTAGCTCCATAAGAAGTATGTCTGTCTAAACATCCTGGGCATTGCTTCTAGTGCACCCCTCATTCTCATATAATGGGACAGGATAAAGCAGGGGTTGGCAACCTTTCAGAAGTGGTGTGCCGAATCTTCATTTATTCACTCTAATTTAAGGTTTCACGTGCCAGTAATACATTTTAACGTTTTTAGAAGGTCTCTTTCTATAAATCTATAATATATAACTAAACTATTGTTGTATGTAAAGTAAATAAGGTTTTTAAAATGTTTAAGAAGCTTCATTTAAAATTAAATTAAAATGCAGAGCCCCGGACCGGTGGCCAGGACCCATGCAGTGTGAGTGCTACTGAAAATCAGCTCTCGTGCTGCCTTCGGCACATTTGCCATAGGTTGCCTACTCCTGGGATAAAGCATCAATGAAGAATTGAGAGCAAAGCTATTCAATGACGGGCGACTGAATACAACCAGCGAATGCTTTGCCTAACCCAATCCATTTCTCTCTCTCTCTCTCTCTTTCATTAATGTTTTTTATTACTCCCAATAAGAACTTTATGGACTTTATTTATCTCCCCCTCAGGAGCCTGATCGATATCTGGTAATACACGCTGCCCAGAAAGTGCTGACCTAGGTAGACATAGCAGAACATAAGGCACCAAGGGAGGGTCTCTTGCTGACTCTATTGCTGTTGCCAGATGCCCTCTTTGCTCGCCTTTTCAATCTGAAGTAGATGAAGTATTGCTACCATCTCCCTCTGTGCCCCACTGCAAAGAACCTTATCTGCCTGTGGACCACATGCATTGTATAGCACTTGGGTCACCTGGAGCTCCTGGGCAGAAAGGGAACACGATTTGGTTCTCGCACTTGTTGGCAATAGTATCAAGCAGATGGGGTGTCCCTGGCAAACCTATTGGAAAGAGATGTGTGCGGTGGGAGTTTTTTTCCACTGAAAGGAACAGTGGGGGCTATTGGAGGCTTTTTCTATTTCCTCCCCCAAGAAGGAAAAGGATGAAATGAACCGCTGAGCTTGTTTACAGAGGAAATCATTACCAGTTACACCAGTATAGTTAAACCGCTAGAGCTGTACCGGTATCACTCCCCCTGCGGACACTTTTATTCCGGAATAAGAGTGGCTTTTTTCAGGTTAGCTTGAATTCCTTCCTAAGTGACAAAAGCTGAACCAACAAAGGCCCTTTTCTCCTGGAGTGTGTCCCCAGCAGGAGCACCGCCAGCTTTTTTGCCACCCTAGGCGGCGGAAGGTCCCGCCCCCGAAATACTGCCCCCGACAGAGGTGGCGGAAGGTCCCGCCCCCGAAATACTCCCGACGACCGGGGTGGCCGAAGATCTGGCCGCTGCGGTCGTCGCTCCCCAAATGTTAGTGCCCTAGGCGACTGCCTAGGTCGCCTAATGGGTTGTGCCGGCCCCGGTCCCCAGGAGGCATTATACCAGTGTAATTACAGGGGTTTTAATTCACACCTGAGCTTTTAGCAGTGTAACTTCGCTGAGTGGACAAGCCCTCAGTGACACAGAAGTTTTGTTTAAAGTAGAACAAAATAAGAGGATGGCTCAAAATCAGAGGGGGCGTTTCTTGGTGGGTCTTGTGATCAGGAGGCTGTGAGGTGTTATCCAAACCCCACGCTGGCCAAGAAAGGGTTATTGAGCTGCTGGGGTTCCATGAGCCTTGCCCAATACCAGATTTATAATGGCGCCATGGCACCGGGCCCACGGTCGAAAGGGGCCCTGGTGCGCTCCTCTCTGCTCCCCCTCCCCCGCTCTCTCCTGTGGGGTCAGAGCTTGATGCTGCGGGCTGCTGTGGCTCCGTGGCAGCCTCTGCCTGCAGCCTGGCTCCAGGAGAGGGAGGAGGGAGCCGCAGCACGCTGCTCCAGGTGGGAGGAGGAGAAGAAGAGGCGGGGATGAGGCTTCTCCCCCGCCTCTTTCCCCAGCGTGCTACGTTCCCCTCCCCCCGGTCAGTTGGATCAGCCTTGCAGGCAGAAGGGGGGCAAGGAGGAGAGGGGCAAGGAGGAGCGAGCCGCAGCACACCACTCCGGGGAGGAGGAGAAGACAAGGCGGGGTGAGGCCTTGGGGAAGGGGCTGGAATTGGGGCATACTCCCTCCAGCCCCTTGCGTGAGCACCCCCACGACCCCAGCCCACCCCCTCAGCCTCCTGCCCACCCTAACCCCTGCACCCCCCCAATCAAGGTACCTCACTTTATTTTCATTTACTTGCTATTACTTATGGGAGGAGGATGAAGAAAAAAAGAATGAAAAATGGGAGCGGGGGAGATAAGAGAAAATGTTCTTTTTCTTGACTGGGTCCCAAGGAGGAGCCCCAAAAATGAAGCTGAGCACAGGGCTGGGGGGCCCCAATAACTCTAAATCCACCACTGGCTGTCACGTCACCTGGGCTGGGGATACTGTCAGGGCCAGTGTAACCACTAGGCAAACTAGGCGACCGCTTAGGGCGCCAAGATTTGGGGGTGCCAAAAAGCGGTGCCCCAAATTTTTTTTTACACTACTGTGGAATCCCATCTTACACGGGGGTTAGGTTCTAAAGTCACCGCGTAAGAGGAAAATTGCGTATAGTGTAAATTGCCATAAAGTACAGTATACACTAGAACAGGGGTCCTCAACCTACGGCACGCATGCCAAAGGCGGCATGCAAGCTGATTTTTTTTTAATGGCAGGCTGCGGGTCCCGGCTGCCACTGAGCCTGCTGCCAACCTGGGGTTCTGTTCACTCAGCTGGCAGCGGGCTGAGCAGGGCCAGCATTGGGCCAGCTCCTGCCAGCCGGGGTCCCAGCTGCCAGCCCCTCTCAGCCCGCTGCCGGTCTGGGGTTCCGGCCGCCGGCCCTGCTCAGCCCGCTGATGATCTGGGGTTCCAGCTGCTGGCCCCTTGCCAGTCAGGGTCTCGGCCACTGGCCCTGCTCAGCTTCCTGCTGGCCTGGGTGAATGGCAGGAGGCTGAGCAGAGTTGCTGGCTGGGACCCCAATTGGCAGCTGAGTGAACGGACCCCCTGGCTGGCAGCAGGCTCAGTGGTGGCCGGGACATGCAGGCTGCCATTAAAAAAAAAAAATCAGCTCGCATGCCGCCTTTGGCACGCATGCTGTAGGTTGAGGACCCCTGTTCTAGTGTATACTGTACTTCATGGTAATTTTCACTATACGCAATTTTCCTCTTACGCGCTGACCTTAGAACCTAACTCCCGCGTAAGATGTGACTCCACTGTATTCATTTTTGAAAATTTATAATAAGCGATGCTCTGGGGGAGGCGGGGTGCAAGGTGGAAGTTTCGCCTAGGATAAAAAATATCCTTGCACTGGCCCTGGATACTGTGTCAGCTGATCCCCATAGTCTCCTGGGCAGAACAGCAGACATGGCCCTGTCCACTAGCTCCTCTCCACTCCCTAGACCCCCAACCACTTGCCCCCCCCCCCATAAGGCTTAGCCCTCTTACTTTTAAAAATGATTGCTTGCCCCTCCTCACCCCCTCTGGCTTTTCTGGCACCCCAGTTGCCAGGTATCCAGTTTTAGACTGGAAACTCCAGTAGAAAACGGGACCTGAGTGTCCGGTTAGCAGTGCTGACTGGAAACTAAATGTCTGGTTATAGGAGTAACAACATTAGCCTCCGCTCCTCCCACTCCCAACACCCACCCCCAAGGGCTGGAAGAAAACTTGTCCTGCTTCTGTGGGAGGAGGGGCAGCTCAGTGCAGAGAGAGACAAAGAGAATGGGCTAGAACCAGGTAGGTACCCACTGTATGAGGGCAGGGGTGGGGGGGGATACTGTTTACCCCCTCCCCAGCCCTGCTGTGCTTACAGTTTACCCCTGACCCCTCCCTTGCTCCAGAGGCCAACCCTAGCTCCTGCCCCACTGTGCTTTTACCCCCAGCCCCTTTTACAATTATTCCCCAGGGGGGCCCACAAATATGTTTGGCGCCGGGCCCACAAAAAGTTAATCTGGCCCTGGCTTCGCCCTGCTACACCTGCAAGAGGTGTCAGACTGGGCAGGAGGGGCTAAAAGGGGAGAGCCCAGGCTGGGAGGGAATATAGAGTTCCAGCTCTGAGAGAGAGGCCTGGCTGGGGCCAGGAATGGGCTGCTGCTGCCACTCAGGCAAAGGGATGCCGAACATAGGGCTAGTGTTTGGATTTGCTATATGTGACTTGCCTATTGCTGCTGCTGAGTGAGACTGTTGTGGGTGGGACCCTGCTGGGAGGGTCCAACAGCCCCATAAAACCCTTTTGTCTTTTGAACCTGGCTGGGGCCCCAGCAGTGGCTTCTTGTGAGCCCAGGAGCAGCCCTACTATGGAAGAGTAACACCAGCTTGTGGCAATGGGATGGGACAAGAGGAGAAATCTGAAAGAAGTTCTTGTCCCTAAAGAGTCCCCTAGCCAGCTCAGCAAAAGTACATGTGTAAGAGCAAGGGCCCACTAATGGGTGTTAGGCGCATGAAGACCTTTGTGGATCTGGGCCAAAGCATGTGGGGAGGGGCTACTGTTGGGTGCTGTCCCCCCCTCCATAAATGCTGTTGTTCAGACTTGACAAGGATTCACAATCTAACATAAAACCGGAAGGGCCTCCCTGTTGAAATAATAGATGATCCCCGATTGACTTTCCTGCCATTTAGATAGCGTGGGAGAGAGATGATGTGGAGGTGGGGAAGGCAGGAGATACTGTGTTAGATATGGGACCATTAATACCTAGTCAACTGGAACAGGCCAGAGGCAAACTCTATTTGAATACCAGCAAACGTGCACCAGAACCAGCAGGCGCCTGAGCAGGTTCCCCATAAGATCTCTGAGCTCCCACCTTTTGCAAGATCTCTCAAGCCCCTGTCTCCTACACAGTCACATCCCAGACATCACTCTGGCCTGAATGTGGCACTTGTTGCTGAATTGTAGCACCTGACTTCCACGCACTTGTTATCTCCGTACTTCCTCCTGTCACCTGAACTCTGCTTTCCTCTCCTAGGATCACACCACTTCCTGCCTCCCCCTCTCTGCCACACCCAGGTCCCTGTCATTTTTCACATTTCCCTGACTAACTTCCCCTCGCCATCTAAGTAACTGCAGCAAGGGAGGTTTAGGTTGGACATTAGGAAAAAGTTCCTAACTGTCAGGGTGGTTAAACACTGGAATAAACTGCCTAGGGAGGTTGTGGAATCTCCATCTCTGGAGATATTTAAGAGTAGGTTAGATAAATGTCTATCTGGGATGGTCTAGACAGTATTTGGTCCTGCCATGAGGGCAGGGGACTGGACTCGATGACCTCTCAAGGTCCCTTCCAGCCCTAGTATCTATGAATCTATGAATCTATAAGTCCCTGTGTCCCTGTCCTGCTCCTCTGCCATTCTCTCAATTTCCCACCTTCGTCCCCTCCTGTTCTTCCCATCTGGCATCACATAGTGCCCTTTACATCTCCTAAAATCGCCCCCCACACATACGTCCTGCAAGCAGGGGGCTGGCAGCTGACAGGGCCATTTTGTTGCCTTGGGGAATTTTGTCCTTTGGAGTGGAGGGGGCATAGTGGGTGCTGATTCCTCTGATCTCCCTTGGAGCAGGCAGAGCAGTCTCCCTTCTCCCCTTACCTCCTAGCTGGAAGGGGAGCTGGTAGGCAACAGAGTTTTGTGTGGAAGAGCAGATGGGGGCCACTTCCTCTCCTCTCATTGGATGCTACTGCTCCAGGGAGGCTGAGAAGCCAGGATCCTCTCACCCAGCCCCAGCTCCTCACACTGCTCCCAGTGTGCCTGGGGAGGGCCCTCACTTCACCAGCCCATGAGGAGAGAGAGCTCTGGAGGAACTGAGCTCCCCCAAGCCAGAGAGAAGGGTGGGAGCTCACCCTCTGCTTTCAGTTGGGTTCCCCCTGAAGGAGTAGCCAGGAGAGCCCTGCCATGCAGCAGGGGCATTCACCTTTGTAACCTTGACCCATGTCAGGTTCCTGTGGCCCAGAAATAAAGAGCAGTTTCTTAGCAGCACTTCTCAGGGTCACACCTTTACCAAACTTCCCACCAGATGGAACTCTATGTCTGGCTCCAGGGCTGGGCATCAGTCACAGTTCACCAGCCCTAAATTCACAAGAAAATATAAAATACACAGTGAAGGGGTGGGCTGTTTCACTCTTACTCACTGATGCATGTGAGCAAGTGCTCGCCAGCATGAGCAGCAATGGCACAATCCACGCTTAATGTTCCTTCACAGACATTTCAGTGGCTTAATTAACTTTCCGCTTGTGTTTTCTCCCTTCGCGTTCATGGCCATTTAAAACAAAGTGATGGAACATGGCAGCATGATAACGGGCATTTAATTCCCTTCTCATGGGCCTTCAGATTATCTGTCACATCGAATGCAGAAGGGGGACAGTTTGCAGAAAGGCAGGGGGGGAGCTTCCCACGGAGACAGAAGCTCACAAACCAGGGCCCCTGAGCATCTCTGGGGAGTTGTGCACATATGAGTTAGCTTTAAATACCATACATGTTAAAGACAGAAAAAGTCTAGTTCTTGGAATGTGTACACACACACACACACACACACACACACAAACCTTTGTGGAGTTCCTAGTCTAATTCTGCATCTCACTGCTCTTGGTGCTCTTACAATGTGAAATGTGGAGGTAGATCAAGGTTAGGGATATATTTTATGCTCCTGCACAAACACAATGTGAGATAAAGAATTTGTCCCCTTAGACATGGAGACGAGAGGGTATTTTCTCATAAGAAAGGAAATGCAGCCAGATACAAACCTGACAATTTCTTATACTCTCCTGACTTCCCTAGGAAGTTCAAACAAGCCAATTCTTTTAAACAGGGAGAGGGAAATAAAAAAAAAACCTCCAGGAGTTTATTTACATTCTCAGAATTGTTCTCCGAATCACCGTCTTGGTGGGTGACCTTTTCTGCTCTCCAGTTTGATCAGATCTGTGCTGTGATGGTGGCGAAGAAGAATACTGTGTGTTTTATGTGTTGGTGAACAATTAATAATTGTACCACATTTTACTGGAGCAGCATGTAAAATGCACCCTCGGAGGGAAAAATTATAGCTAACCAGGCTGTTAAACAGGCCGGAGCTTGTACTGTATTGTAGGAAAACAAAATGTGTGCGTGGGGGGGGGGGGGGGGAGGAGTTCCTCTCACTCATCAACAGCAGTAAATAACTGAAACTCACCTTGATCTCTCCTTCAGCTACTTCTTTATCTCCCCAGCTTCTGTGCTACAAGTAGAGAGGAAATATTTACTGTAGTTTGGATGACAGTGTTTTTATAGCCCTCTAATTCTTGCTTTTGTTTTCTAAGAAAGCCTTGATATAGCAGGTGTTGCCTGTCTGCCCCCAGCATACACACCCCTCAAAAGACTCCAGTTTACCTTCTTCCTGCCCGGTGTTGAAAATTAAACCCAACTGTACAATAACCATTTGTCTAAACCTATAATACTCACATAATACAAGTGCATTGTGTATGCAGGTGGATATGTATGGGAAGAACATGTACAGTGGGTTAGTCATTTTATATGTTTATCATCTAATTTCTGCAGGTTACAGGAGACACTGTTCTGTCCCTAGATTGCTTCTTGCACGTGCTGGTGAAAGATGCTGGATTGATAGCTCCGGAGACTGACATCCTCTGCTTCATCGCAATACAGGTATTGCTTGGATAGTGGCAGAGCAAGCATCCCCACGCTGTCCTCTGCCTTAGAATTACCCTTCAGGGTGGGGCCTCTAGCTGCAGGAGAAGTTCAGTTTTCATGCCCAGTCAGCCATCAGTCTCTTATCAAGACAACCAACCCAGGCACCTGCCTAATAGTTCCCAGGGCCATGTGAGCATCTCCAGTAGGCGCTATGGACTGGACTAAGAACTCCAGCTCACTTCACTCAGGCCATCAACAGCTGTGAGATTGTGATAAATGAAGGGGTGGGGGAGTTCCCTTTTATGGACACCCGCCAGCCAGTAGCTACAAAATCCCTCTTAGTAGCTGTTCTTTAATTGCTCTACTTGTAAAGGGTTAAAAAGTCTCACTGCTATGCATAGGTAAAAGGAAGTGAGTGGACACTTGGCCAAAAGAGCCAATGGGAAGACTAGAATTTTTTAAAATAGAGAAAAGACTCTCCCTTTTTCTGTCTGTTGTTGTTTTCCTGGGGAGAGGTGAACAGGGCAGAGTTATGCTATGAGAAGCTTGAGCCAGGTATGAAAAATCATCAGTATCATACTTAGAAACTACTCATTTAAAACCCCAGATATGTAAGTAGATCAGAATATGTCTAGGAAGACGTGATTGGGTTTATCCCTTTTATAGACTCATAGACTTTAAGGTCAGAAGGGACCATTATGATCATCTAGTCTGACCTCCTGCACAACGCAGGCCACAGAATCTCACCCATCCACTCCTGTAACAAACCCCTAACCTATGTCTGAGTTATTGAAGTCCTCAAATCGTGGTTTAAAAACCTCAAGGTGCAGAGAATCCTCCAGCAAGTGATCTGTGCCCCACGCTGCAGAGGAAGGCAAAAAACCTCCAGGGCCTCTGCCAATCTGCCCTAGAGGAAAATTCCTTCCCAACCCCAAATATGGCTATCAGTTAAACTCTGAGCAGGTGGGCAAGACTCACCAGCCAGCAACCAGGAGAGAATTCTCTGTAGTAACTCAGATCCCACCCCATCTAACATCCCATCACAGACCATTGGGCATATTTACCTGCTAATAATCAAAGATCAATAAATTGCCAAAATTAGGCTATCCCATCATACCATCCCCTCCATAAATTTATCAAGCTTAATCTTGAACCCAGAAATGTCTTTTGCCCCCACTACTCCCCTTGGAAGGCTGTTCCAGAACTTCACTCCTCTAATGGTTAGAAACCTTCATCTAATTTCAAGTCTA
Organism: Chrysemys picta bellii; assembly: GCF_011386835.1. NCBI lineage: Eukaryota > Metazoa > Chordata > Testudines > Emydidae > Chrysemys > Chrysemys picta. Next base: position 44,850,387 of record NC_088800.1, read on the forward strand.
AACTTCCTAATGTCCAGTTTATATCCATTTGTTCTTGTCAGGGCCGGCTTTAGGCCGATTCACCCGATTCCCCAGAATCGGGCCCTGCCCCTTAGGTGCCTTTTTAATTTTTTTTACTCACCCCGGCTGCGGTCCACTCTGGGATCTTCAGCAGCCCCGCTCTCCTGGCTGGAGCTCCAGCCGGAGCGCGGCAGCCCCGCGACCCCGGCCGGAGCGCTGCAAGCCCCGCTGGCCCGCTCTCCTGGCTGGAGCTCCAGTCAGAGCACAGCAAGCCCCACGGCCCCGCTCCCCAGCCCCCCGACCCCGGCCAGAGCCCCTGGCCCCACAACCCTGGCCGGAGCACGGCAAGCCCCACAGCCACGCTCCCCTGGCCGGCAATCCAAAGTGCCGCTGAAGACTGGGAGCGCCGCCCGGTGAGTACAAGCCCCAGGAATCGGGCCCCGCACTTCCTAAGGCCGGCCCTGGTTCTTGTGTCCACATTGGTACTAAGCTTAAATAATTCCTCTCGCTCCTTGATATTTATCCCTCTGACATATTTATAAAGAGCAATCATATCTCCCATCAGCCTTCTTTTGGTTAGGCTAAACAAGACAAGCTCTTTGAGTCTCCTTTCATAAGACAGGTTTTCCATTCCTCGGATCATCCTAGTAGCCCTTCTCTGTACCTGTTCCAGTTTGAATTCATCCTTCTTAAACATGGGAGACCAGAACTGCACACAATATTCCAGATGAGGTCTCACCAGTGCCTCGTATAACGGTACTAACACCTCCTTATCTTTACTGGAAATACCTCGCCTGACGCAGCCCAAGACCGCATTAGCTTTTTTAATGGCCATATCACATTGGCGGCTCATAGCTCAACCAATACTCCGAGGTCCTTCTCCTCATCTGTTACTTCCAACTGATGTGTCCCCAATTTATAACCAAAATTCTTGTTATTAATCCCTAAATGCATGACCTTGCACTTTTCACTATTAAATTTCATCCTATTACTATTACTCCAGTTTACAAGGTCATCCAAATCTTCCTGTATGATATCCCGGTCCTTCTCTGTATTAGCAATACCTCCCAGCTTTGTGTCATCCACAAACTTTATTAGCACATTCCCACTTTTTGTGCCAAGGTCAGTAATAAATTTTTTTCCCCTTTCTTGGGATGCAGGCTTCTGATAGTTTCTGCAACTTCGACTTGAAGTAATTCTAGACCTCCTCCGCCTTTAGATCCACAAGTTCTTCAGTCCAATCCACTTCCCTAACTAATTTCCTTAATTCTTTAAAGTTAGCCCTTTTGAAATCAAAACCCCTAGTCCCTGATCTATTTTTGTTTATCCTTCATAAATTCATAGATTCATAGATTCTAGGACTGGAAGGGACCTCGAGAGGTCATCGAGTCCAGTCCCCTGCCCTCATGGCAGGACCAAATACTGTCTAGACCATCCCTGATAGACATTTATCTAACCTACTCTTAAATATCTCCAGAGATGGAGATTCCACAACCTCCCATCTAGTTTGAACTGAATTAGCTCATGATCACTCGAACCAAGGTTGTCCCCTACAATCATTTCTTCTATGAGGTCCTCACTACTCACCAAAACCAAATCTAAAATGGCATCCCCTCTTGTTGGTTCTTCAACTACTTGGTGAAGGAATCCATCAGCTATCGCATCCAGGAAAATCTGAGCCCTATTATTATTACTAGCACTTGTCCTCCAGTCTATATCTGGGAAGTTAAAGTCTCCCAGGATCACACAATTCCCATTAGTGTTTAATTCATTAAAAACATTAAAGAGGTCTCTATCCCTATCCAAATAGGATCCCAGTGGTCTGTAGCACACCCCAAGCACTATCTCAGGGGAGGCTCTAGTAGCTTTCTTTCCCAATGTGACTTTTGCCCAGACAGACTCTGTCTTATGCATTCCATCACTTCTTATTTCATTACAGTCTACCTCATCATTGAGAACACTTCAACTTCCCTGGCCACACAATAGCAGATGTAAAGGTAGCTATCTTACAGCAAAAAAACTTCAGGACCAGACTCCAAAGAGAAACTGCTGAGCTTCAGTTCATTTGCAAATTTGACATGATAAGATCAGGATTAAACAAAGACTGTGAATGGCTAGCCAACTACAGAAGCAGTTTTTCCTCCCTTGGTGTTCACACTTCAACTGCTAGCAGAGGACCTCACCCTCCCTGATTGAACTAACCTTGTTATCTCCAGACTGATTCTTGCCAGCATACTTATACCTGCCCCTGGAAATTTCCATTACATGCATCCGACGAAGTGGGCATTCACCCACGAAAGCTTATGCTTCAATACATCTGTTAGTCTTAAAGGTGCCACAGGACTCTCTGTTGCTTTTTACCTCATCATTGATATACAATGCTACTCCACCACCTTTGCCTTTATTTCTGTCTTTCCTAAACAGCACATAGCCTTCAATACCTCTACTCCAGTCATGACTACTATTCCACCATGTTTCTGTTATCCCTATAATATCTGGTTTCACTTTCTGCACCAGTAGCTCTAATTCCTCCATTTTGTTACCTAGGCTCCTCACATTACTGTAAAAAATCTTAATTTTTGCCGTTTGGCTTCACTGACATTCTTTACCCGATTAAGCAAAGACATTCTACCACCAGTATCACCTATTAGACGGGTATCTACACTACCCTTCCTCCTGATGTCCATTCTCATACCCACAGTTGTATCCTTTCTTACTTTGTTTTCTTCCCTTTCAATGTTAAATTCCGGCATGGAGATTACCTGGACATCTCCCAACCATCTCCCCCAAATTCTTAGTTTAAAGCTCTCTTAATCAGTTGTGCCAGCTTCCATCCTAGAAGTCTATTTCCCTCCTTACTCAGGTGAAGTCCATCCCAAGAGAACAATCCTCTGTCCATGAATGCTTCCCAGTGGCCATACATCCCAAAGCTCTCCTTATAGCACCACTGCCTGAGATCAGTGCTAGTTACAGGCCTGTCTATTCTTCTCAGTAAGGAGTCCCCAGTCACGTAGACCTGCCTTTTCCTGGTGATGGTGCGATTCTCCGGTCTATCCCCTGTTCCCTCTGGCTGCAAGTCCTCTCGATTTCTGTTGTCCCTTGCAATCCTCCGCAACCCATCCCATATCCTCCTGGGGCTCATATTTTATTTCTTTATGGCTTGTGGATTCCTCTGTGCTAACCCCAGGTGCTTTTGTTTTGCTTGTAACCTTTATTCTTGATGCTTAATCCTTGTAGTTGCTCTTTTTAAATCCAGTGATAGCCTGAATTCCCAAATGTATTTTTTTCTTTTTTTTATTAATAAAATTTACCTTTTTTAAGAACAGAACTGGATTTTGGTGTCTTAAGAGGTTTGTGTACATGCTGTTTAATTAGCTGGTTGCAACAGCTGATTTCCTTTTTTTTCTTAGCTCTTCCCTGGAGGGGGGCTGAAAGGGCTTGAGGGTACCCCACAGGAAGGAATTCCCAAGTGCACCTCCCTGGGCTCTCAAAGAGGTTCTGCACTTGGGTGGTGGCAGCATCTACTAATCCAAGGTCCAAAATCCATCAGAGAAAGCTGTAACCTTGGGAGTTCAATACAAGCCTGGAGTGGCCAGTATTAATTTTTAGAATCCTTGCGGGCCCCCATCTTCTGCACTCGAAGAACCAGAGTGGGGAAAGAGCCTTAATGTTGATGAGTTTCAGTCCCTTTCTCCCTGGCTGAGTCCAGACCAGAGACTCAGGTTATGCCTACACCACATTCGGAGATGAGATTGTAGCATGTGTAGACGTGACTGGGCTAAATGTAGTGAAGTTGTGGCAGCATGAGCCCTGGTGGTGTGAGCAAGAAGTATAAGTACATACCCAGGGCTCCAGCCGAGTTTGTACAGCCCATCATGAAGCCAGCACCACTGCATCTTCACCACTATATTTAGCTGCTCTAGCTAGATTAATGCAACTTGGGTATGTCTACCTGAGCTGCAGTCACACATCCAAATGCAATATGTACATACTCTTAGAGGTAAAGAGTTCTATATTTCATTACTCCTCTCCAGAGCCAGGATTTCTGTGGGGAACTGTACATTTAAGAGGCTCTGGTAAGAGCCAGATGGTTATGTTGTGCAGAGTCTTGTGTTAAGCAGACCTCTGTCAGACTCTTCGGCTCTGAGTGGTTGCTGACCATTACGTATCCATTGTTTGTTGTTTTTTTTTGGGGGGGGGGTTGTTTTTGTTTTGGTGGCTATATGGTGGTGGCAGGTTTCATGGCCATCTACTATTAATCGCCTGCCTCTTGGCATAGGTAGGAAGCTTTGCTTTGTGATTCTACGCAGAATGGGCATGGAGAGTCATGGAGGTATGGGCAAGACATGTCAATGCATGTTGATCAGTATGTAGTAAGCACAGCTATATACATGTAACTCCTAAAAGCCTGTGTCTAACCCATCTTTATGCAGTCTCCTGAATAAAACTGATCCAGGAAACTCCTTTTCAGACTGTCAGCGAAATGTGTTCATCTCTCCTCTGAACGTGTGCCAAATTGTAAATGCTTCAGGCCAGGGACCGTGTCTTTTTGCAATGTCTGCAAAGTGCTGTGTATGGTACTGCATGGTATTTATAACAATTGTAGAAGTAACGTGAGTTGCTGTGTTCCTATAGACTAGAAATGACTGGATGTGAGCAAAATTGATACATTGTTGCAATTAATGTTCTAGCCAGCATTAGTGATTGATTAGCTTGGCAATATAGCTGTTCAGAGCAGGTTGAGGATCAATAATGTGATATGCCAACTTTTTAAAATGGTTAGACAGCTGTTTAGATCTCCTTGGCATCTCTGTTCCCTGTTTAATTAGAGGTAACTGGTGCGGTATTGTTATGCATTCATAGGCCTACAAATAGTTGGTGTAGGATTTTTATATATAGGTAAATATTAAGGTGTTTGGTGCATGATTGTCAAATAAAACACGAATGAAGTCTTTATATATTTTTGAAAGGAGTAAGATGCTGAAAGAATGGGATGGGATGGAATTCCACATAAAACTCTTATCAGGAATAGGAGATATTGGGCCACAGCCCAGTCTGACCCCGATGTAAATCTGGAGCAACTACACTAATGCAACCTCAGAATAACTGTTGATTTCAGTGTAATTATTTCTGGTAGGCCAGATTCTGATCTCATTGTACACCATGCACTTATGTTTTTGGTGCACAGCGATACTGCACTAAGGTTTGTGAATAACAATGTTCTTACCTGTACCTAATACCATAATTAAATCTTACACAAACAGCTATGCAAGTATGCTTAGGAAACACATTGCTCTTTGTTTGGTTTCTTTAATAATTTATTTGAAGCAATTCCATAAAGTGAAAAGGACTCTGTCGAGGGTAATAGACGCTCATTCTGGGCTGTGAGCCAAGCAGATCTCTCACGAGCTAAGCACAGTCCTGCTTGGTCAGTACCAACCCTCCAATAAACACCTAGATGGTGCAGGAAACAGTGTAGAAAGAGGAAGGGATGATTCGGTGCTGAGGTCACTAGCTGGAGACTTGGGTTCAATTCCCTGTTCTACCACAGACTTCCTGTATGACCTGGAGCAAGTCACTTAGCCTCTCTCTGCCCTCAATTCTCCATCTGTAAAAATGGGGACCACAGCACTGCCCTACTTTACAGGGGTGCTGTGAGGATAAACATTAAAGATTGAAAAGTGCTTTCAGCGGTACTGCTGAAAAATGCTATGTAAAAGAAGTAGGTATTACTATTGGTAGTTTAGTAGGTCATTAATTCTCTTCCCTCTGCAGGGCATTTTCATGGTGCTATGGGGCCTGTGCAGGTGGAAGTGCAGTTTCTCACATGAGACATAAAGGAGAGGTCCTTTCATCCAGTTGTGCTGGTATTGGACTAACAAAGGTGCTGAAGGTCAGGATTAAGGTGCACTGGTCAAACTGAAGTAAAGGATCTAGGACTGGAATAGACAGGAGCACTGCAGGTTGGGATTGTAACTCAGTGACAGAACTGCCCACGCTGTGCCTAGCTCTCGCCCACCCCTCACTTAAGCACTCCCATCCACTGCAAACACATCAGTCCAATATATATTTATATATATCTCCAAGGACACCTGTGCATGTGAGATGTCTGAGTTCAGTGCACACAGAGGAGGCCCATCGGAAGCAGCAGGACTTTTCCAGGGACAGCGTTTCCCTGAACTCATGCAGCACCACGGAGCTGTAAAGCTCATTGAGATCAATGCACAAATGCCATCAGTGTCTCAGTCAATTCTCCCTTTAAAAATAATGAGTGAGAGAGGAGGGAATGGGGTGCAGGGAGAGAAACAACCAATGTAGGATGGTAAGGATGCTAATTGGAGCAAGGAGAGTTTTCCACTGAAGTTCTGCCTAGTGGAAAAGTCATCTATAAAAAGGGCTCTAATGCCTTGTCTTGTAACATGAAGCTAGCAGAGCTGAAAACTCTATCATGTAGATCAGTCTCTTCCAGAGTCTCTTCCCATGGTTGTTCCCTCCTCCCCTCTTCTCCTGAGCCCATCTCCCTGCTAAGAGCAAATGTGCTGCTTTTTGTTAGGGGTGACTTTGGCAGGTGAAGTGGAGGGCTGGTGCAATACAAGCTCCACTACCAGGCCCTGCTCCTTCTGCTAAATTACCCCACAAAGGTTTGTCCTGATGGTTTTTCCATTACTCCCCAAGCTGGTTTCTCTCTCTCCTCCTGCTGCACACCGACCCCTCAGTTCCTTCTTTCCACTTGCAGCAGCTATTGACCAACTCAGATATCTGGGGCTCGAGCAGCCCCCCACCTTACCCCTGAATCACTGACAAGATTGATTCGTCTGCTCATCACATCAGTGTGAGAGTGCATGCAAAGATGTACCTCGGCTGACTTAATTGTTCGTATCTGTGACCCCCAATGTCTTTGTAAATAAAATGGTTTAATCTCAAGGGGCTTGCTTGACAAAGAGAGTTGAATAAATAAATCAATATGTAAATAAATCCGCGAGAGGAAAGATGAACTAGGACTTTACAAAACTGTGATAAAGCATCTTAGGAGACTCACTGTTGCTATATTTCTCACCTTGTCTGACTAAGGGGACTGTAATGCCCTGGGCTGTGGGCAGGGGAAGGAGAGAGAGCGCGCGTTGTGACTGAAATTCCCTTCTGGATTGATTTGACTTAAATATATTCCGTGGCTGATCTAATTGCTAGTTCAGTCTCAGGCTTTGACTTATTAATTCCCCCCCCCCCTTGCCTTCTTGTTTCTGCTAGCTGCTTCTTTCCTGCATTTCAAACAGCCTCATAGTAGGCAGCAGGCACAGCCCATCAGATCTCTTATCAGCCCCAAATAATAACAATAATTGCCCTTACTCAGCCCTTTTCAAGTGCCTGAGCAAAACAGAGTGAGGACATGGGGAGTTTTGCCTGCATAAGGGCATCAGGGTTTGTCAAAGTGCAAACATTTTCAGGAAAAGTCCAGTCGCTTGTTCTAGGTCAGGAGTTAGGCCAGCTCTGCCCAAATGAGGGGCCATGTTTGGTGAATTGCAGGCTAGCAACCAGAGTAAGTACCCAGGGCCCCCATTGGGCTTGTATTCAGATGGCTGCTGTACGGGCTTCAGCACCTTAATGTCTAAACTACTATTGTTATCCATGGTAGCTAGACTAAAGCTACGCTTGCTACAATCATCCCTTTGCTTTGCAATGTAGACATTCTACACAGCACAAAATAGAACAGAATGGCACACCCTTTTGTCTTTAATGCGCGGCCCCCGGGCTGGAGACCTGGCCACTTGGATGGAGATAGGGTACTGCACCTGAGACCCTGTCATGTTCCTGAGTGGTGCTTGCATGTCTCAGGTTAGACCCTCACAACCTGTTTCTAGGGACAATGGCTCTGATTTTCCACAGCTTTGCCCCTTGTGTCATCATTCACACCTGTGCAATGCAACGGTAAACACTGCTATTCTGATCAGGTGGCATTTTACTCCTGCCGCTGGCTGTAACTGACAATATAAGATGCAAAGCAAGGGAGGATCAGACCCAATGTTCAACCCACAAGTTGCACTTTGGCCTGCCATGTTCCAGGCCATCCAGCCCTGGTCTGATGAAAGGGACCATAGCAGCCTGTCAGAAACCTCGAGAATTTCAGTGTTTTCTGTGCTGGCCACATGAAAAGGAGAGGAGGGTAACCATTCCTTGCATTGTGTCATGCAATTACTCCAGCTCTGAATTCCGACCCTTGTTTTGCAACATGCCATGTGGAATTTTATCACCTTCAACAATGAAATCTGTCACCTTCAAGCTGCTTTATTGTAATCTGGGGACTTTAGCCCTGTCCGCTGTAACCCTGCTCTGGGCTGCTTCCGTACAGCGCTGCATTCTGCACTGCGCCATCATCAGCGTCTATTGATTAGCGCTTTACTGACACCAACAGTGGTAGCTTGAGCCAGGGGCACATTTTGACTCTTCTCACAGGAATCGGATGGTTAAGTGATCTTGCTCCCTTCTCTTTTTGCTTTTGTTCTGTTGTGTGTGCATCCAAATTCTCAAATTCTGTTGGCTTGTTTTTTTCATGATCTGGGGAATTAAAAAAAATAAAATAAACCCAAAAGGCAGAAACTGCAACATATGCAGTTTAGAATATTTTCAAACATGATTTTGTTTAATTAAATGTAGGTTTTTAACTACCCAACCACCCTTGTTAGATAGGTTATGAAAATGCCTGCAAGTTTCTTTGAATCAGCTTAAGTGTTAGATCTTATCTGTGGTAACCAAGCTAATAAACCTGTGAGTGAGTCTTCTTCAGCAGATGTAGCAACTGTCCTCGCAGCTCTTGAAGTGTCATGTTTTGTGATTTCCCTTGCTTATCTGCCGATGTGATACACTGAGATCAGAATGCTTTTCTTTGCTGTTTTTTGTTGCTTTTATTGTAGATGCTGCTTTCCTCGCCCCCACCCAGCACTAATAACTAGTGAGAGCAGTTAGGGCTAATACGGGGGGGAAGGAGGGGAAGTTTCCAATTGAAATAATAGTTTGAAAAAATAAATATGGGCTGGTTGAAAATTTTCTGTTGAATCTGGCTTTCAACTGAATTTGGTTTTTCAACTGAATGGGTTTTGTTTGTTTGCTTGCTTTATGGAAAGAGTTTGCTTACTGAAGAAAATTTTCACTTTTCATCTAGCCTCCTCTCACCCCCAAACTAAAAATATTGTGGCTGAACTTTTTGGCTTTTGTTTTTTGACAAAAAGTTCAATTTCCACATAAGATTACAACAATCTTTTTTCATGTTCATTGAAATATTCCACATGGGAAATAAATTCCAACCAGTTCTTTATATACACACATGCATACACCTGAGCCTGGCATCTCAGGTTTTAATTTGCAACAGTTCATAATAATCCTTCAGAAACTTGAAACAGAAATGTTTCCTTAACAAAACTGCTTCTTTTCTTCTTGCATTCACTGCAGGTTGCTTATGAAAGTTGAACTATGCATGCTGGTTTGGTATTACAGGATTACTCACCTCATTTTAGCTCGATGGCACTGATTTTTTTTTATAGAGTTGAAATATTTATTTGAAAAATATGTGTAAAGAATGACAGCAACATTACAGAAATGAGGAAAATCAGGAAGTCATGTTTTCTGTCGTTTGCAGTGTTGTTGTAGCCGTGTTGATCCCAGACCTGAAGAAGAGCTCTGTGAAGCTTGAAAACTTGTCTCTTCTTCCCCCAACAAAAGTTGGTCCAGTAAAAGATATGATTTCACTCACATTGTCTCTCTCATGTTTTCTGCTTGGCATTTCTAGGCATCTGTGTCTCTAGCTTTTAGGCACCAACCCAGATATTAAGATTGCAATTAATACTGGAGTTTACTTAATGTGTGCAGATCTGATATCCTTCCCACCATACACTGTCCCACCAGTGACCTTAGCTCTAGGCTGGAGGATAAAGTTTCCTTTCCCTGCTGGCTCCAACCCAAAGCCTCCCTTAATGCAATCAGTTAAGCCCACTGAGATTTTGAGGAAGTGGTGCTGGACTTTTGGGCCCACCTTCTGAGCTGCTGCCTTCAGCAAAGCTCAGGAAGGTGGTGGGAGTAAAGGTGCATCACCATTTCCCCCTGAATTCTGTGACTAGCTGGAAACTGATCCTGCTTCCTATGGCTCCAAGAGGTTGCCTAGGCAGCTGGGAATGGTCAGAAGACAGAGACCTTCCAACCAGGCTTTCAGGCCCCCACCATGCCACCCAAGAATACCCCTTACACATGGGAAATTGGCAGAAAGCCACTTATGCTGTTTTCCCCAATGCTAACTTTCAGTATCTGCTATTTTAGCCTTGGGTTCCCACAGAGCTCTGCGGATGCACCTCAATGCTGACTTGCTACAGTCACAGATATTCCAGCTCTGGGCCTCTCCTGAACAGAGACCCCCTGCTAACATATCTCATTGGCTCATCCCCAAATCTCCACAATGAAAAACCTCTCCTCAGGCACATGCGAATGAGGTTTGCAAAGCAAAAAATAATCCATCAGCTAATGAAAACTCCACATAATTTTTGCTGCAGATAGGACAGGAAAAAATACTTTGTTCCACCAATGGCCTCTTCCAAGACACCTGCTGGAAATATACTCTCTGTATGTTACTTGTTAGGTGGCTCACTTTTTTGATTCCTTTTGCCTTGCAAGTCTTACTTTGGTGCGTGAAGTAGGATTTTCTGACTGCCTATCAGATCCATCCTCCCCAAAGCTTCTGTTTTTTTCCAGCTTGTTAAACCTTTAATACACTTTTTTTAAAATAACACTGATGAGCTGTGCTTTTGGAGTCTGCCTTTATGAGGGATTTGTGATTGGTGTCCACCAGGTATGAGACCACTAACCTCATTTCATTTCTGACTTCCCATCAGGATAAGGGCTTTACATCCCACTCCCTTCTTGATCACATCCACGTGAAAGAGGAAGGAAAGCAGATGGAATCAATCCAAGAGCTGTCATTCTGCTCTCCAATATTCCCCTCACCAGAGTGCTAAAATTGTGACACCATTCCCATCCCAAGTCATGGATGGGCTTGTGTTGAGAGAACACTGTCAATATACTCTTTTATAGTTTGGTTGGTGGGGTTTTTTTGTTTGTTTGTTTCTATTTCCTATTACTTGCAGTAGCTCCATGGATCTCTGAAAACACAGGGCCGGATCCTCAGCTGATATAAATCTCATGGCTCTGTTGACTTCATGTGAATTTACAACAGATGAGAGTGGGCCCCAACATGTCTTTTCTAACCCGTTTTTCCCCCTTTCCACTTAGCAAACATCAATTCCCCTTAGTCTCACCTATTGATTTATTTCCAACACTGCTGAAATTGACACAGACCTTTTGGTTTACTTTCTTGTTTTTGCAACAGCGTGATGCCAGTACAGCTACTAAACAGCCAGCAGGGAGAGCAGGTGTGCATGAGCACAATCTGTATTTTGGTAGGACCCATAAAATTGAGACGTCTTACAAGACAATGTCTTGACAACAGAATTATTTATTGAGAATTCATCAAAAAAGTATCATCTGGGTAAATTAGAATCCAGATAATGTCACACACCAAACTATGACACTATTCAGTTAGTCAAGTGTCATTTCCCCTTTAATACAGTCAATTATTTTTCCTTAGGGAAAATATTTTGGGCCACGTGTTCGTGTGGGGTGGGATGGGTTTATATGCTGCTTCACTTTTTTTATGTTGTTAAAGAAGTTCTGAAAAGTAGGTTTTGTTATTTCTTATATAAATTCCCCTTCTTTTCACCTTTGAATTATCAGGAATAGAGAGCTTGGCCTCCCCTGGTTTGGTTGGAGAACTCCTTGAAGGACCAGACCTTTGAAGTGGGAGCTCAGGTGTCTGTGTTCTTCCTGGGTGTACTCTTCCCCTTTTCCGGGGTCTGAAAAACAAAACAATTGCTTGTGTAATGGGAGAGTCCAACTGTGCCAACAAAAAAAATTAACTGGGCCTACCGCTCATTCCCACTGCTGCTCTAATGCAGGGCAGGCAGGTGGTGGAGGGGGAGCACACACCCCCACCCATGTAGAGCCTCCTGCTCGTTCCTTCTGCTGCTGTCACAAAAAGGCAGGCACATGGCGAAGGGAGGGTCCCATCATGCATGCACTCCTGCTTATTCCCTCTGTTGCAGGGCCAGGCAGGAGTGCAGGTGGGGGTGGGGGGGTTCATCTTACAGGCCTCCTGCTCATTCCTTTGCCTCTGATTCACAGCTAGGCAGAGAGAGTTGTGCCAACTGCCAGGGCCTATTTTCCCTGCTGCTCAGACACCGGGGCAGGTGGGTGGGCTGTGAGTCTCATCACAAACACACTGGTGGCCCTTTGAGGTTAACCCTGAACGCCTGGGTGTCCAGTATCGTGAATGGGGCTAACAGGCCACTATTAGATGTGGATGCCCTTGGCTTCCAGGTTGCAGTGCCTCTTCTTCTGGCAGGAACTGTCCGCCCCCAGGGTAGGCGAGAGAGACACTTGGAGCGTTTGTAAAGAGATTTTTGTTCAGAAATTCCTACGTGTTTTTACTGACCTAAGCACGCTGTAACTTTTCCAAATGCTTCTGACATTTCTCACAGAGCGATCCATTAATGTCACAGACAAGGATTCTGCTGACTTCAGTTTGGCTCCCATGTTCCCTCAGACAGACTCTTTCTTTATGGGGGAATGCCTCAAGCCAAAAAAAGAAGAAAAAACAGCCCCTGAGCTAACTGAAAGCAGGCCCAAAGGGAAGAGCTTTCCAGTCGCGCTGCCTCTTGCTGGCTGGCTTCTGTTCTGGGCTTGGGGATGTGCCAAACTTCAGTGCCTCTGTGCTTTTGATTCCTGTTTATGCCCAGCAACATGATTGTCTATAATTATATATAATCTCTCCCTTGTTTACTCTTCTCTATCCAGGTCTGAACACGGCTTGTCGGCAGCTCCCTGCTAACGCTGTCAAGACTCCAGATCCAAAATGTTTCCTGGAGTCCTCAATCTTCTCTTTCAAAAGTAACAGCAAAGTTTGATTCCCCTCCCCCATCCACCTCCACCAACCACATACTCTCACTCCCTGGCAAATGGACTATTCATATATAATGTGGAAACACATTGTTCACCTTGCCTGCAAATTAACCTAAAGTGTGATCGAAAGGAAACAAATTTGTTGTGTTTAGTTACAGGACCAAAAGTGTGAGGCTGTTGCTGGTGTTTCCTCTGGCTTTTTCCCTTTTGCTGAACCACCATCCATCTAACCAGTATCAGGCCGGAACCGGCACAACTAGATATCTGTGTGGATTGATTTGTTTACAGTGGTAACAGACCATAAATCACTTGTAACCATCATCAAAGTTTATTGCTAAAGTTAATGCAATTTACCCCAATTGCTAAATATGCTCCCAGGAAAAAGTCTGGTAGTGGCAGGTGCTGTGTCACGGAGCCCAGAATCACACTCAACTACCCATGAACTTGAAGATGATGTAAAAGGCTACGTGGATGCCGTGGACACATACAGACCAGTGTCAGAAAAGAGACCACTCCAGCTACAAAAAGCATCCTCAACAGACACACAACTTCAGGACATTCTAAGTTACATTAGGCTCAAAGTATCTAAAGGAGACTAAGGAAGTGACAAAAAGCTACTTTGCAGCATGTGGACAATTAAGTCAAATGGACTCATGGTTAAAGGCTATTGCATTGTAATTCCAAACAAAATGAGAGGAGAAATCCTAAACCTCATCCATAAAGGACATCAAGGATTAACTAAATGCCATGAATGGGCCAACTAGTCAGTGTAGTGGCCAGGCATCAGCAAGGACATACTTTATTTTTTTTTTTATCTGCATGTGAACATTGCAGCACTAACAGACCAACACAACACAAAGAACCTTTAACACCACCACCTTTACCAGAAAGACTTTGGAAGAGACTAGCTGCAGATTTATGCAGATTCAAAGGACATCATCACCTGGTTGTCGTGGACTATTTTTTCCAGGTATATAGAAATAATGTACTTGAAAGGTATAACACTTTGGATTGTTATTGAGAAACTGAAGTGCACTTTTGGTCACTTTTGGTATTCCAGAACAACTAGTGAAAGACAACAGACCACAACTCCAGATGAAATATGACTTTGATAATGTTACTAGCTGCCCACATTACCCACAAGCAAATGGAGAGGCTGAGAGAGCTGTACAGACAGTCAAGAAAATCCTGTAGCAGGAAGATCCACATTCCTTGCTCTTCTAAATTACAGATCAACACCAATAGCAGCTACTGGATACAGTCCAGCACAACTCATGATGGGAAGATGACTCAAATTCTTTTCCAAAGGTGGAGCAGTAGTTATCCCCAAAGTGGTCAAGCATGAAGAGAGTAGCCAAATTGGATAAAAGGGCTAAAAGAGCTTATGAACACTTTTACAACAGATATCACTCAATAAAAGAACTGCCAGGACTAGAACCTGGTGAGGCTGTTCTTGTCAAATTAGATGGAGAAAAGGGATGGACAACTCCAGGTGTTGTAAAGAAAAAATTATTCAATGACCAGATTATATGTGATTAAGACTGACGCTGGAGAGTCCAACAGAAACCATCGACATCTACAGTTTGATCCTCAGAGAGAACAATCAACGGAGCAGCTGGCAGACGCAGAACAAGAAGAAGACTCAAGGATTCTGGATCAACCACAGCCAGTCATTGCAACTAATGGACAGCCAGATGACCAAGTTGTTATGCATTTGGGTTGTTAGAAAACCAAAATGATTCAGAGACACTTAACAGACTGATCTGCACTGAACTACAAACACAGTGATAGTTTAAATATTGCAAATGGTAGGAATGTAGAACTTAAATGGGGAGATGTAATGGAATTCTGAACTGTCCAGCTACTAGGTGGAGCTGTGTAAAATACCTTATTTAAACTAACCTCAGCCATTTCTGGCACAGTGTTAGAAGTTCTTATAATGATGAACACATATGGTGTGTATAAGCAAACTTTGTGACCAGTCCATATCTGGTACAGAAGAACATGACAATGGGACCATGAGTTAACTGATGCAGAGGATCTTGAACGAAATCAATTTCAACACACAGATGTGGGCAAAGAAGAGAGAGTCTCATCTATCCAATTTAGCTGTGTGGAGCCTTAAAATGCAGAGATATGGGGAAAGTGCTGTAGTTTGAGGAAAAACAGAATATTTGTTTCTTTTGGTTCAGTTTGATTCTAAATGCTCTGAAGCTCATAAAAATGTGGAAAAAAAACACTGTACTTGGAAACGATTGTGACACTAAAATCCACCATCTGCTTTCTTAGAGTTCCCCCCCCCGCCTTTTTTTATTTTAGAGATATTTGAATGAAAACAGAGTTTGTGTCTTTCTCTCCTTACTGCTCACTCCCTACCTGAAATTCTCATATTTTATTTGCAGTTACCAAAGTAACTACAAGCAGTGTCCCGAACAGAGGATTCTAATGAACAGCAGGAGCAGATGAATTCCTGAGAAGCAAAGATCTGGCTCTCGCACAAGCACAGAGCAACTTTCTTTGTTTTCTGGGAGATAGCAGTGGCTCTTGAAAAGTAAATGATTGGGAGAAAAAAAATCAACTAGTATGTTTTTGGCACAGCCAGCTATTTCCAGTAAATACTGTTCATGTTAAAACTTGTAGAAAACTGAAGTAGTGTAGAAAGTGGGTGGTAAGTTTCTACCAACCTTCTCTACACTAGCATTTTTCTTTCAATTTCCCCCTGGTGCACTTCTACTAGCACTCTCACTGTCATTATCGCTAACGCAAAAAAGCTGTTAGTACTCACTAGCATTTTAAACCACCATCTAGGCCTTCCTGAGCAGGATTAGACAGTGGTTAAAAATACTGGCAACACATCCATGCTAGCCCTGCCACCACTGCTATCACTGATAAAGCTGCCCCAACAACCTCTATGATGGGAAATATGAAGAAACATTCTAGTGCAGACACTGCCTTTGAGAAACCTCTCTTGATATAGAGCATTCTTCTTTATTATTTACACAGTGCCCCCAAAATGTGCTAGGCACACAAGATAGGCAAATTGGACCTAGTTTCTGGGGGCTCTCCAAGTGTTTGTTTGCATGAGCAGCATCCCTATTGTGAGAAGGTATTGCTATGGAGAGCTACTCAAACTGTTTGATGAAAGTTTTTCTGTTATAAAATGCCATTACATGGTGTGACAGGGTGCACTCACCTCACACTGGATGGGGAATGGTTAATTCCTCACTGTGGGCTGAGCAAACCTATTGACTCTGGCCTCTAGGCCTCACTGCCCTGTGGGTCAGGGTATTGTTATTATTGACTCTGGCCACTAGGCCTCATTGTTCTGGGAGTCAGGATATTACTAGGTACTCTGGCCACTTGGCCTTACAGCCCGGGGACTCAGACGACTCCTATAGATTCTGATTCCTAGGCCGCACAGCCCTACAGCAAAGAGCCAATTGCTGGACTTAAACCCTTAGACCTCACTGCCTAGAGGCAGAAGGTGGCTTGAGAGATGGAGTGCACTCACCCTGCACTGGATGAGGACCCTCCACCCCATCACACATGGAAACACTGGTTTCAACAACAAATTTGTCAGGAAGGTTTCTCTGGAGAGAGATATTCAGAGCCAACTCTTTTTTTTTCATCCCAGATCAACCAATAACTTGAACCAAGGTCTCCCACATCCTACAGCAGTGCCCTAAACACTAGGCCAGCGTTTCTCAAATGTGGCCACCAAGGGATTTTTCTGCAGCCACAACAGCCTCTTGGGTGGATACTGGGGGAGGGGGGGGCAGGGCCGGTGCAAGGAAGTTTCATGCCCTAGTTCCACCTTGTACCCCCCCCCAGCCCTGCAGCAGCTCCCCACCCCCCCTCCGCCCTGAGGGGCCCCCCCACGGCAGCTCCCTCCCCCTGGGGAGCCGTGCGGCAGCTCCCCACCCCAGCTCACCTCTGCTCCGCCTCCTCCCCGAGCACGCCGCCACCGCTCTAATTCTCTTCCCCTCCCAGGCTTGTGGTGCCAAACAGCTGACTGGCGCCGCAAGCCTGGGAGGCGGGAGAAGTGGAGCGGCCACTGCGTTGGGAGAGGGAGTCTGAGCCGCATGTGTCAGCGCACCACCAGCAGCCCAGCCCAGAAACACTGTAAAAAAAAATGGGGGGCACCGCTTTTGGGCGCCCCCAAATCTTGGCGCCCTAGGCAACCGCCTAGTTTGCCTTAATGGTAGCACCAGCCCTGGGGGGGGAGTAGCCCCTCCTGGCAGCATCCAGCTGTTGCTCCTGGCTGCCTTGGTGTTCCCTGGTACCACCAGCAGGGGATCAGCAGCCTGCACCACACAGCCTCCTGGGGGCTCTGGGCAGCACCTCTACAGACACATGGGGTCAGTGTACGTGCGCTCAGCCGACTTTGGGCTTCAGCCTGGGGCGGCGGGGCTCGGGTTTGGAAAAATTTTCAGAGCGGCCACCAGCAAGGGTTGGTGGCCACACTCTGAAGCTACCAAAAAAATTGTTCTGAGAACCCCTGTACTAGGCTATAGAGAATCGGTCTAGATGTCTCTCATATTTTGTGGTCTCCGTTTTGTTCCACATGAAAATGAAACCAAATTTTGAAACCTCAGAATGTTTCATGGAATGGAATTGTTGTTTGCCTGCCAGATGTAGTTCTATGCCTATGAAATCC
This sequence comes from Chrysemys picta bellii, assembly GCF_011386835.1. Lineage (NCBI taxonomy): Eukaryota > Metazoa > Chordata > Testudines > Emydidae > Chrysemys > Chrysemys picta. The sequence continues at coordinate 44,868,040 of NC_088800.1, forward strand.
AGTTCCACCTGACCCCAAAATTAAATCTCTAGCTGTGTATGTGTATGATCCTAGTGATGTGAGCATGTGGGTAGCTACATAGCACAGTTACTTATACATTTCAAACACTCTCTGCTACCTCTTGCATTCTGTTCAGCATCCAACATCCAAACACTACTGAAAAGAGGTGAAACATGGTAAGTCTCCAAATCTCTTGCGAACTACCAAAGGACATCCTGAGATGTGACTCCACTGAGTGGCAAGACTGTGTGATAGAGCCTAAATGTTAGAACATGTCGCCACTGTGTACATACCCATAAAGACAATACAGTGAGTATTTCACTTTTCATTGGATTCATGAATTAATTTCATGAAATAAAGCTAAATTAAAAGAACTGAGGCCTAACTCTAATGTATGTAAGTTCCCTTCTGAATCAGGGCCTCAATGATCAACTTTGAACCCTGAATCATATAGTTATAGAATTGTAGGACTGGAAGGGACCTCGAAAGGTCATCTAGTCCAGTCCCCTGTACTCAAGGCAGGACTACATAATAACTAGACCATTCCTGACAGGTTTTTATCTAACCTGCTCTTAAAAACCTCCAGTGACAGAGATTCCACAACCTCCCTAGGCAATTTGTTCTAGGCAATCCTTAACTACCCTGATAGGAAGTTTTTCCTGATGTCCAACTTAAACCTCCTTTGCTGCAATTTAAGCCCATTACTTCTTGTCCTGTCCTCAGAGGTTAATGAGAACAATTTTTCTCCCTCCTCCTTATAACAACGTTTTATGTACTTGAAAACTGTTATGTCTCCCCTTGATCATCTCTTCTTCAGACTAAACAAACCCAATTTTTTCAATTTTTCATCCTAGGTCATGTTTTCTAGACCTTTAATCATTTTTGTTGCTCTTCTCTGGACTTTCTCTAATTTGTCCACATATTTTCTGAAATGTGGTGCCTAGAACTGGACACAATACTCCAGTTGAGGCCTAATCAGTGCAGAGTAGAGCAGAAGAATTATTTCTTGTGTCTTGCTTACAACACTCCTACTAATACATCCCAGAGTGATGTCTGCATTTTTTTTTTGCGACAGTGTTACACTGACTCATATTTAGCTTGTGATCCACTATGACCCCCAGTTCCCTTTCGCAGTACTCCTTCCTAGGCAGTCATTTCCCATTTTGTATATGTGCAACTGATTGTTCCTTCCTAAATGGAGTACTTTGCATTTGTCCTTATTCAATTTCATCCTATTAACTTCAGACCATTTCTCCGGTTTGTCCATATCATTTTGAATTTTAATCCTATCCTCCAAAGCACCTGCAACCCCTCCCAGCTTGTTAGCATCCACAAACCTTATAAATGTACTCTCTAGTGCAGGACCCACTCAATATGCCCTTCCAGCTTGACTGTGAACCACTAATAACTACTCTCTGGGAACAGTTTTCCAATCAGTTGTGCACCTACCTTATAGCAGCTCCATCTAGGCTATATTTCTCTAGTTTGTTTATGAGACGGTCATGCGAGACAGTATCAAAAGCCTTACTAAAGTCAAGATATACCACATCTACCACTTCCCCCCATCCACAAGGCTTGTCATTCCATGTTAAAAGGTAAGAGTCCTTCAAAGCCCTGCTTTGTTAATAAGTCCATTCAGGCATCTTATGGAAGTGGAGCCCTGCCTGCATTCTACACTCCCATTCACCTTCTGTATAGAGAGAAGCAGGACCCCTGACAACTCCTGCTTTGTTCCATCAAGAGTCTAGATCAGTGTTTCTCAAGGACTGGTCCATGGACTGGCAGCAGTCCCTGAGATCTCCCTGACACAGTTTAGGAAGGCAGTAGAATTTGGGGAGCTGGGGACAAAAACAGGCAGAATCTGCCAGAATCCAGTTGTCATCCAGAGTCTGGTACCCAGACTCAGTGTCATGGAAATGAAGTTCCCTGGGGGAGGACAAACTCCCTCCTTTCACCCACAAACACACCCATAGTAAATTGAAATGCTGCTTAGGAGTTTGACTGTACAAGCCATGTTCTCATAGTTATTTGGGCCTGTACACACTGTCCCTTGAGCTGGGAGCTCTGCAGGGCTGACTGCTGACAGGTATGTTTCCATATACCTGTTTCAGGCCTGACCATCGCATGGGTGTATGGTGATGTTGTCACATCCCTTCACCTGTGAACCTTCACCTGCCTGCACACACAGACCAGGTCTTCACTCATCGCAGACTCCTTTCCTTGCTACCCCACTGTAGTATGGGCAGTATTTACACTTGTGATGTCCTCCTGCAAGGCAGACAGCTCACTCTGGAGTGATGCAGGTCCCTCAGTTGCTCAGTCCCTGATCTTCACTTGACTTCCATTGCAGAAGAGGTCTGTCAGGCCACTCCCAGTAGTGGAGTGTGTGGGGTCCCTTTGTGCAGACTCAGGGAGGCCAGCTCTCCTTTCTGCCTGCTGGGTTCAGCTGCTGTTTGCTGATGGGTGGTCCCAACCTGAAGTAATGTAAAGAGATTGGATTTTCAGAGAACATTTTCTGAAAATCAGGCCTGTTTAAGGTGTTTTAAGTTGGGTACCCAAAACCCAGGCACACACAATCACTACTCAAGGCTGGAAATCTTGGCCTTATTTAATTTCTTCTGTTCCAGTAAATCACGCTCTCCCTGCGTCTTTCCTGAGCTGGGAGTTACTCTTCCACATGTTCTCCCCCATTTGTCTGGGTTGCGCTCCCTTCCCTTCCCCCGAATCAATTCCTTTATTCACTGTTATTATTTGTGTTGTAGCACTAGCAGCTCCTGGAGTCCAAGAAATCTCACCTTAAAACTTTCCTTGTTGTGTTCGCTTATGATCGACTCTCCCACTGAAGCATTTTGTACAAGTATGTGTATGAATTACACCATAGGACAGCTCTGACACCTATTCGGCCCCCATTGCCCATGTATTTCTTTGATAAGAAACATTTTCAAATCCATTGCGTGACTCTGTAATGGTTAAAGGGTGCTAGATTGGCAGCCTAAGAGACTGAAATTCTCTTTTAATCCATAAGAGACAAAGCTAGTGTGATCTAGTGGCTAGAACCCTGGCCTAGCACTCAGACATGGGTTCTGTTCTGAGCTCTGCTCTGACCTTGGGTAAATCTTTCCTCTCTTACCCCATATCTGTTTGGTCTATTTTGATTATGAGCTCTTCAGGAGAGAGACCATCTCTCCCTCTGTAAGGGTACAAAACCCAGGGCCGCCCAGAGGATTCAGGGGGCCTGAGGCAAAGTGGGGGAGCGGACATACTCACTGGGCGACGCTCCGAGTCTGCAGTGGCAGGTCCTTCAGTCACTCTGCGTCTTTGGCAGCACCGAAGGACCCACCCACCGCCGAAATGCTGCCGAAGACCCGGACCACCACCAGGTAAGTAAAAAGGCGCCTCTAGCCAGGAAAGGGATTCTCAGCCAGGGCTCGCGGGGCCCCTGTGGGGCCCGGGGCAAATTGCCCCACTTGCCCCCCCGGGCGGCCCTGACAAAACCCAGCACAGTACAGCCCCACTCTCAGCTGGGGTCTTTGGTTTTGCCATAATACAAGTAATAAAATGTACACAGAGACAGCAGGGCAAGCTTCCCACATGCATGGCCCTGAAATCTGGCTTAGAAGGAGCCTCTCAGTGAGTGAGGTGGGAACTGTCTCTACTCCCATTCAGTCCTCTGCAACTGCTAACAAAGGTGCTAAGTAGTTCCAATTACAATGTGTTTTTTGTGAGTTGAACTTCTGCCCCGGGAACTGGAGTGAAACCACCAGACTTATTTCACGTAGGCCATCAAGTAGCCATATGATGGGAACAACCTTCAGCTAGAACTACCACCTGGCAGGAGTTGAACCAGGTGCGTAAAGGGGAAAGGCTCAACACCACTATGCTAATCCCCAGAGCCATGCAATCAGTACCAGATTTACCATGGCGCCAATGGCTCCATAGCGCCGGGCCCAAGCTCAGAAGGGCCCCATAACACTCACTTCCTCCCCTCTCGCAGTGCTGCAGAAGCGGCGGCCCTGAGAGCAACCCTCGGAGCAGCAGGGATCCAGCATGGGAGCTGAGAACCCACGAGGCTCTGGGAACTATAGTTCCTTGGCCAGTTCCCTGCCTATAGAGTCAGCCCTGGAGCAGGGAAGGAACTACATTTCCCAGCATTCCCTTGGCAGCTATCAACAGGAAAGGGAGGGGGAGGGAGTGGGGAAGCTGTGAGACCCAATGTGCTGCAGCTTGCTATGAATGGGGAGCTGGCTGCTAGAAGGGGGTGGCACTGTGAATGGGGAACAAGTATTCCCAAGAAGTAGAAGGCTTTGGCCCAGATATTGCCCTCAGAAGCCTTCCCCAGACTGGATTAGGGATGCTGGTGTTAGCTCCCCTGGCAGCCCCCAAAGAAGGAATTGGGTGGACTAAATAATGGACAGTGCACCTCTGTATCTGAAGCCTAGCAAGGGATGTATTGGATCCCACCAGAAGTTAAAATGATAAGTAAGGGAGGGAAGGCTCTACTAGAGGACCTGGGCCACTTTAGATACAATACACTTCTGAGTAATTGGGTGGGAAGCCTCTCAGAAAAAGTTAGGTGCTGTAGGAGGTGTTGCTTATTCACTAGGTAATGTGAGACCTTCCTGTTACAATAGTAAACCAGTGCAGCATAGAATGCACTTTGCTCCTAGAGTCTAGAATGGGGTCCTTTGCTTCTATACACAGCCTATTAAAGTCAATGAAAAGACTCCCACTCACTTCAACAGGCTTTGGACAGAACTGGTTATACACGGGGTAACTCCACTGTCATCATAGGGTTCTGGTCCCACAGCGGAGGGGAGCCATGTGAGCTTGTTGTAGAGCTGCTGCTCAGGGATGGGAACCCCTGGAACTCTAGCCTCCAAAATCATTCAGGATGCACTTTCTGCTCGACTGTGTGCTAGCTGAGAGGTGTGTGGGAATTGGTGGCCTCTGCTGCAGGTGATGGACATCTCAGGTACTTAAAGCCATGGCCTAGAGGAGGGAAGTGCCTAACTGCAGAGTCTGCAGCTGCCTAGGGCCAGCACTGAGGATTTAGAGTCCAGAGTGCTGTCGTTCCAAGATTCAAGCATGCTCAGCCTGGGAATTGCCACCCCTCCTTAGACTAGTAGCAACAGCTATCTAAGGCTGGCCTCTGGCAATTGGCCCCATGGCTGTAGCCAGAGAAGCTGCAGGTGGCTCTGTGACTACTGGGGGCCATTAAGCTAGGAGCAGATAAAGAAACTGGAATTAACCTCAAGGAACAGAGGTCACCTGCAGGAAAGGAATGCCAAGGGAAGCAGGGAAAGAGGAAGAGGTCAGGCTTGCAGGGGAGAATAGCGTCCAAGGTAGAAGAGAAACAGGCATGGGGAGAGGTGGTGCTGACCAGGTAGACTAGCATGTAGATGGGAGCAGAGGGAGAAAAGCTGGTGACTTCAGGTTCCCAGGGGCTAAGTCCTCACTTTGGGGAAATGGTGTTTTCAAGTGGCTTGCTCAAATAGCAGGATGAGTGCTGAGGGAGGCATGTCAGAACTGATCAGGTATCTGCTGGCTGTGGAACTTTATTGAGCTGAGACCAGAACCACATACAGTGACTGATGACATAGGGTGGTACTGGAGACACAGCTGTAGAACGTCTGAATGAGGAAGGAGATAAATCTGTGGGGAGTTTCCCCTGATCACTATGAAAGTTCTGCTCACTGTGGGCACTGGTAAACCCACATGGGTGTCCAGCTCAATGAAAAACTGGGAGCTCAGGGAACTGTGTATGGCAATGCATATAGTCATGCATAGGTGTGTGATCAAAATGAAAAATGTCTCTGAGATTCAGTACCAGATATACTATGGCACCAATGGCATTGCCACACCAGGCCCACACTCAGAGCGCACAATGACTACGTGGGGGCCCACAAAAGGTTAATCCGGCCCTGCATGCAATTCCCCCCAGAAAGCATACTCCACTCCACCTAAATCACAGTCTTAGCCTGGTGCAGTTTTGTCAGCAATGAAAAGAAATAAACGCTGTTTCCATCTCACCTGTTCATTGGCAGTTTCCTTGCTCAGGTTTATATAATCCATTCCTCAGATTCCCTGGTCATTCTCTGTGCTCCATCCCAGCTTTTCTGTTCTTCCCTGGTTTGATACAGCATCTTGCTGGTCCTGCTTTGCACTAAGAGAAAGGGTATCAGATGGATTCCCCATAGAATATACATTGAATGGAGAGAAGTAGCTGGTTTCCCTGCAATAATTTATCTGATTAAAAAATAACCTCCTACTCCTCCCCCTATCCTACACCCTCTCCACACCAAAAAAAAAAAAAAAAAAAAAGCGCCTTGGCATCCAGGGTAGTATTTTGAACTATTATTCAAATTGTTGGAAAGGGGATTTAGATGGAAAAATACTGTCAAAAGATTGTTCTCTGGGGAAATATCATTAGCTCTGAAATCTGGAACATGAGTTGTTATATGAAGAAGTGCAGAAAGAATAAATAATTCTGAGTCTAGTACCTGTGTGAGCTCTAGCTCTGCCATAGCCTTGATTTTTTTGTATAAAATATATAACAAGTGATTACGCAGTAACTCAATAGTAAAGCAAGACTTTCCTGCTAACACAGTCAGCATTGCTTTGTTTCTGCTAAACTCCCCTAACACAGCCCAACTGAAACCAAAATTCCACTTCATAAAATACACAGCTGCCACCTGTACAGGTTCTGTTCCTTCCTGATCAGTATTAGCCTCAATTAGCTGTTTCCTTCCCTTTTAAAAAGTTGCATTATTTTACTCAGATAGGTGGCTGTAAGTCACCTCCCTCCACATAATAGCAACATAGCCTAGGTGATCTGGACTATACATTTCATGCCCCTCTGCAGTTAGCTGTCCCTCTTTGTTTTGAGGGAAGGATGTAGGTATTCTATTGTTTCATACTGCCACCACAGCAGGCAGTGATTTATAACAGCAGCTACCATATTCATGTCAAGGGCAGAATTGCTACAGACATTCAAGCTGCAAGAGAATATGAAAATTGGTTAGTTGGCTGTAGCATGGTCCACATATTGAGGGCTGTTAGCTATCGTCCATTCCTCTGTACCAAAGTGGACCAGCACTGTGCGATGGCTTCTGAGCCAGTGGGTGAAATGGTAACAGGCCAGCTCTAAACTTGAGGTTTTGAACCGGAGAGTAATTTCAGCCCCCTCACCAGAGCTCAGGTTTCTGACAGGATCGCTGTTCAGCTGAAACCTCTCTCCTCTCCTTTGTGGGGATTTTCACTGCCACAAGGCTTCATTTTTTCCAGATGTTTTACCTAATAAATCAGAGGAGCTCATCAGAGGACTTGAATCCAAAAGCTGCTACTATGACTCCTTCAGCACAGACTGGAATGGAAAGAAGCAGTGCAGACATTTTCTACAACTCTGTTCACATCATGATGGTGAAAATGGTCATTCTAGACTCGAGTTCCAATGCCCAGTCTATGGCTACCAAATCTCACACCAATTAAATCACCTGGATAACCATGTTGTACTGATGCTGTGTTCCTTTAACCAGTTTTTGTTTACAGTGGTCCTGCTAATTCAATCTAAGGTTGTGTGGGCACAGAAAATGTATTTGGTTAACCCAGGGAGGGCCTAATCCTGAGAGGGGATGAGCTCAAGCAACTACCAACTGAAGTCAAGGGAACTTACTTTATGTCAGGCTCCACCTCTTTTATCAGGTCACTTTCCCACTACATTTTCCTTCTCAATGCCAATGGAAGCTTTTTCTCACTGAAAGATTCCATAGGTTAGTTCAGAGTTAAATGTTGGAAGCTGGATAAAGTTGTATAGTTGCAAAAGTGTGGTGGTGGTGGTGATTAATAATTATTTTTGTTACTGGTTTATTCTTTTATCAACAACTTATTTAGAAGGGATTCTCCAAAATAATAAAACTGTACTTTATGCAGTAAATATTTATCACATAATTTTCTCTTGCCACTGTATTCTTACTGCTAACTTGGTTGTCTGGTACTGTGAGAGTAGGAGAACCCTGTTACATGTGTGTTTTTAATTGCTTGTAGCTGAGCGTATTTGCTTTTGGGTAAGTGTCAGCTGAATGTTGTGGAGAATGTTTGTGTGCAGCTAATGTGTATACCAGGGTCCTTAAAAGTAACCTGAAGGAAGGATGGCCCACTGGTTAGGGCACTAGTGTGGGAGTTGGAAGACCTGGGTTTAATTCCTTGCTCTGCTATAGACTTCCTGTGTGACCTTGGGCAAGTCACACAGACCTGAATGTACAAAAATAGGCACCTAAGTCCTAGTTTCAGCACCACTGCAATGCACAAAACTCCTACTGGAGGTACCTAAACTCACTCATCTACTTTTTTGCAGTAATGGGTCCCTCAGCACCTATATTTCTGCCTTTGAGTGTGTGCACTGATGCCTCCCCCTAGGTGCCCAGTTGTCTATCTCCTGCCTAAGACCAAGAGCAAGTCACAAACCAGGGGAAGAATGATGTTCAGCTGCCTAAATCAGATGTGGGGCCTAATCTGGTAGGTGTTCTCTGAGTATGCCTACTGGATCAAGCCCCTCAGGTGTGTTCACCTAAAGCAGCTGGGGGCAGAAAGGAGGCTTACCTCCCTCATCACTTTTAGGCCAGGGGTTAGGATACTTGCCTAGGATGTGGGAGACCCCTGGTTCAAATCCCCCTCCTCCTGAGGGGAGGAAGGGATTTGAACAGGGATCTGCCATCTGTCAGGTGCATACTCTAACCATTGGGCTAATCTGATGTAGAGGGACTGCCTCAATCGCTCCCACTGCTGATCCACTGTGAATAACCAGAGTCACTGGGTGAGAGGGAGTGGATCCTGGGTAAGAGCTCTCATCGCCAGGCTACAGAATCATTCTCCTGTTTGTTTTCTCTTTCTGGTCCAGTGACTCCAAGTAGTTATCCATAATGGAACAGGTTCAACAGCAGAGCCTGAGGAGCCTGACATCAGAATACCCCCCAGCCCAGTGGTTAGGCATGCACCTAAGAGGTGCTAGATCCTTGTTCCACTCCCTTCGCACCCTCAGGTGGAAGAGGGACTTGAAATGTGGTCCCCACATCCCAGTCTAAAAATTACAAGGAAGGTCCTCTTCCTCCTCTAACTTCTCACTAAAACACTGTAGGTGCCTAACTCCAGACAAGGGTTCACAGCTGTGCTTCACTAGCCAAGAGAGGCACCTAGAGGAGTGAGGTTTAGCATGCAACCCAGTGGTTGGTGTCTCCCATTGGAGAGTTTAGGTGCCTCCCTGCCTAAAGTGCTGGCTTTTGTGAATCACAGTCCAAGAGCCTGTTTTCCCCCCTCGTTGTATAGGAGCTTTGGCACCTAACTCAGCTTTGTGCATCACAGTGATTCTCTAGGCCCCTAAAAGTTAAGGACTGTGATGCGTGGTATCACAACACCTGACTCCTGTTAGTGCCTCCAGCCCCTAGTCTCTCTCTGCCTCAGTATAATGTGGATAATTGTATGCCTCTACCTCACAAGGGTGTTGTGAAGGGATTGTGAGGCACCCCTTAAGCCATATAAGTATCTATTTATTCTATAATTAGGCCATACTTTTAGTGCCCCAAGCAGCAGGAAAGAAGGGTACTCAACACAGAAATTACACTCTCCTCCTGGCTTTTATATATAACTGCAACTCTCTAGCTCCCCTGGCACTGGGATGCCTCAGCATGCACCATTCTGGGATGTCAGAGAGTGGAAAGTCCTGGCACATTATAAGGATGGCCTATGGGAGTAGAGGAAGCTTCAAGTAAGTAGCTTTTATATTATAATACTGTGCTCTGGAAAAAGGTTTTTTTCCTAGGACACATTCTTTATTAATAATAAAGTCTTATAAGTGTTGTTCAAATAATGTATTCACACCACATAATACAAATAATTGCTGTTTACCTTCCCTAACCCCACCCTCTAGGCCAGCTCCACAATCCATTATGACTGCCTGGGATTTGTCACATCCTAGAATGCTACACTCTGGGTCATCATGACAGAGTGGGAGCAGCACAGCATGACTTCAAGAGCCTAAAAATAGGTACAATCATTTCTGAGCTGAAGGCTCCCCCCACCCCACCCACCGCTTGCGATTTGGCACATGCAGCACATAATTGTAGAGTTAATGATTTTAAAAAGACCATCTCCCTGAAGAGATCAGATTGTTTGTTTATTAGTGGACATTGCCAGTTTGGCAGCAGGACATGTTCTGATATCGTACACTGAAATAACTCCACATGACTTTCATGACACAATGGCTTACAAGTTTTCTATGGGCAATGGGGGTGGGAAAGAGTGTTGCTCATCTGCTGCCTTGCTATGTGGATAAGAATCAGATACAGTCAGAGGTGTGCTATAAAATGGGGAACTGAATTCTTGTGTGCATGGCTGCTCAAATACTTGAAGTCACTCTAAATTGAATGATGAATGTAGCACATTTTATTTTCCCTCTAGATCTTTACTTTCCTTCATTCTATGACTCTATAAATCTCATTCATACTCGCACACCTTTTTTTTTTTTTTTTTAAGTTTACTCATTGGAGTAAATGCTAGACTCAGTCTCTGCCAAATCCAAATAAGCTATACTGTATTTATAAAGGAACCTGGCTTATTCTGTACCGGGTGAGGTTTGATTAATAAATATAGTATTTTTTTGGACAGGTCTGCTCCTTTGGTAGTGATCCATTCAAATGAGTTCCACTTTATCACTGCTCTCAAGGCCATGCAAAGGAGGAGGGATTGTATAATGCCATATAAATCAAAGTTTCTAATAGGGATGTCAAAACCAGCTGCACAATGGTGTTAATAGTGAGCAGACAAGAAGTGTGGTAGCGAGTCAGAACCAGTCCGCAGAAGTTATGAAACTGGACTATCTGGTCCTCAGTGCTATCCACCCCACTGCATCATGCACTATCTAAGACCTGGATTTCATTCTGTTGGTACTAGGGGGAGACTGGCTCACATCAAGTTTTCAAAGACTTCTGGCAATCAGATGGAACTGGTCTGGGAGCATGTCCTTCTGTTTTGAATTTCTACCCTCAGAAGGGCTCTGGAAATGAAGCAATAGGGGCACATACTGGGCCTGGGTCTCTTCCCACTTACACTGGTCTAAAAATGCCGTCACTTGGCTGAAGTCAGTGGAGTTGCATCTGTGCAGAATTGCTGAGTGGATAATCTGCCCACTGGATCCACGGTGAGGCCACTCTTTGTGTAAGGATCTGTGAGAGGGCATTGCCCCACTCCTATCTCTGTCCTAGACACAAAGTGCTGCGAGACCATCTTCTAGTCAAACATCTTGTGCAATTTATTTACCGTGTTTTCCGCACCATCTTTACAAATGTGTGCAGCTCTGTAGTTATAGGCATACAGTGCTTAGCTCACTCAGCCAAGGAGCAGAGACTGAGAGTATCTTTGTCCCCCGGAGAGATCTCTCCTTGTTCTGACTCTGAAAAACCTGATAGCCTCTCTCCTCCCCCTGAGCACTTTCTTTCTATGCTAATGGGCTAATTAGCCTTTGGGGCTCTCCTCTGCTCATCCCAATCTATCAATTAGGCACAGCTTTGCCCCTCAGGTTTACACTGGGGCAATATAATTGGTGATCCAGTGATCAGAGTGCAGGTACAGCTGGTCTTGGCCAGCACTCTGTCACAAGGTCCCACTTGGTAATTTGTTTCTGAAGGACAAAACTCCCTGTCTTTGTGCTTGCAAATAAGGCAGCTTCTCTACTCCAGCAGCAGTTTGTTGGCAGCAGCAGCAAGAGTGGGATAGCATAGAAAAATCAAACTGAAGAGTCTGAAAAATATAGTGAATCATTTAGTCAGTACTTTAAATGTGAGGCCCTGAACTGCATTTCCAATAGCATAGTTATCTCACAGCATAGTTATCATACACCTTGGAACCTTTTTATAGTAATATTTTTCTCTAAACACAGCTGTTCAGTGCGGGCCTAATGCAGCACCCCTTCCTCAGTCAAGTCCTTGCTCCTGTTGAAGTCAATACTTAGCTTGAAGAGGGACTGCAGAACTGGGCTCTAACTGGAAGTGCAGTGTAGGAGGTAATATTGGAATTCTATCCAACTCCTCTCTGGGCCAAATTCTTCCTGAGAATGCTCCCATGTATTTCACCATAAACCTTATGTGCAGATCTAAGGGCATAACTTGGCCTTGTAAGTGGAGCTTCATTATATCCAGGGTCACGATGGGCTAAATCCTGAGGCTGTTACTCAGGCATGTTTCCACTGAAGCCTTTGGGAATTTGTGGAATACAAGCTGAGTAAAAAGCAACAGAGAGTCCTGTGACACCTTTAAGACTAACAGATGTATTGAAGCATAAGCTTTCGTGGGTGAATGCCCACTTAGTCGGATGCATGTAATGGAAATTTCCAGGGGCAGGTATAAATATGCTGGCAAGAATCAGTCTGGAGATAATGAGGTTAGTTCAATCAGGGAGGGTGAGATCCTCTGCTAGCAGTTGAAGTGTGAACACCAAGGAAGGAGAAACTGCTTCTGTAGTTGGATAGCCATTCACAGTCTTTGTTTAATTCTGATCTGATGGTGTCAAATTTGCAAATGAACTGAAGCTCAGCAGTTTCTCTTTGGAGTCTGGTCCTGAAGTCTTTTTGCTGTAAGATGGCTACCTTTACATCTGCTATCGTGTGGCCAGGGAGGTTGAAGTGTTCTCCTACAGGTTTTTGTATATTGCTATTCCTGATATCTGACTTGTGTCCATTTATCCTTTTATGTAGTGACTGTCCAGTTTGACCAATGTACGTAGCAGAGGGGCATTGCTGGCACATGATGGCATATATAACATTGGTGGACGTGCAGGTGAATGAACCGGTGATGTTGTAGCTGATCTGGTTAGGACCTGTGATGGTGTTATTGGTGTAGATATGTGGGCAGAGTTGGCATAGAGGTTAGTTGCATGGATTGGTTCCTGAGTTAGAGTTGTTATGGTGCGGTGTGTGGTTGCTGGTGAGAATATGCTTAAGGTTGGCAGGTTGACTGTGGGCAAGGACTGGCCTGCCTCCCAAGGTCTGTGAAAGAGAGGGATCATTGTCCAGAATGGGTTGTAGATCACTGATGATGCATTGGAGAGGTTTAAGCTGAGGACTGTAGGTGATGGCCAGTGGAGTTCTGTTGGTTTCTTTCTTGGGCTTATCTTGTAGCAGGAGGCTTCTGGGTACACGTCTGGCTCTGTTGATTTGTTTCCTTATTTCCTTGTGCGGGTATCGTAGTTTTGAGAAAGCTGAGTAAGGATCTCTGGACACAGTCTTAGAAGTGGGTGCAAATGTATGTGTTCTTCCTTGATCTGACACACAAAGTATGCTGTCTCTACTGCTTTCCAAGTGTCTGGCAGGCCAGGGAGAAAGGGGAGAGACTGAGCTCAAACCTCCTGCAAAGTAATACATTTAAATTTCAAAATAGAGATTTTAATGCTTCACAATTGGTCACGGGCCTTCCTTCTTACGGAGGGAATTGAAGAGGATAGAATGCTTGTGGGATGGGATTCTGGATAACACCACGAATCCATTTTATTTATACACACACATCCCTCCCCGTCCCCTTCTGTGATTGTATGCATATTTTCAGTATCTCTCAGTATTTTCTTTAATATTTGGCCTAATGATTTTGACTGCTGATAATTCATAGATTCTAAGACCAGAAGGGACCATTGTGATCATGTAGTCTGACTTCCTGCATAACACCGGCCATAGAACTTACCTGAAATAATTCCTTGAGTATATCTTTATACTAGAAAAACATCTAGTCTTGTTTTAAAAATGGTCAGTGATGGAGTATCCATCATAACCCTGGGTAAATTGTCTCAATGGGTAATTACTCACCGTTAAAAATATATGCCTTATTTCCAGTCTGAATGTGTCTAGCTTCAACTTCCAGACAATTGGATCATGTTACACATTTCTCCGCTAGATTGAAAAGCCCATTCATAAATATCTGTTCCCTGTGTAGGTATTTATAGTCTGTAATCAAGTCACCCATTAATTTCCTCTTTGTTAAGCTAAATGGATAGACTCAAGGAGCTCAGTCACTATAAAGCATGTTTTTTAATCCTTCAGTCATTCATTTCTCATGCTCTTCTCTGAACTCTCTCCAATTTATCAACGTTCTTCTTGAATTGTGGGCACTGAAATGGACACAGTATTCTGGCAGAAGTTGCACCAGTGCTAAGTGAAATAACCTCTATACTTCTATTCTCCCGGTTTATGCATCCCAGGATTGCATTAGCTCTTTTGGCCACAGCATCACACTGCGAGCTCATGTTCAGCTAATTATTCACCACAAGCCCCAGATCTTTTTTAGAATCACTGCTTCCCAGGATAGAGTCCTAATCTTGTAAATATGGCCTACCTTCTTTGTTCCTAGATATATACATTTACATTTAGCTGAATTAAAATGCATATTGTTTGCTTGTGCCCAGTTTACCAAACAATCTAGATTGCTCTGAATCAGTGATCTGCCCTCTTCATTATTTAGCACTCCCACAATTTTTGTGTCATCTGCAAACATTATCAGTGATGATTTTATGTTTTCTTCCAGGTCATTGATAAAGTTAAAGTGTAGGGCTAAGAACCAATCTTTGCGGGACCACACCAGAAACAAACATGCTCAATGACCATTCCCTATTTACAATTTACCTTTTGAGACCTATCAGTTAGCCACTTTTTAATCCATTTAATGTGTGTTATATTAATTTTATATTCTAGTTTTTTAATCAAAATGTTGTATGTTACCAACTGAAAGACCTTACAGAAGTCTAAGTATATTACGTGAACCCTATTACCTTTATCAAACTTGTAATCTCATCAAAAAATATCAGTTTATGGAAAATAGATCCTGTTAAACTAACTTGATATTGTTTTGTATTAATTACATTACCCACCTTTAGGGTTTTTTTTATTACTGGTCTGGAATTTATTCTGCTTGCACACTATAAATGTGATCAAGTCATGATCACTTGAACCTAAGCTACCATTAACTTTTAGTTCTATGATCAGTTCCTTTTTATCAGTTAGGACAAGGTCTAATATAGAATTCCCCTGTGTTGGCTGCAACACTTTCTGAGTTAGAAAATTATCATTTATAATGTTTAGAAATTCCAAGAATGTTTTAGTACTGGCAACATGAGACCTACGCATATATCACTCAAATTGAAATCTCCTGTGACATGCAGGCCGTTTTTTTTACCCCTCTACACATTCTAGATAGGCGCTTAAGGAGGCGGTCATCCAGTTCTATAGTGTGATTTGGTGGTCTATAGCAGACACCAACTAATGCCCGCTCTTGTGCTTTATCTGTGAGGTCAATGATCCATAAGCATTCAAGATCATTTTCTTCTGCGTTATCAGTGATTCTGACACAGGTACTGCCATTTTTTATGTAGTGTGCCACTCCCTCTCCCCTTTTTTGCCCATTCGATCTTTCCTAAATGGGTTATAACCATTGATTTTTAACATTTCAATTGTGCAAATCATCCCACCAGGTTTCAGCAATGCCAGCTAGATTGAATTTATGCTTCTAAATGAGCAATTCCAGTTCCTCTTGTTTGTTACCGAGGCTCCTAGCATTAGTGTACAGGCAAATCAAGAATTTCTTCTCCATGTCCTTTGGATTTAGTATTGATTTTGTTCTCAATTGTGTGCTGAGTGCTCATATCTTCCCTCTTTCTACTCTCCCCTTTTGCTATTAGTTTAATCCCCTCCTGACTAATGTAGCCAGCCAAGGAGAGTTGTCCCCCATCTATTGAGATGGAGACCATCCAAACTGTACTCTTTATGCCACCTCCTGTTAGGATGATCAAAGCCAAGTTAGTATTTTGGGGTGGGTCTGCAAAACAATTCCCTTTCCCCTCACAACTCTTGTCTCTTGTGATCACATCAGTATGCACAGGGCCAGTATGGAGGCTTTCAGGGTATGTTAGTGACATGGCACCTCCAAACATAACTGACTAACTTTTCAGGGTCTTCTGGTTACAACAAACCATTCAAGGTCTGCTGGTCACCCATGAAAATAAGTTTACCAGTCTCAATTGAGTCCCTACTGTACATTTGTCCGTTTCTCAGTAAACGTTCCAGTTTGGCAGGCAGTTCATAAGAGTCCAGGATTGGAACAGCAGGGTGCATGGAAGATCAGGATTGTGGGGTGCTGACAGAGCTTGGCAGAAGTCAGTAACTGAAATAGCATGTGGGTGTTGCAGTTGAGAAGTGAGGTGCAGGGGCAAAACTGGGTGAAACTCCAGGAATAGTACAACAGAGAATACTGCAGGTCAGAAATGAGGTGGGTTTATAACTGTGTAAAGGCCCAGACCGAGGACAGACAATTAGAAATAAGGTGCATAGGTAGAGCTCAGATACTGTAGGGCTGGTGGCCAGATGGTTAGAGTGAACTGTATAAGGACCAGGATGGAAATAAGGGGGAATTGCAGAACAGGAAAGGCTAGGGTGCTCCTGCATGAGAGCTCCAGGTTCACTGATGTTAGCTCTTCACTTTAACATTCATTCAAATAGCTGAAAGAAACCTGTGATTGGATTTCTAATTCTTCCTCTAAAATTCAGAAAGGCTGAGTATTTTAGATCCCTCCCACTATCATCTGGCTCACGTTGGGGAACACAGACCATTCAAAGTATAGGGGAGAGGATGTACTTTGGGAAGAATAGTGTGCAAATAGGTACCCTGTGGCTTTGATGCACAAAGCTGGATTTTGCTTTTATGAACATGTGCCAGTTATAACATTGTGTGTGCCAACAGCAACTCTAACTTTCCTTAATACCTTTCTATGAGAATAAAATTTCTTAGATGGTGCTTTTCATGCTCAGTTCAAAGTGCTTCGCTAAGCATGGTAATGAGTTTGAGTCTGATAGTGCAGTGATTGTGTAGGCAAATGCAATGACTATTAGATGCTCTGCAATAATCCACAGTCTCCTATACTAGAAATTGTTTCATTTATTGAGGAAGGGAATGTTGGCCAGGGCTCTGGGTGTCCTCTGGAGGTTTTTAATGAACTTCCATCTAGACAACCACCTAAGAAAGGTTTGAGCCAAGAGCCCTCATTCAAGGCATGACACGTCTAACAGTGGAATGCTGCACCTCTCAAAACTGCACTGTTGTGGCAGGAGCCCAAGACACATTGCTGCACTTGAGCTCACAGTTGTCATGCCCAGAAGCATGTTGCATCCATCTGAGTCCTATTAATACATTCAATCAGACTCGGTTATTCAAAGGTTATTCAAAGCTGGTTTATTTTCCTTCCAGCTGAGGAACTCAGAGCTTTGCAGATGTTAATCCTCACAACATGTGAAGGGAAGGGTCTCGCTATTGGAGTGCCTCTTCATGGCCAGGTGTAGCATCACAGCTGTCTCTCCTACCAATGACCACTCTGGTGGTCTGCTTCTTCCTGTGAGTCACTCAGCAATGTGGCCAGGTCACAATTGAAGTCCACCCCTTCTGGGGTAACAGAGTCCCAAAATAAAAGTCCAGTGTCCTTAGATCAGGTCTTTGGCCCCGACTCTGGGCCCTGTGATCCTTATGTCCCCGTCCTTAGGGCTCTTCACTGTCCCCATCCCCAGCCTCATACCACTGTACCAGGGCTGAGAAGGGAACCTGGGCCTGCCCCTACACTGGGACCCTCTAATCAGCAGGGACCCTCTAATCAGCAGCCAAGGTCTGCTCAGTCCAACTCCTTACTACTGCCTCCACAGGTTTCTTCCTACCACAGCCTTTCTCAGGCCTTCTCCCTCATAACCTTTCTAGGTTCTCTGTGTAGACATACCCTAAGAGAACAGCCTGTGGCAGCGAGCCCCACCGCTGATTGACAGATTTGGGCTAGCGGGACTTGCGGGAGGGCTTTGTGAATAGCTATGTAGACAACACTTTGCAGTTGCAGCTCAGGATCTGAAGCCCAGTCCCCTCCTTAGGCTCTTACAGCATAGTCCCTGCCCTCAGCTCTGCTGACTGGTGTTGGGAGGGGAAGCCATGACTTAACACCTCCTTTGCAGCTTGCTCATGAAGGGGGGAATTGGGTGCATAGCACCTGCAATCCCCCATGTGCTCCTGGAGCAGCAATGTGAAAAGGTCTTCCACAGTTATACAGGTGGGTGGGTGGAGACCTTCCTCCCCCCAGCTCTCTTTCACCGCTGCAGAGGACAACCAGGGCATAATCTAGCCCTCAAATGTAAACTACTGTTTTCCATTTCCAGAAAATGTTATATGAGCCCCGCCTGGTGCCTTCACATGAACTATTGTGGTCACATGCACAAGGGCATGGTAGCCCGCCTCCCTAGTACTAGATAGTGATGGGTGTTGGCAAGCATACACCATCCACTTCTGCGCTGGGACGACACTTCTCAAGAGGGAGCTAGCCTTTCTCTGCAGCTGTATCATTCCAGCAACCTATGTATAAGAGCAAATGTTATTTTAACAAGAAGTTGGCTCCCTTTCAGGTGCATTGACGAGACGTCTCAACAGACACTTCTTCAGTGCAGTGTTGGATATACTGAGGGTTTGGCATCAGCATCACTCTTAGCATACATTGGCTGCCAGTAGAGCTCATCTGCACATCAAAGTGCATTCTGTTAACCCTCTTCTTTCCACACTGCAACTCCACAGCCCACACACAGCAATACCGGTAAATAAATAAGAAGAGTTTCTCTGGCATTTTCAATGCTTGGAAGGCAATCTCCGTTCAAGGGCAACTGTAAAACTCCTCCCTAAAAGCTGGTGTGTCTGTTCTAGACTTGCTATGCTTATTCTCTGGGGAGAAAAGGGAATTTGCCTCATGTTCATCAGCACATCCCCACTGACGTATGTTTTAACTGTGAGTAACAATAGTTTAGCTCTCTGGAGTAGCTTTCATCTGAGGATTTCAAAGCGTTTTACAAACAGGGTAACCCCTCAGACCTGAACAGAGCTGCACCAGTAGGAATGAGAGCAGAATCTGGCCTAGTAACTAATTAAGCTGCACATCACGCCGAAGGATATATACTATATATCCTATATTATATAGGTGTCCCTACGTGCATTACTCGAGTGAGACATCAGAGCAAAACTACACAGCAGTTTAAATGAAGACAACTGCTGTCCCTAATATAAACTGTAAGGGTACGTCTACACTGCACACTAAGCCCAGGCCTGTGAGACTTAGGCTTGTGGACTTGGGGTTTCCAAGCCCACGATGGATGTCTACACTACATGGTAAATCTAGATTTATAATTGCTCCACCGGGTCTTGTGCATGGGCGAAGGGTGGAGCCCCCCTTCAGGAAGGTTAGCCTCCAGCTCTGCCCCTTCCACTCATGCCCCTGTCCCCCGCAGCCAAAGCCCCAAGCGCCCCGCCCCCCTCGGCCAAAGGAGCCTCGGGCCAGCCGAAGCCCTGAGGCCCTCCCCTGCCTGCCCAGAGGAGTCCCAGACCAGCCACAGTTGTGCCACGCCTCCCCTCCCCAGACCTCAAGGTGCCCCAGGGAAAAGCCTCTCATCCTGAAGAGGCTTATGATATGCCCTGTGACATTATGCCCCATAGTCTTCTTAGAAATATTGTTATAATATGTTTTTGGCATAATTAAGATGTGGTTTATGCAAAATGAGTCATGTGAGATATCATTGAAAAGGTTATGATTTACTGAATGATTATTCTATTTGTATGTGTAAGAGGGTCCATGATCCACCCCTCTTCTTGGGGCCCACTTGCCCTCCCTAATAAGGCTCAGAGAGGCTTCAGGGTTGTGCAACACCTGTGTCTTTATTTACTTATCGTTGTCCCACCACCAGTGTCCATCTATATACAAGCTTTACAGGTTTGGTTACCTCCCTTACAGGCAGAGTCAGCCTTCAGCTAGGAGTCCTCTAGCTCCCTCCCTGACTGACTTCTCCCTTGCCGAGCCCTTCTGGCTCCCTCCAAGCCTTTATAGCCCTTGGCTTGTCAGGCCAGCAGGTGTTGCCAATCCTCAGCCAGCATCAGGCCTTTTCCATTAGCTCCAATCTGCTTCCCTTGATTGGAGCTGACCGAGCAGGGGCTAATTAGGTGCTTCTGCACCAGTGCCCTGCTACGTACCTCCCGCCTTAAGCCTGATCTTTTTCGGCCCCACTTTTCTCTGCTTGGGGTTTTACTCTGGGGATGTTCTCCCTGCC
Organism: Chrysemys picta bellii; assembly: GCF_011386835.1. Classification (NCBI taxonomy): domain Eukaryota; kingdom Metazoa; phylum Chordata; order Testudines; family Emydidae; genus Chrysemys; species Chrysemys picta. The sequence continues at coordinate 44,888,180 of NC_088800.1, forward strand.
CATCTGGGTGGTCTCTGGGCTTAACCCTGTGGGAGTTTGGCATGTCCCACCCACAAAAGGTGCATTAGGTAGGGGGAGGGCCACCCCACAAGTCCACCTCCACCAGAGATCATCACACCAGTTGCATCCTTGGGCCGGTCTCCCTGGACGTTCTCTTTCTTTCCCCGGTAGGGGAGACGGATCGGTGCCAACTGCCCGGAGACTGTCCCATGTCTCCAGTTCAGGGCCTCTGCCTATTGGAGTTTGGGCTTCCTGCTTTTGGGGTTCTACTCTCTGAGCTTGCTTTAGCTTCTCTTCCTCTATCATGGGCATTCCCTCCCCTGGGTGGGTACCTGGGCCATGGGATAATACTCCCCATCTCCGTGGATGCATTCCACTAGCATCCTTTCTCCAGGGATAAGCCAATGCAGCTTTACCAAGAGTCACTGTATGAGGGAGCAGGCTGAGGCCATATGCACTAGCTGTAATCTGCTTTGATCTGTTTCCTATCCCTTATAATCACTTAAAATCTATCTTTTGTAGTTAAAACTTGTTTTTGTTTTCAATAAACCAGTTTGTGTAATTCATAACTAGGGGCAAAAAGCTGTGTATATCTTCCTCCACATTGAGGGAGGGGGCAATTTTCATGAGCTTACGCTGTACAGATTTCTGTGCAGTGCAAAACAATACAATTTTGGGTTTACACTCCAGAGGGGCTGTGCACTTGCATGCTGGGCAATTCCCAAGCTGAGTCTTCCCACGCAGAACTGATCTCAGAGTCTGGAGTCTTTCTGCAGCTGGACATGTCTCTACTTGTGTGTGTTGTGGCAGAGCACCGGCTTTGCCTCGGGGGGTCCTGCGCTTCTAGGTGGTTAGGGTTTGCCTCAGAGGTTTGCTGTGACCCACAATGTAACCTCTCTCCCCTCCTAGAGGCAAGGGTTACAGCTTACTGAGTCACCTTTATCATCTTCCAGTCAATGGGTTTGGTATAAGAACCCTCTTTAGTCCCTATCTTCTCAGGGAGTGTTTGTGCAGAGGGCGGGAACCTGGGCTTGTCTTCTTCTTCTTCTTCAGGTTCCAGCCCAGGGACCCTAATTGGCAGTGGAAACAGGTAGTTTTCCTATATGGCTGGAGCTACAGCCCTTCCCTGGGCTACTTCCCCAAACAGCCCCTCCTAGCACCCTCCTTGGTACCTGACCATGCTTGTTCTCCTGGGTCTTTTACTGCACAACTTCTTTCTCCCAGTCTTCCCACAACACACCTTCCTACTCCTACCAGACAGCCTCTTTGAAGGGGCTCGTTGTTTTAAAAAAAAAAAAAAAAAAAAAAAAAATCCCAGCCAGTTCTAAATGAGTTTCAGGTGATCTGATTAGCCTGTTTCCTTTGATTGCTTCTAATCAGTTCTCAACTGGTTCCAGGTGTCTTATGGAGTCTGCCTGACTTAATTGCTTCTAGTACCTTCCTGACTGCTCTGGTTACTCAGGAAACAGAAAACTCATTGAATGTGTTTACTTCCACCAGATTCCTGTCTTCCATACCACCCTTCTGTAGCCCTCTGGCCTGGAGGGTGGAAGGGAGGTAGGGAGTGCTGGTGCTGCTAGACCCCCTAGGCTCCAGCTATCCCCTTTGTCTGGACCAGACTTCCCCCCCCCCCCCCCATCCCATCCCTTCCCAGCTACCTGGTTGCTGGTGGACGCCCTGGTTGCTGCTACTCCCGCTGCAGCCCCTTGAGGGGGCCTGCTGGCCCGCTCCCCAGAGGAGGGGAGTGAGGGACCCCAGCCATTGCTGCGGCTGTGGGCACCACTGCCTAAGAAGGGTCCCCCCTGCCTGGCCACTGGACTGCCTACTGAAGCAGCTGCTGCTGCTGCATTTGCTGCCTGGGAGCTGCTGGAGCCTCGGAGGAGGAAGAAGAGGATTGTTTTCTGGTGGGGGAGCGTGCAGGGACTCTGCAGACCACCATGGAAGGGGCCTTCTAAGACTGAGTAACTTTCAAACTGCTCTTGTGGTAGGAGGGGTCTTGACTTTGTCTGTGGGGACATAGGGAGTGTGGTGTGGAGCCTGCCCGCTCTGTGTCCCCCACCGGCTACTTACCATCTGCCTCAGCTCTTGCCTTCAGGACTCAGCTGCTTGTCTTGCTTGTCATGCCCTGTTTCTACTGCTTGGGCCTGAAGCAGCAACCAGCACAAACTCTTGACTTTCTGCAAGCGCACATTGGCACAGGTTCCCCCCACTTGGATTGCCCCCTCCCCTGCAACAGACCACCACCTTTCCCCTTACTGCCTGCCCCTTGCAGCCTTTTGTTCCCCCCCCTTTGTCCCAGCCCTCAGCAGCTTCAGTTTGTTTGCCTGCCCCACCCTTTTCCCTTTGCAACTGTTTCCTCCTTTGTTCTGCCCCAGCCCCTGAAACTAGCCCCTTGGTTGCCCTGCCCTACCTTGAGGGCCTGTTTGTCCCCTGTACCTGTCCCCGTAGTACCCCTGCCCTGATTAGCCCCTCGCTCTGTTTGTCCATGCCCCCCTCCCATGCACTTGTGCCCCTCCCCTGTTTCAGTTGAACCCCTGTATCACTACACACACCCCAATGCTATTATAGCCACTCTCCCCTAGTGCAACTAGAGGAGCCAGAATCCCATCTTGTGTTGGTGACTGAACCTTCCCCCCCCCCCCCCCGACCTTGCCTCTAGAGACCCCTCCACCCATCCCATTTGGGTGCCCTCCTCCTCTGCCTGAAGCTGACTGGGGAGGAGTGGTCGACCTGTTCCCGCTTTCCCTATCCCCTCTGGTTTTTGTCCTCCATCCGCGCTCGTTATGGCGGGGGACAAGGTGGGTGGGACCCCTCAGGCAGACCCCGCTGCCCCTCCGTCATACCTTGTGGCTCCCGTCTTGACCGCCACTGACAAGCCATCTGTTAACCTCCCGCGGGGGCAGTGGCGGGCAAAGGGATGAAGTCCACTGCTGCTACATCCCTTGCCCCATCCCGCTCCCCCAGCCAGCGGGAAAGGCCAGGGGAAAAAGAAGGGCAAGGGCCCTGCCAAAACAGCTAAGCCCTTCATGGTAGGGGCTTCCCTCTCTGCCGCAGCCCCTCCACCAGCTCTGTGGGTGCCCTGGTCCCCAGGGCATACGCCCAGGTGGCAGCAGCTCCCCGGCCCGCTGCCATGTCATCTCCCCCAGCCACCCCTTTGCTACCATCTCTGATGGCCGGGGCCCCTTCCCCACCTTGACCAGGAAGCACAGCATCCATTGCCTCCTGGTGTCTGCCTCGCCCCACATGGAGACCTATGTGCGGGCTTTGGCGAGGGTGGTGGGGCCCATGGCCATAGTGACGGCCTCCAAAATGTATGGGAAGGTGGTCGCCTTCCTGGCAATGGAGGCCGCCACCCAGGAGGTGGTGGAGAAGGGCCTTGCGGTGTGTGGGGGGGCTGTTCTTCCCCCTGGAGCTGCTAGAAGATCTGGGCATCCGAATGGTCCTGACCTCTGTTCCTCCCTAATGCTGCCCTGCTACCTTGCCTCTCTACCCTGGGGAAACCCCTCTCCCACTGGGCTGCGAAGACCCTGCCCTCCGTCATGTCCTTTCATACCACTGGCAGGTGCGACTTCAACTGCTGCTGGCAGCGCATGACAGGGAGGTGCTCGAGGGGTCCTTTCTGGTTCCCTACCAGGGGGTCCGCTGCCGGGTGGATTATTCCATGGGGGAGGCCCGGTGCTACCTCTGCATGTCCAGAGGGACTGCCTCTTAGCCTGGCACGGAGGAGCACCTGGTGTCACACCCCAATGGCCCCTCCCTCAGAGGGTCCCTTGGGGAGGCAGATCAGCATTGTATGTTGCTAATGCTGTTATAGGCATTGCAAGGTATTTCGGGAAGGGTTAAAGGTGTGAGTGTGGAGTGAAAGGTTCCTTTGCAGGTTGCAAGAGGCTGAAGATGGAGGGAGCGGTTAACTTGATGCTCCAGCTAGGTTCGAAGATGATAAGCTGACTTCAGCCCAAGGCCACTGCACACAACTGACTCTCAGCTACCTGCCAAAAAAGACGGGAGCCTAGATTCTAACCGCGATCAGCCGTGAGCAAGCTAAGCAGGACTGCAGAGGCTGCAAAATTTAGTGAGACGGTGAAGGCCAGCGTGGAGGGAAACAAAGTCTCGTGTCCCTGAAGCCGGTGTGTTTTGGGAAAGCTGAGGAAGCCACAGAAAGTCAGTTTGGACTGGGACAAAGAGCACGGGGGATAGAGGTCCCTGAACGAAATGTCCCCAAAAGAACCCAGTACTTAAAAACCCTCCTGAGAGCCGAAGCAAGTTGGAGATCAACAGTGGACTCTGGACAGCCTGTGCACAGGACAGAACTCTTGTCCACCCTTCCCCCTCTTCTTCTTACATTACACCCAAGCTTGGCCAGCCTTGGTGGGTGGGTGGGTGAGTGGGTGTGTGTGTGTGTGTGTGCGTGAGTATGAAAGTGGGTTAGGGCATGGACACTAACGCTTCCTTCCTCTGAGTGATGTGGGGAGTACCCCGCATTCAGTGCTGTTATTTTATTAATAAAGCTTTAAAATTTTGTCACTTGGTGTGCTCCTTCATCTCCTCCCCTAACGATCCTGCGGCCTCAGCCTGATCACCTTACGCCTCAGGCAGATTGGTAACAGAAATCTGTCACATTTTTGGTGGAGAATTGCAGGAGAGAGGGGGCTTGCGGAGCATACCAACTGGTCTGCCCTTGGTATTTCATGTTTGCTCTGCCTGGCACAGCTGGTATTTTATGATTAAAGGTGTGCCCCACCCTCAGTTGTAGCATGGCTGAGAAATGGAGGGAGGTTTAGCATTCCTCTCTCCACCCTGGTCGGCGGGGGAAGGGTGCAGGTGGGTCTACCCCCGCCCGTAGAAGTGCCGGGCAATAGGAGAAGGACTTAGAGATCCTCGATCTGAGGCGAAGAATAAAATTCTCAGTGCATACACCCTCAGCAGTAGCATGACTGATCAGAAGAGGAGAATGTAGGGTTTCTTGCTCTGCCCCTGGGGGGGGGGGGTGTATTTGTGTATGGACCCTCGGTGGTACAGGCCAAGTAATACAGAAGGAGGCTTAGCGTTCCTCCCACTGGAGTAACATTGGAAGCCTCGTTGCCGGTGAGGGCAACGTGAAATCTCAAGTGATCGAAAGACCTTAAGAGTTGTACTAACAGACTATGACAACATGTTCAGGAAACAGAAGGGTACAACTGCGGTCTCGGGAGTCCTGTAGTCATGGGCGATGGCATCAACGATGGGGTCAAGGCTGGACGCACGGGCTTTAGAGAGTGCGGACACGGGAGTCCAGCTGCCCGGCCCGCTGGTGTCACAGGAGGTTAGTGGCCCTGATGCATGAGCTACGGAAGGAACGACAAAAACCCAGTTGCCTCTTTCACAGGGGCGTGAGGACCTCTCCCAGCTGGAGAGGGCTCTCACCAAGGTGGGATACAATCCCTGGTGTTCTGTAATGGAGCTTGAGAAAAGTGAGCATTCTTGGCAGGATTTATTAGACCCATAGGCAGAGTATGAAAAGCAGAAGGGTAAAAACCTAGGGGCAGCCATGGGATTGATATGGACTGCGGCGACCATGTGGTATCAAATGTCCGGACAGAAAGAGGAGTTTAGGGAAAAGGGAAGCCGTGTCTATCTGACGGCTAGTGGAAATTGAGCAACTGAAAGTGCAAATTCCTAACCAGGCGGCAACCCAAGCCTATGCCCAGGACAAGTTGACGGCATTGAGACAGGACTTCCAGGCGGAAAAAGCGGAACGCACCCGCCTGGAAGCACTGGCTAAGCAAGTACCGGTCCTTCAGGGACTCATCAAAGATTTGACCATTCATGCCCAGCATTCGCCACAGCGGCAGTGTGTTTTCCATTAAAAGGAAATCGAAGAGTTGAAACGCTAATTGGCCATGCGTTCTGTCCAGGTGGCAGCCATTATGGCGGGTGAAGGGAGAGAAGGTCATATGTACAGCACCCCCAACTACAAAGAAGAGCACCCCGTGGGGTGATTATGAAGAGGAAAGGGACCAGGAGGGGTGGGGGCTAGTTAAGAAGCCCACCCTCCTTGCTAAATTGATAGTGGAACAAAGCCTGTGCCCATGGAAAGGGACGGTTCAACGAGAAAAACAGGATCAGGCTCAGACAAGCAGGCAGGCAACAGATAAGGAAATTGGAAAACAGGTTGGAAGCCCTGAGGGCATAGTGGCAGGAGTAAGGAAAGGAGTAAGTGCAGACATGGGGAATTCAGATCCCTGAAAAAGTATTTGGAATGGTGAAATCTGAGTTGATGAAGGTGTCATTTTGGGAGATAAACAAGTGATTTAAGGAAAGAGAGTGAGAAGTTAACTCTGCAGAGGCTGGAGGGAACTAAGCAGTTAAATTTTGTGAAAATGTCAAAAAGGAAAAGTGTTTATAAAGAAAATTCTTGGTTTCTTTGCAGTCATTCTGAAGGAAAAATGGGCCTTTTTCCAAAGGAATGTCTGTAAATAATCCAGGCAAAGAGACTATCTAACTGAAATCATTTGAGTTCGACTATGGATAATTCAGTAGTCAAATATGCTAAAAGAACATAAGGGGGTTCTTATGGAACTTAACTGCCCCAAATGTATAATGGGAATGTAATCTATATACAGCTATGTACAAACAGAGCAGTGTAGAAGGAATGTGCATTTTCCCCAGGACATGTGCAGTGTATATGGTAGAAGGGGTAAAAGAAATACAAACATACCATGCTACTTAATTAAAATCCTATGAGGGCTTGTGTTTTTTCCTTTTCAAATCACTGTGTGTTTTGGAAGCAGGAGTTAAAAGTAATCAGAACTCTGGTGAAAGTTGATTGTGTCCCTTTTAAGACAGAGTCTCTGAGCTGCTGATGGCTTTGGATCCAAAAGCAAGCCAGAAAGCATCCGTGTTAATGCAAATTACCTAACTGATAAAGGTAGAAGCAATTGAAACCTAGTCTGCATATAGAACAAACACAGGAAAATATGGGGGTAATTTCTCTGTTTTGCCTGCAATCAGCAAGGGTATTCGTAAAAGAAAGGAATAATTTAAGCAATAATCTGCCACCCCCAAAGGGGTAGAAACATGTTCTTTTTGTTTTTCAGAAAATCAGGAAAAGTTGATGCTAGCTGAAGAGCAACCCAAAATACCCAACCCAAAATCTATGGTCACAATAGAAATTGTGTTTTGTGTTCTATGTTTTGTCTTGTGGTGTTTGTTTTTGTTGCTGCACCATTGTGTATTTAAAAAAAAAAAACTGCAGGGAAATCATCCTCAGATAGTAGACACCATATTAGGAGGAATTGGTTTTGAAGCAGAGATATGGAAAGTTAGCCCACTCCTCATATGACACATGAAATCCTTCTGGCTTCCCCAGACCTCGAGCCAGTGGGCTGGGGAGGGAGGGAAGCTATTGGACACCAGAGGTTGTATCGAGTAGACTCCTCAAAAGTGGGTGTGTGCTTGTCCTTGCCTGTTGCTCCAAAGCCCTGTAGTAAAAATGTTTTACTAGGATCCTGTATGTGGGATAAATTGGATGATTATAATTATGAGGAGGGAAAATACCTCCAGAGGCTCTCCGTGGTTCGAGTGGCTGATGGAGCCCGACCCACAGTGTGGCGTAAGGCTGGAGGGGAGGAGCCATGGAGGCAATGCATAGTCCAGATAGACACAGTAGGGCCACAGCAAAATACCTGGGGGGTGGCCCCAGACCTCCCATGGACCCCCCCAAGGGTCAGACTCTGTTCCTCGTGTGGTGACCTGGAGCGGAATGGGAGGCCCTTTGGTGAGCAATTATTGATTCCCTGGATGCAATATCACTGTTGTGACCACCTAAACCAGGCAAACGACATCCATGACGGAAGCCAGGGTGGGCTTTAACACTGGTCTACAATTTTTGAGAAGTCGTCTGCTTCAGAGATAAAATGTGCTATTTATTATGTATTTTGATGTGCTGAATTCAAATATGACAACTAAAACAACTGGCTACTGTTTCTAAGGCCTGGTCTGCACTAGGCGTTTATGTCGAAGTTAGCGCCGTTACATCGAATTAACCCTGCACCTGTCCACACTGCGATGCTATTTAGTTCGACATAGAGGTCTCTTTAATTCGACTTCTGTACTCCTCCCCGACGAGGGGAGTAGCGCTAAATTCGACATGGCCATGTCGAATTAGGCTAGGTGTGGATGGAAATCGACGCTAATAGCTCCGGGAGCTATCCCACAGTGCACCACTCTGTTGACGCTCTGGACAGCAGTACGAGCTCGGATGCTCTGACCAGCCACACAGGAAAAGCCCCAGGAAAATTTGAATTTGAATTCCTTTTCCTGTCTGGCCAGTTTGAATCTCATTTCCTGTCTGGACATCGTGGCGAGCTCAGCAGCACTGGCAACGATGCAGAGCTCTCCAGCAGTGATGGCCGTGCAATCTCAGAATAGAAAGAGGGCCCCAGCATGGACTGATCGGGAAGTCTTGGATCTCATCGCTGTGTGGGGCGATGAGTCCGTGCTTTCCGAGCTGCGCTCCAAGAAACGGAATGCAAAGATCTATGAGAAGATCTCAAAAGACATGTCAGAGAGAGGATACAGCCGGGATGCAACGCAGTGCTGCGTGAAAATCAAGGAGCTGAGACAAGGCTACCAGAAGACCAAAGAGGCAAACGGACGCTCCGGATCCCATCCCCAGACATCCCGTTTCTACGAGGCACTGCATTCCATCCTCGGTGCGGCCGCCACCACTACCCCACCACTGACCGTGGACTCTGAGGATGGGATATTGTCCACGGCCGGTTCCTCGGACATGTTAGGGGACGGGGAAGATGAGGAAGGAGATGAGGAGGACGAGGCAGTCGGCAGCGCTCACAACGCTGATTTCCCCGACAGCCAGGATCTCTTCATCACCCTTACAGAGATCCCCTACCAACCGTCCCCAGCCGTTACCCCGGACACAGAATCTGGGGAAGGATCAGCCAGTAAGTGTTGTAAACATATAAACATTTATTTTTAACAGAACAGGAATATTAACAATTAAAAGAATGGGTTGTTCATGATTACTTTGCCCTAGGCGCTTAACGGTTCAGTCATGGGCAGTGAAAGTTTTGAAAAAAAATCTAGCAATGTCCGGTTTTGCATGATTGTCCTGCCCAAGCCGCTCTACTGTTTAGTCCCTGCTACTGCAGCTACAGTAAAATGCGGTCTATATGTCCGGGGATAGAGCAGAAATCCTCCTGGGACATCTCGATGAAGCTCTCCTGGAGGTAATTGGAAAGCCGTTGCATGAGGTTCCTGGGGAGAGCGGCCTTATTGGGTCCTCCGTAGTACGACACGTTGCCGCGCCACGAGACAATCAAGTACTCGGGAATCATTGCTCTGCACAGCAGGGCGGCATACGGCCCTGGTCTTTGGAGGCTTTCCCGGAGCATTCTCTCTCGCTGTCAGAGATCCTCATCAGGGTGATGTCGCTCATGGTGACCTGCTTTGAATTAGGTAGTGTTGGGACTGCTTGCCCGTTCCTTTACAGAACTGTAACCGCTGGTTTGCAGCCACGCGGTGGAGGCGGGAGAGGGGCAGCCTACAGGGATCGTTCCCGGGGACAGCCGCGAGGGGGTGGGACAGGGGCAGAGTTCCTGCTTGCCGGATTGCTGGCAGCAGGGACTGACATTGCTTTCAATGTGAAATGAGGCCAGTGCTAATATTAAAGTTTTAAGCTGCCACAAGTCTACGGCTTACCATGTCTGCCTGCAACAGAAATTCCGTTGTGCTGCCCCGCTTCTCAAATGTGCTGTGCAAGACCCCAGGCACTGAATGCGAAGGCCGAGAATTCGACCTTGTGCTGAGTGCGCATGTGATAGGTGCTGTGCATGGTCTTGTTCACAGAGAAAGACTATGTTCTTTGTTCACAACTACATTTATCTTTCTGAGGAATTCACTCCCTTTTTCCCATTCCCACAGCCACATCTGCGACTGTCTCACAACCTAGCCTGGCATCACACTCCCAGAGGCTAGCGCAGATTAGGCGTAGGAAGAAGAGGACACGGGAGGACATGTTCTCGGAGCTTATGGCCTGCTCCCGAGCCCAGGCAGCACAGCAGACCCAGTGGCGGGAGAACTTGTCCCAAATGCACCAAGCAAACATGGATTGGGAGGAGAGGTGGCGGCAGGAAGACCAGCAGGCGACTCAAACGCTGCTTGGACTACTGAGGGAGCAAAGGCCCTCTGGTCCTTCTCATCAGGCCCCTGCTCCGTGGCCCCACCCGGCCATACCACCCCTTCACTGTGAGCCGGCTGCACGAACTGCAGCTGGCTTGTTTCTGGATCACGCCAAGGAGACATCTGTACATGTTCATGCTCCACACCCTTCACATCCTCACCCTTGCATCCCACCCCGACATGAAGTGTTGGGACTTCCTACCACCTCTGGAGGAACCCCGGTGGGCCAGCCTATATTCCACCCTGGTCCCGAAGCCCGCTGGGGATATTAGTTGGTGGCTCCTTCATGGAGCTGTGAGCACAGGCATGTTCTTGGGATGGTTCACCCCCATCCCAGACACCTGCCCCTTCTGCGGCGTGATGGAGACCCTGGCGCACGTATATCTGGAGTGCACCAGGTTGCAGCCCCTATTCCGGCTCCTCTTACATATCCTGTTAGGTTTTTGGCTGCACTTTTCCCCTCACCTCCTTACCTATGCACTCCCTATCCATGGCCCCACCAAGTCACGGGACCTCCTTGTCAACCTTCTCCTAGCACTGGCCAAAATGGCCATCTACAAGACCAGAGAGAGGAGGTTGGCTGACGGGGTTTCCTGCGACTGCAGGGCCTATTTCCAGTCCTCTGTCTGCTCACGCATCCAGGCAGAGTTCCTCTGGGCGGCATCCGCTGGCTCCCTTGACACCTTCGAGGAGCAGTGGGTGCTGTCGGGTTCTCTGCTCGGTGTCCCCATCAGGTTCTCTTCGTTTACCCTGTGACCTCACTCCTGTCCCTGTTATAGCTTTAGTTGTCCCCCATAATTAATTGAGATCCCGGACTTTGTGGATCCTTCCCTTAGGCTGGGGGAGGTCCTTTAGCAGTCCTTTAGCACTACCAGGAACCCAACAGGACCAGACTCCTGCACCCAACTGGTCTGGGTCTGTCGCACTGTGCTAGCAGAGGCTTGAGGGCCTGGCTTAGCAGGACAGGGTGAGGGAGCCCAGGCTGATGGAACAGATGGGCTCAGTGGTACCACAGTACATCAGGTGGCACCCTGGAATGGGGGGTGGGGCAACATAGCACAGCACAGCATAAACTCCCACTGAGTTTAAAACATATTGCCAACGCTTCTGGAGATTCTCCTTTAGCTTAATCAGCAGTGCTTCTCTTCTTGGATCTGAGGTTTGAGTTCCATGAGTAGATGATGCCTCATAATGGTACACTTACTGGTTCCACCTGTCTAGACTCTTATACAGTGCCCATCACTGTGGTATCTGGGTGCCTCCTAAGTTTACAAAGTGTATACCTAAAGATATAGGTCTCCATTTATGTCTTCACTCCAGTCAGTAGAGACTAGGTTTTTTTTTTCATTGTTGTTTATCTGTGGTTCACCTGGTCACAGAATTGGATTTTGCATTCTGCTCTGAAGGCTCTGAGGTTTATCATCATCCTGATCTCTTCCAGGAGTAAATTCCAGGTTAGGAAGCCAGTTGCCATGAAACCTTCAATACATCTTTTTTACTACTGAATTTGATAGCTGCATGGTTCTAATGCTATGTAGTTATCATGAAAAGTCATGATTTCACAGGGTGAAGCAGTCCCTCAGGTAACTTGGGCCAGTTCCATGGACAGATATAAGGAGAAGAATTGATTTAAACTGAGCCAGTATTCAGTGGAGGACCAGTAAAGCGAACAGAGCACTAGGTTGATGTGCTTTTAATGGCCGATGTTGCTGAGCAGATGGGCTGCTGCATTCCAATCTAATTTTTGTTTTGTCAGTGCTTTCATACACAGATATAGGGAATTTCAATAATCAAACCTAGAGGACTGAAATGCATGGATTACTGGGGCTACATCCAAATCCAACAGGCAAGGGGAAGTTTACTTGGAAGCAGAATCTGAAAAAGGGGGTTGGCTGTAGCTACATGAGCATCAAGAAGCAGCGAAGAGTCCAGGTAAATACTGAAGGTGAAATCCTGGCACTATTTAAGTCATTGGGAATTTTGCCACTGACTCCAAAAGGCCCAGGATTTCACCCAGAGGTTGTGGGCTGTTTTAACAACCTGAGAGCATATCATAGGATGAAATAGTGGTACAGCTGAACAACATATTATCAATGATCCTTGATTAGATTTTTTCCCCCTCTGTGGTTTGGTTGTTTTCATGTGTTTCATATGTCCAGGTGAAGTCAGTTGCGTGTATGGGGCACACCTTCCCATTGCACTGTAAGCATGGTTATATCAGGCACAGACACCGAGGGTGATGTTACACCAATAGAGAGTCCTTCGAAGCGGTTCTGTTTCCTCACTGGCAACGTCTGTCTTTTCAGAGTTCAGCTCCTCATTTGGGTTCAAACCACCCGTATTTGTGCCTTGCCTTTGGAACATGGCACTTTTTCACACCCTGTAACTGGAAGGACGGAAGTCCACATCCTCTTCCAGGAGGGGAATATGGCTTAGAACAGGGGTAGTCAATAGGTGGACCTTGGGCCAAATCTGGACGACCAGACGCTTTTGAACAGATCCCAAAATCTTTTTATTTTCTTATTATTATCATTGTTGTTGTTTTTTAAATTATTTTCTTTGAAGTCTGGACCTTGATTGTACCTGGACCAAGAAATTTGGACCTTGACAAAAAATAATTGACTAGCCCGGCTTAGAATGTAGTTTAAGAACCACGTAATCCTTCAAACAGTGTTTATCCCCAAGTATTTCCAACCATTTCACAACGGTAATTACCAGCACTGACAACTAACATTATTTTTGTATTACAGTGGCTAAAGTAAGATTGGGGCCCCATTATGCTAGGGGCCATATAAACACAGGCTGAGAGACAGGCCCTGCCCCTAAAGATCTCATGCCCAGATCCTAAAAGATATTTAAGTGCCTAACTCTTACTGATCACAATGGGAATTAGATGGCTAAATAACTTTGAGGATCTGGGCATCACAATCTAAAGAGACAAGAAAAACAACTGTTTATAAGGGAACAGAAGCGCAATTTGACTTACCAGGGCTCCAGCAAGACAGTAATCAAGCCAGGAATAGAGCTCAGGTCTCCCAAGTCCCCATTTACGCCCTACCCATCTGACTGTGCTGCCTTTCAAGGTATGTGTCTGCCTAACAAGACAGCAGCATTACTGCAACCTGTGAACAATTCAAAATGGTGGGGGGGGAGAAATATAAGAGGGAGGGGAAACAGTGCCAAATACAAAGAAAAATAGTTACAGTCATTTGCCTCCAGGGAAAGGAATTCAAACACAGGGGAACAATTTTAGAACTAAGATGGAAGCAGGGCTGGCCTTACCATGAGGTGAACTGAGGCGGCCGCCTTAGGTGCCAGACTGTTTGGGGGGGGGGGCGCCACTAGGCCCCAGAGTGTAGAAAATTCTGTCTGCTGCTGGTGCATATGTACTCTCTCAGCTCTAGATGCACAGAGATGCTGGAGTGCTGTGCTGGAGGAAGGAGGGCACAAGAGACATAACAGGCAGGCAGAAGAAAAGGTGAGAGGGAATAACAGAAAGCAGCAGGAGCTGCAGGGAGAGAGAGGAGGAGGAACCTCTTATATACCTCTCTAGCACCCGCAGGAGCCTGGACTGATTAACAACAGCTTCTCAGGGAGCTTCCTGTTTACTGCTGCTTCCCTAAACCCACTTGAGGAGAACAGGCAGTCAACTGAAGTAGTAGGAGCCAGTTAGACCCTTAAGATGCTGATACTTTCCCTCACTCAGGCCCTGCTACCAGCCTGCTTATTTTTCCCCTTCAATTGAGTGTTGAGAGCCACTATAACTGGCACAGAACAGCAGTCATGAGTGAAAGAAGAAAACGCCCCTCTGGGGCAGCATTCAGAAAAAGAAAGAAAGCAAAGGAAGCTTTTCTATCTAAGCAGGAAGGAGCTCTCCTGAGATACATAGACACAAATGTTCACGGTGAGCCTTCCGGCCCCAGTGAAGATGTAAGTGATGAGGAGATGCCTGATCTTCCAGTTAGTCAGAGTGCAGGTGACCTGGCAGCTACTGCAGCATCCATATCTTCATCTCAAATGGATGTAACCATGCACATTCCTGAAGAAAAGTGTAGATCAGAGAAGAGTGTGGTGGAGGCACAACAAACAGCTGCTGCTGAGTTTAGTTCCTTAAGTCTAGATGATCCAGGACTGTGGACCCACTTGAGCAGTAGTCTGAGGGACTTCCTTGTACTGCATGGGCCACAGCAAGTGAAAAACTTCATGTTCCCCAAAGACAATGAAAATAGAAGTTTCCATCCATCACATTACTGGCGTGAAATCCCCAATGGTGACAAAGTGGAGAGGCCATAGCTTATGTACTGAAAAACCCAGAATGCTGCATACTGTTTTTGTTGCAAACTCTTCCAGTCAAATGTTCCAGCCACATTGGGTTCTACAGGAACAAAGGACTGGAAAAATGTGGCTAGAAATCTGGCATGCCATGAGAAGGCAGCAAATCACCAGAGAGTATTCCATGGGTGGAAAGAGCTTAAGATGAGACTAAGGTTAAAGGCCACCTGTAGTGGGGTGGTGTGACAATGCGGTTCTGGCAGAACCCAACTAAGGGTGCCAACTCAGGACAAATTGCTCAAACAGGGCAGTTACAGCCCAAGGCTGGGGTTTTTTCCACCTCTAGGGCAAACCAAACCAGCCAGACTAGGAGAACTTCGGTCTCACCCCCTGGCTAACCGCAAGTCTCACAAGCAATCTCCTTAGACACTCCAGTTTCCCAGTATTACCACCAGTGCCACTCGTTATGGGGACAAATGGTTATGAAAACCAATACCCCAGCAAAAGAAAAAGGTTCGCCTGATCCCAAAGGACCAAGCCCTAGACCCAGGTCAATATACAAATCAGATCTTACCCACAAATCACGCTGTTGCCAATCCTTTAGAATCTAAAATCTAAAGGTTTATTCATAAAAGGAAAAAGATAGAGATGAGAGTTAGAATTGGTTAAATGGAATCAATTACATACAGTAATGGCAAAGTTTTTGGTTCAGGCTTGCAGCAGCGATAGAATAAACTGCAGGTTCAAATCATGTCTCTGGAATACATCCCCCGCTGGGATGGGTCCTCAGTCCTTTGTTCAAAGCTTCAGTTTGTAGCAAAGTCCCTCCAGAGGTAAGAAGCAGGATTGAAGACAAGATGGAGATGAGGCATCAGCCTTATATAGTCTTTTCCAGGTGTAAGAACACCTCTTTGTTCTTACTGTGGAAAATTACAGCAAAATGGAGCCTGGAGTCACATGGGCCAGTCCCGGCATACTTTGCTGAGTTACAAGGCATATTTGCCTTCTCTCAATGGGTCCATTGTATAGTTGATGGTCCTTAATGGGCCATCAAGCAGGCTAGGCAGAGCTAACCCCAGCTTGTCTGGGATGTCACCCAGCAGCATAGCAT
Organism: Chrysemys picta bellii; assembly: GCF_011386835.1. Taxonomy (NCBI): domain Eukaryota; kingdom Metazoa; phylum Chordata; order Testudines; family Emydidae; genus Chrysemys; species Chrysemys picta. The sequence goes on from NC_088800.1 coordinate 44,903,742, forward strand.
AAGTTTGCCATACAGACAGTATAGAGCCAATATTCATAACTTCAACTACAAAACTGATACACACATATAGATAGCATAATCGTAACCAGTAAATCATAACCTTGTCTTAGACACCCCATTTGACCCCCTTTATACAAGATTTGGGTGCCACTACAGGACCTTGGTTGCAACAATGATCTACATGGTCCCAGTTTGTGTCAATAACGTCACAGGTGGTAACCCAGCTCCTGCCTGGAAGGGGTTAAAACAGCCCTGGGAGAGGGCTGTGGCAGGGGAAAAGCTGGGCTGATTGGGGGAAGCAGCCACAGATGGGGCCACACCCCAGTCAGACCACAGCTGGCCCTATAAGAGAGAGAAGGACCTGGCTGCCTGGGAAGCTGAGGAGGGTACCTAGGGTGGAGCAGTGCTGGGGAAGGGTAGAGGTAGCTGGGGAGCTCCAGCCTAGCAAAGCCCCAGGCTGCAGGCCAAGCTAAGGGCCCACAAAAGGGTACTAGGGCTGCAGAGGGGCAGCCCAGATATAGGCAGAGGCAGCTGGTCCAACCCCCCTTGCCGATGATGAGTGGTTTACAGACTGCAGTTTGCCCCAGGGAGCGGGGGCTAGATGATGACTGGCAGTAGCCACTGAGGCAAAGTGGGGATAGGGGGTGGGGGTTCCCCTGGGAGGGGAGACCCAGACAGAGGGGATACTGTGGTGGGCAGAACCCCTGGGCAAAGGCACTGGGGTCTGGGAGGGACACAGGGCCAGTGGCAGGCGAGACATCAACTGGCCTGGAAAGCGCTAATTCCCTAGACGACGAGCAGGAGGCGCTGCGCCAGTGAGTCATCGTGCCGCCACACCACCATACAGTAAACTCCTCACTTAAAGTCATCCCGGTTAACGTTGTTTCGTTGTTACATTGCTGATCAATTAGGGAACATGCTTGTTTAAAGTTGTGTAATGCTCCCTTCTAACGTCGTTTGGCAGCCACCTGCTTTGTCTACTGATTGCAGGAAGAGCAGCCCGTTGCAGCTAGCTGTCCCTCCCCCACTGCCATGTGCTGCTCCTGCCCTCTGCCTTGGAGCTGCTCCCCGAGACTCTTGCTTGCTGTGCGGGGGGCAGGGAAGGAAGAGGGGGGCTAATGTCAGGGTGTCCCCCTCCCCCCTGCTCCTGCACCCCGCTTACCCCATCTTCCATAGAGCAGGGGGGACACACCAGGGCTCAGGACGGAGGGAAATGCACACATCTCCCTCCTGGAACCTAACCCCCTCATTTACATTAATTCTTATGGGGAAATTGGATTTGCTTAACATCATTTTGCTTAAAGTCACATTTTTCAGGAACATAACTACAACGTTAAGTGAGGAGTTACTGTAGATGATCAGCATCAAGAAGAGATTGCATCAGAGTCTCTTTACTGGCAAAATGTTATGAAAAGGCTCATTGCCATTGTGAGAATGCTTGCTACCCAAAACCTAGCACTGCATGGCACTTCAGATCAGCTGTATGTGCTAAAAAATGGAAACTTCCTTCAAATTGTGGAGCTGATGGCTGAGTTTGATGCTGTACTTCAGGAGCATCTAAGAAGAGTCACCACCCAAGAAATGTTCACATACCACTACCTTGGAAAAACAATTCAAAATGAGATCATACAGCTACTGTCAACAAAAGTCAAACAGAAGATTGTGTCAGATCTGAAGTCAGCAAGATATTACTCTAGTATTCTGGACTGCACACCTGACATCAGCCATATGGAACAAATAACTTTAATGGTTTGTTTTGTAACCACAACAGAACCTAGTGAAAATGTCCCTGCAATGGTGACTGTCAGAGAGCATTTTCTAGAATTTATTGACATTGATAATACTACAGGAGCTGGTATGACAAAGATGCTTCTTAAAAAGCTGGAAGATACGGGAATTGCAATAGCTGACATGAGAGGTCAGGGCTACGATAATGGTGCCAACATGAGGAAAGAACAGAGGAGTGCAGACACGGATCCGAGAGTTAAACCTTTGAGCTTTTTTTGTTCCATGCAGTTCTCATTCATTGAACTCGGTGGTCAGTGATGCAGCATCAGCTTCTAGTGAGGCTGCTAATTTTTTAAATTTAACTCAAAGCATCTAGGTATTTTTCTCTGCGTCAACTCATCGATGGCAAATTTTGAAGCAACATCTGGGAACATCCTCTCTGACACTGAACCCACTGAGTGCCACACGATGGGAAAGTCGAGTGGAGGCGATAAAGCCTATCAAACGCCAAATTGGGAAGATAGATGATGCCATAGTTGCCATTATGGAGGCTAATGCTATGACAGGAACTGTTTGTGGGAGAAGAGTGGCAGAGGGAAATGGAATCACCAGAAACAAACATAACTTCAAATTTCTGTGTGGCTTAGTGTTGTGGCATGACATACTGTTTGAAATAAATATTGTAAGCAAGAGACTCCAAGGTGTTGACCTTGATATATCTGGAGCAATGGAACAACTGGACAAATCAAAGTCTTACCGGTCAGATGAGGGATTTCAAAACGTTCTGAAGAGTGCACAGAAGTTGGCAGAGGAACTTCACATTGAAGCTATTTTCCCACCCATTCAAGAATACAAGAGTCACCGAAGAAGAAGACATTTTGATTACGAGGCACAGGATAATCCCATAAGAGACCCCAAACAACCTGGTTGAATTCTTTAACCAGGTGCTAGATTGTGCAATACAGTCAGGTGAAGAATTTTTCATGCAGCTCAAGGAACACAGCAGTATATTTGGGATGTTGTATGATATTCCAAAACTCCTCACTATACCCGAAGAAGACCTACACCAGCAATGCAGGACACTAGAGACAGCGTTGACACACGATGACATGCGCGATATTGATGCGAGTGATTTAGGTGATGAACTGAAAGCCCTTTCAAGATACATTTCAGCAGGATCAACTCCAAAGGCTGTTCTGGAATATATGTGCACAAATAAGATGTCCACCCTCTTTCCAAATGCTTTTGTTGCTCTGCGCATACTTCTAACACTTCCTGTAACAGTTTCCAGTGGAGAACGCAGCTTCTCCAAGCTGAAGTTAATAAAAACATATCTACGCTCCATAATGACACAGGAGAGGCTGGTCGGTCTTGCAGCCATCTCAATAGAGCATGAACTGGCCCAGACCTTCAGGAAGCAGTTCAAATCTTTGTAACCAAGAAGGCACGGAAAGCACCACTTTGATTATTCAAACAGATAAAAATGCCAGTTTTTACTATGCAGACAAGAAAAGTTACATTTGCTGTTCAGGTGTTTGAAAGTTAACTATTACTTAAAATTTTTGAAGAAGGCATTTTAAGTTGTTAGTTCTCCTTTATTGGGGTAGTAGCAGAGCAGTACCTTGAGAGGAGTAGAACAGGAAGAAGGCAGAATTGAGACCTTTCAAAGTTTTGGTGCAAGCAAGGGGGCATGGGGGCGTCATTTGAGCTCCCTGCCTCAGGAGCCAAAATATTGTGGGCCGGCCCTGGTTACACTGGACAGCAATTAGCTGGTTCTACCTGGGAAGCTAATGCACAGACACTAAGAATCTCTTAGCTTGTCTCATGCTACTTTGTGGCAGAGTATTGCTCCCTGGTACAGCTCAACTCTTCTTACACAGGACTAGAAAATACTCAGCTGAATTAAACTATGCATTTAATAACAGGTACTATGAGACCAACAAACCTGGCCCAGCTGCCAGCCCCTCCTAACATTAGGAGACAAGTTGCCTTGCAAAATCTGCTCCTTAAGGTGTAAGATATGCCATGTCTACCCCTGTTTAAAGATATGTTTAATCCAGTGAGTCACTCGCTCAGCTCAAGTCACCCCTTTTGGACAATTCTCCTAAAGAACATTGATATCGCCTCCAAAGGGCATAGTAGGTGGCAATAACAAGCTTCAAACATAGCCAATTCTGGCCTTGGTACAGATCCAACACAGCACTGCTCCATCCCCATAGATAGTCCATCTTGTGCACTAAAGGAGGCCAGGTCCTGTGGGAAAAAAAAGTATTTGCTCATGCAGGTAATAACTGTATCCATAATGTATATGCATCAAGGGGCAGAACTGAAGTTGCACAGGCAGCTCTAATACTGGTATTTCCTAAAGCTTGAGAGCTTCACTTTGCAACCTTAATAATGTTCTTTTCATGTAGTCTTTTTGCATGTGTGTAGTTTATTCAGTTTTTTTTTAAACTAACAGAAAAAAAAAAAGAAATTCAATCATGTGACATTATATTGACACCTACGTGGGTCATTGGCAGGTTTGGAACTTTTAGATCCATTGCATCTACCACTGCCACTTGAGCTAACAGAGTAAATGATAGCATAAGAAAATAGGAATGGCCATGCTGGTCAGACCAATGGTCCATCTAACCCAGTATCCTGTCTCCAATAGTGACCAGAGTGGATGCCTTAGAGGAAATAAACATAACAGAGCATTATCGAGTGATCCATCCCCTGTCATCTAGTCCCAGTGTCTGGCAGTTGAAGGTTTAGGGACACCTAGAGCATGGGGTTGTGTCCCTGACCTTCTTGACTAATAGCCATTGATGGACCTATTCTCCATAAATGTATCTAATTGTTCTTCAAACTCAGTTATACTTTTGGCCTTCACAACATTCTCGGCAATGAATTCCACAGGTTAGCTATATATTGTGTGAAGAAATATTTCCTTTTGTTTGTTTTAAACCTGCTGCCTATTAATTTCACTGAGTGACCCCTGGTTCTTGTATTGTGTGAAGGGATAAATAACACTTCCCTATGCACTTTCACCACACCATTCCTGATTTTATAGACCTCTATTGTATCCCCCCCTTAGTCATCTCTTTTCTAATTGAACAATCCCAGGCTTTTTAATCTGTCCTCATATGGAAGCTGTTCCATACCCCTAATCATTTTTGTTGCCCTTCTCTGCACCTTTTCCAGTGCTAATATATCTTTTTGAGATCGGGTGACCAGAACTGCATGCAGTATTCAAGATGTAGGCATAGCATTGATGTATACAGTGACATTATGAGATTTTCTCTTGTATTATCTGTCCCTTTTCCTAATGGTTCCTAACATTCTGTTAGCTGTTTTGACTGCTGCTGCACATTGAGCCAATGTTTTCAGAGAACTATCCACAATGACTCCAAGATCTCTTTCTTGCATTGTAACAGTTAATTTAGACCCTATCATTTTGTATGTATAGTTTTGATTATGTTTTCCATTACTTTGCATTTATCAACAGTGAATTTCACCTGCCATTGTGTTGCCCAGTCACCCAGTTTTCTAAGATCCCTTTGAAACTCTTTGCAGTCAGCTTTGGCCTTAACTATCTTGAGTAATTTTGTATCTTTTGCAAACTTTGCCACCTCATTGTTCACCCTTCTTTTCCAGATCATTTGTGAATATGTTGATCAGTACTGGTCCCAGTACAGATTCTTGGAGGGACCCTGGTATTCTCCACATTGTGAAAACTGACTATTTATTCCTGCCCTTTGTTTCCTATCTTTTAACCAGTTACTGATCCATGACTGGATCTTCCCTCTTATCCCATAACTGCTTACAAGCATTTGGTGAGGTACCTAGTCAAAGACTTTTTGAAAGTCCAAGTAAAATATATCGACTGGATCACCTTTTTCTACATGCTTGTTGACAACCTCCAAGAATTCTAATAGATTGTTGAAGCATGATTTCCCTTTACAAAAGCTGACTCTTCCCCAATATATCATGCTTACCTATGTATCTGATAATTCTGTTCTTTACTACAGTTTCAACTTGTTTGCCTCGTACTCAAAGTAGGCTTACCAGCCAGTAATTGCAAAGATTGGCTCTATTACCTAGCAGTAGTAGGTTGTCATCCTTTATGTGGGCCAGCTTTACAGGGGGTTAAGGCACTTTGCTAGAGGGTTTCACAGATATTTGCTGACAGCAAAGGAATAATGAGATTCAGGAATCATGGGCTCCATTCCAGATTTTGGAAGGAAGCATGCTCTTGTGAGCACAGACTATTCTGCCAGTTTACCCCAAGCTTGATCCCCTTCTGCATCTTCTCCCCCAATCTGTCCCAGTCCTGTCTCTTCTTCACTTCTGTCTTCCCAGCCCACTCCCAATCTCCTTGCCTTGCCAGTCCTAGTCTCCCCCACAGGACTCCCAGCCTAGTCTCAGTGCCGAGCCATTCTCAGTTCTCTCCTCCATTCCCCCACTCATAGGTTCCTAGGCCAGAAGGTACCACTGTAATCATCTACTCTGACCTCCTGCATAACATGGGACATAGGCCTCTACCGAATTAATTCATGTTTAAACTAGAGCACATATTTTGAAAAATATCCAATCTTGATTTAAAAATTGCCAGAGATGGAGAATCCACCACTACCCTTGGTAAATTATTCCATTGGTTAATTACTGTTAAAAATGTGTGCCTTATTTCAAGTCTGAATTTGTCTAAATTCAATTTCCAGATTTCTGCTGGGGCACCCATTTTTCTGGTGCCCCCCAATTGGCCGGAGCTCCTGGGTACGGGCCCCGTTGGTCCATTGGCTAATCCGCCACTGAGTAGCAGTAGCACCACTGCCATACACAGAGAACATAAAAACATAACAACGGCCATACTGGTCAGACCAAAGGTCCATCTAGCCCAGTATCCTCACAAACTCCCTCACAAAACTCCCCTGTTAGCCGCTCCCGGTCACTTAGGAGCTGGCTTTTTGAAGCCCTGGTCTTCCTGATTAGCCCCACCCCCTGATTAAGAGCTAATAAAACCTCCCTACTCCTACTCAAGAGTCCCCTGTTTATATATTCAAGAATTACATTAGTCCTTTTGGCCACAACATTGCACTGAAACTCATGATTATCCACCATCACCCACAAGTCCATTTCGGAGTCACTACTTCCAAATAGAGTCCCCCATGCTGTAAATGTGGCCAACATTCTTTGTTCCTAGAGGTATAACTTTACATTTGGCTGTAGTAAAATGCATAATGTGTGCTTGCGCCCAGCTCTGTATCAATGACCTGTCCTCTTCATTATTTGGATCACTTGATGGTTACCTGTTCTGTTCATTCCCCCTGGGGCACCTAGCATTAGCCATTGTTGGAAGACAGGGTACTGGGCTAAATGGACCTTTGGTCTGAACCAGTATGGCTGTTCTTATGTACCACTTCCCCTGTCTTTGTGTCAACTGCAAAATTTATCAATAATGACTTTGTTTTCTTCCAGGGCATTGATAAAAATGTCAAATAACATACAGCCATGGGGGAAACCACTAAAAACACACCCACTCAAGGATAATTCTCCATTTACAGTTAAATTTTGAGATCTGGCCCCAGTCTCCTTCTCCAAGTGGTCCTAGTTACTCCTGCTGGCTCTTCATCTGATCTGTCTGCCTCCATCCTCCACACCCACCTTCAACATCCCCCTGACTCCCATTCCCAGTTTCTCTCCCTGGGCTTCTTGTTCAGCCTCCCATCCAGATCCTTGTCTCATTCTCTTTGCCCAGCAAGTCCCAGTTCTGCCCCACACCCTGGCTCCTTGTCATGGAAGTTCCCCCCCACAGAACCTCTTTCCCCCTAAACCACTCGTTCTGTCTCCTCCGCAGCTTCTCACCTGATCTCCCCATTCACTGGCTCCCAGTCCATCCCTTGCTCCCAATCCCAGTCCTTGCGCGGGCAAGACCCAACTCCCTTTGCCTCTCCCAGCTCCCAATCTCCTTGCCTACCTAGCTACAGTCTCCCCCTCTCCAACTCCCAGTTTCCTTCTTCCCCTTCCAGGCTCTTTGTCCCAATTTACTGTCTCTCACCCAGGTCCTGCATTTAATTCAGGCAGCTTATTGATCTATGCTGCCTAGGCCTCAGTAACTGGGACATTTAGAGCATAGAAGAGACTGGTTCCCTGCTCTAAGTTCCTGTGCCCAGATCCAGCACAGCTCCAAGCAGCCTGGAACTGTGATTGCAGGGAAAGTCCTGCTTAACCCCCTGCAGCTCTGCACTGGGGTGTGCTCTGAGCAGATGGAACCTTTGTGGAATTAAACTGCAAAGCTCTAGCAATTTATTGAGTATGTGAAAACGGCAATCTTTCAAAGCTGTATAATTTGGCCAAATTTGGGTGGAGTTTCACAAGGATGGTAAAAGGCAGATTCCTGAACTGGGGTTATTTAGTCTGCAGAAGAGAAGAGTGAAGACGGATTTGATAGCGGCCTTCAACTACTTGAAGAGGGGTTCCAAAGAGGATAGAACTAGGCTGTTCTCAGTAGTGGCAGATGACAGAACAAGAAACAATGGTCTCAAATTGCAGTGCGGGAGGTCTAGGTTGGATATTAGGAAACACTATTTCACTAGGAGGGTGGTGAAGCACTGGAATGGGTTACTTAGGGAGGTGGTCGAATCTCCACCCTTAGAGGTTTTTAAGGCCCGGCTTGACAAAGCCCTAGCTGGGATGATTTAGTTGGTGTTGGTCCTGCTTTAAGCAGGGGATTGGACTAGAGACCTCCTGAGGTCTCTTCCAACACTAATATTCTATGATTCTATGAAATGTCAAGTCCCTTCTCCCAAGTATGGGGGCACTAGAGAGTCTTAATAAAACTGTCGCTGTATTTTTTTAACATGGGCAACACAACTTATTGTCCCCTAGCCTCATTCTCAGAAACAACTGAACCATTTTTGCTAAGTTTTCCAGAAAAATTTTGCCTGAAGGAGACAGCTGGCATGGTAGATTTCATCCCAAACAGTTAGTTTGACAAAGGTATGAGCAACTGAAAACAGGGTCTTATTATGGGAAGTGTTGGTCAACCTTAATAGCAGGCAGTACTATCAACCCCACCTATAATCTGTCTCCCAATGTTTAATATAAATTAATATAATTCATTGTGGATGCCTCAAATGATATAATTAGTGTTACCATGTGATTGTTAATATGGAGAGAATTGAGCAGGTCCTAGGCTGCTGAGGAGGAATTTATTTATAAGTGTAGAAATACTCTGATATTCCCCCCTCACCCAAAGTAATTATTAGGGCTGTCAATTAATCGCAGTTAACTCACACGATTAACTCAAAAAAATTAACTGCGATTAAGAAAATTAATCACAATGTTAAACAATAGAATACCAATTGAAATTTGTTAAATATTTTTGGATGTTTTTCTACATTTTCAAATATATTGATTTCTATTACAATACAGAATACATAGTGTACAGTGCTCATTTTATATTATTTTTGATTAAAAATATTTGCACTGTAAAAATGATAAACAAAAGAAATAGTATTTTTCAATTCACCTCATACAAGTACTGTAGTGCAATCCCTATCGTGAAAGTGTAACTTACAAACATTTTCTGGTGTCTACAAGAAGCTCACTGGCAAAGATGTTATTTTTGAGTTTACAAATGTAGATTTTTTTTTTTGCTACATAACTGCACTCAAAAACAAAACAATGTAAAACTTTAGAGCCTACAAGTCCACTCAGTCCTACTTCTTGTTCAGACAATCGCTAAAAAAACAAGTTTGTTTATATTTATGGGAGATACTGCTGCCTGCTTCTTATTTACAGTGTCATCTGAAAGTGAGAACAGGTGTTCGTTCACATGGAATTTTTGTAGCCGGCGTTGCAAGGTATTTACGTGCCAGATATGCTAAACATTCGTATGCCCCTTCATTCTTTAGCCACCATTCCAGAGGACATACTTTCATGCTGATGATGTTCATTAAAAAAATAGTGCGTTAATTAAATTTGTGATTGAACTCCTTGGGGGGAGAATTGTATGTCCCCTGCTGTTTTACCCGCATTCTACCATATAGTTCATGTTATAACAGTCTCGGATGATGACCCAGCACATGTTGTTTGATTTATGAACACTCGCTGCAGATTTGACAAAATGCAAAGAAGATACCAATGTGAGATTTCTAAAAATAGCTACAGCACTCGACCCAAGGTTTAAGAATCTGAAGTGTCGTCCAAAATCTGAGAGGGATGAGGTGTGGAGCCTGCTTTCAGAAGTCTTAAAAGAGCAACACTCAGATGCGGAAACTACAGAACTAGAACCACCAAAAAAGAAAATCAACCTTCTGCTGGTGGCATCTGACTCAGATGATGAAAATGAACATGCATCGGCCTGCTCTGCTTTGGATTGTTATCAAGCAGAACCAGTCATCAGCATGAATGCATATCCTCTGGAATGGTGGTTGAAGCATGAAGGGACATATGACTCTTTAGCACATCTGGCACATAAATACCTTGTGATGCCAGTTACAACAGTGCCATGTGAACGCCTGCTCTCACTTTCAGGTGACATTGTAAACAAGAAGTGGGTAGCATTATCTCCAGCAAATGTAACCAAACTTGTTTGTCTGAGCGATTGGCTGAAGTAGGACTGAGTGGACTTGTAGGCTCTAACGTTATACATTGTTTTATTTCTGAATGCAGTTTTTTTTGTACATAATTCAACATTTGTAAGTTCAACTTTCATGATAAAGAGATTGCACTACAGTACTTATATTAGGTGAATTAAAAAACAAAAGAAATAGTATTTTCACAGTGCAAATATTTGTAATAAAAATAAAGTGAGCACAGTACTTTGTATTCTGTGTTGTAATTGAAATCAATATATTTGAAAATGTAGAAAACATCCAAAAATATTTAAATAAATGGTATTCTATTATTAACAGTGCAATTAATCACGCAATTAATCGTGATTAATTTTTTTAATCGCTTGACAGCCCTAGTAATTATAATTAGGAGTACAAAATTACCCTGTTCTCACCATAACGCTGAACAAAATATAAACACAGTGAACCAAGTTTCTTATATATCTTTACACAACAGTATTTGTACCAATACATTTAGCTTCATTAATTGGTTACCCCTTGTTACAATCCAACATTGTGATCACAGTGCTATATAGATACACTTTCTGGGTACCTCAAGATTTTCATTCTTCAGTCTCTCAAAGTACAACGGAAAAAAATTCAGGAATATTCTCATTTTAGTATGAAGATGACTAAATTGAGCAGAACATGCGGACTGACTGGCAAGTGTTATAAAACAGATGATTAATCAAAGTGAACAATAAACTTTTGTAAACTATTGCTCAATTCCACAAAATTGAGTGCTGCTATTTAGTTAAAAGTGCAAAAATATACATTTTGTCCCTAGCAAAATATTTTGAACTAGTTTTAAAGCAGGTTATAGTACAATCACACAGCTGGAGGATGTATCCAGCCCAGCCATGTTTCATGTCTTATAATGCCCCAGGGGCCTGGTTATCTCATGATTACCATGCCACCTCTTGAGTCTTAGTACTATATAATTTATGCACTGAAAGAGACAATTCAATTAGCCAATAACAAAATTAGAAACAAAGATAGCATATATTTATATATATATATATATATATAAAACATTCTGATTATATTATTTAGAGGAGACAAAGTGGAATGGAAAAATAAGAGCATATTTTGTGTGTTTAATGAAGGAGGAAAGTGTGTTCATAGCTCTTATTTTCCCCTTTGTAAAAATACAAGATTCAACAGTCAGAATTAAGCTGACTGGTAATGATACAATATTAAAATTATTTTGATTTGAATAGCAAATATTGTATACAACTAATTACCACCAGAAGAACAAAAATACTTTTTTTTTATTTTTTCAAGTATATTTAGTCTTTTATTTAGTTGTACTCTGTATTGCAGAATGTATTGTTTTATTATTATTTTATTATTAAAGATAAGCATCTCTTGTTTATCCTTTGGTTACTTGAGAAACTTAGTTACCAGGAAAGTCAACAGCCACTGTTTAGCAGCAAATCCTCCCATCTCAAAGAAACCAGGTGCCACAAGCTAATATTTTTACAGGATTTGCTTAATTCCTTTCAGTAGTTCTTAACACAAAATTACTTTCTCTCTTCAAGTTCACAGGGACATGTTGTCTAAGTATTCTTTACTTTGCAACTAGTCATCATAATAACCAAACTTACAATGACTAATAGTTTTCCCTTTGTTAATCTTGTTTTAAGAGTCTTTCTGTATTTACTTTCTTTGGTAATGTATGTGGATAATGTGATGTTCTGGTTTTCCTAAGAATGGTCCAGAAACCTTATTGCATCATTCCCAACAGGCTGAACCATCTGAAACGTTGGTTAGGGTGAGTGCTGCAAGCAAGCAACTGTATAAGAATCTGTGGCCATTCTTCATCTCAGCCTAGATCCTTACCTGCGCCATCTATAATGCAGGTTACGGTGAGTCCCAGAGGTACATTTTTAAAAAAATGTTTGATGACCAAACAAGAAATAGTTAAATATCGGGATGAAGGGACATGCACTATAGCTCAAAATTATGTAGGGAGAGTATGGTTCATAATAACCAACCTTCTCTTTTCTGAAGAAATCCAGGAGTAGAAACTAGATTTGAAGGACTCAATTTTTTTTTAAGTGAAGTAAAACTTATAATTTTTTTCCTGCTTTGAAGCACATAGGGCCAGAATTTGATCCGACATCATGCTGCTTTTCCCCCGTAATGCCAGCTTAACTGGATGGTATGTAAGAAAATAACTTGTACTGTCAACATTTGGTTTATCTTTCATAAAAAGATCATACTTCTGCACTGTTTTAATGCTCGATCAAATGCAAACACTGGTCACCCTAGAGGTTATAGGGGCTGGGGAGGGGGAGGGAGAAAAGATTAGTTGGGAAGCAAGGCGTATTGGGATGTAGGGGTAAGTATGGATAATGCGGGGTGTAGGATGGAGAGCTTTGTTGGGATGGCACAGAAGAGAAGAGGACAAGGGGTATAAGCAGGGGTGGGCAGGAATAAAAATGTGGCTACTTTTGGAGAGGCACTTTCTGTGCCCCCCACTGCCGGAGGAGCTGTGTCTCCCCACCTTGGCCCCAGTGGAGCTGGCTCTCTCCCCCCATCCTCCACAGCCCCTGGGCCGGTGTCCCGCTCCCTCAGCAGACAGAGAAGCTGGATCTCCCCCACCTCCCGCTGCAGAGCTTGCTCTCGCAGCCCTGGCTCTGAAGGAGTTCTCTGTCCACACTGACTGGGGGGGGGGTGCTGATTGTACTGATTGTAGGGGATCAGAGGGGTGTAGGATGAGGGGATGTGGGGTCGGTGGTGGGTAGGGGCCATAGGGGTGTGGGGTCGGTGGAGGTGTAGGGGGTCATGGGGGATAGGGTAAGGGGGTGTGGGGTTGATGGGGGTCAGGGGCATGTAGGATGAGGGTGTGTGGAGTCGGTGGAGTATAGGGGGTCAGTGGGGTTTAGGATGAGGGGGTGTGGGGTCGTGGGGGGTAGGGGGTCAGTGGGGTGTAGGATGAGGGGGTGTGGAGTTGTGGGGGGTAGGGAGTCGGTGGGAGGTTGGATGAGGGGGTGTGGGGTCAGTGGGGGTAGGGTGTCGGTGGGTGGTAGGATGAGGGGGTGTGGGGTCGTGGGGGGTAGGGGGTCAGTGGGGTGTAGGATGAGGGGGTGTGGAGTTGTGGGGGGTAGGGAGTCGGTGGGAGGTAGGATGAGGGGGTGTGGGGTTGGTGGGGGTGTAGGGAGTTGGTGGGGAGTAGGACGAGGGTGTGTGGAGTCAGTAGGGGTAAGATGTTGGTGAGGGGTAGGATGAGGGGATGTGGGGTCGGTGGTGGGTAGGGGGTTAGAGGGGTGTGTGGTCAGTGGGGGTAGGCAGTCGGTGGGGTGTAGGATGAGGGGGTGTGGGGTCAGTGGGGGGGGTAGGATGAGGGGGCATGGGATTGGCGGTGGGTGGGGGTTCAAAGTGGAGTGGGGTTGGTGGGGGTATAGGGGGTCAGAGGGGTGTAGGATGAGGGGGTGTGGGGTCGGTGGGTGGGGTGTAGGGGGTCAGAGGCGTGTAGGATGAGGGGCTGGGGTCATCAACTTGTCCATACACGGACACAAGTGTCTGTCGTAAAAACGTTGAGGTCCATGGTAATTTTTAAAAAAATTGAATGACTGAATGACATAACCCCCCACCCCAATATCCATCACTAAGTATGATAATTTTGTTAAGTGTCCGTCATGCAACATGGTGTTGCCCATCCTGATGAGGGAGTGTAGGGGGTCAGAGGGAGTATAGAGGAGCAGGGGGGAGGGGAGGGGTGTAGGATGAGGGGGTGTAGGGGGTCAGTGGGGGACGAGCAGGCGCTGTTCCGGCACCAGCAGTGCCCGGTGGCCCCTCACAGCCCTGCCTGGGGCCCTGTGCCCAGCTAGGAGCGGCTCCCGCAGGAGCTCGGCGGTGCTATCCCCACGATGGTCCCTTTCCGGGTTTCCCTGCCGTCCCCTTCGCGCCGCGTTTTCTCTCTCTCCAGGCGGAGTATGGGATTCTTTGCGCGGGCGGGGGAAGGTGGTGCTCCGCGCGCGCCCCCGGCGGTTGGCCGTCGGAGGAGCGCGCCGCCTCCCGCTGGGAGAGAGACTGGAGAAGAGAAGTGCGTTTTGCGCATGCGCACGGGCGGCGGTGGTTGGGGGCGGAGCGCGGCGAATGCCCCTCTTGCTCTGTGCGGGAGACGTGAAGCCTGGCGCTGGGACCGGCCCGCGATGGAGTGACTCCCCTCCCCGGCCTTTCTGCACGGACGGCGCTAGCCCCGCGGAGCGAGACCAGAGCAGCCTTCTCCTCAGGCCGCCGTAGCGGCAGCGACCGGTTAAGGGCGAGCGGACCCCGTCCGGTCGGAGAAGCCCCGGGGGAGGGGCTGCTGCTGCTGCTGGGTGCCCGGCTGCCGGGCTCGGGGCGCGGAGCGATGGCGGCGCGGGGAGCCAGGCGGCTCCTCGGCTCCCTGTGGATCGCCCTGCTCCTAGGGCAGCCGGACCCGGCCGGTGCCGCCAGGAGCAGCTCGCAGAGCCCCGCAGGTAACGAGCCGGGCGAGCCCCTGTGGCAGCGCGCGAGGGTGGGGAGCTGGCGGGCAGAGGGGCTCCGCGCCGCGCGGAGGTTGCGCCCGGTCGCGGGGGGGCTGCCGTAGTGGCCTGGCGCGGCGCGCGGGGGCTGTCCGGGGTGACTGCTCCGCCCGCGCGCTGGAGGGAAGGGGCCGATTGCGGCCGGCCGGGCGGGCAGGCGGCTCGCTGAGGGCGGGGAATGGTAGCCCCGCGGCTTTGGGGAGGTCAGGGCTGTTGGTCCGGGCTGGGCATTTACAGGCACCTTTCCCCAGCTCTGGGAAGGTCCGTTCCACTTGTGAGAGCGGGACAGCCTTGGGCACCTTACGTGCACAAGTAAGGGCCACTGCACATCTCCTTCAGTAGAGTTATCCCTGCCACTTCTCGGTGCAGGGAGAGACACAGGAGGCACCTGGGTCCAGTTTCCCTCAGCATTCCCAGTACGCTTCACCAAGGACCTCCGTTTCCTGCTCTCATTGAAATCTATGGACAAACTACTATTGAAATCAGTGAGAGCAGAATCGGGCCCTAGCTGAGCTGCAAGACCAGACCTGCTTTGCTGATTTCAGCAGGGACTGCTTACCAGCCGAAAAATGACGACCTGCGGAGGGTGATCCTGTTGGGTAAATGAGAGCCAATAAGTATTTTTTTTTATTTAAAAATTATAGAAAAAAGTCCCATCTTTTTGTCTTTGGGTGGGAAGAAATAGGGCTAGATTGTTTCGCCCCTCAAAGTGACCACTAATGGTCTTCTACATTGCTTGTGCCTCTTTTGCCTGTTTAACACTGGGATTGGCAGGCATACAAGACTTTAAATTAATGGTTTTGCAGCATTTCATTTTTTATAATAGTCACACTTGTCGAATTTTTACTGTTCATGATCTTAGTGTTTCCATTATGAATTCTGATTTTCAGGGATTTAAAAATTAAATCACATCCAGTTGAAATGTGATATATGAATTAGTGTTTTCTAAATCTTACGAAGAATGTTAAATCTGTTAAATATGTTATAGAATCCTTATCAAGTCTTTAATAGTGTAAGCTGCTTAGTTTGCAAAGCTTTTGCTAAAAAAGAAAAAAAAAACTTTTGTCCCTTTGTTGGCATTTGAATTCATGCTGAAAAAAATCTGGTTTCTAGTGCCAAGAAATACCTTCAACTTTTGATTGGAAATCTATTGTATCTTTTGCATTTTGACATTTTAATGATAGTGGTAGTGGTGAGGTTTTGTTTGAAAAAGAAATTATTGATCAGGCAGTGGAGTTTCTTCATAGAATTGACTGAATAGGCTCTGTTATTACATGCATCCGAAGAAGTGGGCTGTAGTCCACGAAAGCTTATGCTCTAATAAATTTGTTAGTCTCTAAGGTGCCACAAGTACTCCTGTTCTTTTTGTTATTACATGGTATAGTATGGCTGTTTCAAATCACATTAGGCAGGAACTTGGCATGGGGGTTGTCAGTGTGGGTCCTGCTATAAAATATGTATGTATGGTGACTGATATTTACATGACAGGAGAGTATTTGTCTTTACAAAATGCAAGTTTTGTAGGTTCTAATTCTGAAGTATGGCCTGTCCCTTATGAAAAGAATGTTAAAAATGGGATATTGTAGAGAAAGATGTAGTGAAGTGGGAAGGGACCCACAGAGAGAGAGTACTAAAAACATGCTATATATGATGGAACCAAAAGAAGATTCTCTGGAAGTTGGCTTGAGTCTGTGGCCTGGAGCCAATTAGGTGATTTTTCTATATTTTTGTCTTTGGATGGGAAGTAATAGGGCTAGAATTGTCACCAATCTGAAAATGACCAATTAGTGGTGATCTACAAAGATGGCTCATGCCACTTTTACCTCTTAGCACTGGACTTGGATGGCATATAAGATTTTAAACTTCAGATTGTTTTTGCAGTTATTGCATGTCTTGGAATGATATTAGACAACTGCACTTGGAAAACAAATATTTTGTTCCTCTAGTACAGGGGTCGGCAACCTTTCAGAAGTGGTGTGCTGAGTCTTCATTTATTCACTCTAATTTAAGGTTTTGTGTGCCAGTAATACATTTAAACATTTTTAGAAGTCTATAATATGTAACTAAACTATTGTTGTATGTAAAGTAAATAAGGTTTTTAAAATGTTTAAGAAGCTTCATTTACAATTAAATTAAAATGCAGAGCCCCCCAGACTGGTGGCCCGGACTCAGGCAGTGTGAGTGCCACTGGAAAATCAGCTCGCGTGCCATAGGTTGCCTACCCCTGCTCTAGTATATAAACTATAATGTACTTGCTGGGTGCTGCAGGTGCCATTTAAAGAAAAAAAGAGAGAACTCTGCTTGAGTGACTTAAAGCAGCAGAGCCCCAAGAGTGAATTCAACCATATGGTTACTGTAGGGTCATACATTCCTCATACATACTATAACTATTAAAATTGACCAGTTTATTCTTTGCATTGTTGCACTATGTAATTCCCATTAATGTTAACAGGAGCCATAGTGGCTAGAGGGACAAGAAGCCCATGCCCTTTGATTGTAAAAGTCTAACAAAAAAAATGGTTAAATTATTAATTTACCCTTTCTTTACTGTCGGTAAGAGTATTACCAGGCTTAATGTCCCAAGTCACCATTTATGATATAATTCCTCTTGTCTTAACTGTTTATGGAATGATTTTTAAATTCCCCAAATATGTTGTTTGATTTAGGTCAAATATATCTAGTTCTCTGACCCAAAGAGGTTAGACATGAAATGGCAAGGGAAGAAAAAAACTTAAACAGATAGGGGTGGGGAGGTCAAAGTTTATTTTCAGTTATAAGATCATGAGTGTGCTTGGGTGATTTTGTGCAAATCTTTTATTGTTTCATTAAGAATTTTTGTATATATTTAACTTGCAAAATAATTATAAACACAGGAGACTAAAGGAATTACTGATGTCATAGAGTTTAAGGCCAGAAGGGACCACCAGATCATCTAGTCAGACCTCTTGTATATCACAGACCTCCAACACCACCTGCATAATATATCTAATACTTGTCATACATGTATATTGACTATTCAGCATATAATTTGACATGTAAGTGACTTGATTGAAAATAACTCCTCTTAAGCTATGCATGATGTATTGTTTTGGCATTTGCATAAGTGCCCATAAATAGAGTGCAGTGAAAGGCCATCTTGATGTTTTTTCTTTGTGAATAGAGAGACTATTGCAAGTCATTCTTTATCTGGACTTTATGCAACAGGAATACAGCATAGTTTGTAGCAGCTGGTTGGTTTGGTTTAGTCTTTTGTACTATAAGTTTTTCTAACTTTTCAGCCATAGTTGTTAAAAGAGCAAAGTGAATGGGCTCAGTTACAAGGGTATTATGTAGAATCCTAGATAGTGCTTTAGGTAAAGTTTGTTATCTCGAGGGGAAGGCAGTACATTGCTACTTAGCTAAGTTGTAAGTGGGTGATTTGTTTCTTTCAGTCTCACTTTTGCTGTGGTATTATTACCTTGTTACTTCACATTTTAGCGTTCTTAAATTTATTTTTTTTAGTTGTAGGTCCTGTTTCAATTAAATGGTGGTTGACTGATGATGAAATTATTATAGTAAACTAATGTATGAATTTACACAGATTTGATCAGTTTATACATATACCCATGTGTAGTATGCATTTGTCACAAACAGGAAGTGTGTGGAAAATATTGTCATTTTCATTTTAAATTAGATTTCTTGGATTAGTTGTGTTCCTCCTTTCTCTTTATATAAATAATATAGTACACACTTGGTTATTCTTGGCTATAAAGTATCCTGGTGGTTTGCAAGAGATCAGACTTTTGTCACTGTTCTATTCTAGGAGTGATTATTGCCAGGGCAGTGTAATATGGGGAAGTGGGGGAGAGATGCCACATTTTTGTTTGAAGGTTTTATAAATGTTGGGTTTTTGAAAGTTGTTTAGAGGCTTGCATTGTTAGTTCTGGTGGAGCTGAGTTCATGTCTTGAGTGTAGGTGAGGAGGACAA
Organism: Chrysemys picta bellii; assembly: GCF_011386835.1. Taxonomy (NCBI): domain Eukaryota; kingdom Metazoa; phylum Chordata; order Testudines; family Emydidae; genus Chrysemys; species Chrysemys picta. The sequence goes on from NC_088800.1 coordinate 44,922,551, forward strand.
AGGTGCATGACAAATATGACTTCTATGGATATCATCACATATATATTATGTATCTTAATGAGAAACTATTAATTTATTTACTTTGAAAGAGAAGATAAAATTATGCAAGCATCCTCAGAGAAATCTAAACACAGCTCAGGCGGCTTGTTCTTTTTTTTTTTTTTTTAAATAATATTCAGATAGCCACACAAAATTGAGCTTTCTATCTGCATGAGATTTTCAAAAAATATTTAATGCATGCTTTCCTCTTAGTCAGCAATAGAAAGCAATGAGGGTGCATGGAAATGGAACAAGATGGGTGTTTTCAAGAAAATTACATAAAGAACAATATTAACATTCTTTTGGCAAATATATTTCTCATTTATGTAACAATACATAATTTCAAAATTGCAGCCTATAGATCACTTTGGGACAGAAAACAGGTGTTGCAGTAATTTTAGCCTTTTAGAAATCTTCAACTTCATGAAGTATATGCCATCACAGATATGATTTTTTTTCCTAAAAATGCATAAGGATTTGTTTTCATTTCCACACTTTGTAATGCATGTGTGAGAGGGGAAAGAGTAACGAAATTGTTGCCATTATCTAATATTTATATTAGTTTTTTTTGGTGAGGAATCTGGGTTCTGGCTTAGAGAGAGAGGTTAATAAAATGAAAGTAGGCTTGATTCTGCTTCCACTGAAATTAATAGCCAACCTTCTCTTGATTTCAATGGCTGCAAGATTAGAACTCAACTGGCTGCAGGATCAAGATCACTATTTCTCACGTGTCTAATTAAAAGAATTTTTTATTTTTTTAGCTAACATTGCTTTCTTTTCACAATCTCCCATCATTGAAGTACCAGTGTTCCTTTGATTTGTTATCCATTTTCTCTAGACATTCATTTACTCTGCTAAATATTGGTTACCTAGCTCCTTAATGGCTTCACTTGTAAATGATAACAAATATTGTCTTGCATATTTTCTTTCATAGTTACCTTGCCCCCCCCCCAGCAAGCCCTAATGAGACTGACTGATATATATGGAGAAAAGGCACAAATCAGTGATGTACTCTAGTAAAATGCAATAGTAGGCTTTTCTTTTGGTAGTGATGTATAGGAGAAATCCCAAAACTTATTTATTAGTGGTGTAATACCCAGATTGGTTTATATGTCTATTTCTTAACTACAACAGACATTTAATGTGGTGCATGGTAATATGATAGTAATAAATCTAGTAGTTAAATGTGACATGTTAAAAGTAGGCTATGACATGCCCAAAGTGTGATAGAAAATACTGTCACTAAATATCAAACTGGTTGTTCTTACAATACAAATTTTAGAGATTAAATTTAAAAGTAGTAGCCTGTGTTCACTAAATTTAAAATAACCTATCTGTGTATTTGGGTTGTGAATGGGGAAATATACTGCCTGTCCATATCTTTTATCATACTGAAATAGATTGATAAATGATATCATCTCACCCACCTAGTGTCTCTTAAAAATACCAGGTAAAAGAGCCAAAAGAATTCTTAAATCCATAGCACTGTAATATTTATTCTATGAGAGAATTTGAGAAACCAACCATACTACTGGTTGTCTATTGATTGCTAGTGCTCCAATTAAGTCACTAAACTGCCTACTGGGGGGATAGCTCAGTGGTTTGAGCATTGGCCTGCTAAACCCAAGATTGTGAGCTCAGTCCTTGAGGGGGTTGTTTAGGGATCTGGGGCAAAAATCTGTTTGGGGATTAGTCCTGCTTTGAGCAGGGGCTTGGACTAGATGACCTCCTGAGGTCCCTTCCAACCCTGATATTCTATGAAGATGGTAACCTGAGTAATTCCATGTAGTTTATACACATACACACATTTTTTTTTTGTTGCATTATAGAGTTCTTAACACCTCCCCTCCCCAACCCCCACTGGTATTATTTGAGGAACTAAATATTAGTTGGAAAAATGAGATTTAGATGTAGCAATATCTAATAAATAACTAATTTATTAGGTGCTTTCATTTTTAAAATGTTCAGTATTTCAAATGCTAAATATATACTATTAAGAGAATACCTTTTAACCCTTAATTTTGCAAAGTGAACAATATGATTAACTGATGGATACAAAAACTTTACATTCAATTGATAAAATAAGTTTAGAGATTAAAATAGAAAAACTATCGATTAAATGGGATGAAGGAATAAACAGACCTGCATTGTTGATGATGACTCTTCAGGATTTGAGAGGGGGGAAGGAGGTTTCTGATGTTTCTCCAGGGTCTGGCTAACACAAAATAGGCTCAGGGTAACCCATTTTGCGTACTGTAGTTTTCTGTAGAATTCAATGCAGTTTTGTTTATGCATGCTTGTTTTTCTGTTACTCATACACATTTAACCATATACATCTACTATGAATAATATAAAGTGAATACAGTATTTTGATAGTTAAAGGTTATTGTTGTGTTTTTACCATTCTCATGCATCAGAGAGTGTAATGATGAAATGGCCTTAAAAGAATGATAGAAGCAGTTAGTGCTCTTTGAACATTTTACCAGAGTATTATAAGTGCCCTTTAAGAAAGTGTGTTACTGCAATGCCATGATACTCTTAAATTCAAAGCGCCCTGCTGAAGAACAGATACCCAAATGTCCGTTAGAAATTCCATGGGTAGAAATTAACATTACATTCCCTGTCTCCAAACATTAGCAATTTATACTGAATTCTTGCATGAAGGTACTTAAGCCCCTGGAGTACTGTATTTGGTAATTCCAGCTACTATAAAATCCATGGATTATACATAGAATACTGTGAATATACTAAGTGTCTGTTTTTTAATGTAAATTGTTTTTAATGATTTCCTCATAAAAATCCAATTGGAAAATTAAATCACTATTGTTTCTAATACACATTTACATGCTGCTGAGAATTTCTTTTGTGATATAAAAGTGCTTTACTGAATGATTGCAAGCTGTGAAGCTGAGTGACACTTGGACTCGTATCAAATTATTCCTGAGGGTATTCTGCGCGAAAAAAGTTGAAATTCTGCAAAATTTATGTCAAATAAATGTGGAGGCTCCAGCATGGCATTGGGGAGCACAGGCCACTGGCTGCACAGAGGTGGGAGATCACTGTGCAGCTTCCCCCCCTCCCCCCACCGCAGCCAACCCTGCCACAGCTCAAGGACCGGGCCTGCCCCTCCATGTGGGCAGGTAGGCTCAATAAGGCAGGATCCAAGTGTGGAGGGGCTGGGGGGGAGGGATCCAGGTGTGGGTTGAGAGGGTTTTGTGTGGGGCAGTCTGGGTGTGGGCAGCTCAGTGGGGACCCAGATGCAGGGGGGATCTGGATGCATTGGGGCTTGTTGTGGATTTCTGGTTGCAATGATAATGGGACTCTGCAGGGGGGGTCCAGGTGAAGGTGGTTAGGGCTCAGCGGGGGGGGGGGGGGGGGAATCTGTGTGTGTGGGGGATAGAGCTCGGCAAGGGAGTCTAGGTATGCAGGGCTCAGTGGGGGGTGTAGATGCTGGGGCAGTGGGGCTCAGTGGGGTGGGGATCCAGGTGCAGCTGGTTGGGGTTCAGTGGAGTGGGCATCTGGGTGTGGGTGGCTTGAGGTGGTCCAGGTGCAGGGGGAGAGGGACTCATTGGGGGGTTCTGTGTGTGTGTGTGGGGGGGTGAGGCTCAGCGGGAGGGTCTGTGTATGTGGAAGTCTAGATGCATGGGGGGTTGAGCTGATGGGGGAGCAGCTCCCTGTACAGGGTTCCCTCCCCCTGCAGCTGAGCAGCAATGGGTGCAGGAAAGAGGAGGGGAGGGGGAGTTTTCAGTGCTTTCTGCAGCTGGGGGGAGAAATCTGTGGGTGGGTCTGACCTGGCCCTGGATGCTGTGCAGGGGAAGAGGAAGTCCAGTCCTCCCTAGTCCAGCCGGGACTAGCATCTGAGCCCAGCATGCAGGGTAGGAGCCATCAGCCTAGTCTTTCCCCAGTCCCACCTCTTGCCCTGCAGTGATTTACCTCTCTGCTGGGTGCCCTGGGCTCCTGAAACATACTGCTGGGGAGGGTTGCATGACCGCTCTTGTGGCTTCCCTTTGCTTCCCCGTCAGAAAGTCATTTTTCTGTGGGGAAGCAAAGAAATCTGCGGGGGACATAATTCTGTGTATGCTTCTCCCACGAGTAAACAAATTCCTTTTTCATATAATATTCTCCAATGCTATTTTATTTTTTATAAATTTTATAAGTTGTTTGGTTGGTGAGTATTCTTAGCATTGTTTAAGACCATTGCGGTGTTGGAATGTTCTGGCAGGACGAAATCAGACTCATTAGAAATCCACACTATTTGGAGAACCGTATGAGACAAGACTTTTTAGGAAGATAACAATGCCTCAAATTGGGGGTGAATCCTGGGTGCCGTGGTTACAGTGGAGATAACTTATAATACGGACTTTAGAAGTGAACATGTTACATTTTTATAGTTATTGCTAATAGAAGTTGCATACTTATTGCTGAGGTTTTTTTTTTTTTTTTTTTTTTTTTTTTTTTTTGAGATGCTTATTAATACCTGATAAAATTCACTTGTCAGATCAGTTGCTCTGCACAATAGTTACTTCAAGGGCAGGGAAAATATGTGCAAAAGGTATCACCAAATAGGCATGGTGTCAGTGTGAGAGCCTAAAGATTATCATTTGTCACAGTATAGTAAATCCATTCTGCTCAATGAAATGTGATACGTTGTAATATCTGGAAAGTTAATTCATCTGTTTTTTATTTTCTGTGGGGGGGGGGGGGGAATCATAGAAGCTGTCACTGACATCACAAATTTCCTCCATTTCTTTATAAAGTGGGGGGGGGGAAGAATCTGAATGCAAAAATAAATGAGTGGTCATTCTTGTTGGATTTATTAAACCTTTAAGGCCAACTTCTAGGCTTGCTCCTTGGCTTAAGATTGTTTCCACAGTTTGACTATGCCGCTGACTAGTTCATTGATTCTCTTCCTGCAAATCTTTTCTTTGTTTGTCCTAGAAAGATAATTGAAATGTGATCTACAAGCTGTTATATAAATATTTTGTGCTTTTTTGGTGTGTTTCTCTCTCATGTGCACATCCATTTAAGACACAGTACATTTCTTTTGTAAGTTCAGTTTATGAATGTGCACCAATTTTTCACCAATACTTACAATCAATTTACTGTTCATGACCAATCTTATTAGTCTTTCTGCTGTAACTTATGTTTTCCCATTTTAGCTCTTAAAGATAAATGTAGATTTTTTTTTTAAACTCTTCGAGTGTTCTTAAAATATCCAGCCACTAAATTGATATACTCCAGCAGTTTTGGTACATCAGTCTGGAACACGTCGGCTAGTCCAGTTACACTGCTCTACAGCCAAAATGCTTCTGAAATAAATGTAGTCAAACTTTATTAATTCTGGGTCACTGAGAACGAAAATGATGCCTAAAATTGTTGATTGGCTCTAGTTTTCAAGATATGCTATTGGGTCAGTATACACGACCCTTGACTTGGGAATGACGGAGGATAAGTGAGTTCTAAAGGAAAGGGATCTCAATTTAAACCAGAAATGACTAAAATACATCTTTGACTGGATCTATGAATAAATCTGACTGGGTTTGGACAGTACTTGCTTTTTAGGCAAAACAATGAATGATGCAAACTGAAGCTGGTATTGCGTCATACATGATATGAAGTGCATCATGTTATTCCTAGAAGTCATGGATGATGCAATCATAACGAAGCTTACATCACGCTGCTGAACAAATTGCCCTATATCAGCTCTAGAAATCATACAGTGTCGTGCTCTCTTATTTGTCAGTGTTTGATTTTGCAAAGGGACACATTTCTGTTTAGCCAAAGTGAGCAGAGATGCCTCGTACTTGTGTGAACAGTGCAGATAACTTCTGCTATGTTTGTGGTGAAGTGACTTTTGCATCACAAAAGCGCAGTACAACCACTATGGTTAAGAAAGCCTATCATCTTTATTTTGGCTGCAAAATTGGAGATCAGGACAAGAGGTGGGCCCCACACATATGCTGCAACACTTGTGCAACAAATCTTCGCCAGTGGTTGAAGAGGAAAAGGAAATCTATGCCTTTTGCAGTGCCAATGATTTGGAGAGAGCCAACCGATCATACCAGCAATTGTTACTTCTGCATGGTGCCTCCAGTTGGGAAAGGTGTGTCAAAGAAGAAAAAGCGGACTGTGCATTATCCAAACATTCCTTCAGCTATACGCCCTGTACCCCATGGAGAAGGACTGTCAGTTCCTGATGCACCAGAATCATTCTCACTTGATTCAGACGAGGAAGAGCAAGAGGATGAAACTTCTGGTCCTGAACCATCAATGTCACAGGACCCACATTTTCTCCCATCCTCCTCCTCTGAACCACAGCTCATAACACAAGGTGAACTGAATGACCTTGTCAGGGATTTGGAACTACCCAAGAGTAAGGCAGAGCTGTTGGGCTTCAGACTACAGCAGTGGAATCTCCTGGCAAGTGATGTTAGGGTTTCCATGTTCCGTGACCGTCAAAAGGATCTTGTCCTATTCTTCTTCATGGAAGGTGATCTTGTAGCCTGCAACAACATTGATGGTGTGATGGCAGCCCTCAACATCGTTCACGATCCAGAAGAATGGAGACTGTTCATTGATTCATCGAAGACTAGTCTTAAAGCTGTTTTACTTGATAATGGCAATGTTTTGCTGTCAATTCCAATTGGTCATGCAGTCCATATGAAGGAAACCTATGACAACATGAAACAACTTTTGAGGTGCATAAACTATGACCAACATCAGTGGCAGCTTTGTGGCGATTTGAAGGTTGTTGCTCTCTTGCTTGGTCTGCAGACTGGATACACAAAGTACTGCTGTTTTCTCTGCGAATGGGATAGTCGTGCAAAAGATTCCCACTACATCAAGAAAGATTGGCCACTCTGACAGTCATTGGAGCCTGGGAGGAAAAGTGTTCAGCATCCACCACTTGTTGAATCAAGGAAGATTTTGTTACCACCCTTACACATCAAGCTGGGTCTGATGAAGAACTTTGTCAAGGCCATTGACAAAACATAAGCAGCTTTCAAGTACCTCCGTGGAAAATTTCCAAGGTTAAGTGAAGCTAAGATAAAGGAAGGTGTCTTTGTTGGTCCTCAGATTCGTGAACTTCTTCGAGAGGGTGCCTTTGACCATGCACTGCGTGGCAAGGAAAAGACGGCATGGAAAGCCTTCCAGTTAGTGGCAATAAATTTTCTCGGAAACAACAAGGCAGACAACTACAGGTTGTTGGTGGAAAACCTCCTCAAGGCATACAAAAGCCTTGGTTGTAACATGTCACTAAAGATACATTTTTTGCACTCTCATCTAGATGTTTTTCCACCGAACTGCGGAGCAGTGAGCGACTAGCACGGCGAGCAATTTCACCAGGACATTGCAACAATGGAGAAACGCTATCAGGGCAAATGGAGCCCATCAATGCTTGCAGACTATTGCTGGACAGTGACAAGAGATGCTCCATTTAATGAATACAAGAGACAAGCCAAGAAGCGCCGAGTAGACACTGAATAGGACTAAACTATGTACATAATAGTTTTTTGCCTTTTGTTTCATAATACATTTTATTTATATAACCCTTTTGCTGATTTTTAAAGTGTTACATAAACAGGACAGGTGAAATATTATCATGTAAAGCAACCATAAACACATGAAAAGACTTAAGTTTACAATTTATGATTAAAACTCTACTATCTACACAATATACATAGACATAAAATGTAAAAACTTTATCTTAGAAACAGTAGCCAATCAGTCGTTTTAATTGTCATATTTGAATTCAGCACATCAAAATACATAATAAATAGCACATTTTATCTCTGAAGCAGACGACTTCTCAAAAATTGTAGACCAGTGTTACCAGAGTTACATGCAACAGCACCAGGAATTCTGTCCAAAGTTTTAATGCTGAGGACTCTGTATTCCAGCCTCTCTCCTATTCTCTGATTCTTTTTTAATTTCTACAGTGAATTTCAGAATCCATACTTCTCCTTTGTGACCAAAATGGTTACAAAATATATTTATTCACTATGTCAGAAGTGGCACAAGGATATGTCTTTTAGAATTTCTAAACCTATGGCTACTGTGTCAAAGCTTTTAGATCCCTCAGATTCTGAACCATCAAAAAAGTGGTTTTCAGACGCCTCCTGTAATCGGATTTTCAACTGCCGTTAGTTGATAATGCAGAAGTGTGTGATGGAAGAGGTAGAAAAACCTTGTTTTTTCTGATTACTTGGTTACAGATGCTAAGGTTTCTTCTCTCTTTCCTATCTGACTTTTCTTCTTTTGTAGGGCTTGTCTGCACTGAACTGAAAATCATGTTTTTGCATTATGAGTAGATGAACAGGGCTTTGGAGCAGAGGCTGGAGCGCGGAGCAGCTCCAGAGCAGTGGAGCTGCAGGTTTATGCCTGGAGCTGGAGTGGAGCCGGAGCACAGCTCCAAATCCCTGGATGAATAAAAGTATACAAAAGGGAGATCAGGCACTATTTTTGTATACGTCTATCATGTTCTCTCTCTCTCTCTCTCTCTCTCTCTCTCACATTCATCTTCTCTCTAGGTGACCAGTCCTAATCTTTTTAATCTCAATTCATACAATATTTTATGCCCCAATCATTTTCATTGTCTGTCTTTTTAAGCTACATTTTCAGTGTTGACCAGAACTGAACATAGTAGTGGGAATAAGGATATATCATTGATTTTATGATGGCTTTGTAATAGTTCCTGTGCGCTCCATCCAATTTCTTTATGCCTCCTAATGTTTACTTTTTTGACCACAACTGCACATTGAGAAGAGGTCTTCGTTGAGCTATCCATAGTGACACTCAGGTCTTTCTCCTGAGTTAGTAAGATAATTTAGAACCCAGTAAGATATGGGTAGTGTGGTTCTCTCCCCCCACCCCTTCAGTGTGCATTACTTTGCATGTATCAACAGTGAATTTTCATCTATCATATTGCCTATGTTGCCCATTCAGGTAGGTTGGTTAGGTCCTTCTGTCCCTCAATGTCCTCCAGTCTTTGATAACCTAAATAATTTTGTCAAGTATCAGAGGGGTAGCCATGTTAGTCTGGATCTGTAAAAATCAACAAAGAGTCCTGTGGCACCTTATAGACTAACAGATGTATTGGAGCATAAGCTTTCGTGGGTGAATACCCACTTCATCAGACACATGATATTGCCACCTCAATGCTCATCCCCCTTTTGAATTAATTAATAAATAAATGGCGCTTGGCCCAGTTTGGAACCTTGTGGCACGACACTTAACTTTGTGGCAAGATAAAAATTGACTACTTATTCCTACTGTTTTCTCTCAGTTTCTGATCCAGGACAGTACTTTGCCTGTTCACCATGACTACTTAGTTTCTTTAGTAGCCTCTTGTTCAGGAATTTTGTCAAAGGCTTCTTGTAAGTCCAGATAAATTGTCAGTTGGTTCTCCGTTAACCACTACTTTACTGACCCATTGAAAAAAACTAGAGTTATGAGTTAACTTTGTAGTAGTGGAGTTAGACACTATCATTGATGTTCTACAATATTTTTAATTATTATGTCATCCAGTTGACCCAGTACAGAAGTATGTTTTGTTGATTTGTAACTCCCTGTACCTTCCCCGATGCCTTTTTTAGTATAGGTACAACATTTGCTGTTCTCCCAGTCCTCTGGTATAATAGCTTATTGCATATTTTTTTGAGAGCAGCCCAGCCATTTCATTCTTAAATTCAATTGGAACTCTTGGGTGTATCCTCTCTGGATCAGATGACTTATTTATTTTTAATATATCAGTTTGTTTCTGCAGCCCTTCTTTTGATACGGCAATTTCCAGTGGCACCTGCTTATTACCAGAAAAGACTAAGTCTGAGTAGGTATCCCCCTCCCATCCTCTGTGGTGAAGACTGATATAAAGAAATCACTTAGCTTCTCAGCAATTTTCTTATCTATCTTAATTTCTTTTCTCTTCCTGCTTCTGATACATTTCAAGAGTTTTTGTTCTTTATACCTTTTGATTTGCTCTTCAGATTCCTTCTTAGCCCTCCCAATTTCCTTTTTATATAATGCTGCTATAATTTATGGTTCTTTTTATTGGTTTCACTGGGGTTGGATTTCCATTTCCGGAAGGATATCTGCTTGGCTTGAATAACCTCTTGAACCATGTTATTTAGTCGCACTAGTTTACTTTTTGCTTTTTTTAATTAAAAATATGCATGACTTTTAAAATTATAGTTTTCTTAAATAGCATCTATACCTAATTTTAAGATTTTAATTGCTTTGTTTTTACTTTGGAGCTTTTTTGGTTTCTTTAAGCCATATCATGTTTTGATATTTGACCAGCATGTGTGTCGATAGCTGAATTTTCCCGTTATTATGATTTCATTAGACTTTGACTCTTTGATCTGTTTTGTGCACTCTGTCTTTTTTTCCTAATATGGATGTTGGTTTTATAACTCTGCTTTCATATTTGTAATCTTATAATCTGAGATTTGTATCCTTATAGATTCAACTGCATGATCCTCACCATTCAGAGAATTTACTTTACCAGATTCTGTGGAATCTTAGATCTATACTACTCTTCCACATCTTCAACCTAATTTTCCCTTTTTATATACTGTATAGCCAAGTATTACAGTAGCCCACTTATTTTTTCCCACCATGTCTCAGTGATATCTGTTATGTTAAGGACTGTCCATTTCCATACATTCAGGTTCATTTATTGTTGCTTTCAAGCTTTTTACATTTGTATATTCAGACATAACTTTTATTTTTTTAATGTGGCTATTATTACTTTAATGTGACATCTTGTTGATTTAATAACAATTAACTGTGTGATCGTGACCTGTCCCTGCTCTGCCCCTGTTCAGCTGTAACTTCTGTTCTTTCCTTTACTTGATAAAAAGATACCTTTATGTTGCTGACATCTCTAACAGTGTTTTTCCCCAAATCCTATGTTAAACAATTCCCCAAAACGTTATTAATTTAATTTGGCAGGGTTTGGTTCTGCTTTCGTTAAGATGGAATCCATCCTGTCTGCATAGGTTCTTCCTTCCTCAGAATGTACCCCAGTGTCTAATAAACTTTATCTCCTCTTTACATCATCTTCTGATTCGTTCAGTGAAACCCTGAATACCTAAAGGAGGTAGCTCCCAACTTCTGTAACACTATTACTACTACTACTGATTTGGTGCATTCTCTCCAGTAAGTGTAGTAGTATCAGAGGGGTAGCCGTGTTAGTCTGAATCTGTAAAAAGCAACAGAGGGTCCTGTGGCACCTTTGAGACTAACAGAAGTACTGGGAGCATAAGCTTTCGTGGGTAAGAACCTCACTTCTTCAGATGCAACCTCACTTCTTCACTTGCATCTGAAGAAGTGAGGTTCTTACCCACGAAAGCTTATGCTCCCAGTACTTCTGTTAGTCTCAAAGGTGCCATAGGACCCTCTGTTGCTTTTTAAGTGTAGTAGGTTACTAAAATGCATTTTAGATCAGTAGAACAGTTGCTGTAATTTCTTAAAAGAAAGCATATGTCTCAGATGCACACACTGGGGCAAAAGTATAGCATAATTTGCTTTCCAGGTTCTGATTTCAGACATTATTGTTGCATTTTTAATCCTGAATACTGTAGTCATTATTTGAAAAGTGGGTGGGTCAAGAGTATCAAACATGGTGGGGAAGAAGGACTAGATAGATATTAACAAGGAAATAAAATGTGAGACTGGTATTGACTTTTGGAAACATTATTTTGAAAATGGGCCACAGAAAGAATTGCTTTATCTGTTGCTTCTTCACAAGACTGGCCATGGGAATTCAGTGTGATGTAGTGAAGTTGGGATCAAAATGTTTTTACATTGGACAGTATTAGAGTGAACATCATTTTGCTGCAGCAAACACTTCTATTTCTGTATCAATTTGAGATGATCTTGTATCCAGAAAAATGCAGTTTGGGCAAACGTAACATTACCAAATCCGTTTTGCAGAATACTCATGTGAGACTACAGCAAAGCCATTTTTTCCCCTTCTGTAATCTTATTAAATTAGGCCTAAACATTCTAAGTAGGAATGATCCATTGTAAGCCACACTAGTTTCATATGTGTAGACTAAAATTTGCTAAGTTAAAATGATGCAAATTCACATGTATTTCTAGCTGTATCTGCTGGTAATTGCAATGTTTTTCAAAATTCAACTTTAAACTCATAATGAATTCTCAGTTTTAGCTTTTAATTACAGTTTTATAGAAAGGTTTCATTCATGTGACTGTTTCCTAATTGCGTACAAACTATAATCATCTTTCTGAAAGAGGTTTGGATCTACTAAGCACTAAGAGGAAATAAATGTAAAACCACTACGTGGATTACGCTTTTTTCCCTGTGAGGCATGGCTGCTTAATATCCATGAACATAATTTAGCCTGTTATCTGTCTGAGAAATCCCAAGGAAACTTCATTTCAGGATCTTCACCTTGACTAGTGTGAAATTTAATTTGTCATTATTTGGGATTATTTAGCTGCATTACGGTGGAAGTGTGTAGTAATTGTATGGACTAGATGCTGTAACTTCAGCATTTTGAAACTGGGATTTAAAAACATTTTTTTCCTGTAGCATAACTGCCTAAATTAATAGCTGACTGCTTTTCATATAAAGGACACATGAACTTGAAATCTAGTCAGTTAAAAAAAAAAGCATTAAAAATGGTTTTAGGTGCTAAATCTGTCATGAAACCTTCTGCCAATTGTAATAGTTTTTCAATCAATTACATTTTCTGGTTTTAAAAATGTTTCTCTTCCTTGTCCTGTTGCTGTATAAAAGAGTTAAACAAATATAAAATTGAATTTAAAGGGGCAGCAGTGATCCTGATGATATGCAGTGTGATGGCAATTGCAATTTACCTTGTGCATAAGTAGAGAATTTTTATCTGAACCTTTCCTTTATAATGTGTATTGGTGGTTTCTTAAATCAATAATACTAGGATTAAAAAAATTCAGACTAAAGTGTGGCTTAAGTTAATGATGTCCTTACTTACTAGAAACCAGAATAATAATGGTTAGCAGTGATACTGACAAGATTTGTGTAAATTTCACTCTGCCTGGGAAAGCAATGAGCAGTGCACTGGAGCTATTCACAGAAGAGGAGAATCCAAAAAGTTGGAAGCTGGTGCAGGGATAAAGATGCAGTCAGGCTTTAAAGTTTGTGAGGGAGAGAGTGCTGCAGTTCCCTTCCAGCAACATGGTCTATACTTAAGTTTTACTGGTATAACTTGGTTAGAAGTATGGGTTTTTTCCCCTACTTTTACCAAAATAGTTACACTGATAAAAGCCCTAGCGTGGTTGCAGTTATATCAATATAACCAGATTAGATATTGATAGTCTTGAACATTCAAACAGTATCCAGGGATAATACTCAGTACAAATCCCAGCATTATTCTCTCTTTATTTTCAGTCATAACTGTCTTTGCAGATCCATACCAAAAGAAATTGTGTGCTTTGTCTTGTGGAACACAGAATGTTTACTATCAGTAAATAGTTAGTATGTATACATGTAAAAATGCGGGGCTGTAAGAGACCTCAAGAGGTCATTTAGTTCATTTCCCCCATGCTGAGGCAGGATTAAGTATACCTAGAACAGATTTCAGAGTAGCAGCCGTGTTAGTCTGTATCTGCAAAAAGAACAGGAGTACTTGTGGCACCTTAGAGACTAACAAATTTATTAGAGCATAAGCTTTCGTGGGCTACTGCCCACTTCTTCGGATGCATATAGAGTGGAACATATATTGAGGATATATATATACACACACACACACACACACCCCATGAACAGGTGGGAGTTGTCTTACCAACTCTGAGACTCTGAGAGGCCAATTAAGTAAGAGAAATTTTTTTTGAAGTGATAATCAAGCTTAGCCCAGTACAGACAGTTTGATAAGAAGTGTGAGAATACTTACAAGGGGAGATAGATTCAATGTTTGTAATGGCTCAGCCATTCCCAGTCCTTATTCAATCTTGAGTTGATTGTATGTAGTTTGCATATCAATTCCAGCTCAGCAGTCTCTCGTTGGAGTCTGTATAGGGTGGTATTTATGTGACCATCGCTTATTAGCACAGTAGTGTCCAGGAGATGGACCGCTTGTGTGGATTGATCTAGGCTGAGGTTGATGGTGGGATGGAAATTATTGAAATCATGGTGGAATTCCTCAAGGGCTTCTTTGCCATGGGTCCAGATGATGAAGATGTCATCAATGTAGCGCAAGTAGAGTAGGGGCGTTAGGGGACGAGAGCTAAGGAAGCGTTGTTCTAAGTCAGCCATAAAAATGTTGGCATACTGTGGGGCCATGCGGGTACCCATAGCAGTGCCGCTGACTTGAAGGTATATATTGTCCCCAAATGTGAAATAGTTGTGGGTGAGGTCAAAGTCACAAAGTTCAGCCACCAGGTTAGCTGTGACATTATCGGGGATACTGTTCCTGATAGCTTGTAGTCCATCTTTGTGTGGAATATTAGTGTAGAGGGCTTCTACGTCCATAGTGGCCAGGATGGTGTTTTCTGGAAGATCACCGACGGATTGTAGTTTCCTCAGGAAATCAGTGGTGTCTCGAAGATAGCTGGGAGTGCTGGTAGCGTAGGGTCTGAGGAGAGAGTCCACGTAACCAGACAAGCCTGATGTTAGGTTGCCAATGCCTGAGATGATGGGGCGTCCAGGATTTCCAGGTTTATGGATCTTGGGTAGCAAATAGAATACCCCTGGTCGGGGTTCTAGGCATGTGTCTCTAAGGATTTGTTCCTGTGCTTTGTCAGGGAGTTTTTTTTTTAGCAGATGGTGTAGTTTCTTTAGGTAATCCTCAGTGGGATCAGAGGATAATGGCCTGTAGAATGTGGTATTAGAGAGCTGTCTATCTCCCCTTGTAAGTATTCTCACACTTGTTATCAAACTGTCTGTACTGGGCTAGCTTGATTATCACTTCAAAACTTTTTTTTCTCTTACTTAATTGGCCTCTCAGAGATGGTAAGACAACTCCCACCTGTTCATGCTCTCTGTATGTGTGTATATATATCTCCTCAATATATGTTCCACTCTATATGCATCCGAAGAAGTGGGCAGTAGCCCATGAAAGCTTATACTCTAATAAATTTGTTAGTCTCTAAGGTGCCACAAGTACTCCTGTTCTTTATACCTAGAACATCTCCAATTGATGTCTATTTAACCTATTTTTAAAAACCTCCGATGATGGGGATTCTACACATCCCTAGATAACCTGTTCCAGTGCTTAACTATCCTTGTATTTAGAAAATTTTTCCTAATATATAACATAATTTGCAGCAAAGGAGATTTAAACCGATTATTTCTTGTCCTAACCTCAGTGGACAAGGAGAACAATTGATTGGTTTCCTTTCTATAATAACTGTCTTCAAATATATAAAAGGTTATTTCCCTCCCCCTCAGCCGTCTCTTTTTTAGACTAAATATGCCCATGTCTTTCAACTTTTCCTCAGAGATTTTGTTTTTTAAATCTTTTATCATTTGTGTTACTCTCCTTGGAGACTCTCCTATTTGTCCACATCTTTCTTTAAGTGTGGCAGTCAGAACTGGATACAGTGCTCACCAATGCCTAATAGAATGGAACAATTTACTTCTGTGTTTTACATAGGACGCTAATACATTTATTATTCTAGAAACTGAGTTTGAAAGGCCTGCCCCATAACTTTCCCACAGCTCCCTCTTTTCTGAGGACTGGACTGGCCATAGAAACGTAACATTCTATTTATGTTGCACAAAAACATTTTCTTGATTTCTTTTTAGAGAATAAAGTGTCTTATTAATTTTGGTTTTATTGTGTGGGTTGTTTATGGCCAGTGTGTATATTTGAAGGCTGATTTTTTTGGGGCCCTTTAGGTCTTCTTTTTCCTCTTTTTCTTTTGCAGTTTTAGGCTCTTTGTAGTTACTAACGTCTGGTTTTTGCTTATAGTATTCTTTGACAAGTGGCCAAATTTCAAGAAATGAGACCAGTAATGGCAAATCCTCTGTGATTGATGCCCATGGCCATATATGTGAAGTGGCTGGTTGATGGGTGTTTGTTTTAAGGTTGTGGTTTTATGCTGATTTTTTTTTTCAGATGCAGTTGGAAGGAAAGGCTCATACTTTTCTTAACTAAGAAGGCTTTGTGTCCACTTGTTTTGAGCTGTCCGTTTTGGTTCTATTGTTGAATGTAGATTCAGACTCTTCTGTCTGCCAGTGCGGTTCCCATGAGTCAAGAGGATTTTTTTTTTTTCGTGTAGTGTCCCTGTGGGAGCTCCACTTTAGGTGCTCTTCTTGATTGGAGATTTTTGGTAGCAGTCCCCATCCTGCCTGCACAAGCACCCTACACAGCCTTAAGCCCTGTACCAAGGCTATGCTGGGACTATGCGGTTGGCAGCCGGTATCAAGCAGAGTGCCCCAGGGCTCAGTCCTAGGGCCGGTTTTGTTCAACATCTTTATTAATGATCTGGATGATGGGATGAATTGTACCCTTAGCAAGTTTGCAGATGACACTAACCTGGGGGGAGAGGTAGATACACTGGGGGTAGGAATAGGTTCCAGAGTGACCTACACAAATTGGAGGATTGGACCAAAAGAAGTCTGAGGTTCAACAAGGACAAGTGCAGAGTCCTGCGTTTAAGAAGGAAGAATCCCATGAACCGCTACAGGCTGGGGACCAACTGGCTAAGCAGCAGTTCTGCAGAAAAGGACCTGGGGATTACAGTGGATGAGAAGCTGGATATGAATAAGCAGCGTGCCCTTGTTGCCAAGAATGCCAACGGCATATTGGGCTGTATTAGTAGGAGCATTGCCAGCAGATTGAGGAAAATGATTATTCCCCTCTATTTGACACTGGTGAGGCCACACTTTGAGTGTCCAGTTTTGGTCCCTCCACTACAGAAGGGATGTGGACAAATTGGGGAGTCCAGTGGAGGGCAACAAAAATGATTAGGAGGCTGGGGCACATGACTTATGAGGAGAGGCTGAGGGAACTGGGCTTATTTAGTCTGCAGAAGAGAAGAGTGAGATGGGATTTGATAGCAGCCTTCAGCTACTTGAAGGGGGGGTTCCAAAGAGGATGGAGCTAGACTGTTCTCAGTGGTGGCAGATGGCAGAACAAGAAGCAATAGTCTCAAGTTGCAGTGAGGGAGGTCTAGGTTGGATATTAGGAAACACTATTTCACCAAGAGGGTGGTGAAGCACTGGAATGGGTTACCTGTGGAGGTGGTGGAATCTCCATCCTTAGAGGTTTTTAAGCCTGGCTTGACAAAGCCCTGGGTGGGATGATTTAGTTGCGGTTGGTCCTGCTTTGAGCAGGGGATTGGACTAGATGGCCTCCTGAGGTCTCTTCCAACACTAATATTCTATGATTCTGTATGCTGGTGAACCACTCTCAGTTCTTTCTCGAGCACCTTCGGCCAGAGACTAGTCTAGCGTGTGCTTGTTTGCTGTGTACCTGTTTCCCTTTTTACTAGTATTTTAGCTTTATAGTTGGCTCTTAGAAGTAGTAGGTTTTTAGTACCTTTATAGTTGGAAAGTTTGTTCCCTTTTATCTCCTTTTCTTTTCTCTTTTCTTTTCTCACACATGCTTTTGTTTTTCTTTTTTCCCCTATTGAGGGGCTTGAACAGGTATTTCTTCCCAGGAATGCAGGGCTCCCTGGGATTTAAAAGGTGCCGCTCTTGTCGAGAAGCAGTCCTTGTTAGTGACAGACATTCCCACTGCATTCTTTGCTTAGGAGACTCTCACTTTCCTAGCAAGTGTAAAATCTGTTCTTTGAAGGGATGACCCTATAAAAACAGGGAAATTAAGTATTGTCTATTAATGATGGAGCAAGCCTTAAAACCGGCTTTGGCCCTGGGTACAGAGAACCCCCCCCTGTGCTGGGTCCCTCCATGGCTGCCAGTGCCCTGTCATCATCTAGACTGCATTCACTGAGAGCTTCCAAGGGGAAAAACCGCTCCAAAACCCTGGACTCCAACACTTCTTGACTGAGGTACCAATAACTGCATTGCCAGTTCCGAGAGCTTCCCACTCCAAGTACAAGGAGGGGGCAGTGCTTAATTTGTGCCAAAGCTTGCCAGGGCTGAGCCCTGGCTCCACTAGGCTTGGCAGTTCATAACCCTGGCACCTCTGCGCTTGCTGCATACTGCCAGTTAATGAAGTCCTTGTGGAGCCAGCCAAGTCCATTTAACAAACTCCAACGATGCCCCCTCATCCCCACCCCATGCAAGAGGGCTGATTTTTTTTTTAAGAGAGAAAACAATTCATCATGACCAGGGATTCTGAATTTTTATTTTCTCATCCAACATCAACATGTCTGGTCATGGATGTAGTCAATGAAAGGGGCTGGCAGCAGACCCCCAAAGCCATTGCTTATAAAAAAAAGGACCAAAAACGTCTGGACCTGTTTGGTCATAAGAGCTCTTCGTTAACAACACTTTTTAAGGTGAGGATAGCTAACCATGAGACACTGATGTCAAAATATGGAAACATGAATTACGAGAAGTTCAATGCCTTTATTGACCATTTGCCACAGGAACATCAAGAATAGCCGTCATAAAGGAGGATCAGTTTTGGCAAAAACTTCACCACAGGCTTCACTCTATGCGGTGGATGCTGCAGCCAGGTGTATTTCCACTGAAGTAGTGATGAGGTGGTCCTCCTGGCTTCAGTTGTTTGGGTTTCCACAGGAAGTACAATAGACTCTGGAAGGCTTACCTTTTGATGGCCAAAAGCTTTTTGCAGTTTCTATGGACGACTTGCTTCATATCCTACAGGACTCTAGGGCAACACTGAGGTCATTAGAGATGTGCATGCCTGCAAATAAAATTAAGTTTAGTAGGTTTCAGTTGGCACAAAGATCCTGCCCTGCCCAATTTTCCGCCTTCCTTAGGTCACCAGAGCCACTGGCTAAGAGGTTTTTCAAAGAAAAAGCCTGCAGCTACCTCAGCTGCTTCATCCCAGCCTTCAACATTGTCCAAGTGCCAGTTTTGATGGTTTGGTCAAGAGTCCAGACCACCCAATGACCAGGTTTTATCAGTTGCTTGACACAACCGCCCTTTCCTCAATTTGCACACCACCTCTCTCTTTCATCAAGCATGGGAGGTTATACCATCAGACAAATGGGTATTGCAGGCCATTATGTTGGGTTATGCTATTCAACTTACTTCCACCCTACCCTTCTAGCCTCCTTCCCCATCCCTTTTCAGGGACTTCTCCCACAAGCAATTGCTGATACAGGAGATCTCATCATTCGTAAGTTTAGGAGCCATGGAGCCAGTCCCACTTCAATGCAGGGAAAAAGGGGTCTATTCAAGATATCTTCTGATACCCAAGTTACCGGCACTGGGTCCTACATTCGCCCCAAAGGTGTTCTCAAAAGTCATGGCAGTTGTAGTTGCCTACTTATATTGTCTAAGAATAACTGTCTTTCCTTACCTTGATGACTGGCTCCTCAAGGGTTTGTCATGTAAGGAGGTATAGTCGACAATTCAAATAACAACTTTACTAATACTAAGTCTAGGCCTGCATATCTTTACCCCCTACACAATGAATTCTTTTTAAAAGAAAGAGTGCAGTGCAGTCCTCAACTTCCAGAAAGGACATGTCTGCAGTTGCTGGGACACATGGGAGCTACCAGGTTACATCTCTGATGTCTCCACGGGAGTCTCAGGACTGCTTATGTACCCAACAAGCAAGTATCTGTACCTATAGTCACTCACCAGGTGGATGGGTCCATCCAAAGTATGTGCAGGAATCCTGTTGAACTAGAATCATCCTACAATCCTATTAACATTGAATGCTTCCCTCTTGGAATGGGGAGCACATCTGGGTCCTCTCACGGTCCAAGGCACGGTCCAACAGGAACAATGTTTGCACATCAGTGTGTTGGAGTTAAGGATGGTCAGAAATGCTTGCCTCCACTTTCTTCCCCTACTCAAAAGCAAGTCTATCAAGATCATGACAGACAACATAGCTTGCATGTATTATATTAATTGTCAGGTCAGCGCACATTCCCCTCACTCTGTACTTAAATGATGAAGCTTTGGAATTGGTGCGTAATCAGTCAGATAATCATGTTGGTTTCTTGCCTACTAGGTATAAAAAACACCATGGCGGGTGACCTGAGCAGACAATGGTAGTTGGACTCTTGAGTCCTTGATGTATTCCTAGCTTGGGTATTTTCAGAGGTTGAACTTTTTCCAGGGAAGCCAACAAAGTGCATAAAATTCTGTTCTAGGGTGGGGCTCAGTCCCCAATCTCTAGAAGATGCTTTCTTCATTACATGGACAAAGGGGATTTTCTATGCATATCCTCCAACTCCATTGCTCTTAAAGGTCGTTATCAAGATCAGACAGGTCCAAGCCAGTCACTTTGATTGCACCAACGTAGCCAAGACAAGGTTGGTTTCCTTATCTCATCAAACTCCCCTCTTGCCCTCTGTGATGGGTCCTGATGAAATGCCGACTGTTGTCTCAGGATGGGGTCAGATGCTTCACCCCAATCTGAACATCTTGCAACTACAAGCTTTGTTCCTCAGTGGTTCTCAGGAATAGAGACCACATGTTCATCGGAAGTACTAAGATACCGTTAAATAGAAGAAAGGAATCTATTAGACATACTTACCTTCAGAAATGGAGAAGATATAGCCTTTTGAATAAGCGGTGCCATTTTTCTCCTGTCCACTTGTCTCTTTCCTCAATCTTGGATTACTTGTTGGAATTGAAAATTTTCAGGCCTTTCTATGAGTTCCTTCAAGGTTTGTTTGGCACAATAACAGCTTTCTTGTGCCAATAGAAGGTTTCTCAGTATTTGCTCATCTGACCACAGTGAGATTCCTAGAAGGATTTATCAATCTTTTTCCTCAGAGTAGAGTCCCTGCACTTTGGGATCTCAATTTGGTTCTTGACCGTCTCATGAAACGACCCTTTGAGCCATTGACTGTGTGTTTACTACATCTGTCTGTGAAGATGGCCTTGGTGCCCATCACTTTTGCTCAAAGGGTTGGGTAGATGGGGGGCTCTAATGGCAGACCTTCCCTTCCCTTTTCTTTGGAGAACAAAGTAATCTTTAAGATCTCATCAAAAATTCTTGTCCTCTGAATTTCATGTCAACCAAACTGTTCGCCTCCTGCTCCTCCCCACCCGTGAAGCCCCATCCATCTACAGAAGAGTTTGCTTTTCACACGCTAGAAGTTAAGAGGGAATTAACCTTTTACTTGGACAGGACTAGGCCATTCAGGAACACCCCTAGATTTTTTTTCTATTACAGATAGACTCTCCCTTAGACCTGTCTTCACTCAGAGACTTTATAAATGGATCTCTGTTATTGCCTACAATGCTTTTGCTGAGCTTACACCTTTTCTAAGAGTGACTGCACACTCTACTAGATTGCAGTCTGTCTGGAGCTCTACTCAGTGACATTCCAGTTGCTGAAATCTGCAGGGCTGCAAAATGATCCTCCAGTGCAAATGTCTTCTGACCTTTATGCCCTAATTCATGTTGCAAGATCAGATGTGGCATTAGGCAACACAATTCTTTCAGAAGAGAGTCCATCACTGAAGAAACTCCCACCTCCTTAAAGTGTTATTACTAGGGAATCACTTAAAGTGGAGCACCCACAGGGACATATTACTTGAAGGAGAGGTTATTTACCTTGTGTAATAACTGGAGTTCTTCAAGATGCGTGTCCCTGCAAGTGCTCCACTACCTTCCTCCTCCCCTCTACTTCAGAGCTGCTTTCGTGGTCTCTGTGGTAGGGATGAAACTGAGGGCAGGGGCACACGAGGGCAGTTCGTCCACAAAGCCTTATGTAGCTTCGGTTCAGGGCACAAGGATGCGTAGGTTGCATGTGTGAGCAGAACAGGCACTGCTACCAAAAATCTCTGATCAAAGGCGCAGGGGCACACGGCATCTAAATTGGAGCACCCTGTGGGGGACACATCTTGAAGAACTCCAGTTACTGCACAAGATGAGTAACCTCTTCTCCTTCAAACAGAGCTCCTTGGATTTGAAATCTGAGTTGTGGGTCCATTCTGAACACACTGGATGTAAACAAGCTAGATCTGAAGTTGAAAAGGTTTTTAGCCCAGTCTCTGAGTAGTTCATTTTTGGAAGCTTTGTAAACCAATATAAAGCTTTCTGAAGATGCAAAAAAGAGCATTTTTTCATTCATCAAACACAGTGAAAGACTGATCTGATTATATCCTGGCATCATTGGGATCCTCGAAAATCCTAGGTGGTTAGGGCATGCTCTGATCCAAGTAAATGGGAATTATATAATGCTGGTGGGAACTACAATGAGTTCTAAAGACTGGAGTGCTGTTTTCCCAAAGTAGTGTTTTACAGTTCTCCTTCTGAGACCTATCACTGCAGCCTAGGTTTAATTCAATGGAGATATTCATTTGTAAGAGAAGACTGTTAATTAACTATAACTAAAGTTACCTGATCACATTGCCTCCACATATGCAGTAATCTATCCTGTTCCTCCATTCTGTGAGGACCTTGTTGTTCAAGCATTGGTCTCTTCTCCGTAGTCAAGGCTGAGTTCAGATTTGAACTTTAAGCAGGGTATCAACGTCTTTGAAGATCAAAGAACACCATATATACTCTCCACTCTTAAATCGTACTCTTTGAAAACAGAATTAATTTTCTGTCAATTTCCAAGTACTTCAGTTTCAGTTTAAGAAAAACACTTAAAAGGCTGTTTAAGAAACAATACTTGCCAGTCCTGTTTTGCCCCATCTTAATAATGGAATAACACATTCTTCAAACTTTCTATATAGTTACTAACTTAAATCCTGTGTCCAGGCTAGTTTTGAAGAAATTTTGTTGTAACTAAGTTATTCATGAATCCACAATTGGTACAATAAATATGAAAAAAAGTTTAAAATGTAAAGTAGGGAGATCAAACAGATGTATAAGTAAAAAAGGGCTTAAATCAGTGGTGGGCAACCTGCGGCCCGTGGGCCATACGCGGCCCGTCAGAGTAATCTGCTGGCGGGCCACCAGACAGTTGGTTACATTTGAACGCTGCCTGCAGCTCCCAGTGGCCGCGGTTCACTGTTCCCGGCCAATGGGTGCTGTGGGAAGTGGCACGGGCCGCAGAGATGTGCTGGCTGCCGCTTCCCACAGCTCTCATTAGCTAGGAACAACTAACTGTGGCCATTGGGAGTCTGTTTTGAAGCTTTTCTGTTGCAACAGACTCCAATGAGAAACTGCTGAACTTGAATTAATATGCAAACTAGATACTATCAATTTAGGCTTAAATAAAGACTGGGAATGGCTGAGCCACTACACACATTGAATCTATTGCCCCATGTTAAGTATCCTCACACCTTCTTGTCAAACAGTCTTAAATGGGCTATCTCGCCACCCTCTAAGGTGCCACAGGTACTCCTGTTCTTTTTGCGGATACAGACTAACATGGATGCTACCCTGAAACCTGTCATCAACCTGAGTAATGAAGAAGGAGTTTCCAACAGAGGGAGCAGCTTCTTCCAATTTGGCTTGGCACAACGTGGTAGCATTTGCTGGAGAAATGGTCGATGATTGGTCGTCTGCTGCTGAGTCAGTGATGAGACGCTTCACATATATCTTTGAAAAGTAACAGTTGTGGCATCTCTTGCATTTTGTCAAGGCGGTTCTTTGTGTTAGAAGGTGGGATATTAGAGAGGACTGTTAGCTACTTGGTATTTGTTGGTCACATAGCCCCTGTTGTTGTTCATATCATTTGATTCAGTTGTACATCCATGAACTTTGTATGGGAAGAATTTAACCCCACAAGAGCACAGTATTCTCCAGCTGAATAGCTCCAAGCTGTGGGGTGTGTGTGTGTGTATGTATATGTGTGTGTGTGTGTGTGTGTGTGTGTGTATGTATATGTTTAGCTTCTCAAGCTGCATCTGGAAGCTTACTTAGGAGGCCATTTTCACCCTTAAGCTTATGAGCTGCTTTGGTGAGGTGGTACCCACCAAGTTAGGTAAGCAGGGTGGATTTGATTTAATTCAAACTGATTTAAATCACTAGTCAGGAAGACTCGATTTAATCATGGATTTCTACATAGAAGTGCATTCTTGTTGGTTGTTATAACCGTAATACAAATTCTTCACAACTCAGATAGATGTAGATTTCATTTTTAGAAGGTACACACTATACATTTTTAAAGTGACTTATTTTGAAAACTTTTCAGATTAGTTTTACAGCTATATCAGAAAATGAATGATTGCTTCAATGCTGTCATCTGCATACATGAATGTCTTGAAATTGTTGCAGGCAGATAATTTGTAAATATGTTTATATAAAAAAAAAAAAGTTGGGAGCAAGCATACTTCTGGGTCAGCCATGTGCTCAGTTTATTCCCTAGCATTGCTTGCAATTGTCTGTTTTGAATTTTTGTAACCATCCGACCCATCAAGGTAACATCTTTGACATTGTGACCAGCAGGCCAGTATTCCAGATGTATCATAGACTGCTGTCAAGTCAAGAGACATAGCCGCTGTCTACTCCTGTTGAAAACCATTTTCTGTATAGGTGGTAAGAGCAAAGATGTGATCACAAGTGCTCCTAATAGGTCTGAAGTCTGCCTGGTCATCACTCAGAGTGCTCTACTGTGGGTATGATTATTTTCAGAATTAGTCTTCCCAAAAGTTTGTAAGCACACCTCGGAAGTGAAATCAGATGGAAGGTTGTTGGAAGGCAATGGTCCTTTCCTGTTTTTTGATATAGCTGTCACCGTAGCTTTCCTCCATATCTTATGTGTCTTGTTCTCTTGAATGACACAGGATATGAAAATTTACAGTCCATTTTATGCTTCTCTTACCAAAATAAAGTATAGTAGTATTTTTGGTGAAATCTTGTCGAGGCCATCTGCTTTTTATGCTTTCATGCGACTCAGTGCTTCCTCCATTTAGTCATTGAGGAAAGACTGGAATATGTCTTCCTCCTTCGGAGGTGGGGCCAGTCTGTATCTGCACCATTCCCTATTTACTGATTCCTCAAAGGCTAATCTCTGTTGGCTTTTACCATGTTAGTTAGGTACGTGGCAATGCTATTGGTGGATATTTTATACTGATGTATGGGTAGTAGATTCTCTGCTGCTCCAAGCTTCCTTATGAGTGACCACATTTTCCTGCTAGACCTTCTCATGTCCCTATTTGATATAATTTCATCTCTGTGTTCCCTGTGACGTGCAATGAGGTTGTCAGTGAGGTGACTTGCAATCTGAGTCACTAGATTCTTCATACTGCTTCAGAAGTTTTATGCACATTCCTCATGTAGGCAAGGTATGTAAGACTTTTGATGGCAATGTGTGATGGATTTGACTGCTTTGAAGATGAAAGCGAATATAAACCTCTTCCACAGAGGTATTATGTGGTATGCATAGCATATACTCATTGGTCACCTCTGAGTATTTTTCGAGTCTGCTTTCCTATGGTTCCATTGAAATCTAGGGATATGGTTATTATGGGGATCATCACTCCTATCCAAGTGAGAATGGGACAGTGCTGGTTTTGAGGGAAGTTTCCAAGTACTCTGCAGGAGGCTGGTAACGGTTAGACCTGTGCTAAGGTGATCCATCTGAGGTCAGAAGAATAGCCCTGCTTCCATCATGTGCCAAAAAATGGTGGCTGGCTTCTTAGGGTTATGCAAGAGATATAGGTAATTTGTAGAAGCCGAGTCTGAGATGCAGTCCATTTTTCTCAAATTCTTTGTAGCCCCATGAAGTGTGGGTGGCTACTGAAGTTCTCAGTGTGGATGGTGTTGAAGTGTTGGTAAAAGTGGGGTCTTCCAGGTTTCATCAGGAGGTTTATTATCACTTGCAACTTTAAACTAACTGACTCTAACATAGTCACAGTGAGATGAAGTAGTCGGCAAAGCCTCTACATCATCTATCACAGGGGTTCTCAGTTTTTTTTCTTCGAGGACCTCCCAACTTGCTATTAAAAACTCTACAGCTCACCTGTGCCACAACAACTGTTTTTCTGCATATAAAAGCCAGATCTGGTGCTAGGGAGTAGCAAGCAAGGCAATTGCCTGGGGCCCCACACCACAGGAGGTCCTGCGAAGCTAAGTTGTCCAGGCTTAGGCTTCAGACCTGGATGGTGGGTCTCAGGGTTGTGGGCATCAACCCTGTGCCGGCGGGGCTTCGGCTTTCTGCCCTTGGTCCCATTGAGTCTAATGTCAGCCCTGCTTGGCGGACCCCCTGAAACCTGCTTGCAGCCCCCCAGGGAGCCCCAGACTCCTTGTTGAGAACTGCTGATCTATCAGATTTCACATAAACGGCTCTGTCATATTTCCCATGAAGACTGTAGCTAACAATGTCATATCCTCTGATTGTCAGCCTACTGGCAAGAAAGGAATCTAGATGCATTTCTTGGAAACAAATCGTGTCAACCTTGTGACAGGCCACAAGATTCTCTATTACTAAGCACTTTGCGGCTTACAACCCCTCAAGCTTGAGTTAAAGAATGGAAAACAAAGAACCAATGAATACTGCTCCCATACCACTGTAGCTGGTATCCAGAATATATATTCAGTTTTCTGCTTTAGTTTCCCCAGAAAGGTACTCATGGGGTACACAATAACAATGTAGCAGCATTGCCCCCAGAGTTTAATGATTGTATCTAATTGTTGTTATAGATCAGGGACTCTCAAACTTCATTGCATTGTAACCCTCTTCTGACAACAAAAATTACTACATGAGCCCCAGAGCGGGGACTGAAGCCTGACCCCTCGAGCCCCATTGCCCTGGGCCGGGTAGGGGAAAGCCAAGCCCCGTTGCCCCAGGCCCAACACCACCAGGGCGGTGGGGCTCAGGCTTCTGCTTTGACCCCGGATCCCAGCAAGTCTAATGTCAGCCCTGGCGATCCCATTAAAATGGGGTCGCCACCCACTATGCTGTTATAGATTAATCTACAAGGCCATGTCAATAGCTCAAGCTCAGTTGGGCCATTGTGAGATCACCCTTAGGTTCCAGCCGATTTGCATGATTAAAATGAATCAGTGGCACAATGAGGGGAGTGTGTGTGTGGGCGACTGCATGTGTGTTAAGAGTTGTCATTGGTAGATTATTTGGCCCTCAGATATTGCTTCTCTTAAAAGTTCTTTGGTCACATATTAGGAAATTAATGGCCAGATTCACCAGACTGCTTTGGATGCTTTCTGCTGCTCTTTAGTAGTACAAAACAACCTGAGTGAACTAGTCTATTTGGCCTTAAATTTAAAATAAAAATGATTTAAGGTTGTTTTAATAACTTTAGCTCATTAGAGGTATTGCATGATAGCATTCTGTTTGGATTTCTTGACTAATGTTTTTGTATTTTAAAAAAACATTAAAAAGGAAAATCCAAGGTGGGAGAAATTACTTTACCTTGTAGATAATGTTGGAAGTATAGAATCTTAGGAATGTAGGGCTAGAAGGGACCTTGAGAAGTCAGGGCAGCACCAAGTAAACCTAGACCATACCTGACAGACGTTTGTCTAAATAGTTTTTAATAAATCTCCAGCGATGGGGATTCTATAACCTTCCTTGGGGTTATATTCCAGAGGTTAACTACTATTATGTTTAAAATTTTTTCCTAATATCTAATCTAAATCTTCTTTGCTGCAGATTAAGCCGATTGCTTCTTGTCCTCCCTTCAGTGGACATGGAGAACTGTTGATCACAGTCCTTTTTATAAAAACTCCTCACATATTGAAGACTGCTTTCCGGTCCCACCGAGTCCTCTTTTCTCAAGACTAAACATGCCCAGTTTTTTAACCTTTCCTTGTAAGTCAGGTTTTCTAAACCTATTATAATTTTTTGTTACACAATTTGGGACTCTCTCCAATTTGTCCATATCTTTCCTAAAGTGTGGAATAGGACATCATATTCTAACTGAGGCCTCCCAAGCATACAAGACAGTTACTGCCTATATCTTACATATATCATTGCTGTTAGTACACCCAAGAATATTAGCGCTTTTCACAACTGCATAGTATTGTTGAATCATATTCAATTTGTGATCAACTGTAACCCCCAGATCCTTTTCAACAGTACTACCATCTAGCCAGTTATTTTCCATTTTTTAGTTGTTTGATTTTTTCCTTCCTAGATTAACTACTTTGCACTTGCTTATTATTTTCATTTTGTTGATTTCAGTCCAATTCTTCAATTTATCAAGGTTCTTTTGAATTCTAATCCTGTCCTCCAAAGTGCTTGCAATCCCTCCCAGCTTGGTGTCATCTGCAAGTTTTTATAACCATCCTCTCCACTCCATTATCCAAGTCATTCATAAAAATATTCAGTAGTACCAGACCTAGCACTGACCCCTGTGGGACACCACTCGGTACATCCTCTATTTGACAGCGAACCATTGATATTTAGTCTTTGAGTATGGATTTTCAATCAGTTGTGCAGCCACCATATAGTAATTTCATCTAGACCACATTTTCCCCAGTTTGCGTATGAGAATGTCATGTTAGGACTGTGTCAAAAGCCTTATTAAAATCAAGATATGTCACATCTACTACTTCTACCTATCCACTAGGCCAGTAACCTTGTCAAAGAATGAAATTAAGTAGATTTGGCTTGATTTATTCTTGACACATCCATGTTGGCTAGTCTCTATAATCCTATTCGCCTTTAGATTCTAACAGATTGATAGCTTATTCTAGTATCTTTCCAGGTATTGAAGTTAGGCTGATTATAGTAATTTATGGGTTGAAAACATTACACTTTAAAAAAAAAAATTTGCAACAATCATTATGAACCAAGGAAATTCAGAATTAAATTTCGACTCTATGTATTTTCAGGCTGTAAAAGAAATACAAACACACATGTAAGGCACCCAAGCAAACTTAACTCAATCCTATAGTGACACTTAGCACTCAAGTCATGCCAGAATGCTCGTGAATGCCATTACAGCAATTTTTTTGGTGGGGGAGCCAGAATGGCATTCCAGTACTTCTGTCAATCCTGGGTCAGACGGCTCCTTTTCCATGACCAACTGCAGAGTATCCTCTGAGTCAACAGGGGGCGCTTGGTGGTGGGTCAGCATGGAGAAAGCTGGTGGTGTTGCTGTCAGGACAGCATGGGGGTGCGTAAACTGGGCTATGTCAGGAGATGGGTAACAGAGCTGCCTGGACAGTGGAGCCCCCCTGCAGGGAGCAGGAGTCAGTCACAGGTTGGAGTGGGACAGTATGGGCTTTGCAGGGAGTCAAGCCCTGCTCTTCTGGACCTCCCCTGGCTACCCTACTGCCCCAATCTTCCTCCCAGCTCCCCCCTGCTATCCCGCTGTTCCCTCCCAACACCTCTCACTCACTTGTATTCGAGCACTTCTGTTTTGTGGACTGGAGGCCTAGTGATGGATCTAGTTGGGGAGTGTTAGAAAAACAAACAATCTCTTTTTAAAATTCAGTTGCAGCTAATCGGAGACAGCATACATTAAAATATCTTAATCATAATTGTATGGTTATTGCCTGGTTATTATCTCAGTTTTACAGTTGGGGAAACTGAACCACAGGTCAAGTAACTTGACCAAAATGTCAGAGAAACAGTGTCAGAGTTGGGTATAGAACCTGATTTTTAGTGGGTAGAGAACAAGATTAGACTATGCTACTCCCCTTATGGCAAACTTTACAAGTGGTTCTGTGGAAATTGAAAGGAACTGAGGGATGGTTAGGGTGGGTCTCTTACACCCTCTGTTTCCAGTAGCTTGAGGGGGATGACTTGCCTCTCCTGATGTTTTTTTGTTTTTGTTTTTTTAACTGCTACCAAAGGTACTGTGGCATGGTAAAGTGGTATTGTCTTGTATATTCAGTGTGAGTATACAGATGATTCTACAATTATTGCCAATTAGCTTTGTTCTCTTGAAAAAGATCAGACGCTTGTTTTGGGAAGGGACCTCCTCCAGTCTTTCTTGTAGTGTTCTGCAGTTGTCATCCTGGGAATTGCTTTTGTTTGCTGGTTTCTTATACAGGTGATCTATACAGACAGTTTGCCTGAATGTCAGGAAGATGTCTTCCCTAGAGCTAGGTTCTCTGAATATTATTGTTTCAGCAGATCCACACTGAGGAATATTAAATATTTGGGTTGATTCCTTTTATGACTATGATGGTTGTGTTTGGATCAGAAACTAATATGCATAGAATGCAATCTTCTACAGCGTGGATCTGTAGAGGAGTTCCAGTTCTGGTAGGTGAATTTCCTGTATTGAAAAAATACTGTCTATTAATTGTATAAAAAGAATATTAAATATACCTCTCTTGAATCTGTTTGGAATTCATTCTGCCCATATGTAAATTCAGAAATTAGCAGTGTGGCTTTGACTTCAGGCACCTTACATTGCTGTTGTCATTGCCTTGCCTATAGGGAGTGTGCAGAACATTACTTGAACAGAAACTACAGTGCAAGTATATAAAACAGCAATGGATTTTTAAAAACTGCAAAATATATATATGCAGCGTATATTGTACCAGTGAGCATATGAACTTTTAATTAGCCAGTAAAATAAATTTCAATACTATGCATGTATGGTAAGAGGACGAAACTTGTAACCAAGATGTTCCAAAAATATATTTTTACAAAGAATCCCAAATGTGGCTTTTGTTTAGGAGATCATATTAACACCCTTTGTGACGGGTTCGGTCACAGAGACCCCCATGGGACTGTCACCTGATGTGCTGAAGTTACCTCTGAGCCCATTTTCCCTGCCAGCTTGGGACTCCAGAACCCTGCCTTGTTGAATCAGACACGCTAGCCTGCTGCAACACAGACCCAGGGTCCGGACCATGCCCCCAAAGTGGCAGGCTATAAGTGAAAACAGCTCAGCAGGTTACTTGCCTCCAGCACCCAGACACCCAGCTCCCAATGGGATCCAAACCCCAAATAAATCAGTTTTACTCTGCATAAAGCTTATACAGGGTAAACTCATAAATTGTCCGCCCTCTGTAACACTGACAGAGACATACACAGCTGTTTGCTCCCCCAGGTATTAAACACTTACTCTGGGTTTACTAATAAACAAAAGTGATTTTATTAAGTATAAAAAGTAGGATTCAAGTGGTTTCAAGTAATAACAGACGGAACAAAGTAAATTACCAAGCAAAATAAAGCAAAAACATGCAAGTCTAAGCCCAATATATTAAGAAACTGATTCCAGATAATATATCGCCCTCAGAGATGTTCCAATAAGCTTTTTTCACAGACTAATTAATTCCAGCAGACATCATAGGTGGAAACCGAGGGCTTTCTCATGGCTGCAGCCTCCTTTGTTCTGTTCCACCCCCTTTTATAGCTTTGATGCAAGGAGGGAATCTTTTGTCTCTCTGGGTCCCCACCCCTCCTTCTAAATGGAAAAGTACCAGATTTAAGATGGATTCCAGTACCAAGTGACATGATCACATGTCCTGTGAGACCCCAGCCTCCATTCTTCCTGGGCTGGCCCACACATACATCGAAGGCTTGCAGGTAAATAAACCATCTACAACCAATTGTCCTAGTCAATGGGAGCCATCAAGATTCTAAACCACCATTAATGGCCCACACTTTGCATAATTATCATAGGACAGCAGAGTTATACTTTATATTTCTAGCTTCAGATACAAGACCGATACACACATACAAATAGGATGACCACACTCAGTAGATTATAAGCTTTGTAATGATACCTTACAAGGGACCTTTTGCATAAAACATATTCCAGTTACATCATATTTACATCATCCTTTTTAGACTTCACAACCTTGTGATGCAATTTGAAGCACATTTTTATAATAAAATCATAGAAAATAAAGACAAGAGTGTAGTCATCTTGTTCATTCCCAGAAAATGTGGGATGGTGTTTGGTGGTTCAAAATTCACATTGACTTCAAGGGACAAGGATTTTACTCAAAGAATCTGCTTACAAAGGTTTACTGTATAGTAGCCATTCTCAAGCGGTGGTATGTGGAGCGCTGCCTGGTCATATGTAACATTGCTTTAAGATCAATCAAATTAAGATACTTTGTCATGCAAAAGGAAAGTAAACAGTGGTGGTAGCTGGCATGGATGCTCATGAAGAGGAAGTGGTGGTGATGTCTGTAAGACAGATTTAAGAGGTCAATGCTATGCACAGGTTTGGGGGGACTTGTGATCTAGAGTTTATATCTGATTATCAACTTAATATCTCTTGTCAGATGTCACCGGTGTGGTGCTCTGCTCTGTTCAATAAGTCGTGTGTGTGTGTGTGTGTGTGTTTCCCTCTGTGTGCTGCCCTGGCTCTACAGATAGCTGACACAGCAGACCACGAGAGAATCCCCAATGACCACAGACTTCGATAAGGTACGAACGCACACGGCCAGGTTTATTGTCAAATGAAGCACAGTAATAGTTTCCCGCAGACCCTACAGGACATACTACGAATATGTGCCCCCTGACAATGGACCAGCTCAGTCAGTGGTGGGATTCTCCACTGCCCCCTAGGCCAGACTAAGACAACCCCTCGGGTGCATTCTTATACACAGGTACAAACAAGTTGCACATCACTCCTGACAACTCCCCTACATGTTAGGGTGCCGCCTCTCACCTTATACATGTTGGTTCGAACAAAGCAACTCTATCCATCATATTATCCTTTTGACCCTGTCTTTAGGATGGGTCAGCATATTCCTTATTATCTATGTAGAACGTGTTAGTACTGGAATGTTCTGGTGCCTTCCTGGCACATGTTTATCTTACTAGTGCTTAGTACCTTTTAGGTATGTGTATATGTGCAACATCAGCCTTCTTCTTGGCAGCTTCTGTGAGCAGGGCCTGCCTCTGGCTCACAGTTTAACTTTGCTTTATGTTAACGAAGTCTTGACCATTACTTTAGTTCAGGCCTTAGGTCTCATACTGGGCCTCTGATAAAAGGGTTTATGTTTCGGGGCCTCATCTTACTACAATATGCAAATATACTAATATTACAGAAGTTTCTTCTTGGATGCAATGGATAAGGTATGAATGAAAAACAAACTAATTTCCCTTTTCTTTCTCTACTTTTCCCTCTTCCTTCCCTAATATCAGATTAATTCTCTGTCCAAGTGAAGACTAAACAATTGTTAGCATTTAGTTAAGCACTGGGGTTCAGGATATGCACAGTGATCTAGGGATTTTGAAAAGCTCAATAAAGATTTCTTACAAAGCATCTCGGTTTATGTCACTTGACCAAGATTGTAAGATGTTGTGGCCAGGGAATCTGTCCTTTACTTGGTCTGTGAAGTGCTATATTCATCTGGAGTTGTGCAGATAATGATTTCTTTCTCTGTTACATTTAAAGAAATAAAAATTGTGGGTTGTGGAGTGGAGGGAAAGATAGGTCACCTTTGGATAATTCCATTTATATCATGAGCTGCAGTAAAATGTATGACAGTTTTTTTTGTCTGTAAACACAGAGCTGTATTTGCAGGGTTGGGTTAATTTTGTATTTCCATTTCCAAGTGCTTCTGGCCCTTTAAACAGTTTCTATTTCTAATAAAATCTACTATTTTAAAAAAGGCCCTAATTTATGAGTAGAAACTAATCTAACTCTTTCTCTTGGCCTCGCTATTTGACCCTTTTGGATTTAGTTAGTAAAGGAAAACAAGAGACCCTCGGTTGCATGGAGAAATTAAAGAACTGCTCTAGTCACTAGACTAGAACAATCATTTTAAATCAAGCTTTATGGTTCCTAAAGCAACAGGTCTTGAGAGTTGGAAACAAGGCTTATTCCATAGGTCATTCTAATATAATGCATAACCACACCTTCTGAAACTGCATAATCGTTTGTTAGGGGGGGGTGTGTGTGTGTGTGTGTGTGTGTAATTATATAAAATTATAAAAATAAATTAAAAGGGCTTCATTTTTGAAATGTGAAAAATAATCCTTGTATTGAGTATCTTCAATTTAAAATAAAAATGGGAAAACTAGTATTCTAGTGGTGCATTTAAAATGCATGCCAGTATTATTATCATAAACCTCTATTTTCAGACTGGTATCTCTCTAGTACCATTTATTACTTCTTGCATTGGTAGTAGTTACTAGTGATCAAAATTAATGTTGTTTAACCTTGAGAGACCCAACAACATATTTTTTTTAAACCTTTTTTAAAGGTAGAAAGAAAAATAGTACAAAAATGCATAATGTTGACCCAAAGCAAGGGAAGGCATAAATGTATAAAATATATATTTGAATAGGTACAATAATGTGCCATCATATCTGCATTTCTGGTCTTTGGATTTTCATCATAGTTGTAATGTTTTTAAATATATTTGCATAGAAAAGTCATCTACACCTTGCCCTCATTCAGTGGCTAAATCACTTTCTATCTGTTTGTCATATAAAATAGTTGTCAGATGTTTATTAGGTATTGTGCACAAATATAAACAGTTTGATATATATTCTACAGAAGCAACATTTAGCCATATAAATCTACAGAAACATACATTTGATATCTTAAGGCCCCAGTGCTGCAGCTGACTCTTCAGAGGCAGACTGCTGAGCTTGCATGGAGTCCTATTGAAGATGAGCTTTTGCACTGATGTTGATGTGGCCACCTTCAGGTTAGATGCAGGATAAGGGCCTAAGTGCTAATATTCAGATATCCAAAGAGTTGATTTTTAAGACAAGTTAAAATATTTTTTAGGATAGAATTCTTACTATTTTCATTTCACAGTGATGACCGTAATTAGCTTTTTAAGCATCCTTGAATGTGTTTTTTTTTTTTAAATCTAATAATCTTAGTCTAATTATGAAAGAGCTGCAGCCACTGTCCTTGTCACCTACTTGTAGAAATGAACCCCCTTTAAAGTGTGTTCTTATTTAAGATGATTGGCAAAAAAAAAAGAAATGATGCTCGGAATGCCTGACTTGCCTGTTATCTGAGAAAATATCCTAAAGTCTAGGCTGGAAGATGTGATAGAATTATTTTTAAAAATATGTAGTGGTGGTTAATTTTTTTACATTTGCCAAGTTGCTCAAGAAAACTTCTGAATGTATTGTGTATTATAATACAAGGTCTGTTACCTGCCTTACTATTTTCCATCTTCTTCTTTCCCAAAGATATTTTTTAATTTTGAGCACTTACAGCTCTTCTCAGGGGGGAGGGATAGCTCAGTGGTTTGAGCATTGGCCTGCTAAACCCAGGGTTGTGAGTTCAATCCTTGAGGGGGCCATTTAGGGAACTGGGGTAAAAAAAATCTGGGGATTGGTCCTTCTTTGAGCAGGGGGTTGGACTAGATGATTTCCTGAGGTCCTTTCCAACCCTGATATTCTATGATTCTAAGTGTCTCTTGCCCCGCTTTCTTGTTTATAAAAAATTAGATTTTCCATTGTGTGTGTGTGGTGGGGGGTAGTTGTGTGTTTTTTGTACTGTTCCCTATTTGAATGCTTCTGGTCAGCTCTTCACCACTCCCTGGTATGAAGTTGAATAGGAGTAACCGTGAATTGGTGTTCAGGGGTGTAGTGAGATCAGAAATGGCAAGAAAAATCCTGTTGTGCTTTTCTTTTTTTGCGCGCTACTCTTTCCTCTCTTTCCCTTGTGAATTTTAGCATAAAACCAGATGCCCTTCATTTTGAGAGTACTCTTTTCTATACCTTAGTTAATTTGATCAGTGCCTTTTAATGGTCAATAAGGTATTTATAAACACACATTTCTCAGGTCTACTTTTATTTTTGTTGGTTATTGAGTCTATTTATGGTAAGTTAATTTTCAAACAGATTCGGATCACTGTAATTTGGAGTGACAGATAAGTGTGGTGTACCCAAAAAAGCACCCGGGGTTTTTTACTTTTTGTTTTGGGTGTTACTGAGCTAGTCTTTGCTTAAGAAGGTTGCTCTTATTTTCATTGCCTGACAGAGCAGTGGAATGTTTGAGGCCCTCAGTAGGGGGCTGGTGAAAGCTGTTAGCCATCACTAGCTGTAAGATTTGGACTGTGATTGGAGAAGAGCTGTAATAGTCCTGTGTATCTGAACAGAAGTGGTTGTAGCTGAACAGATTTTTTTTTCCGTAGGATGAGAAGAAGTAATTTACACATGATATAGTGCACTGGTCTTATGAAGTTCTAATAGAAGGAAGCTAAATTTATGCAGTTTTATTTGCTCGAGAAATTGATTTCTTTTGGTAGACCTGAACACTGAGGGCCTGGATTACAACGAATTACTGTATACCTGAAGTGATTTACTTCTCTTCTCCACCAGCCCCCCAATACCTCGTAATCTCAGTTTTTGGCTAATATTTGCATCTAAATTACTTGGTTATAGCTATGTTCAGTTCTGAAAGGTTTAAATTTGGAAATGCATAAGAAATCAAACAATATTACTTCAAATGTGGCAAGATATCAAAGACAAAGCTAAAAAAAATTCTGTTGTAGCAGTGTTTCAAGGCTTCACATTTCTGCTTTTAATCAATGTTTCCCCTACTGGAAATGTATTTGTAGGGGAGAAGCAGCTATGTAAATGTATGCATTAATATAAACAAACACTGAGTTCTATTTCTTGGAAAACAAAACACACGCATTAGGAAGAGAATAAATTCAATTCCCCAGGGAGAGCAACAGAAGGGCATTTGACAAATACGTCAGGCTGAGTGAAATTTAAACTAAAACTACATGTATCAGTCTGAAAATTCACTTTCTGTGATGTGTAAGGCTGAAGAGTTAAAATATTAGTCTTAAACATTTTTAAAATATTGCCAGAGGAGCTATGCCTGCTTTAGGCTGTGTGTTGAGGCTATATGCTTGTTCTCAGGGCTTTCCTCTTCAAAATGTTCTGGGTTCCGTATGTTAAGTGCATTAGGTTAACATAGGCAATATAAACATTAAATTCTTGTTGTGTGAATTGAGTACTTTAAGAAACTTAGAGTATATCATCTGAGAATAAATTTGCTGAAATAGCAAATCATATTCTCTTCCGTATTTTTCCCTGAATTACATAGGGTTGCCAGGTGTCCGGTTTTCGACCGGAACGCCTGGTCGAAAAGGGACAGCACCTCTGATGGGGCCATTAAAAGTCTGGTCGGTGGCGCAGCAGGGCTAAGGCAAGCTCCCTGCGGCTCATGGAAGCAGCCAGCATGTACGGCTCCTAGGTGCAGTGGTGATCAAGGAAACTTTGCGCGCTGTCCCTGCCCCGAGCATCAGCTCCGCAGCTCCCATTGGCTGGGAACTGTGTCTAATGGGAGCTGCAGGGGGCAGGGCCTGTGGGCCTGGAGCCGGACACACCAGCTGCTTCCAGGAGCTGTGCAGAGCCAGGGCAGGCAGGGAGCCTGCCTTATCCCCATTGCGCTGCTGACCGGGAGCCACCTGAGGTAAGCGCTGCCCGGCTGGAGCCCGAACCCCCTCCTGCACTCCAATCCCTGACCCCAGGTCAGAATCCCCTCCTGGAGCCTGCACCCTAACCCCCTGCCCCAGCCCTGAACCCCCTCTGGCACTCAGACTTCCTCCCGGAGCCTGCACCCTGCAACCCCTCCTACACCCCAAACCCCCTCATCCTCTGCCCCACCCCCAGCTGGAGTCCGCACCCCAACTCCCTGCCCCAGCCCTGAGCCCACTCCTGCATTCCAAACCCCTCGGCTCCAGACCGGAGTTCCCTTCTGCACCCCAAACTCCTCATCCCTGGCCCCAACCTCAGAGCCCATACCCCCAGCTGGAGCTCTTACCCCCTCCAGCACCCAAATCCTCTGCCCCAGCCTAATGAAAGTGAGTGAGGGTAGGGGAAAGCAAGCGACGGAGGGAGGTGGAATGGAGTGGGTGGAGGGTGGGACTTCAGGGAAGGGGCTTGGCAGGGGATAGGGCAAGGGTGTTCGGTTTTGTGCCATTAGAAAGTGGGCTACCCTAGGATTTCACCAAGTGGGATGTTTCTCAACTAAGGAAAAATGAGTAGGAGAGTGCATTACCATGGCTACGGGGATCAATCTGGTGGAGTGTGAAGTGTAAATGAGCACTTGAACAGGTGACTAATCTTAGGTTAATAAATGTAATGCTTTTAGAACTACTTGGTTATAGTAGAATAACTATAAGGATTATTTTGATATCATATACTATAGCTTTTAAATATATTAGTCCAACCATATAACTTTGAATATACAAAGTGATATCTGCATTATTCCTGTCAATATCTGATACTCTGCTTAGAGTGCCATTGTTCGAAACTTGATTTTTCTAACCCTTGTATAATGAAAAATGTTGTTAGCAAGCCACCAGTGAATTTAAAACATCACATGCATCTGAGAAGACTAATGGGTTTCTTCTCTTTGCAAATTTGAAAGAAAATAAGATGAATATGGTTTGACAAATTTTATAAGGAACAGTTGTCATGAAAACACTAATTATGGTGAATAGCTTTATCATGAGAGTTTTGCAAGGTTAATAGTGCTTGCTGTAGTAGGAAGAAACAAACGAAAGTGAAGTTTTTATTTTTCATCCTTTTATACATCCTTTTGTTCTCTTTATCTGATGTTTTTCTCCCCTTAGTGCTATTAAGGATTTCACTTTAGCATGTCCTGTCTCATGGCCATTACATCACCATGTGTAGTGCTCCTCAGGAAGCTAGCATGTGCAATCTTCCTCAGGTCCTAAAAGAAGGTATATAATAGTAGCACAGCAGCAAACCTAAAGCTGAACTGTTTCGGGGAAGAAAAGTTATAAAGCCCAATCCAGCTGTCATTTCTCTGCCTTTTTCTGAATAACTTGTAAAATCACAACAAACTCTTGAATTATTGTTTTTGCATCTAGGTTTGTTTTACCATTGAGGAAGAGCTGTGTGCATATATAGTATGCATAATATTTAATCCTTCCAACCTCTGGTTTTTAATTTAAATTAGAAACAAAACGCTAGATTCCAAAACTGAAGGGTCTTGGTGACCCTAAAGTGTAAGGTGACCTTTTTTGGCACTGATCCCATTTTAAGAATGTATCGCTTCTTTGAGCCAAACTTTCAAACAGGTATTACTTTACAATTTAATTGGCTACATACATCTTGAAAAGGATATATACCAGTGGTTTTTTCCACTGTGGAGACATAAAGGTTTGTTTCACAGAAGAGAGAGCATAAACTAGCAGTTACAACGAAGCTTGTGTGAACTGAACTATACTGTATACTTTAGGGGAAAAGTTTGATCTTGGTTTGTAGCTTTTGGCAGCTTCAAACAAAACAGTCAGTGTTCTAGAGAAACTAAGGATTCTTTTTACGTTCTTGAAGACGCATTTAAAGAGGCGCACACTACTCCAAATCATTATAAAACATCATCTGAAAGAAAGTTGCTTTCTTTAGCAGAAGGCTCCTTGCCTGGTTTCCTTTCTAAGAGTTCTACATGCACCATTAATAATGTCAGTTTGTGGTATATGTATTGTACACAAGACAATTGCTTTAGAAACAAAGACCGTCTTGAAATGTAAAAATCAAGCTGGTTTGAAGTGTAAAAATCTTTTACAATTTTTTGGCTGCAAGCAAACCAGTTCAAGTCATTCTGAAACCAACAGAATTGTTTTCCCGCTGACCCACATTTAGGCTCTTTTCATGAGATCCAATCCAGTTGGGAACTCAATATTGGTTACATATGCAATAGGGAGCCTAAAAACTTATGCATCCATCACAAAATTTCTTCTTCTCGGAGTGTAAGGTTGATATTCCCTCTTGGTAGGTAATCCAGACACTTGCCAGAAATTGAAAGCAGTCAACTTCATTTTCAGTTTGTAAACCTTAGTGCTCTGGTATCAGCATGTCTAGATTGTCACTAGATAGCTGCCTCTACAGAAGGAGCTGCAGTTGTTGTTTGCTCCTACTCTACAAAGGACATGGTTTATTGATTTTTTTTCCCCTGGCTGTGGAGGCTTGGTATTTCATCATTAACTCCTTGATTCTTTGCTGTGGATCTCCTTTCCTTGGAGGGATTTTGTTCCCTAAGGACTTCTGCTGGGTCTGAGGTAGCCTGAGGATTTGTCATTAATGGATTTCTGAATAGGACTAGTGGTCATCTAAGGGTACCATGAGGATTTGGTGTACCTTACGAGTAAAATTACGTTAAGAAGGACGTGTCCTCCTTAATTGCCATAGAAGTCCAAACTTCAGCATTGGAAGAGGAAAAAAACGTAGATCTAAAAGAGGGGGTTCTCTTCTCATATAAGTCTTATTGGTGCACCCTGATGTCAAAACTGATTTGAGTATGAACAGATCTATCGTCTATGATTCACTTCAGATCATGGACTTTGTATCTTCTCCTAGTTTAGCTGAGAATTTGGGCTGATATTCCCATATGGATTCCCATATGGATTCCCGCCAAGTTAAAGAAGTATGGGCTGGATGAATGGACTGTAAGGTGGATAGAAAGCTGGCTAGATCGTCTGGCTCAACGGGTAGTGATCAATGGCTCCATGTCTAGTTGGCAGCCGGTTTCAAGCGGAGTGCCCCAAGGGTCGGTCCTGGGGCCGGTTTTGTTTAATATCTTTATTAATGATCTGGAGGATGGTGTGGACTGCACTCTCAGCAAGTTTGCAGATGACACTAAACTAGGAGGCGTGGTAGATCCACTAGAGGGTAGGGATTGGATACAGAGGGACCTAGACAAATTAGAGGATTGGGCCAAAAAAAACCTGATGAGGTTCAACAAGGACAAGTGTAGAGTCCTGCACTTAGGACGGAAGAATCCCATGCACTTCTACAGACTAGGGACCGAATG
This sequence comes from Chrysemys picta bellii, assembly GCF_011386835.1. Lineage (NCBI taxonomy): Eukaryota > Metazoa > Chordata > Testudines > Emydidae > Chrysemys > Chrysemys picta. The sequence continues at coordinate 44,963,207 of NC_088800.1, forward strand.
GCTAGGTAGCAGTTCTGCAGAAAAGGACCTAGGGGTCACAGTGGACAAGAAGCTGGATATGAGTCAACAGTGTGCTCTTGTTGCCAAGAAGGCTAACGGCATTTTGGGCTGTATAAGTAGGGGCATTGCCAGCAGATCGAGGAACGTGATCGTTCCCCTTTATTCGACATTGGTGAGGCCTCATCTGGAATACTGTGTCCAGTTTTGGGCCCCGCACTACAAGAAGGATGTGGAAAAATTGGAAAGAGTCCAATGGAGGGCAACAAAAATGATTAGGGATCTGGAGCACATGACTTATGAGGAGAGGCTGAGGGAACTGGGATTGTTTAGTCTGCAGAAGAGAAGAATGAGGGGGGATTTGATAGCAGCCTTCAACTACCTGAAGAGGGGTTCCAAAGAGGATGGAGCTCGGCTGTTCTCAGTGGTGGCAGATGACAGAACAAGGAGCAATGGTCTCAAGTTGCAGTGGGGGAGGTCCAGGTTGGATATTAGGAAAAACTATTTCACTAGGAGGGTGGTGAAGCACTGGAATGCGTTACCTAGGGAGGTGGTGGAGTCTCCTTCCTTGGAGGTTTTTAAGGCCCGGCTTGACAAAGCCCTAGCTGGGATGATTTAGTTGGGAATTGGTCCTGCTTTGAGCAGGGGATTGGACTAGATGACCTCTTGAGGTCCCTTCCAACCCTGATATTCTATGATTCTATGATATACTGAGTGGCAAAGCAAACCAATTTCTGGACAAGAGCGCTCCTCCCTTAAGGACCAGACCCCATAGGCAAAAGAATAGAGACCCCACTTAGGATTCTGGGTTCATGCTTGAAATTTCTGTGCATGCAGTGTACACCTCGAGTAGTTGTCAGGCTATCGCACGTTATTGAAAAGTTCGTCTATGGCTTCCAGAGACAATTCAGGTGAATGATGTCATCTTTCTAGGTTCAGCAATGTTATTTGTGTGAAATGCCAGTTATGACATGACATTCACATCTAGAATTGAGGCAGCCTAGAAAGCACTAAAAGATCACTGAACAAGAGCAAGTCTGCATCTCATGAGAACAAGTTAAAGGCCCTGCCCTCAAAAGCATAAACCTAAGTTTGATATGACATAACCAGTGAGGAACAAAAACAGGTAGAGAGAACATGAGGATAAGATTTACATAATCATATGATCATCTTGATGATTATATTGAATTTTTCTATTTGCTTCTTGTTTCATCCCCTTCACTTCAGTATCTTTGTCCAAACCTTTCATATCTATCTTAATGTCACACTACCCATCTCTCTGATCAACTTCCTCCCCTTACATTTTGTTTTTAATGTCCAAAGTGTGCTAAGTGTACAGACAAAATAAGGCATAGTTCCCTGCCCCAAAGAGATTACTGTCTTAGAAACAGGCTAAAGGTGGGGGAAAGGAGTACAATGTACAAATGAAATGAAAGGTAGGGGAAAGGATACAACATATAAGTATACAATAATCAGGAATATTGCCACTGATTTAAGTTTTTGTTTTAGAATTATGGCACTAATATCCCCAACTGGCCCTCTGCTCAGTCATTATTAGTTCTATCATTCAACCTAGGTAGGTTCCATTACTGTTTTTCACGTTCTAGGCTTTGGACCTAGCATAGTCATCTTTCTACAGCAGTGGTCCCCAACCTTTTTCGTCTGGTGGGTGCCAGACGACGAGCCACAGAAGACCATGGCGGTGGACGAGCATCCGCCGAAATGCCGCCGACAAGCGGCGTCATCCAGAGGCTTGTCCGCCGGCCAGTACGCGGGCACACTTAGATGTACCGGGTTGGGGACCCCTGTTCTACAGAATGCTCTTTTTCTCATTAAAACCCACTTTGTCCAGGAATGCCTTCTCCTGTCTCAATTTTCCAAGAACTTTCTCTCTTGGGATATTGTTTGTCTTGTCTGATTTCAGATTGTGAGCAATTTAGAGTAGTGTTCGTGTCTAATTTTTTTCAAAAATTATTAATTTTGTGGCTCTTCCCCTGCCTGAAAATGTTCTGTAATTGTAAACAATGGAATAGTCTATTGATGTATGCTACATGTATACTATTTTAGGTAACTAATCTTTGATCTTCATATTCACTATTTTTTCCATTGCATGAATTCTCCTGGGAAATTGGTGGTGAAACTGCCATATTTGCTTTACTTGAAAACTTAGGTTTATATGATAGTTCTGTATCACTGTTAATTAATATTGGTACAGTGCTTTGAAGATGTAAAGCTCTACAGAAATGCTAAGTGCTCTTCTTCCAGAGGCGATTATTAATTATCAGGTTGATGTATATAGAGAGAAGATAAGACTATTTAGGCAAAATTTGTGGCAAAATCCTTGAAATTTGGACAAATGTTTGTAAGAAACTTAACTCTGATTGTTTTTCTGCCATTGTTTTGTCATCTGTGGTACTGGTAGCAACTAGTAATATTAAAGTTACAAAAATGATTAAAAGCCAGCTTCTCCTCCCTTCTTTAAACAGAGGGCAAAAGGTAAAGCTCTGGATATAAAAGTAAGTCTTGATTTGTATTCCAATTAACAACTTTTGGTTCTTAATTTTTGCTTAATGGTAAGTATGAAATTTTCTTCTTCAAAGTATTAAAAATTAATGGAGGATTGATTTATTTTTTCCTTTTTGTTTGACCACCCATATAATGGCCACAAGCAACCCTAATTCTAGTCTAACTAGACATTTGTCTGACCTTGTAGACCATGTCTTTTTAATGTGCAATGCCAAATCTCCATAGAGAATAAGGCCAGCTCCTTTTGATAAGGAGCTACTAGAATTTTAAACATTTAGATAAATTACAGGTAAAAAGTATCAAAAGGAAATGTGATGGGCCAAAAGCACCTGCAGCTAGTGCAACTCTGCCTTTATTGTGGAGGCAATCAGTTGTTTGATATCTGTGGGTACATCTACACAGTAGCTGGGAGGTGTAGTTCCCAGCTTGGGTAGAAGAATACGAGCTGGTTCTGCTTGAACTAGCACCTAACATTAGCGGTGTGGCCACAGCAGCACACACTAGTCACCCACATACATACCTGACTGAAATCCTAGGTACTTATTCTGACTGCTATCCCAAGCTGCTCCCAATGCCACAATAGCAACATGGCTAATTTTAGGTGATAGCCCATGCAGAGATGGCACATATCTTCTATCTGAGCTGGGTATTATACCTCCCAGCTGCAGTGTAGCTGTAACCTGACAGGCTTCTCTGCAGAATGAATCATTTATTAGGTAATTTTGTCTTAACTTGAGAAATTCCTTATCACACATACATATTGTAGATTTGTTAGAGGAGAACAGATCTTTTTAAAATGGTATCCTAACTTCGTTTAATCTCTTGATGGAGGCTGTATTGCAGTGTGATGAATTAGTAAAATTGAGTGAGACATTTGGCAGTATGGTATCAGCTCATTCTTCTACTTTCTTATAATGGGACATTTGACCAAATGAAAACCCTATTGTTGCTGAGCCAGAAACAGGTCAATGTTTGAGTTTTAGGAATGTGCTTTTGATGTTCTTGGACAGCTTCTCTCAACAAGAATTGTTAGTATTGGAGCTGCACAGATTGAATACACTTCCTGGGAGGAAACAATTGTTAAGTATCCAGGAAGTTATTAGGAAACAGGAGCAGAAGTTCACATTCATTGAGTTATTTTAAAAAAAGGCTGAGCCCTTTGAACACTCGGTCTTCCCTAACGTAGAGCTTGAAAAATGTACTTGCTCTTGATTAGTAGGAAAGTCTTCTTGCGGGCTAGGAGTCCTAAATAAAATTTCTCTAAAAACTCAAATTTAAATACTACAGATGTTCCTAATGACTGTGAAGAAAATATATTGATACAGTACTGTTCTCTCCAAGTATGCAGCATTCCCAGGCAATTGTAGAGTGAAAATGGCTTGACTTTCATTGTTTTCCCATTGCTGCCCATGGTATTCTGAATAGCAGCAGGATAACCAGCAAGTCTCTTGTCAGTTTCTGCTGCTGTTTGGGAACACTAAGCAGCAGCAGAAAAGAAAATGATTAAAATTGGAGGCAGCAAAAGAGGAGATTAGGGGAAAGTTAGAATAGTCAATATAAACTAGAGTAAGGGGTAGGAGCGTTGGGTTTCTTATCAAGGAGTTGTCCTGGACTTTGCTAGTGGATCCTCTCTCTAGCCTCTAACTTTCATATTGTCTTTGAGCTAGTCAATTAAGTTCTTGGTAATAGTTATTTGGTAGGTGTCCCAAAATTCCATACAATAGATGAGGAGACGGATATTAAAGATGCCAAAAATCTGCTGCTGTGAGAAACTTGTCTCCATTAGATTGACTTAAAAGGAACCAGTTTACCCTCTAATTAGGGAGGAAAAAAATATTTTTTTTTCTTCTGGAGAACTTGGGGAAAAAAATGAAAAGGAAAGTATAATAAGGAAATATGGTGAGAAAAAGTAATTCTGTGCCTTAGCAGTTTACAGTTTTATTTCTGAACTAGAGGTAATGCAATTCCTTGTTCACTTTTTCTATGTAAGTTAAATAATCATAACTATCATAATACAGGAATGTATTCCCACAAATGGAGTTATGATCAGCTAGTCACGTATGAATTTTATTACTAAAGTATAATAAATTTTGACACTGTACCCAGTAATGGTTCTTAAAATGCATAACTCCCTCTCGAGTTCAGAAAATAGTCAGTGGAGAGAATTTTTTGAGACTTCATGCTTAGTTAGAATTCAGAATTTAGAATTCAGATTTTATTTTTACTAACTTTAATGTATACATAAACATTTGTTTATTATTACTAGTAGTTTTTTCTACCAGTAAGAATTTATCTGGGAGTTCTCTAAATTGTTAAAATTACACCCTGCCATCTTTTCTACACTTTTAATTGGCAAACTGTCAAAATAAATTTTAGAATTTAGGATTTTTTCAGCTAAGTTTCTGTTGGTTTAAATACACATTTTGTCCCCTGCTTTGCAGATATCCATTTTTATTACCAAGAGAAACTAGAAGAAAGTTGTGAGAATAATTAAAATTAATCTGCTTAGAGTTGCATGGTGGTACGGTAGGTTTGTTAAATTTGTAGCTTGTTTTATGGTTTTATACTGCTGCCCATCATTGTAGTATCTGAGCACTTTTCACTTTTTTTTTTTTTTTTTAAAGGAAGAGTGAAGTCTCTAGTTTACTTCATGAAGTTTCTGGCACTTCTCCCTTTTGGGGTCAAAATTCTGCTTGGGGTAGGATTTTTTGGGTAGAGAGGAGTTGCATGGTTTGGGAATAAAAGGGATATTCACCTTGTCAGCATCACTCATGGTGGAAAGGCTTTCTAAAAGAGGAATGCCTTGCAATGTGCCCTAGAGATAGTCTGACTGTGTGTTTGCCTTATATCCTCTAGAAAATTGTTCCATCTCTTTGACAGAATGCTTTGTCCCAGGTTCTCACATTCTTGGTCCGGGACTTCCCTGCACTGTTCCAGAGGAGTGCAGTTTTTCAAAGTGTTTTCCCTTTCTGACCAATCTCACTGTCTTGCCTCTGGTCAGTTTGAGACAGTGGCTCATTAACTGTGCTGTATAAACTAAAAGTGGGAGGGATAAACCAGATTAAAAAAAGCTAATTGGCTTTAAAAAGTAGTTTTTAATATTGTCAATATTTGGTCATTCTGTAGCAGAAATCATGGGGAGGGAGAAGTCACCTAATAACTCCATTTCAGTGGTGTTGAGGTCATGTGTATAGGCCACTGTACTTGACCTGCTTTCTATTTGATGCTCTGCCACATATTTTATCTTCACAGCAGAGTTAACTTGTGTTATAACTTGAGCGTTGCCTCTAAACTCAAATCTCATCCATCCTCAAGAAAACTTAAGTATAGTGGATGCTTTAAATTAGAGTTGGCTGGTCTGGTGGTGGTATAGACTACAGCCTGTGTAAGTATGACAACTCAACTGTGAACTCTGTGCAACTCGGGTATTGTTTTGCAGTGCTACTGTTCTCACTTGAGTTACCTCTGCAGTGAAAACATACCTTTGCTCCCTGTGTTATTTTTGGCAAGTCATTTCACCTCTGGTTCTGTCCCCCCTTTTGTATGTCTTGTCTATTTAGACTGTACATTTTTCAAGATGTAAGAGATGTTTGTACAGCAACAAGCACAATGGGGTTGCTGATATCTGGCACCTTAAACCATTACTGGAATGCAAATAATAATAGAGAATGACTCTCACATGAATGTGCCAGGTTAGTTAGCCTGAATATGTGCCATCTTTCTTTCATGGGAATTGGAAAATAATTCAGTAAAGAAATAGAACCTTGAAGGCTATTTTATTTTAGAAATGGATAACATGAAAAGCTGTGCTTAGAAATTGATCCAATATTTATAGATTTCCGCTGTGAAAGATTTACAGCTGTCTGCTACCAGCACAGCTTATTAAATATCTGAATTTTAATCTTACCTTGTATGTTTTAAAGAATTGTAGCGACCTCAAGGAAAGCTTTGAAAAACTAAAGGCATGTTTACACTTACCTCTGGAGTGATCAATCCAGTGGGGGTCAATTTATCGTGTCTAGCAAAGACGTGATAAATCGACCGCCGAGCACTCTCCCATCGACTCTGGTACTCCACTGGAGTGAGAGGTGTAGGTGGAGTCGATGGGGGAGCATCGGCAGTTGACCTACGGCAGTGAAGACACCGCGGTAAGTAGATCTAAGTACGCCGACTTCAGCTACATTATTCGCGCAGCTGAAGTTGCGTGACTTAGATCGCCCCCCCCCGCCCCCAGTGTAGACTATTTAGAGAGAAGTCTGCCTCTATTGTGTGTGCTTATACTGTGTGTTTTTGTTTGTTTTTTATTGCTAAGGATATTTGCATAAGCACAAGATTTTTGTTTAGAATTTCCTCTGTTCCTGCTGTTTGTTTCTCACAGTAACTAATTGTGATGTCACAAAATGAGCACGACTTCAGGTGGGAACTAACCTACTTGAAAGTTTCTCCAGCTCCATCAGTCCTCTGTTTTAAAGCACTGCTATGCTTCTTGAATCTCCGGTCTGGCCTTGTCTCTGATCACAATTACAGGTTTTTATTCATCTATTACATTACTGAGGTTATTGGACTGTGTGGAGTGGGCATCATCATAGTGTCAGTCAGAAGACTATGTAGACCAGGGGTTGGCAACCTTTCAGAAGTGATGTGCCGAGTCTTCATTTATTCACTCTAATTTAAGGTTTTGCGTGCCAGTAATACATTTTAACGTTTTTAGGTCTCTTTCTATAAGTCTATAATATATAACTAAACTTGTCATAACTATAAAGGGAAGGGTAACAGCCCTCCTGTGTACAATACTTTAATCCCTCCTGGCCAGAGACACCAAAATCCTTTTACCTGTAAAGGGTTAAGAAGCTCAGGTAACCTGGCTGACACCTGACCCAAAGGACCAATAAGGGGACAAGATACTTTCAAATCTTGGTGGGGGGAAGGCTTTTGTTTGTGCTCTTTGTTTTGGACATTGTTCACTCTTGGGACTAAGAGGGACCAGACATCAATCCATGCTCTCCAAATCTTTCTGAACAAGTCTCTCATATTTCAAACTTGTAAGTAACAGCCAGGCAAGGCGTGTTAGTTTTGTCTTTGTTTTCTCAACTTGTAAATGTTCCTTTTGCTAGAATGTTTACCTCTGTTTGCTGTAACTTTGAACCTAAAGCTAGAGGGGGTTCCTCTGGGCTCTTTGAATTTGATTACCCTGTAAAGTTATTTTCCATCCTGATTTTACAGAGATGGTTTTTACCTTTCTTTCTTTAATTAAAAGTCTTCTTTTTAAGAACCGGATTGATTTTTCCTTGTTTTAAGATCCAAGGGGATTGGATCTGGACTCACCAGGAATTGGTGGGGGGAAAGGAAACGGGGGGAATGATTAATTCCTCCTTGTTTTAAGATCCAAGGGGTTTGGATCGGTGTTCACCAGGGAATTGGTGGAGGAGTCTCTCAAGGTTACCCAGGGAAGGGAGTTAGCACTTGGGAGTGGTGGCAGCAAAACCAGATCTAAGCTGGTAGTTAAGCTTAGAAGTTTTCATGCAGGTCCCCACATCTGTACCCTAAAGTTCAGAGTGGGGAAGGAACCTTGACAAAACTATTGTTGTATGTAAAGTAAATAAGGTTTTAAAAATGTTTAAGAAGCTTCTTTTAAAATTAAATTAAAATGCAGAGCCCCCCGGACCGGTGGCCAGGACCCGGGCAGTGTGAGTGCCACTGAAAATCAGCTTGCGTGCCGCAGGTTGCCTACACCTGATGTAGATGTTGTACCTGATGTAAATAGTGAGTTGATACTTCAGGCTAATAGTTGGAAAATCTCAGTCTACCTTGTTGTAATTCTGCTTTTTGAAAAAGATTTTTGTTTTTTGTAAGAATGGGTTCTGCTTTCTAACCCTCCTCGTTGTTGTAGGTGTATATACGTCCAGGCTCATCGCATTTGGTGATTAGTCTGGTTTGTCTTGGAGTTCAGATACTGTACTGAACATGTTAGTTTGTATGGATTTCTGTTTCAGTCAAGGACTGACTAGTATCTGAGGCCTGGTTTACACGTAAAACTTAGGTTGACCTAGTTTACCGCAGTCATGGCTGTAAAAAATTTCACTCACTGTGTGATGTAAAGTAGGTTGACGCCACTGCAGATGCAACTAGGTCAATGGGAGAATTCTTCCATCAACCTAGCTACCGCCTCTAGAAGGGATGGATTTACTACATTGATGGAAAAAACCCTTCTGTTGCTATAGTATCTACACTTGAGTGGCACAGCTGTAGCGCACACATACCAAATCCACATTGACTGCTCGAAGACCTGCTTGTCAGGTGAACATAAAAACGGCCATTCTGGGTCAGACCAAAGGTCCGTCCAGCCCAGCATCCTGTCCTCTGACAGTGGCCAATGCCAAGTGCCCCAGAGGGAATGAACAGAACAGGCAATCGTTAAGTGATCCATCCCCATTCGCTCATTCCCAGCCTCTGGCAAACAGAAGCTAGGGACACCATCCCTGTCCATCCTGGCTAATAGGTGGCAGGATCTTTCATAATTATATGATAGTGAGGTGGAAATATTGTTGCCAGGCACTTTCCCTGTTCAGAGCTCCCTGAAATATGCTGCCATGGAGACATTCCTGAGCACTTTACCTTTAAGAACAGGAATCTGTTTTTCAAGAAATGTAAATGGCTTGTAATTCTTCTATGAAGAAATACCAGTAAGTTGTAATACATTAACATTTGCCCACTCACATTCCTGCATAATTGATATTGCTTGTTGTATTAGTTAGTGATCTGTCTCTTTTGTATAAATGGGACTGACAGTTGAGGCCTGTTGTTGGAAATAATATTCCAAATGCATTTATTATGGTTTACCATGACTCAGATTCCACACTAGCATTTCTTTGTTAGTCCAAGGTCCACATGGTGTTGGTTACATCCAAAATACCAAAGCAAGCATCTACAAACTTATATTTTATATCCAAATTATAATGCAGTTACAAGCATTGGCCACAATATTTATAACAGAATCAAGCCTGGGAAACACCTTCCCATTATGCCATCACTCCAGCTTATTTTGCTATATCTTTTTGTAACTACTGGTTTAGCATTTCTTTATAATAAACCAATTATTCACTGCACCTGGTACCCAATTAACAAAGTTTTCTCAACCTAATCCTTAAAAAAGGTAACTCTGGTATTTCAAGGGTCACGACCAGTGTTCCCTCTGTTTTTTCCCCACGCATGTGCGGAGTGAACTTTGTGTGCACCAATGTGACACATCACCTTCATATTGGTGCACATAACAAAATTCATGTGGTGGGGGTGGGGCCAAGGGGTTCAGAGTGTGGGAGGGCGGCTCAGGGCTGGGGCAGAGGGTTGTGGTGGCAGAGGGCTGGCTCAGAAAATTGGTGTCCGGGGTGTGTGTGTGTGAGGGTTCGGGGGGGGGGGGGGGGAGGGAGGATGAGGGGCTCAGGCCTGGGGCAGAGGGTTGTGGTGTGGGGGGTGAGGGGTCCGGCTGGGGGTGCGGGCTCTGGGGTAGGACCGGGGATGGGGGGTTTTGGGTGCAGGCTGCCCAGGGGCTACGGCAGGGAGAGAGGACTTCTTCCCCCTCCCCCCAGCTCTCTCTCCCCGCAGCAGCACCTGGGCTGGGGGGGAAGAGGCGCCTCTTCTCCGGCTGCAGCAGGTCCGTGCCAGGGCTGGGTTGGGACCGGGGGAAGGGCGCCTCTCCCCCGGCCGCGACAAGTCCGGGGTAGGTCCATGTTGGGGGAGAGGCATCTATCGCTGCTGCAGCCCTGAACCCCTATGCGGCGCTTAATAGGCAGCTGCGTGGCCGTACAGCTTAGAGGGAACTTAGGTCACAACAAGTTTAACACAACCAATCCCTCTTTCTCATGATCTTACTCTTTTTGGTCACACACTTTGGGGCTATTGCTCATGCCAATGTCCAATTTCAGTTTAAAACTATTCCTTGACTTTAGCAAAGCTTTTGATACGGTCTCCCACAGTATTCTTGCCGCCAAGTTAAAGAAGTATGGGCTGGATGAATGGACTGTAAGGTGGATAGAAAGCTGGCTAGATCGTCGGGCTCAACGGGTAGTGATCAATGGCTCCATGTCTAGTTGGCAGCCGGTTTCAAGCGGAGTGCCCCAAGGGTCGGTCCTGGGGCCAGTTTTGTTTAATATCTTTATTAATGATCTGGAGGATGGTGTGGACTGCACTCTCAGCAAGTTTGCAGATGACACTAAACTAGGAGGCGTGGTAGATCCACTAGAGGGTAGGGATCGGATACAGAGGGACCTAGACAAATTAGAGGATTGGGCCGAAAAAAACCTGATGAGGTTCAACAAGGACAAGTGCAGAGTCCTGCACTTAGGACGGAAGAATCCCATGCACTGCTACAGACTAGGGACCGAATGGCTAGGTAGCAGTTCTGCAGAAAAGGACCTAGGGGTCACAGTGGACGAGAAGCTGGATATGAGTCAACAGTGTGCTCTTGTTGCCAAGAAGGCTAACGGCATTTTGGGCTGTATAAGTAGGGGCATTGCCAGCAGATCGAGGGACGTGATCGTTCCCCTTTATTCGACATTGGTGAGGCCTCATCTGGAATACTGTGTCCAGTTTTGGTCCCCACACTACAAGAAGGATGTGGAAAAATTGGAAAGAGTCCAGCGGAGGGCAACAAAAATGATTAGGGGTCTGGAGCACATGACTTATGAGGAGAGGCTGAGGGAACTGGGATTGTTTAGTCTCCAGAAGAGAAGAATGAGGGGGGATTTGATAGCAGCCTTCAACTACCTGAAGGGGGGTTCCAAAGAGGATGGAGCTCGGCTGTTCTCAGTGGTGGCAGACGACAGAACAAGGAGCAATGGTCTCAAGTTGCAGTGGGGGAGGTCCAGGTTGGATATCAGGAAAAACTATTTCACTAGGAGGGTGGTAAAACACTGGAATGCGTTACCTAGGGAGTTGGTGGAGTCTCCTTCCTTGGAGGTTTTTAAGGCCCGGCTTGACAAAGCCCTGGCTGGGATGATTTAGCTGGGAATTGGTCCTGCTTTGAGCAGGGGGTTGGACTAGATGACCTCTTGAGGTCCCTTCCAACTCTGATATTCTATGATTCTATGATTCTATGATTCACTTGGGCCCAGTGTAGGTCTATATTAGTACTACTGTGGAACCCACTTAACAGGGATGAAATGTATCACTTGGTGTAGTGGGAATAGACCTCCAAAACAACTTAGTTCTGGATATTCCCTTGGAGTGAGCCCAAACACTGTGAATCTATTAGTAATGTTTAGGGAAGAAGCTTTGCATCCATCTTCACTGCAGAGGATGTGGGGGAGATACCCACATCAGAGCAATCCTTTTGGGAGACAGATGTGAAGTACTGTCCCACACTGATGTGTCAATAGAAGAGGTGGTTCTAGAATAAACTGATACATTAAATGTAATAAGTCACCAGGACCAGATTGGATTCACCCAAGAGTTCTGAAGGAACTCAAATGTGAAATTGCAGAGCTACTAACTCTGATATGTAACCTACTACTGAAACAAGGCACTGTATCAGGTGACTGGAAGGTATCTAATGTAACATACTTTATTTAAAAAAAAAAAGAAGGGGGGGGGGTCCAGAGGTGATTCTGGCAATTTACAAGCCAGCAAGCCTAACTTCAGTACTGGGCAAATTGGTAGAAACTATAGTAAAGAACAGAATTAACAGACATAGATGAACATGATATGTTGAGGAAGAGCCAACACAGCTTTTGTAAAGGGAAATCATGCCTCACCAATCTATCAGAATTCTTTGAGGGTGTCAACAAGCATGTTGACAAAGGTAATCAAGTAGATGTAATATACTTGGATTTTCAGAAAGCCTTTGACAAGATCCCACACTAAAGGGTCTTAGGGAAACTAAGTAGCCATGGGATCATAGGGAAAGTTTTCTCATAGGATAATAACTGGTTAAAAGATAGGAAACAAAGGGTAGGAATAAATGTTCAGTTTTCACAATGGAGAGAGGTAAATAGCAGGATCCCCTAAGGATCTGTACTGGGATCAGTGCTATTCAATGTATTATTATTCATAAATGATCTGGAAACAGATGTGAACAGTGACGTGGCAAAGTTTGCAGATAATACAAAATTATTCAAGATACTTAAGTCCAAAGCTGACTGAAAAGTGACAGGGAGATCTCACAAAACTTGGTGACTGGGCAACAAAATGGTAGATGGCATAGCAATGCACATTGGAAAAAATAACCCCAAATATACATATATAATGATGGGTTCAAAATGAGCTGTTACCACTCAAGAAAAAAATCTGGAATCACTGTGGATAGTTCTCTGAAAACTTGAGCTCAATGCGCAGCAATGGTTGAAAAGGCTAACAGAATATTAGGAACTATCAGGAAAGGGATAGATAAGATAGAAAATATTGTAATGCCACTATATAAATCCATGGTGCACCAGGCCTTGAACACTGTTCTGTTCTGGTCACCTCATCTCAAAAAGCATATAGTGAAACTGGAAAAGGTTCAGAGTCAGGCAGCAAATATGATCAAGGGTATGGAATGGCTTCCATATGAGGAGAGACTAAAAAAATTAGCACTGTTCAGTTTAGCAAAGAGACAAGGAGATGATAGAGGTCTATAAAATCATGAATGGTTTGGAAAAAGTGAACAGGGAAGTGTTATTTACGCATCCCAAAATACAAAAATTAAGGGTCACCAGGGAAGCTAGTAGGCAGCTGATTTAATACAAACAAGAGGAAGTAGTTTTTCACACTATGCACAATAAATCTGTGGAACTCATTACCATGGGATGTTTCGATGGCTAAAAGTATAACTGGGTTCAAAAAAGAACTGGATAAGTTCATGGAGGATAGGTCCTACAATGACTATTAGCCACAGTGGTCAAGGATGCAATCCCATGCTCAGGGTGACCCTAAATCTCTGACAGAAGCCTGGAGTGGAAGACATGGGTGGATCACTCCATAATTGCCCTGTTGTGTATACTCTCCCTGAAGTCCCTGGTATTGGCCAGAGACCGGATACAGTGCTAATGGACCATTGTTCTGGCCCAGTATGGAAGTTCTTATGTTCTTCAGAAGAATTGCACATAAGTAACTTCTGCTGTCATCTGTGTTTCACTGATTTGAGCTAGCTCATGTGACTGAAAGCTAAGATCTTGTATGGGATTGGTGTCCTTTATGAAATGAGTTGGACATCTTAGTTCAGTTTTAGTGAACAGATGTGCACATAATCACTACAGAAAAAATTAGCACTAATGGTGTCCCTTGTTGCCATTCTTGGTAGAAGCCAAAGACGACAGAGAATGGATCACACACTCACTTCTAAGGGTAGTTCCTTTATATCAGGGTTATGGGTTGGCAGGGACGTTTTGCTTGCATTATTACGGTCTGTGCTATATTTGTTCTGTGGACAGGGCTTCATTCTCAATTGTTGTCAAATTAGTACTCTTTCATGAGTCCTAATTCACATTTGAAGAAATAGCTTAAAGTAGCATTTAAGCATAATGTATATAGGTACCATACAAAATATATAGTAAAACAAAATGATCTGTTTCAAAGTTTTTAGTTTCCTTTAAAATGCAAGTAAAACATTAACAATTGGGTAAACTAAACTAATCTTGATCTAGCATTTTAAGTAAAAAAACCAAAAACCATGAGGGCTCTTAAAGTGGTGATTTCCATGAGACCTTAATCAGGAAAATCTGATAGCATAGCATTTTAAAATTTCATAATTTAAATCATCCCTGGAGTTTTATTAACTTAGTCTTCCTCCTGTGTGCATTAGGAAGGTGACTTTGAAGTGGAAGTATGAATTTTGACATCTACCCTCTATTGCAAGTTTCCTGGGTGTTAAAGCATTTTGTTATAATGGCAGTCTTTTCACTGTGCTTTCCTATATTGCTGCATATGGAAGTCACACTTTTATGTGCTAGAATGGTGAGTGTTATTACCTTTAAACATTATGGAATCTTGTAGACAAATATGGGGGTGATAAAATCAGGGGTTATGGTGAATTAGTGCATTAAACCCTGGGATGTGAACTATTTTGCCTTAGTTTCCACAGATTAAATAATTATCTAGTTCATAACAAAAAGGGTTTAATTTCTAATAGAATCCTTAAACTGAAGGCATGATGCATTGACTTGCTGAATTTATTAACATACCTTGCATAGGGACTTTGATTGTTTTTGATATGTTACAATAAAATTATTTTTAATAAGCAGCAGAAGATGTTGGTTAAGGCTGTGATTTTTGACAAGAGCCATGATAGTCAAACTAAGGCTCCATTGTTGGGTATTAATGGAAAAGGCCACACACCCCCCAATCCTGTATTAATAGGATGTATTAGAGAGTAATAGAACAACCCATATACTATCACTACAATTGAAATTTCACCATAAGAAGATGGAAACTTTATCTAAAAAATATTTTTTGCTCTTTTAATGTTTCTTTAGTGACTGTCAGTGGCATTAGCCAGAATGTAACAAAAGTTGAATTTTGTGTTCCGTATGTAAGCTGAAAGGAGGGTGAAAGGTCCCAAAAATGGGAATAATGTGCTACTGTCTTAATGGAAAAAGAAAATGGTCTAACACTTACTCTCCATTTAAACCCAAATATAATTAAAGGTAAAATATCTTGGTAATGACAGTTGAAAAATATGGAGGACTGTGCTAGATATTTACATTTTACATTTAATATCCGTATAAATCACTGTTTCAATAGCACCCAGCCTCAACTGTTGTGCAGGTTGGATGGTGAATGAGTTAAGGTATCATTAGACTCCTACCTCATTTACTGCAAAAGTTGAATGATATGTAGTCAGGGCCGGATTAACTTTTTGTGGGCCCAGCTTCAAATATATTTGTGGAGCCCCCATAGGGAACAATTGTAAAAGACAGGAGATTGGCACA
Organism: Chrysemys picta bellii; assembly: GCF_011386835.1. Classification (NCBI taxonomy): domain Eukaryota; kingdom Metazoa; phylum Chordata; order Testudines; family Emydidae; genus Chrysemys; species Chrysemys picta. The sequence continues at coordinate 44,978,632 of NC_088800.1, forward strand.
GGAGTTGTCTTTGACACAGCACATTTGTGCACAGGTTTTATTTATGATATTGTATGTTGTATGTAAGAGAGGAGTATGACTGCTCAGAGCTCCGGTATGAAACTGCAGAAAAACCTGAGAGTCTCTGGATAAAGTTGAGAAGTGTGAGCAACAAGGGTGATGTCGTGGTTGGAGTCTGCTATAGACCACCAGACCAGGGGGATGAGGTGGACGAGGCTTTCTTCTGGCAACTAGCAGAAGTTGCTAGATCGCAGGCCCTGGTTCTCATGGGAGACTTTAATCAACCTGATATCTGCTGGGAGAGCAATACAGCGGTGCACAGGCAATCCAGGAAATTTTTGGAAAGTGTAGGGGACAATTTCCTGGTGCAAGTGCTGGAGGAACCAACTAGGGGCAAAGCTTTTCTTGACCTGCTGCTCACAAACAGGGAAGAACTAGTAGGGGAAGCAAAAGTGGATGGGAACCTGGGAGGCAGTGACCATGAGATGGTCGAGTTCAAGATCCTGACACAAGGAAGAAAGGAGAGCAGCAGAATACGGACCCTGGACTTCAGAAAAGCAGACTTTGACTCCCTCAGGGAACAGATGGGCAGGATCCCCTGGGAGAATAACATGAAGGGCAAAGGGGTCCAGGAGAGCTGGCTGTATTTTAAAGAATCCTTATTGCGGTTGCAGGAACAAACCATCCCGATGTGTAGAAAGAATAGTAAATATGGCAGGCGACCAGCTTGGCTAAACAGTGAAATCCTTGCTGATCTTAAACGCAAAAAAGAAGCTTATAAGAAGTGGAAGATTGGACAAATGACCAGGGAGAAGTATAAAAATATTGCTCAGGCGTGCAGGAGTGAAATCAGGAAGGCCAAATCACACTTGGAGTTGCAGTTAGCAAGAGATGTTAAGAGTAACAAGAAGGGTTTCTTCAGGTATGTTAGCAACAAGAAGAAAATCAAGGAAAGTGTGGGCCCCTTACTGAATGAGGGAGGCAACCTAGTGACCGAGGATGTGGAAAAAGCTAATGTACTCAATGATTTTTTTGCCTCTGTCTTCACGCACAAGGTCAGCTCCCAGACTGCTGCACTGGGCAGTACAGCATGGGGAGAAGGTGACCAACCCTCTGTGGAGAAAGAAGTGGTTCGGGACTATTTAGAAAAACTGGACGTGCACAAGTCCATGGGGCCGGATGCGCTGCATCCGAGGGTGCTAAAGGAGTTGGCGGGTGAGATTGCAGAGCCATTAGCCATTATTTTTGAAAACTCATGGCGATCGGGGGAGGTCCCGGATGACTGGAAAAAGGCTAATGTAGTGCCCATCTTTAAAAAAGGGAAGAAGGAGGATCCGGGGAACTACAGGCCAGTCAGCCTCACCTCAGTACCTGGAAAAATCATGGAGCAGGTCCTCAAGGAATCAATTATGAAACATTTAGAGGAGAGGAAAGTGATCAGGAACAGTCAGCATGGATTCACGAAGGGGAAGTCGTGCCTGACTAACCTAATTGCCTTCTATGATGAGATAACTGGCTCTGTGGATGAGGGGAAAGCAGTGGATGTGTTATTCCTTGACTTTAGCAAAGCTTTTGATACTGTCTCCCACAGTATTCTTGCCGCCAAGTTAAAGAAGTATGCGCTGGATGAATGGACTGTAAGGTGGATAGAAAGCTGGCTAGATCGTCTGGCTCAACGGGTAGTGATCAATGGCTCCATGTCTAGTTAGCAGCCGGTTTCAAGGGGAGTGCCCCAAGGGTCGGTCCTGGGGCCGGTTTTGTTTAATATCTTTATTAATGATCTGGAGGATGGTGTGGACTGCACTCTCAGCAAGTTTGCAGATGACACTAAACTAGGAGGCGTGGTAGATCCACTAGAGGGTAGGGATCGGATACAGAGGGACCTAGACAAATTAGAGGATTGGGCCGAAAAAAACCTGATGAGGTTCAACAAGGACAAGTGCAGAGTCCTGCACTTAGGACGGAAGAATCCCATGCACTGCTACAGACTAGGGACTGAATGTCTAGGTAGCAGTTCTGCAGAAAAGGACCTAGGGGTCACAGTGGACGAGAAGCTGGATATGAGTCAACAGTGTGCTCTTGTTGCCAAGAAGGCTTACGGCATTTTGGGCTGTATAAGTAGGGGCATTGCCAGCAGATCGAGGGACGTGATCGTTCCCCTTTATTCGACATTGGTGAGGCCTCATCTGGAGTACTGTGTCCAGTTTTGGTCCCCACACTACAAGAAGGATGTGGAAAAATTGGAAAGAGTCCAGCGGAGGGCAACAAAAATGATTAGGGGTCTGGAGCACATGACTTATGAGGAGAGGCTGAGGGAACTGGGATTGTTTAGTCTGCAGAAGAGAAGAATGAGGGGGGATTTGATAGCAGCCTTCAACTACCTGAAGGGGGGTTCCAAAGAGGATGGAGCTCGGCTGTTCTCAGTGGTGGCAGATGACAGAACAAGGAGCAATGGTCTCAAGTTGCAGTTGGGGAGGTCCAGGTTGGATATCAGGAAAAACTATTTCACTAGGAGGGTGGTGAAACACTGGAATGCGTTACCTAGGGAGGTGGTGGAGTCTCCTTCCTTGGAGGTTTTTAAGGCCCGGCTTGACAAAGCCCTGGCTGGGATGATTTAGCTGGGAATTGGTCCTGCTTTGAGCAGGGGGTTGGACTAGATGTCCTCTTGAGGTCCCTTCCAACTCTGATATTTTATGATTCTATGATTTATAAGTTTAAGTTGCAGATGGAGGTGGCTGCCATTAGGGTACCAGCAATGGTAGCTGTAGGGCAAAAAGAATATACACAAGTGCACATAAAATACATTCTAAAAGAAAAAAAATATGAAATAAAACACAATGGGTATGGGGTGGTAAGGCTCCAGCTACGCTGCGGCGCCCGGGCTAAGGAGGCTTACCTGGAGCAAGGAGCACCCATTGGTCGGGGTGCCTGTTCTCCAGGTGCCGGTGCTGCTGCCTGCCCAGCATGGTCCGGGGCCCTCATGGTCCCTGGCCTCATCATTCGAATAATGGTGGGGCCGGGGCAGGGGAGCTGCATGCGCAGCACCCTCTCACTAGTGCTGTCCCTGGCCTGGCGGGGGCCCGAGAGCCCAGGGAGGAGGCGGGGGCTGCGCTATCTGTGTGCAGGTGCCATGGGCTAGTCCAGCTGTCTGTGCGGCAGCCAGAAACCCCTGACCTGGGCCTGCCACTGGCCACCCCCCATCCTCCCAGCTATGCCAAGTGGTATGAGCTGCTGCAGGGAGGCAGAGCCGGACGCACCACCATGCCTCCTGCTTGCTGGCTGCCTCTGTCTGCTCTGCTCAGGGCAGACAGCTGCTGTCCTCCCCCCACACACACCTGACCAAGGATCATGGGCTCCTTCCCAAGTATAAACCCGGTACTGTGTGTAGTGAGTGAGACAAGTAGTCTGATGCACCCTCCCTTATTCATTGTGGGAATTGGATGGTGTGCAGTGAATGAAGGAGAGGACCGAACAGATAACAAATGCATATTGAACTGCTGCCTTGTTCACTGCACATCATCCAACCTCCACACTTCATGAGCTGGGAATTTTGTGAATAATTAGTATGTAAATGTATGGTGAAAGAATCAATGCATATGCACAAGGTAGAAGAGTTAAAGTTGTCCATACAAATTTAAAACTTTGGTATTTGTCTCCCTTTTTAAATAGGGTTGGCTTGAAAACAAGAATTCTGTTTTGCCAGAAATGTCAAGGCTTCAGTATTTGGTTTTGTTCCACATCTAGACAAAAAACAGGGCGGATAAAAATCAAGATACCTCCTCATGGAATAGGGATTACAAATTCTAATTCTATAGTATGAGACAATATATTCATGTAATGCTTAAGAGAAGTTTTGTAAATGAGTTCCTTTAGTTCATGGATTGGGGACCCAATTTTATGGGGTTCCAGGGGCTTCTGTATAGATTATATAGGTTAATCTTTCTATCTACCCAATGGGACTCAGTGCTCAGTCTAGAAGATACCATCAGAGATGCTTAGTTTTGCAGTTCTCAAGCTGGATTTGTGTCTCCAGAGATATGCTTGTTAACAGCAAAAATGTTTTAAAATAAATATATAGCAGTGAGAAATAATAGACCTCAACCCTATTGTCCCTCTGCAAATTTGTGTACAGAGTTAATCCCTTACCTCTCTCTAAAAGTGCGAAGTTTCAAAAAGTTCAATGAATAGAAGATGGTTGGGGGTGGAATAGATCTGGACAAGGAGAAGTCTGGAGATAAATGTGAGAAGGGAGGAACAGGCAGTAGAAACAAAAGTGAAACTGTTTGAGCAGCATATTCCAGAAGTCTTGAGGTCTTTCTGAGTGTAGCCTTCATTGATTTGAAATCTACCATACCAGTGTTTTCCCCAGGAATTGAAATTAGGGGGTGTTGGAATATTCAGGGGGGATGAGGGCTGACGAGGGTTGAGACCGTGAGGGCAAAGATGGACTGTATGGCACCATAGTAAAAACTGAAAAAAGTTTCCCGACCATTTTATTAGATTTAACTCATGTTTTAAAATTATCACAAAAATTAAAGTTAGTTACTCAAGCTTATTATGAAGCAGTACATCTACATCCTTCTTGGTTTCTTGCACTCTTTGGTGTCGTCTTGTGTGTCTGTCACTTCCAGGCCTTCATGATATGTTCATGATCAGGCAGAAGGAGACTTCTTTCAGAACACAAAATTCTATTCAATGAGGAAAAAGAATGCTCAACTGTAGCTGTTGTGACTGGGAGTAGCAAGAGATGAATTTCTACTTCTTTCATCTGAGGAAACCTAGCACAAAGATTCGGTTGAACCACTAGTGATGATAAAGAAGTCGAAGTTAAATCTTCATTTGTTCATCGTATTATATTCCACTTTGTGTTCAAAATTCTCTATTCTGTCTTGATCACTCCACTCAACTGTCAGTGTTTTATAAACAGGCATCTGTAAAAGCTACATGGAGGTTGAGTAGAATCCAGAAATCGCTATTGTAGATTTGTAAGAATCAAGTCTGTGTACTTTTTCAGATGGCTTAACAAACACTTCTTGTCCTCTTCACTTAAGAAGTCAATATAAGAACCTTCATTAGTCAACTTCTGGACTGAAGTCTTTCTTTTTCCAGTACATTTTCAATGGATAGCTCTCTGATTGATCCACGGGTAGCTTGTATTGCTGGACAAAGATCTACACTACTGTTGTAGCAGATGCCTGGATGACATTGTTTAATGACACAAAATGGTTTCAACAGTAGACTTACAAGAGAGAATGGTGCTAGTCTTCTCTGAACTTTGTAACAAAAGTAGTCCACCAGCCTCACTACTCAGATCTGTCCTATCTTGTTTGATACTTTCCAAAGCCAGTAATAACAGTTGCAGTAATTTTAAGACAACAGCCAAGAATCGCTCATGAGAAAACCAGCAGGCTTTCCCAGGTTGGACTAATTTGAACTTCAATCCCGGTGTATCTTCTATTTGTTTTCCTACATGTCCAGTCCTTTTGGACTGTTGCTGAAAAAAGAGAGTATAAAAAGCCATTAAATTTATGGCTTTTTAATGTCTTTTGAAGATTCTGCAGCTTGTACTCGCGCTAGCTGGAGTAGATGGCTTCTGCAGCGTGTATAGGAGAGATTAGGATTATACTTTTCTCTGAGCAAAGTTTGTACTCCAGTATATCTTCCAGAGAAGTTTGTAGCTCCATCAAATGCACAAGCAGCCATCTGTTTGTTTGGGGTTCAATTTACAAGCATTTAACTTTTCTAAGATGTCACAGATGCAGTTGATGCATCTATTGGCCTACCACAGACATCAAGATAATGTACACACTGACTTAATACTTGATGCCTCTTTGCATCGGTGCATTCATCAGCCATGTATGCACATATTTTGAGTATGGTGAGAGAGTTCTTCATTTTTTCAACTGCTGAGTCTTTCACTGTTGCACCGCATGCTTCTAGCTGAGTTTTCTCAGAAAGATAGTGAGCATTTGCCAGTCTTGTTCGAAACCAGTGTCCAACTATAGGATTAACAAGTCACAATGCACTTCACATTGGCCTCCAGTTTGTAGTGTGTGGTATCTCTTGCTTAAATAGAAAGTATGATGCAACAGCCATGTTGGTTCACATAAACGGAGTTGTATCTCCAGCATTCTTAACAGCCTCATTAAGTTAATCTAAAATTGTCTTTGACAGTGACGGGCTTATAAGGCTTTCTGCATGTTGATGAAGTCCAAAGGCATGGTGTTTTTCGGCCTTTTCATATAGGTTGCCAGTATTGGCTTAGCTGGTCAGTCTGGCAAACCAAGATCTGTTTGGCAGGAAGATTTATTCCACAGGAGGCTTACAGTTTAGGATCATGAATCAACAGGCTGTGCTGGGTCATCACAGTTTTAGCCTGTGGGATACTATCCGGATGTCTTAAAGGAAAGCTTCTGCACAATGCAAAGCAGGAGGCTATTGTCGAGGAGGACAAATTAGTTGCTAAAATAACATTTCAAGCGAGCCTACATGCAGTAGACTCTGCAGCTTGAGCTATGGCTTCTGCCATCACTGTGCAGCATTCAGCTTAGCTGCAGCTGTCATGCCTTCCCCTGGAGGTGCAGCCAACCATTCAGGGCCCCTCACTCTTCTGATAAGATGGATGAGAGGCTCCTTAATCTTAAGGATTCAAGGGTGACCCTTAAGAGTCTGGGGATTTATACACCAGTGACAAAAAGAGAACTGTTCTGCCCACAGCAGTCCTAGCTTTCAGCCCTTCATGCCTCATACCCAGGACCTGTCCAGAAAGAGGGGAAGAAGTTACAAGAGGTGTCCTCCTCCTCCCCATTCTTCTGCAGCTGCTAGTTTTGTCTTCCCTGAACTGGTGGGTAGAATCTTGCAAATGTTTGTGAGGAAGTTCCCTTTTCCTTATAACAGATACACTCTCTAATTACAGATGCAGTGGATCTGGGTTGGGGAGCTCACTTAAGTCCCCTTCAAGCTCAGGGCCTTTGGTCTAATTCTCCACATAAATATCAGGGAATTTTGGGCCATCCATTTGGCTTGCACGGCATTCCTTTCACATATCAAGGGTTGGAACTTGTTGGTGCTCACAGACGATATAGCAGCCATGTTCTATGTAAACAAACATAGGGAGGGGCTGGTCGACCAAGTTATGCCAGGAGGCAAGCCTCCTTTGGAATTTCTGCATTGTCAGTTCCATCGGCCTGAAAGCTGCTTACCTTCCAGAAGTTCAAAACACTATCTGGCAGCCCATAGGTCATTCACAGGCCACCACCACATGTCTCTTTGCCCTGATATGTCCAGATCCAATTTTTCAGTGGTGGGGTACTTCCTAAGTTGACTTGTGGGCCTTCCCCCAGAGCTCCCTGCTACCGGGGTTGGGGGGGAGGGGTAAGAAGAGGGCCCCTTCCCCCAGAGCTCCTGTGCTGCCTGCCGGCATGGGGGAGAGAGGGCCCCTTCCCTGGAGCTAGCTGTTGGTGGCAGGGAGAGGGCTGGGGGAAATCCTCCGGCCCCAGCCCCAGGGCAACCTGCCTGCACCCCAAACTCCTTATCCCTTGCCCCACCCCAGAGCCTGCACCCCCAGCTAGAGCCCTCACACCCCCCCCCCATCCCAACCCTCTGCCCCAGCCTTGAGCACCCTCCCGCATCTCAAACCTCTCATCCCCAGCTCCAGTCTAGAGCCCTCATTCCACCCTCTGCCCTACCCTGGGCTACCTCTCACACTCCGAACACCTCAGCCCCACCCCATGTGGCTCTCACATTGGAGGTTTATTGCAAAAGTGGCCCCTACTTCAAACATAGTGAAGAGCACCAATCAAGTGCATGAGAGGGTCACCAAGTGAAAATTAGAGACTTTACTTAATATTTTTTTGTTTATGCCAAGCATTTAGCATCTAAAAATACTTTGAGTGATATGAAAATTTAAAATTATTATCTTCAAAAGTAAGGCTCACTTTTATGTGTGCACTCAGAGTAACTCCTGTCATAAACCGTTTTCTACATTGTTGTCTTTTTCAAATATTTATGGTGATAGAAAAATAATCATGAGGCTTACTACAGGCAACTAGAACTTCAGAGCTAGGATTTCATTGGCAGGCTGGAAATCAGGCTGAGGAAAAATATTTACTTGAATAATTTGACATTCAAGAGGATGACCTATTGATGTCATTCCATTGTGTTTGACAGGTTAGGAATGAATCTTTAGTTGATGAGTATCAGGCTGAATTAAACTTCTAGTTTAAAGCAAGCTTTGCTTGAAAAAATGGGAAATAGTTATATGTATTATTAATGAATGGTAAAATCACTGTTTAAATGTCTCTTCCTACAGTATATTAATTCTTCATGATAAACAACTACTAAAAAACTTTGAGTGTATCCATGATAGGGTTGCCAATTCTGATTGGACATATTCCTGGAGGTTTCATCCCGTGACATAATCTTTCATTAAAGATTCATCTTTAATTACTGGAGACTCCAGGACAATCTGTAGGGTTGGCAACCCTAATCCATGCCTTCACTCTCACTCAAATATTCTGAGCACAAGAAGACCAAAGATTATCTACTCTCATTTTAAAGTAAAATTCCTCAAGGTGACTTCCCTCTTTGAAGACTTACTCATGGGCCTCTTTTCCTCTCTGGATTTTAAATCATTAATTTGGCCTAACCAATTTTTTTTTTTTAAACTCTTCAGAAAATCACTTTCCTTTTTCTGGTCAAATAATTTAGCTATCATCTCACCAAGACAAATATTGGAATGTATATGCCTCTTCATAGAGACTCAAATTACAAATTCACGTACATCAACTGGTTTTAAGGACTAATTTCACCTTCAGTCACTAAGTGCTTTTTAATTTTTTCCCTCAAGATCACAGGAGTTTTTTCTTACATTACATGTTGTTAATTCAGAACTCACCCAAAAGAAACTCTGTGGCAAAACATAGATGACTGTAGGTTGTAAAGATGTACATTAGCCAGACTGCAGAATTCTGAAGTTCTCTTCCTCTAGAATTCAGTGGTCAGAGCCAAAAGATCTGTAAGTCTCCCATTGTCAGTTAACTCTGATAATTATAGAGGCTTATACACAGAGTGTCCTTAAAAGCAAACTAGCTGAAATCAACAGCAACTTTGTGGGCCCAAAATATTTAATGTAGCCTGTGCTGAGATGCAAGGTGGCTACCTGGCCTGGCCAGTGGTCTCTTGTTTCCAAAATGCTAGATTTTCAGATTTTTTCAAATGCAGCATTCAGTGGGTGGCAGTGCACATCATAAGGCCTTGCTAATTCCTGGCTTCTTTCTATTTATATAGGAATTGGAGCTGCTATAATAGTTTATGAACACTGTATTTGAATTGGTTCTTTAGTTTAGTAAGGGGCTGTAAGAAAAAACAAGCAGGAAGGAAAGGAATGGGTCAAGATAAGCCATTTCTCTGCAAACGCTTGAGGGTTGTTAAGAGACAATGCCAGGACAGGAAGAAGTATGCGTGCGCTGGTGATCTAAGAATTGTGGCACATTTGAAAAGGAACACTCTTTTAGGAGAAGGAAGATTTGTTTTTGAGAATCAAGATTGAGATGGACACTTTGCAGGTGTCTACAGAAGTTAGGATTTCCCAGTTGCCTTCAGGACATGTTTATGTAAGAGATATGTAGATGGTCTTTAAAATCCTCTTTCTATAAAGACTTTATTCTATTATAAACCATGCTTTTATGTCTTCTAACTTTTGATTTGAGAAGTGATCAGTTTAAAAATTTGAGGTTATAAGAATAACTTGCCCCTGAGAATTTAGAAACTAAAAGATACTGTATGTACTCGTTCATTAGCCAGTTCGTTTATAAGCCGACCCCCCCCAAGATGGTTAGGTAAAAATAGCAAAAACTGTATGACCCTTTCATAAGCCGACCCCGTATTTCAGGAGTTGGCAAACTTTGCCTCCCGGCCGTCAGGGTAAGCCGCTGGCGGGTCGGGATGTGTTGTTTACCTGGAGCGTCTGCAGGCATGGAGCCCCTCAGCTCCCTGTAGCCGCGGTTCACCATTCCCAGCAGCTTCCCGCAGCTCCCGTTGGCTGGGAACGGCGAACCGTGGCCACAGGGAGCTGAGGGGCTTCATGCCTGCAGACTCTCCAGGTAAACAAAACGACAATGTATTAGGTATTCAATTCAATGATTCCATAGAGTTTAAAATCATCAAATTTTTGGTGTAGACCTGTTTATAAGCCAATCCCTGCTCTCTGATGCGTCATTTTTTTACCAAAAATATTCAGCTTATGAACGAGTATATATGGTAATGATTCTGAATCCAAAATTAACCATGTTTTAAATATTGCAAGTGTCTCATAATTCTTTGACCACCTCTTTCTCGGCAAACAAAATATTTAAGAACTTCAGATTGCACATATGTGCACATAGGTCTCTCAGCAGTTAGAGAGGGCATTTTTCACAAATATGGCATCTTTTTTAAAAAATGGCTAGTTCTGAATCTTGTGAACTGGATCTTTGCAAACCTCTTCATAATTAAAGTTGTAATTTCTGGATTAAGGTTTTAATTACAAGCATTAGCACTTAAACTGAATTTCAGTAGTGCTATGGATTGGGACAAGAGTGGTGGGCAGGTCATAGATAAAAATTGAACAAGGTGGCTAGGGCCTTGAGGGAAAGGATCCAGGAAGACGGTGAGGCTGCAAGTTCTCATGCGGAGGCATTTTTGGCAGCTGTTGAGGCCTTAAGAACAGGGCTTCCTTCCTGATTACCTTAGCAGAAGGTCTGGGTGGGACCAAGGACAGAGGTTGTTTAGGACTTATACTGGGCTGGGAAGTGGAGCTACATCCAAGTAATGAGGATTGGCTGGGGACTGGAACTAGGCAATGAGGATTGGCTGAGAAACTAAGGCTGGGGGTTGTCTGAAGAGCTAAATTGGTTGGGGAATGGGACTGTGGAGTCAGTAAAATAATCCTAGCTGCTCTGAGAAAAAGTTCATATACCAGAGAGAGCTTTAATCAACATTTAAGCTTTCAACAAACAGGGTACAGAACTTTGCACAAAGAACAATGGAGCCTGAAATTTTATAACATTAGAAACAAATGAACAAAACTAAGGCAATTTCAAACCAGAAGATCTTTTTAACATTAAGGTTAATAAGTACTATTCAAGAATATACAGTTACACATGTCCATTAGTATTTTTTTACAAACTGCAAATTGCAAAATTTATTTACGTTGACACCAACCTTAATACCCAATTACTTAGACCATTAAACAAACATTTTCATTGTCCTCCAAACAACCTTAACCCTGTCCTGTATCAGAGTTCTCACAAGAACTACAATTTTGCTCTTCACATAGATCTTTCTCAGATCCGTATGAAGAAGGCAAAAACAAAAAACATCTTTAGTACAGTGTTTTTTTCTACAAAGATTGTAAAATAAATAACTGCCTTTAAATGTGACTTTATAGTCCACAAAATCAAAGATACTTAAATATTTCAAGACTACCTGGACTTCAGTCTAACCCTTTCAATAACTCGGGTTTCTACACCATGCCTACATCATTGGGTTATATAAGCATAACCAAATAACAATCTCTTCCTAATGAGAAAAATGTTTTTCCTATGGTACAAGAAATTATTCATGAAAACTAATATATGGACCAAACACAACTGCCTGGCACACTGAAAAAAATGTCCATTGCATTAAAGCAGGAACTTCTTGTAGTAATGAAGCATCAAATTGGATGCTTCAAACAAATATATACACCTTGAATTATGTAAATTTCTTGGTCTTAAAGAGACATATGATGGCCTGTTCCAAATTGTGTTGAAGTCAAAAGAGAGACTACCATTTACATAAATACACAAATGAAATGGCAAAGTTACTGTGATTTGGTCCATTAAGAATGTTTGCTTAATGATTCAGAAGAGTATTAGGATTGGTGTTAGGTCTGTAAAATAATAAACAGTTAAAGGGTTAACTGATAAGTAGGGCCCTACCAAATTCCCGGTCCATTTTGGTCAATTTCATGGTCATAGGATTTTAAAAATGGTAAATTTCTTGATTTCTGCCATTTACATCTGAAATTTCTTGGTGTTGTAATTCTAGGGGTCCTGACCCAAAAAAGGAGTCAGTGCAGAAGTAAGGATGGCATGCTTTGGTATTGCCACCCTTACTTCTGTGCTGCTGCCTGCAGAGCTGGGCCTTCAGTAAGCGGCCACCACTGTCCAGCCGCCCAGTGCTGAAGGCAGCAGCCCAGAAGGAAGGATGGCATGGTAAGGTATGTTATTGCCACCCTTATTTCTGCTCTGCTGCTGGCGGGGCACTGTCTTCAGAGCCGGGCACCTGGCCAATAGCCACAGCTCTCCAGCCACCCAGCTCTGAAGGCAATGCAGAAGTAAGTGTTGCAATACTGTGACCCCCTCCCTAAAATAATCTTGTGACCCGCCCCCGCAACTCTTTTGGGTCAGGACCCCCAATTTGAGAAACACGTCTCCCCTGTGAAATCTGTATAGTATAGAATAAAAGCACACAAGACCAGATTTCACAGTGGGAGATCAGATTTCACAGTCTGTGATGCGTTTTTCATGGCTGTGAATTCGGTAGGGCCCTACCGATAAGTATTAGTCTTACCATTAACCCTCCCTCATTCACCCACCTCCTTCCGGGTGGTGATCAGCTGGTAGAAGTCTTTGCTGGGGTCGTGGGCCTGTGTGCAGATCTCGAACAGGTTCTCCTGCAGCAGACACACCATTTTGGGATGCTGGCAAGAGGGGACTATGGCAACCAGGAAGGGGTGGGCATCACGAGAGGTCACTGGGAGCCCAGACCCCTCTTAAAGGGGCTGGGTCGATATTTACGCTTTAGCCCAGCGGTGTCTTCGCCCCAGCAGTGAGGAAGATCCTGTGCACCCTTTAGATGGTAAAAACAGCCCATCCAGCCCCACTATTTTGAGGGGAAATACTTACACGGACCCAGAGGTGACCGCTCACTAGGCCAAGAAATGCCTGGCAGTGCAGGGAAGCAGGACGAGCAAACCGCTGGCCTGTGAGGTTTTGTGGGGGGCGGCTAGCCGGGCAGGGGGAGTGCGTTTAGGTCGGGGGGAGGGGTGGACAGAGGTTACAGGCCCCATTGGGGGGTAAAGTAGTCCCCAGCCTCCCCCATGCCACTGGAAGGGGTTTGGCTGCAGAGCTGGACGGCGTGCTGGTTGGTGCTGTGGCTTCAGCTGATAATTGAAGGGAAGGGAAGCTGCTACTGGGGTGGCATGGAGCACCTGCAGAGACTGCATCAGGACAAACTAGGTACCTGGGATCCCTTTCTGTTTTCCTGGTTATTGAGAATGCGAGGGTGGTGCTGGGCTAGGCTGTCCTGGCTAGGCCTGTTGTATCACCCCCGGTATAAGCTCAGCTGCCGTTCCCCGTCTGTCCAGGGCAAGCGGGAGAGGAGACGTGCCATCTTAGGCATTGTATGGCCCGAATCGGTTAACCAGTTAACTGATATAATTTTAATAGTTTAAATGGATACTTTTAAAAATGATATTTACATCCCTAGATGGTGTCAGAATTGTTTGTGAAATTGTCTTGTTCTTCTTCGAGTGCTTGCTCATATCCATTCCATTAGGTGTGCGCGCGCCGCGTGCACGATCGTCGGAGAATTTTCTACCCTAGCAACACCGGCGGGTCGGCTGTGGAGCCCCCTAGAGTGGCGCCTTCATGGCGCTGAATATATACCCCAGCCGACCCGGCGCCCCCTCAGTTCCTTCTTACCGCCCCTGACGGTCGTTGGAACTGTGGAGCGCGGCATAGCTGTTCTCCACTCTCCCTAGCTTATTTAGTCATTCACAGTTATAGTTATAGTTCTAGTTGTTTATAGTTAAATAGTTGGTTTTTTCACTTGTTACTAGTTGTTATATAGTTCAAGGGGATTAAGGGGGTTGTCTCCCCCTTTTTCCCCCGGCCGCGTGGCCGGGCTCATGCCCAAGGCTCCCGGCTTCAAGCAGTGCGCCTCCTGCGCTAAGCCTATGCCAACGAGCGACCCGCACGACTCGTGTCTGAAGTGCCTGGGAGAGTCCCATCAAACAGATAAGTGCAAGATCTGTAAGGCCTTCAGACCAAGGACCAAGAAGGAGCGGGACTTTCGGCTCCGGCAACTCCTTATGGAGGCGGCACTTAGCCCGGACGCTCCATCAGCGCGTCAGGCCCCGGCACCTGGCACCTCGGTGCGCAGTGCCCCGGCGGCACCGACTATTCCGACCACGCGAGTGGCGTCGGACAAGCCTCCACGGCACCGGACCTCGTCGGCACCGCAAGCACAGCAAGTGCCTCGGCGCCGTTCATTATCCCCGTGACATAAAAAAGCCCATAAGACGGGGACCTCCGTGCCGAAGACGCCGGCTCCCCCAGTGCCGGGGGTAGAGCCGCGTCCGCCTGTGGAGCACCGGAAACAGGTGCCTCCAGCACCGTCGACTCTGGCTCCGAGGCCGTTGTGTCCGGTGCAGACAGGGTCTCCACCGAGACCGGCGGTGATACAGTGCCTCCCGTCGACCCCAGAGACCTTCGCGACGGCGAGAGACTTGATCGCTCTCACGGAGCCGGCACCGCCCCAACCACCGGCACCGTTGACTCGTCCGGTCCAGTCTAGGGGGAAACCTGCCTTGATGCGCCCTCCATCGCAGGGGCTGGAACCACGGCACCGGTCCAGGTCCCGAAGCAGGTCCCCACGCCGCTCGTAGTCCCGGCGCCGGATATCACCTCGGCACCGGTCGTACTCGCGGCCAAGACCTTCGTCGCGGCACCGCTCTACGTCTCGGCACCGTTATGATCGTCGGCACCGATCAACATCGAGACGTAGTTCTCGGCACCGCTACGATCGACGCTCGACGTCGAGAGGCCGCTCCCGGCACCGGGCCTACTCCAGGTCATCGTCGAGGTCCAGATCCGACTCCCGACACCGGAGAGGTCATCGGCACCGATCGCGATCCCGGCACCGATCACCGGCACCGCGTGGAGATAGAACATCTCCGGACCGACACCGTGCGGCACCGCAGCCCACGGGATTCGTCTCGGCGCGCTCGGCACCGCCATGGCCATCGAGATCAGTGTCTCGCTCCTCTGAGGACTTATCGAGATCGGCATACCCCCCTCAGGGGCAAGCCGAGGAGCTGGACATAGGCCACTGGCAGGAGGTAGCAGAGGACCCTGCTCATGGCCCATCTCACTGGTCGTTCTGGACCCCGTGGGCGTACCATCAGGCGCAAGGGACTCCAATAACTTCGACCTCTCGCTCGGGCCACTCCGTTAGAAGGGCCCCGGAGTCCACCATCTCTCGGCCTCCGCCAGGGGGCATGGAGGCTTCCGTGTCCGCACCACCTGACGTCCTGGACCCAAGCGCAGGTGATGCTCTGGCGGATGAGGCAGTGGCGGGCACATCGTGCACAGGTCCACCCCCAATAGATCTTCGGGCTCACCAGGACCTCCTACGTAGGGTGGCCCGTAATATGGACCTGCAGGCGGAGGAGATAGTGGAGGTGCAGGACCCCATCGTAAATACTCTCGCGGCGGATGCCCCATCGAGAGTGGCGTTACCCCTGATCCGCACGATCCAGGCGAATGCAAATACGATATGGCAAACTCCTGCCTCTATCCCACCCACAGCGAGAGGGGTGGAAAGAAAGTACTTTGTCCCCTCCAAAGACTACGAGTACTTGTATACCCACCCCCAGCCGTGTTCACTGGTGGTGGCATCAGTGAATGCAAGGGAGCGCCACGGTCAACAGGCCGCAGCGCCCAAATCGAAGGAGGCTAAGCGCCTCGATTTGTTTGGCCGTAAAGTTTATTCAGCCGGAGGGCTGCAACTTAGAGCGGCTAACCAGCAGGCGCTCCTGAGCCGCTACAATTTTAAGTCCTGGAACTCTATGGGGAAGTTCAAGGAATTGGTTCCCCAAGAGTCCAGGGAGGAGTTTGGGGCCTTGGTAGAGGAGGGTAAGAAGGTGGCTCGGACCTCCTTACAGGCCTCCTTGGACATAGCGGACTCGGCTGCGAGAACCCTGGCTTCGGGTATCGCTATGCGAAGGACCTCCTGGCTCCAAGTTTCGGGTTTGCCCCCGGAATTGCAACAAACCCTGCAGGATTTGCCCTTCGAAGGACAGGGGTTGTTCTTGGAGAAGACGGACTCTCGCCTGCAGAGCCTCAAGGACTCTAGGACAATCATGCGCTCCCTGGGGATGCATGTTGCGGGCCCTCAGCGCAGGCCATTTAGGCCTCAGCCTCAGCGCTTCTACCCCCCCCCCCCACCTCGTCAGAGACAGGACTCGGCCCGGAGGCGCGGGCGAGGTGGTAGACGAAGGTGGACCGGCCCTCAACCCGGTCAGAACCAAGGGCCACCAAGACCACCCGCAGGCCCCAGGCAGAACTTTTGAAGGTGCGGTCGAGGACGGCGCCCCAGTCATCCCCCAGGATCCAGCCCCCTCCTTTCGGGATCGCCTCTCCCACTTCCACCGTGTTTGGTCCCTTATAACTTCGGACCGTTGGGTCCTTCGCACGGTGGAGAGGGGTTACGCTATCCAGTTTTCTTCAATTCCCCCCCTCCCACCC
The DNA here is from genome assembly GCF_011386835.1 of Chrysemys picta bellii. Classification (NCBI taxonomy): domain Eukaryota; kingdom Metazoa; phylum Chordata; order Testudines; family Emydidae; genus Chrysemys; species Chrysemys picta. Next base: position 44,995,185 of record NC_088800.1, read on the forward strand.
CCCTTCCCCGTCCCTCTTCAGGGACCCTTCTCACGAGCAACTTCTTATACAGGAGGTTTCCACGCTCCTTGCTATGGGGGCCATAGAGGAGGTTCCAGTAGAGTTAAGGGGCAGGGGATTTTATTCCCGTTACTTCCTGATCCCCAAGTCCAAAGGAGGTCTACGACCCATCTTGGACTTGCGCGGACTCAACAAATTCGTAGTAAAGTTGAAGTTCCGCATGGTCTCTTTGGGGGCCATTATCCCTTCCCTCGATCCTGGAGACTGGTTCGCCGCCCTCGACATGAAAGACGCATACTTTCATATCGCAATTTACCCGCCTCACAGACGCTTCCTGCGATTCGTGGTAAGCAAGGTGCACTACCAATTTGCAGTCCTTCCCTTCGGCCTATCCTCGGCCCCAAGAGTGTTCACGAAATGTATGGCTGTCGTGGCAGCGTACCTTCGTCGGCAAGGGATACAGGTGTTCCCGTACCTAGACGACTGGCTGGTACGCGGTCGCACCAAAGAACAAGTTCGAGCTCACGTCCACATAATAGTGCACACATTCAACGAGTTGGGCATCCTACTCAACAAGGACAAATCCACTCTAGAACCTACCCAAAGAATAGAATTCATCGGCGTAGTCCTAGACTCCAGACGTGCACAAGCCATCCTGCCAGACAACCGCTTTTGCACCATCACGAGCCTCATTCAAGGGCTCAAGGCCTTCCCAACTACCACCGTGAGGTCGTGCCTTACCCTGCTGGGTCACATGGCTTCCTGCACGTACGTAACCAGGCATGCCAGACTTCGGCTTCGCCCACTCCAGACCTGGGTGTCATCGATATACCGCCCACATCGGGACAGCCTGAACATGGTGGTCACGGTCCCGAACTCGGTCCTGACCTCCCTCACATGGTGGCTAGATCACAATGTGGTTTGCGAGGGGATGCCGTTTCACGCCCCACAACCCTCTCTGCACCTGGTCACAGACGCTTCATCTCTGGGTTGGGGCGCCCATCTCAACGAGCACCATACCCAGGGCCTGTGGACTGCACCTCAGCTAGCCCTACACATCAATGTTCGGGAACTGATGGCGGTGCGCCTGGCGTGCCAGGCATTTCTCAATCTCCTACGTGGCCGCTGTGTGTTAGTTCTCATCGACAACACCACGGCCATGTTTTACATCAACAAGCAAGGAGGAGCACGTTCGTCAATTCTATGCCAAGAGGCCATTCGCCTGTGGGACTTCTGCATCGCCCACTCAATCCATCTCACGGCATCGTTCCTCCCTGGAGTCCAGAACACTTTAGCGGACCGACTCAGCAGGTCCTTTCAAACGCACGAGTGGTCTATCCGGCCGGACATCATACATTCCGTCTTCCAGAAGTGGGGGTTTCCCCAGATAGACCTGTTTGCATCTCGAGACAACAGGAAGTGCCACGTGTTCTGCTCCCTGCAAGGTCGAGCTCCGGGCTCCCTCTCGGATGCGTTTCTCCTTCCCTGGAAAGACCACCTGTTTTATGCCTTCCCTCCGTTTCCTCTGGTCCACAAGGTACTGCTCAAATTGCGCAGAGACCAGGCACAGGTAATTTTGGTCGCCCCAGCGTGGCCGAGACAACATTGGTACACCACACTGTTGGAACTCTCGGTTCAGACACCGATCCCGCTTCCATTATGTCCAGATCTCATCTCGCAGGACCACGGCCGGCTGCGTCACCCCGACCTGCAATCACTCCACCTCACGGCGTGGTTGCTCCATGGTTCACCCAGGCAGAGCAACAATGCTCGCACTCGGTCCAACAGATTCTGCTGAGCAGTAGGAAGCCTTCAACACGGACCACATACTTGGCCAAGTGGAAGCGGTTCTCCTGTTGGTGCGAACAACGAGCCACGTCCCCGTTACAAGCACCTATTCCTCTTATATTGGAATATCTCCTCTCCCTAAAACAGGGTTGGCGATATCTTCAATTAGAGTTCACCTGGCCGCTATATCAGCCTTTCACCCAGGAGAACTCGCGTCCTCGGTATTCTCTAACCCGATGGTCATTAGATTCCTCAAGGGCTTAGATCGGATGTACCCACAACGACGTCAGCCCGTTCCGACGTGGGACCTCAACCTGGTTCTCTCCAAGCTCACAGGTCCTCCATTCGAGCCACTGGCCACCTGCTCACTTTTGTACCTATCCTGGAAGACAGCCTTCCTCGTAGCCATCACCTCAGCAAGGCGCATTTCTGAACTCAGGGCGCTTACATCCGAGCCCCCTTACACGGTTTTCCATAAGGATAAAGTGCAGCTTCGTCCACATCCTGCCTTTCTCCCTAAGGTGGTTTCTCCTTTTCATATCAACCAGGATATATTTCTCCCGGTCTTTCATCCTAAACCACATGCTACTCGCCAGGATCAACGTTTGCATTCTCTGGACGTACGCAGGGCCCTGGCTTTCTATATTGACCGCACAAGGCTCTTTAGAAAGACGACGCAACTCTTCGTTGCAGTGGCCAACCGAATGAAAGGCTCACCGGTCTCCTCACAACGCCTATCCTCCTGGATTACGTCTTGCATCCGGACTTGCTATGACCTGGCAGGTGTCTCAGCACCGCACCTCACCGCTCACTCCACGAGGGCCCAAGCTTCCTCGACGGCTTTCCTGGCGCAAGTTCCGATCCAGGACATTTGTAGAGCTGCGGTTTGGTCATCAGTCCACACATTTACAGCTCACTATGCACTAGTGCAGCAGTCCAGGGACGATGCTGCCTTCGGATCAGCGGTTTTGCACACAGCAATGTCTCACTCCGACCCCACCACCTAAGTTGGGCTTGGGAGTCACCTAATGGAATGGATATGAGCAAGCACTCGAAGAAGAAAAGACGGTTACTCACCGTTGTAACTGTTGTTCTTCGAGATGTGTTGCTCATATCCATTCCAAACCCGCCCCCCTTCCCCACTGTCGGAGTAGCCGGCAAGAAGGAACTGAGGGGGCGCCGTGTCGGCTGGGGTATATATTCAGCGCCATGAAGGCGCCACTCTAGGGGGCTCCACAGCCGACCCGCCGGTGTTGCTAGGGTAGAAAATTCTCCGACGATCGTGCACGCGGCGCGCGCACACCTAATGGAATGGATATGAGCAACACATCTCGAAGAACAACAGTTACAACGGTGAGTAACCGTCTTATTTCTATAGTTTCTGATTTTTTTTTTTTTTAATGGGTGAATGTCTTCCTTTGACTTGCTCTTGGCAAATTGGGCAGTTATTTTATACTAAAAGAAAATGTATTAAGTATCTGCACTATGTGAATGAAATAATATAGTAACTTAAAGCCAACTAACATTAAGATGGAGGATAATCTAATGTTCTAACAATTTTTGTACCATCTGCTTTTAATCTTACTTTAAGACAGACCACAATTTACCAGATTTCTGTAATCTATGTTTATCTCCTACAGTTTATGTGAACTGTGGCTTTCTGAAGTTTCTTTTGGTAATGCCCTGCTCTGTTAATCTGCAAATTGATTTGTTGACCTCCAAGTCTCTTAACTTGTACTTGATTTAGTACTTTTTGCATTTACAGTTGATCGTTTAGTAATTTTGGTTTGTGCTATTTTAAAAATGTTTTATTATGTATAGCTTCAAATCCTGTAATTTGTGATTTTTATACAGTCATATAAAATCTGTGGCGATAGAGCACTGACTGCTAAAGTTACACATCAAGGCACTATTATTGCTTCATCTGTTGTGCTTTAAGCTATCATGGTTCTTAAATTGATATGTACAGTATCACTGCTATTCTATTCATTCATTGCTTTTCTATTCATTATACTAGCATCCTAAAACCCCTGTGATTTAAAAAGAACAGTAGTACTTGTGGCACCTTAGAGACTAAGGCCTTGGCTACACTTGCTGATGTACAGCGCTGTGAGTTAAACCTGACTTCGTGCAGCTGAATAGGGAAAGGGCTGCAGTCTGTCCACACTGACAGCTGCCCAGCGCACTGTCATGGCCACATTTGCGGCAATTGCAGCGCTATTGGGAGCAGTGCATTATGGGCAGCTATCCCACAGAGCACCTCTTCCCATTCTGCCGCCGTGGGTTGTGGGAAGGGGGCGTGGGTGCGGGGCATTCTGGGTCCTGTCCCAATGCCCCATGATGCATCGCTTCGCATCCCAGAAATCCCTTTGTTTCCGTCCACCTTTGGCGCCATCTTTCAACAGTTTCTGTGCAGTGCAATTTGTCTGCGGGAAATGGAGCCCAAACTGCTGTGGCGTATGCTGACTTATCTCGCTAGCACGTCACGTTTGGCTGTCGAACTATTCCTTAAGGTCCAACGTGACAGTGAGAGTGAGGAGTCCAACGATGTTATCGAGCCACGTAATGCGTACAACACGAAATTGCTTGTGGCATTCACGGACATGCTCAGCACCGTGGAACGCCGCTTTTGAGCTCGGGAAACAAGCACCAAGTGGTGGGATCACATAGTCATGGAAGTCTGGGATGACGAGCAGTGGCTGCAGAACTTTTGGATGAGAAAAGCCACTCTCATGGGACTGTGTGAGGAGTTTGCCCCTACCCTGCGGCACAAGGACATGAGATTGAGAGCTGTCCTGCCAGTGGAGAAGTGGGTGACGATTGCAATCTGGAAGCTGGCAACTCCAGACAGCTACTGGTCAGTCGCAAACCAGTTTGGAGTGGGAAAGTCGACCGTTGGAATTGTTTTGATTGCAAGGCCATTAATCGCATCCTACTCAGAAGAACCGTGACTCTGGGTAACGTGCAGGACATAGTGGATGGCTTTGCACAAATGGGGTTCCCTAACTGTGGAGGGGCGATAGATGGGACGCACATTCCTATTCTGGCACCACCCCACCTAGGATCAGAGTACGTTAATTGGAAGGGGTATTTCTCTATGGTTCTCCAGGCGCTTGTGGATCACCGTGGGCATTTCACTGACATTAACACAGGCTGGCCCGGAAAGGTGCATGATGCACACATCTTTCGGAACACTTGGCTGTTCAGGAAGATGCAGGCCGGGACTTTTTTCCCAGAGCGGAAGATCACGGTAGGGGAAGTTGAAATGCCCATTGTGATCCTTGGAGATCCCGCTTACCCGTTAATGCTGTGGCTCATGAAACACTACACAGGGAGCCTTGACAGCAGCAAGGAACGGTTCAACTACAGGCTGAGCCGGTGCCGAATGACTGTGGAGTGTGCCTTTAGCCGTTTAAAGGGCCGCTGGCGATCTCTGTATGGGAACCTGGAGTTGGCCGAAAACAGCATCCCCGCGGTTATATCCGCGTGCTGTGCCCTCCATAATATTTGTGAAGGGAAGGGTGAAAGCTTCACTCAGGCATGGACCTCTGAGGTTCAACACCTGGAGGCTAAATTTGCACAGCCAGAGAGCAGGGCTATTACAGGGGCCCAGCGCAGGGCTGCAAGGATTAGGGATGCCTTGAGGGAGCAATTTGAGGCTGAAAACCAGCAGTGATATCTGGTACCCTGCATGGAAGTGAAGTGCAGTAGTTCCAATCTTTGGGAATCAGTGTTTGCTAAGCAGACTTGCAATGCCTGTTTATTTCCTGGGCTAAGGAGTCTTTTACTTTATGCAATAATATTTATTGAAAAGAAACAAGGGGGTGGAGTGGGGAATGGTACAATCACAGATTTGCATATGTCCTGTCTGGTGTGCTGTGCAGTGAGTGCTGCACTTCAGGATAGCTATACTGCATGGTGATGGGGGTTGAGTGCAGAGGGTAAGGGTTGTAGTTTTCAGGGCTGGGTGGTGAAGATACTGGTGTTGGAGGCAGCGGGTGGCGTGAAGAACACGGAAGTTGGGGAAAGTGGGTTGGAGGCGACAGTGGGGCACAACGGAAAGTTTGGGGACAAGGGCTGTGTGGGGGGGGGGTGGCGGCGTTGCGGTACTACTCCTCTTTCTGCATGGCTACGAGCTCCTGGATAGCGTCTGCTTCGCGTTCCAGGATGCTTATGAGCCGATCCGTGCTTTGCTGCCAGTGCTCCGTGCTTTGCTGCCGGTGTGCTGCGTTTTCCTGGCAGATCCTGCTTTCTCTCTCCCTCCAGTTCTGTGCTTTCTCATTCTCTTTAATAGATTGCCGCATCACTTCTTGCAGCATGTCTTCTTTGCTTTTTCGAGGTCTCTTCCTGAGTCTTTGCAGTCTCATAGACTCATAGACTTTAAGGTCAGAAGGGACCATTATGATCATCTGGTCTGACCTCCCGCATGATGCAGGCCACAAAGCCGTCCCTACCCTTTCCCTTGACTCTGCTGTTGAAGTCCCCAAATCCTGTGGTTTAGAGACTTCAATTAGCAGAGAATCCTCCAGCTAGCGATCCCTGCCCCATGCTGCGGAGGAAGGCGAAAAACCTCCAGGGCCTCTGCCAATCTACCCTGGAGGAAAATTCCTTCCCGACCCCAAATATGGCGATCAGTAAAACCCCGAGCACGTAGGCAAGATTCTCCAGCCTGACCCTCATTAGCCATTATACTATTTACCTGCCTTGGCACGCTGTTCCTTTGACTAAAATCACGTTATCCTATTAAACCATTCCCTCCATAAACTTATCTAGCTTAATCTTAAAACCAGACAGGTCCTTCGCCCCCACCGTTTCCCTCGGAAGGCTGTTCCAATATTTCACCCCTCTGACGGTCAGAAACCTTCGTCTAATATCAAGCCTAAACTTCCCCATGGCCAGTTTGTATCTATTCGTTCTCGTGTCCAAATTAGTACTGAGCTGGAATAATTCCTCTCCCTCCCTGGTATTTATCCCTTTGATATATTTAAAGAGAGCAATCATATCCCCCCTCAGCCTTCGTTTGGTCAGGCTAAACAACCCGAGCTCCTCGAGTCTCCTTTCATATGACAGGTTTTCCATTCCTCTGATCATCCTAGTGGCCCTTCTCTGTACCCGTTCCAGTTTGAGTTAATCTTTTTTAAACATGGGTGACCAGAACTGCACACAGTACTCCAAATGAGGTCTCACCAGTGCCTTGTAAAACGGAAGCAGCACCTCCTTATCCCTACTAGATATACCTCGCCTAATGCATCCCAAGACCGCATTGGCTTTTTTCACCGCCACGTCACATTGTCGACTCAGTCATCCTGCGGTCTACAAGGACCCCGAGGTCTTGCTCCTCCTCCGTTACTTCTAACCGATGCGTCCCCAGCTTGTAACTAAAATTGTTGTTAGTCATCCCTAAATGCATCACCTTACACTTTTCACTATTAAATTTCATCCTATTTCTGATATTCCAATTCACAAGGTCATTCAAGTCTCCCTGCAGAATATCCCGATCCTCCTCCGAATTGGCAATACCTCCCAGCTTTGTGTCATCTGCAAACTTTATCAGCCCACTCCTACAATTGGTTCCGAGGTCAGTAATAAATAGATTAAATAAAATGGGTCCCAAAACCGAACCTTGAGGAACTCCACTGGTGACCTCCCTCCAACCTGACATTTTACCCTTCAATACGACCCACTGCAGTCTCCCCATTAACCAGTTCCTTATCCACCTCTGGATTTTCATATAGATCCCCATCTTTTCCAGTTTAACCAATAATTCCTCGTGCGGTACAGTATCAAACGCTTTACTGAAATCAAGGTATATTAGGTCCACCGCATTTCCCTTATCTAATAAGTCCGTTACTTTCTCAAAGAAGGAGATCAGATTGGTTTGGCACGATCTGCCTTGGGTAAAAGCATGTTGTAATTTGTCGCAATTGCCATTGACCTCAAGGTCCTCAATTACTTTCTCCTTCAGAATTTTCTCCAGGACCTTGCACACTACAGATGTTAAACTGACAGGCCTGTAGTTACCCGGGTCACTTTTTTTCCCTCTCTTGAAAATAGGAACCACATTAGCTATTCTCCAGTCTAACGGAACAACCCCCGAGTTTACAGATTGATTAAAAATTATCGCTAAGGGGCCTGCTATTTCTCACGCCAATTCCTTCAATATTCTCGGATGAAGATCATCCGATCCGCCCGACTTAGTCCCATTAAGGTGTTCAAGTTTGGTTTCTACCTCGGATACCGTAATCCCCCCTCCTGTATCCCCCTCTGTCATGCTGCTAATATTCCTAATCCCTTCATTGGCCTCATTGAACACCGATGCAAAATATTCGTTTAGATATTGTGCCATGCCTAGATTATCCTTAATCTCCTCTCCAGCTATAGTCTTCAGTGGTCCCACTTCTTCTTTCTTTGCTTTCTTCCTATTTATATGGCTGTAAAACCTCTTACTATTCCTTTTAATTCCCCTCGCAAGGTCCAACTCTACACGGCTTTTGGCCTTTCTCACTCTATCTCTACATGCTCTGACCTCACTAAGGTAAGTTTCCTTACTGATCCCTCCCCTCTTCCACTCTTTGTACGCTTTCTGTTTTTTCCTAATCGCCCCTTTGAGACGGTCGCTCATCCAGCTCGGTCTAAATCTCTTGCTTGCTAACCTTTTTCCCTTTTTTGGGATACAGGCCTCCGACAGCTCATGCAGCTTTAACTTAAAATAATCCCAGGCTTCTTCTGCCTTTAGATCCATTAATATGTTTGCCCAATCCACTTCCCTTACCAGTCCTCTTAATTTGTTAAAATTAGCCTTTTTAAAATTATAAACCCTAATCTTTGATTTAATTCTGTTACTCCTTCCATTTAGTTTAAACCGAATTAGCTCATGATCACTGGAGCCCAAGTTGTCCCCTACAACCACTTCCTCAACAAGGTCCTCACTACTCACCAAAACCAAATCCAAAATGGCCTCCCCCCTCGTCGGTTCAGCTACCACTTGATGAAGGAATTGATCAGCAAGCACATCTAGGAACATCTGAGCCCTATTATTGCTACTAGCATTTGTTCCCCAATCTATATCCGGGAAGTTAAAGTCTCCCATAATTACACAGTTCCTATTAGTATTTACTTCCCTAAACACATTAAACAATTCTTTATCCATATCCTAGGTTGATCCCGGCGGTCTACAGCACACCCCAAGCACTATCCCTGGAGAGGCTCTAGTAGTTCTTTTACCCAGTGTGAGTATTGCCCAGATGGACTCAGTCTTATCTATTCCATCAACTATTATTTCTTTACAGCTTATCTCATTATTAACATACAATGCCACCCCCCCACCTTTACCTTTGTTCCGGTCGTTCCTAAATAGCGCATACCCTTCCATACCTGTATTCCAGTCGTGCCTGCCGTTCCACCACGTTTCAGTTATTCCTACGATATCCGGTTCCAATTCTCGCACCAGGAGCTCCAATTCCTCCATTTTGTTACCTAGGCTTCTCGCATTGGTGTATAAACATCCTAATGTATGCCGTTTAGCCTGTCTCCGATTAGTGACGGAATTTGTTACAGACCTCTTACTGTTCATCCCCCCTCTCCTTCTTATGTCCAATCCCATCCCCTTGGCTATATCTCCTCTTATCTCATCACTTGCCTTTTCAATGCTGGAATCTGGCGTGGAGATTAACTGTACATCTCTCAACCGTCTCCCCCAACTTCCTCGTTTAAAGCTCTTTTGATGAGATGAGCCAGCCTCTCTCCCAGAAGTCTATTTCCTTCTCTACTCAGGTGAAGTCCATCCCGTGAGAACAGCTGTCTGTCCCCGAAAGCCTCCCAGTGGCCATACATTCCAAAGCCCTCCTTATAGCACCACTCCCTTAGCCAACTGTTTATTCTCACAATCCTATCAGCCCTTTGCTGCCCTTCTCTAGGAACAGGCAGAATCCCACTAAAGATAATCTGAGCCTCTATCTCCTTGAGTGTCTTACCCAGCCTGGCATAATCTCCCTTTATTCTCTCTAATGAGAACCTAGCCGTGTCATTTGTTCCTACATGAAGGATTATCAAGGGGTTCTTACCTGCTCCTTTTAGTATCCTTTTCAACCACAGGTCCACATCGCGTATCTTTGCGCCTGGTAGACAGCACACCCTTCGGTTTTCTGGGTCCGCTCTGGTCACAGGCCTATCTAATCTCCTCAGTAAAGAGTCCCCAATCACACCTGCCGTCGCCTGGCAACAGTGCGATCTACTAATCTATTCTCTGATCCCTCTAGTCCTAACCTGTGTCTGTTCCTATCTTCCCTTATACTCCCCCTTGTGCCTTCCTGAATCCTCTGGGGGCCCAGATTTGGTGCTGTCTCCATCAACTCCTCCCCTCTCTCTATTGGACTAGCTGCTCTTCTCTTCTTCCTCACCCTCCCACCTTCAGCCACCACCTGCTGCCCCCCCTCCTCATTATCCAAACACCCAAACCTGTTCCTGAGTTCTATTTCCCCCTCACTAGCCCTCCTTTTCTTTGGCCTGCTTCTCACGGTCACATGCTTCCACTGCCCTTGTTCTCCCCCTAACATTCCCCCCTCAGTCCTCTACCTCTGCTTCCACCTGTACCCCTGAGCATTCCCCTTCAGTCCCTCCTTGCCTGTCCTCCATCAGCTGCTCAAACCCCCGTCTAAACTCCACCAGGGTATCTACCTGCATCTCCAACCCCTTAATCTTTTCTTCCAGTAACGCTATTAGGTGGCACTTCATGCACACATACCTCTGTTCCGGCTCACCTGCTAGAACTGTATACATACCACAGCTTCCACATGCAGCCATCTGCATTCTGTTTGCTGCTGCTTGGCTCATGGCTGCTGCAATCTCTGCCCACAGCACCTGGGGACACAGAGCACATGACACACCGCGCCCTCCTCCCTCCCCCTTGACCTCCCCCCTGCAAACTCCCACTCAAACTCCCCTGTTAGCAGCCCTGTTTGCTGCCTCCTGTGCCGCTGCTCGCTGAGCAGGCTATAAGATGGACGGCTGAGACGGCTGAGGTCCAAGGTTGATGCTGCTGTATAGGCAAAATGCAACATTTAACAGAGGCAGCATTGTTTATACCAGACAGAGTAATGATTCCCCCCGCACTTAAGGAGTAGAAAACACACAGGGTCTACACAACTGCATAATTTCCCGTCCGAAACAGAGTACATATCCCACGGGAGCCTCAAAATGGTGAGTAAGGGGGACTTATTGTTTCAGGGCTGCACTGTCCTCTGGGTTTCTGTGCCTTGGGGAGAGCCAACAGCTTCAGGGGGCACCTACACTGAACACTGTCCCAACATTTTCCACAGGCGTTCGTCTTGGACGATATCTTGCTGCTGAGGGTGACCTGGGAAGCAAGGGAGGGTCTTCTACTGCAATGCGGCTTCTGCCCTGGCCCATATGCAGCTTGCCTGTGTGCAGCAATGGTCCCCTTGCGGCACAGTGGCGTGGACACGTTAGCCTGGCTGGGACAAGGACCACGGTGGCTCTCCCGATAAACCTGCGCAAGCGCATTGCACACGTTCTGGATGAGACATTCGAGGATATTACCGAGGCTGATTACCGCGATGTGATAAACCACATCAATGCACTATTCCGCATGTAGGCATGCATGCCTAGCCCTCCTCTCCCAAAGAGCCCGCACAGAAAAAATTCCTTCCCGAAAAAACCCCCACTTACCGGGAACCTGCTCTTCTGTTTGTCCTCCACCAAGTACCGGCCGCTGTGACTGGCTACCTTCCTCCTGGCTCGAGAAGAGCTCCTGGCTGCATGGCTCCAGGGATTCCGGGGTGTCTCCATCCGGCCCACCACCTTCACTCCTGTTTTCCTCCTCCTCCCTCACCCCCCCACCGGCTCTGAAGTGTCCATGGTGGTGCTCGGAGTGGAGGTTGGGTTAGCCCCAAGTATCGCATCCAGCTCTTTGTAGAATTGGCAGGTTGCGGGGGGAGCACCCGAGCGGCCGTTTGCATCGCGGGCTTTGCGGTAGGCACTCCGCAGCTCCTTCACTTTAATCCTGCACTGCAGGGCGTCCCGGTCATGGCCCCTTTCCATCATGTCCTTTGATACCTTCCCGAAGGTATCGTAATTCCTACGGCTGGAGCGCAGCTGGGACTGTACAGCTTCCTCCCCCCAAACACGGAGGTCCAGCAACTCACTATTGCTCCATGCTGGGGCTCGCTTGGCGCGTGGAGGCATGGTCACCTGGAAAGATTCGCTGATAGCACTCCACACCACGCTGGGCTGAGCAAACAGGAAGGGGATTTTTTAAATTCCTGGGGAATGTAAAGGGTGGGTCACAGGGTTGGTTACCTGAGGCCAGGGCAGTAGAGTTTGAACTGATGACCAGAGTGGCTAGAACAGGCATTGTGGGATACTGCCGAATACTCTGGAGGCCAGTCACAGCGCATTGGGCGGCCACACTGGCGCCGCTGCGGCAGCGCAATACACGCTATTCCTCTCGGGGATGTGGCGTACATGCAGCGCTGCAACCACTGAGATATAGCGCTGCAAATGCCTTGCCAGTGTGGACGGGGGGTGAGTTACAGCGATGGGGGCGGCTTTACAGTGCTGCAACTCGCAAGTGTAGCCAAGGCCTAACAAATTCATTTGAGCATAAGCTTTTGTGGGCTACAGCCCACTTCATCGGCTGTAGCCTACAAAAGCTTATGCTCAAATAGAATTTGTTAGTCTCTAAGGTGCCACAAGTACTCCTGTTCTTTTTGCGGATACAGACTAACACGGCTGCTACTCTGAAACCTGTGACTTAAAACTGATTCACTGACTAGGATTTCAAGATACTTGTTTGAGACCAGACTCTTCGAGACAATACCATAGACCAAAGAGATACGTGCCATGATTTCATCTGTTTAACAACACACTCCAATATACATGTATTGTTTTACTATTTATCCATGTATACAAACAATACATTGAGCTAGAAACATTTTTTTAGAAAATGGTTTTTTTAAATGGCAAAAGAAAGTGACCTTCAAAAGTCATTACACATCAAGGGCTTCTGTAGAGTGCTTAATTTCATTTGTTGCCAGGTTTGTGTGTGTAAGTATTGAGGGAGACCTGTAACTGGTGTTATGAAGGAAGATTTTGGTTAATTTAGCTGGTTGCTGTGCTTTACAGCATGGAACTCTATTAATTATTGACAAGGCTAGCTCAATCCAAAGCTTCTGCACTGCTGTAGATCTATCTAATTTACCCTCCAGCATAGTGCTGAGAGAACAAAAATTATTTGATTCTTACTACCTGTGTGAATGATGTATGTATAAAGCTGGAAACACTGCTTGGGAAAATGTAATTTAAATAAGGTAAACGAGTACAAAAAGGCTGACAGCATATGATGAAGTGTTGATTTCTTCTCCATTTTTAGTTACAAGTTGGATTTTAACCAGAGACACTCATACTGGCAAGCTGGTAAAGCATTAAACCTTTGCAAGTCTACCTTTTCAGTATGGAATTGTGATGATTCTACTATTTTTCATATTGCTGGTTATTAAATGAATTTCTGTGTTTTGGCTGTGTAAGTTCTGAGTTTCCTAACCTCTACTGCACAGAAGAGCTACTTCATAAATACTGAAAAGCAGCCCCCTCTGGAGTGGGTTGTGACAGCCATTTTGTATCCGATCAGGATGAAAACTCTTGCAGGATCTAAATCCAAAGCAGCCCATGGTGAAGAAGTAAAGATCCACTTCCTTAGCAAATTGAAATTATTAGGGGGATTTTAGGCAAACCATAGTATGTAATTTATTCATATATAACCAAGATACAAGAAGTCACATAGTCCAAGGACAGAAGAGACCATTGTGAACATCTGGTCTGACCTCCTATATAACATAGGCCAGAAAACTTCCCAAAAATAATTCCTAGAACATATCTGTTTAGAAAAACACTCAGTCTTTATTTAAAAATTGCCAGTGATGGAGAGTACACCACTATCATTAGTAAATTGTCCCAGTGGTTAATTACCCTCATTGTTAAAAAATTATGCCTTATTTCCAGTCTGAATTTGTCCACCTTCATCTTCCAGCCCTTGGGTCTTGTTATACCTGTCTCTGCTAGATTCAAGAGCCTATTATTAAATATTTGTTCCCCATGTAGGTACTTACTATAATCCAGTTACCCCTTAACTTTCTCTTTGTTAAGCTAAATAGATTGAGTTCCTTTAGTCTTATCACTATAAAATGTCTTCTAATACTTTAATCATTCTCATAGCTTTTCTCTGAACCCTCTCCAATTTTGCAACATCCTTCTTGAATTATTCAGATGTTATATTTTCGTGTGTGTAACCTTTGCCAACTTTCCTATACTATACAAAGTGAGTACATTCCTTGTGCCTACACTTGTTACAGATTGGTCCTCAGGATTCAATCTCTCGATTTCGGCTTGTTTTCGGCCTTAATTGAGATCTGTCATAGTTGGGTTTTGAGCTCTATCTGCACCTACTATCCTCAAGTTTTGGTTTAACTGAATTTTTTTTTTTTTATTGCAGTAAGGTTTTACCAGAGTGGGTCACAAATCCTACTGTATAATCCTCCTCTTATCTGCGCTTGGAATTGGTACTGTTGCTAACAGTGGTAGAGTATGTCTCTGCAGTACAAATAGCCTGGGTGATGAAGTGGACAACAAAAGACATTGTGAACAGTGTAAAATGTGGTAGCAGAGACGTGTTACATGACCTTAACTTTGCCCATGACATTGCTTTCCGAAGTATGACACAGAATGAATGATTGACCTTACATTAGAAGTAGAACAGGAAGCAGCAAAAACTGGATTGAAAGTAAATGCAGAAAAAAACAAGATTATGAAGGTAGGTTACTGGACAACAAATGCAAAGATGTATGTGGATAGAAGAGTTTTGCTATTTAGGGAGTGTGATATTT